>NC_133660.1:263525836-264260512 GCF_037893015.1 Macrotis lagotis
ATCACTGAAAGGAATAATCACATGGATGATACCATACATTCCCATAGGTATAAAATATTCCATAAAAAAAGAAATATAAATCGGCATGGGAAGGTAAAAAGTAATGAATATGCATTTTAAGTCAAGTACATTCATTTTTTTCATTGATAAATTGAGTTCAAAGGAATAAATATAGTCTCATAGAAAAAATAAATGCTGAAGGGATAGTAAAACACGAATTGGGTGGCAAATTTTTATGAGTAGATGAAAACAAGAGATATATAAGCCATAGAGATTTTCCTCATAGAAATGAAAAGCCTTTTTGCACAAGGTAGAAATAAAGAAATTGTTAACAAAAGCTAGAGTGTGAGTCAAATATTAAGTAGGAGCATCAGATTAAGAGGAAAGAAATTAAAAGATCATTAATACCTATCATACTTTAATAATTCTGTAAAGGTTACACTTGAAAGCCAGGTCCATAAATCCTCTAATTAACAACTAAATAAGGAATAGGAATGCCTATATTTATTTGCAAAATGATATTAAGGAATCATAAATTTAAAATGCATTTAAAAGTAATAGAAAAAAATTGTTAGATCATTTACTTAAATTAAAAACAAATTCTCTCACAATATCTCTTTTATTAGAAATTGGAACATCTAGGGCCAAGTAGATGGTGAAATAAATAGAGTCCAGACCTGAAGTAAAGAAGATTTGAATTCAATTCTGACTTTTGTCACATTCTAGCCATTTGACACTGGGAAAGTCATTTAATAATCCTCTTTGAATCAGTTTACTCGTTTGTAAAATGATCTAGAGAAGGAATAGCATACCACTTTGCTAAGAAAATCCCAAATGAATTCATGAAGAGTTTGGACATGACTGAAGAGCAACAATATAAAAGAGAACTTGATGTTTCTTCATCAAGAAGTGTCCTGAATTTTTAATCCAAGGAAAAACATACAGTACTTGATATCTGGGACTTGATATGGGTTATGAGTTGATGCGTAGGTGACAGAGATTACATTCATTTTCTTCCTTTCCAATTTTATTTGACTTTTACATTAGGTGTAAAGTGAAAATATTCCTAGAGATAGTGTAGAATATATATAAAAGTAAAGTTACAGAAACAGTCTCACATCAGGTGCCAAGGAATTTATCTTCTGAGAAGATAGTGCCTGAGAAAAGAATTTCCCACCCAAAGATTCAGACATGGGTGATTCCAAATTGTTGCCCCAAATGTGCCTTTAACTTAAGGATCATGTTTTTAAGAATGGTCTTATGAGGGGGATGGAAGTCATTAACTTCAAGATTTCAATATAATTAACTTCCAGGAAGAGTTTAATTTAGCATTTGCCCACTCATGTACATATTAAGAAGAATGCGGCATTTGAAGATAAGAATTTGCTCCAGATCCTGGTTGGGCTCCTTAGAATCTGTTGGACCCCGAGGGTTTGGGAGCAATTGACTTAGAGAGTGCTTTCATCTCTTTATCTGTGAACCTGTGATCTGATGAAATGGTCACAAAAATAACCATAAATAAGAAAAATAGAACATGTGAAACTGGGAAATTATCCCTCAATTTATTGATGTCTTTTATCCAATTCACCGCTGTGGTTAAGCTTTTGTTACTCTTATTCACTTATTTCAGTTGTGTCTGACACCCTATGACCTCATTTGGATTTTTTCTGGAAAAGTTATTGGAGAGGTTTGCTATTTCCTTCTCCAGTTCATTTTTCAGATGAAGCAACTTAAGCAAACAGGGTTAAGTGACTCCCACAGGGTTATACAGCTATTCAATGCCTTTGAACTCAGGAATATTAGTACCCTTGCCACCAGGTCTGGTGCTCTATCTACTGTACCACCTTGATGCCCACCTAGTCAGAGAGGTGGTTCCAGAAAGTAAAGTTAGAAAGTCCTGAATTTAAATATCACCCATGGTTGTGTAACCTTGGGCAAGCCTACCTCAGTTTCTTAGGGAAAATAAGACTCCCTACCTACCTGAGTTGCTGTGAGGATCAAAAGCAGATACCATTTTATAAAATACTTGCTTTCTCCCCCCCCCCCATTGAGCTATTTCCTATTTGATAGTAGCATTCTTGACTATAACATGAATCTATCTACTGAGCTAATATTTATCTATTAAAAAAATCCTACTCAAATAAGAAATAAGATTGGAGGGAGGAATGTTTAATTACATCCATATCCAAACCAAATGACTCAAAACTCAGTATTTGGTAGGAGGGCAATTATGACATCCTTTTCCGGAACAAGTATCTTCATCTTTCTAAGCTTCAGATTCATCATCTATTAATTGAAGGAGTGGAACGAGATCGCCTCTCTCCTTTTTTCTTTTAAATATTTGAATCCAAGAGGATACAATTAAACTGATTAGATGCAAAAGCAAAGATGAAGTCCAGTTGGCTTCTTGTGCCTATTAGATTTTCTTTTCCAACATACTTAGGGAAGATTTAATGTTTATGTGTGTAATCAAGGAGTAGATATGAGCAGTTTTCTGTTTTATTTTGGCTTTTGTGATATAATTTAAAAAAAGAATTCTCATGATTGAAATTCACATGTGATCTGTTTTAGCTATAAATGTGATTAAACTATACTTCAAAGATGTATTTAAGAGTTAGCTGCATGCTTTGTACAAAGCACTGTGCTAAGTGTTGGTAGAGGAGAACAAGAAAAGAATACAAGTTTCTTCTCTCAGGGAGTTCACAATCTATTCAACAGATTTCAATCTTTATGTTTTTTAAGAGATTTTCCCCTGAAATTCAAGTGTTACTTACTCACAGGTAGGTGTTAGAAACCAGACTTGAAGCCGTGATTCCTGACTATAAAGTTAGCTCTCTTCACATTGCAATATGTTTTTGAAATACATATTTCACCACTAGCAACAACAATAGCAGAATTTTGACAACAAAGACGAGGCAAGTAGCACATTTTGCCAGGATAGTTTGGATTCTTTCCAAAGTTCAAATTAAAAAAAATAAATAAAATAAATGATGCTAAGTTACTCAGGATAAAATTAAAGATATGAATTCCCATCACTGATTTTTTCATTTAACAGAATTTTTCCTAGGATTTTGCTATCTATATGACATTAGGGTAACTCACTTAATCCTACTGAGGCTTAGTTTGCTCATTTTAAAAATAGATTATAATAGTTTTTGTACACATCTCCCAGGAAAAAATAAAAATAATTTATAAAATTTTGTCATTTTAGGGGTAGTATTTATAGCATTTGGGGGCTGCCAATATAGACCCCAAAGGTATATTATGCTTAAATTCAACCTGACTAAACACTACTTATCACAAGCATCTTAATGGAGTTTTAACTTTCAGTAACTTCAAAAGAATAAATGCTAAAAATTTATAAAAATTTCACTTGGAAGTTTTATTAGTTCATTTTCTTTTATATTTATGTACTTTTGTGAATTTTCTTTTCTTTCTTTCTTTTTTTAAGGTTTTTGCAAGGCAATGGCATTAAGTGGCTTGCCCATGGCCACACAGCTAGGTAATTAGTAAGTGTCTGAGGTTAGATTTGAACCCAGGTACTCCTGACTCCAGGGCTGGTGCTCTATCTACTGTACCACCTAGCTGCCCCCTTTTGTGAATTTTCAAACTTAGTATTTTAATTTTAATAATGTTGAACATTGTCATTATGCTTTGCATGTATGACAGTTTCTCTGACTGGTAGATTGAAAGAGGGAGAGCCTCTTGCTTGTCTTCCTCCATTACTTGCTTCTTCTCCATTTTTTTTCTAGACTTTCAAACTATTATGCATGGATCAAAACATCTGTATTTGGATGTTCTTTAAGCTAAGATGACATATGCAAGCTTTCACTAACTGACCAGCAGCTGATGAAAGATTTTTCAAAGTGAAAATAGTTCAAGTTTGCAGCTATACTGAAATTTTTTAAGAATAATTTTTAAATATGTAGAATTTAAACTTCTAAGGTTATTCAAAGTTAAAATTGCACTAATGACTTTGGAGCACATTGCATATATATACATATATATGCAATATAATATATATATATATATATATATATATATATACAGACAGACAGACAGACAGAGAGACATATCATACTTTGAAGCACTTGAAGCACTTCCTGATCCCCTAGATATTTAGGTACCCCAAGTTCATTTTCCTCTTCCCTGTCTCCATTTCCCCTATTCTTCATTTTCTTTTTTGGCTAACATTGTTATCTAGAAATTGCTGCAATGACTTTCCCACAGGCAAGCTACACCTTTCAGAGTGCTAAGTGAGATTTTTGATTTCTCAGAGATTTAGGCTCAAGTGTCTTTTTTTTTTTTTTTGCTGGGGGGTTTGGGGTCATTGGAAGGTTTTTTTTTTTTTTCAGTTTTTCTAGTGAGATATCATTTCAAGTTATCTTTTAATTCTGAAGTGCCACAGGGGACACAGTGAATGTGATTGTGTTTTCTATGCATGTTTTCAGACAAAAAAAGTTTAAGAATGCATGGCCCAAAATGGCTTTTTATTCTGCTAAAATGACATTGAATGAAAGTGAATGTTTTGAGTTCAGCATTTTTTGAGAGGGGCTATCTTACAAATTAGCAAATATAAAATGATCCCACTCAACGCAAGAGAAAATGAAAGAAAATATATAAGATCCTGAGAATCTCTTCCTATGTCTATGTGGAAATATGTAATTTAATGGAATAATATCACCAATGAGCACCAGGAGCTAGTGAAAATTGATTCAATATGGAACAAAACTACTTTGAATGCATTACATAGCAATGGAGCCAGTAAAAAGGCTTTTTCTAAGTCTGAAAGATGTATCGATTTACTTCTAAATCTTATGAAGGAAAAAAAAAATGGTTCTCCTATGTCTGTCTTGGAAATATCACCAGGAACTTTTCAGAACAAAGGTGAATAGAATTTGCTTCCCAACTCCTAGGTCCAAAACAAGCAAGCCTCCTTAATTTCATTAGCTTTAAATCTTAATAAATTTAGCTGGGCTTTGATAAGCCAATATAATAAAATGCACACTTGTACATCAGATTTTTCATCAGTGCAGGGTTCACAGATGCTTATTTTTTTGCATGATCTTGATGATTTGCTGTGACAATGTGGTGAAATCATGCTACTGAATATTCATGGAAGAATTGTTAATTATTCAAAATACAGCATGCAGTAATTACCCAATTATTATTATACTACATATTTTAAACATAATTCAATAGCACTTCATTTTGATTTTTTAAAAATCTTTTTCCTATGTTATCTTGGGAGATGTATACAATAGATGTTATAATATCCACTTTAAAAATGAGCAAAGTAAACCTCAGCAGGATTCAGTGAGTTGCCTAGAATGATATAGACCATGCATCCTGGAGTCAGGACTTGAGCTCAGGATTCTTGGCTCCAAACTCTGTGCTCCATTTCATCACTTACTCATACTCACCATGAGATTTCCTGTTGCCTTATAATATTCATTAATTTTATCAGATTTGAGTGTTTTTTTCATAGCTGTGTAATAATAATAATAGCTAATATCGAAACTAAAAAGAAGCTTCAGAAAGACACTTGAGGTACTTAGAAGAGTGCAGTGCTTCCCAAAGGTGAGGTAATACAATCCCAACCCCTCCTCCATTTCAATTCTCGGGTCAACAAAATATTTTTAATTTCTGTTCAAGAGATATTTGCATGATTATATAGGTAAGATTTAAAAATTATTCATTTATTTTGAATAAAAGATATACTTCATCTACTTTGTTTCCCCAGGGTAGATAGCTTTCCTAAATGTGTTGTACATGTGTGTGAGATGGAAATAATTTTATGAGAATTAATGTAAGAAACACAAGGTAAATTCATAAGTGAAAGGATCTTAAAGACCTCACCATTGTGTGAAAAATAACTTACAAATTAAATAGTCAATTTTAATAATATAAAGCTCAAAGATTCTGCTTAAAGGAAATCAGCCCAATTAAAATTAGAAGAAAAAGAGAAAATTAATAAAAATGTTTTGCCAGCAAATGTCTCTTATAGAGACCTCATTTCTCAAATATACAGAAAACCGAAGCAAAAATCCTTTGTCAATTGATAAATGGTCATAATGGTCATAGGGCTATTAACAGCTTTCAGACAAAGAGATCAAAGCTATTGATAATCAAATAAAAATGTTAAAAAATCATTACTGATTAGATAAATACAAAGTTAAAACATCTCTGCAGTACTATCTCAACCTATGAGATTAGCTAATATGATAAAAAATTTTGAATTTTGAAGTGTATGTTGGAGAACTGGAACACTAGTGCACTTTTGTTAGAGTTGTGAACTGATTCATCCATTCTGGAGAATATTTTTTAAAGTATGTACAAAAGGATATAAAAACTGTGGTTTACCTTTGATCCAATACTACTCCTAGACCTATAGCCTAAAGTAATGTTTTAGAATGGCAGAGAGATCCAACTTGTAGAAAAAAAATATTTATTGAGTTTCTTTTCATAGTATTTATGATTTGAAAATCAAGGGTATCTGCATCAATTGGGGAATATCTTCGCACGTTGTGGTTTATGATTGTGATAGAGTGATGATGATGAGAATGGTCAAAGAATAGGAATGGTCAAAGGATATGGATAGACAGTTTTCAAATGGAAGAAATTAATCCTATGAAAAATGCTCTAAATCATTATTGTTTAGAGAAATGCAAATTAAAAAAAAACATGTGATATCACCTCACAGCAATTAGATTGGCTAAGATGAGAAAAAGGGAAAATGGTCAATGTTGGAGAGGTTGTGGGAGAGATTGGGACATTGATGCATTGCTAGTGGAGATGTGAACAGATACAACCATTCTGGAGAGCAATATGGAGCTATGTTCAAAGAGCAATAAAACTGTTCATACTCTTTGACCCAGCAATTCTAATTCTAGGCCTATGCCCAGAAGAAATCATAAAAAATGGGGAAAAGTACTACATGTTCCAAAATCTTCATTTTTGTAATGCCAAAAAATTGAAATTGAGGAGATGCTCATCAATTGGGAAAGTTATTGTACATGAATACTATGGAATATTATTTTCTACAAGAAATAGTCGGACTCTAGAGAAGCATGAAATGACTTAAGGCATCTGATGCTGACTGAAGGGAGAAGAACCAAGAGTATAATGGACACATCAACAGCAACATTGTGAGATGAACAACATAGATGGAAGCAGCTTCTCTCAGCAGGTCAGAGAGCTAGGGCAACTGTATTAGAGCTAGGACAACGGTTAATATGTTATCCCCATCCAGAGCAAGAGGAAGGAAAACAAACAAAATAAAAACAAAAAAATCCTTCAGAATCTGAAAAATACTACATTCACTTTAAAAAAGATATGTCTCATATTTTTCTTTCTCTTAATTCTCTCATACCAAACATGGTGAATCTGTAAACATGCTTAGCACAAATGTATAAATACATTATTAACCTGACTGTTCACTGCTGAGGGGAGCGAGGTGGGAAGGGAGGATGGAAGGAAATTTTATAACTTAGAAATATCCATAGGCATATGTATGAATGTAAATTAAAAAAAAAAAACTTTTGTAACATGTATTTGGAAAAGTAAAGCATCAATAAAAATAATGTAAAAAAATAAAAAGCAACATTATATCATGAAGAATTTTGAAATCAGAACTTATTTTGATCCTGAAAATTATAAGACCTATGCTAACGTTTTTTTATTTTTTTTGCTAGGAAAATGGGATTAAGTGACTTGTCCCAAGGTCACACAGCAAGGTAATTATTAAGTGTCTGATTCTGGATTCAAATGCAGGCTCTCCTGACTCTGGGACCAGTGCTCTCTATTCACTGTGGCACCTAGCTGCCCCTAAACTAATGATATTTAAGGGAGCAGCAGAGATATCATTCTTGACTGGTGCCTTCTCTCTTTGGTCAACTGAGTGTCTTCAGTAATACAGTGATCCAAGATGATTCTAAAGACCTTTTGATGAAACAAGATATCTGCCTCCATAGAAGTGAAATTGTTTTGACTACAGAGTGGCATACTATTTCTCTCTCTCTCTCTCTCTCTCTCTCTCTCTCTCTCTCTCTCTCTCTCTCTCTCTCTCTCTCCCTCCCTCCCTCCCTCCCTCCCTCCCTCCCTTCCTTCCTTCCTTCCTTCCTTCCTTCCTTCCTTCCTTCCTTCCTTCCTTCCTGTCCTTCCTTCCTTCCTTCCTTCCTTCCTTCCTTCCTTCCTTTTTGTCTTCTTGTACTAAATGACTAATATGGAACTGTTTTACATGATTACTTGTATCTAATTACTTGTCATCTCAGGTTAAGGGAAGGAGGGGAAGGATAAAATTTGTAACAAACTTTTTAAAAAGTTAAGAATTTTTTTAACATATAATTGGGGAAAATGCTACTTTTAAAAATGACATTAGATGTTAAAATACATCCCTTTCTTTTATGGGGGTGTGGGAAGAATAAAATATACTATCTTTGAATGATGAGAAAATTAGTAGTCCAATATTGTTCTATGAGACTTAGATATTCTAAGGGCAACTATGTTTATTGATCCATCAAGAAATATTTATTAAACATCTACTATAGGTAAAATCTGTGCTAGTCACCAACTATTTTCATAATGTGAAATTTTATAGCATTCTAGTGCCAAGTAATGATCCTATTGCATTCAAATGCACACCATTATTCTTAAACTTTAGAAATTCCCACATAATGCTTTGTACTCACTTAATGCAGTGTCCCCACCTCTTGCTATCTCTCTTCATCAGCCATCTAAATGTTAGAATTGGCAAAAACAGTTTGATGAGTCCCCTGTAGTTAAATGTTCCAAGATCGCAGTGTTTATCTTAATTTGAAAAGGTCTATAGAAAGACCAATTATTTTTAAAAGTATCAGTATAAAGAAATGTGCCTAAAAGGACAATAGGAATAAGAAGATTTATTTTTATTTTAATGTTTTGACTTTGTTCGCTACATTATTTAATTTTTGCACACATATGTGTAAAATATATGATATTTATATTTTAATTTATAAATTAAATTTTTATTTAATTTCTATTGCATTTTGTGGGTAGTAGGGCTAACTCCCATGTGTAACATGATGGGGTGTCATTGAGTTGCTTGAAGGGAGGTCAAATAGAATCTCTAGTCCATTTCTCCATCACTCCTTTCCAAGGCAAACAATGTCCTGCCAGGAAGGGATGCAAAGATTGTGGATAAGTCTCTCTCTCTCAGAGAGATAGAAAGTATCAGTCAAGAATAATATCTCTGATACTCCCTTAATTATCATTAGTTTAGGGGCAGCTAGGTGCCACAGTGCATAGAACTTGGGCCCTGGAGTCAGGAGAACCTGAGTTTTAATCCAGGCTTAGACACTTAATAATTGCCTTGCTATGTGACCTTGGGCAAGTCACTTAACCTCATTGCCTAACAAAAAGCAAAAATAAAATATATTATTAGCTAAGGTCTTGTGATTTTCAGGTTCAAAATGACTTCTGGTTACAGTTTATTATTGGAGGGAAGATGGACTTTTATATACAATGTTTGATCCCTTCCTACCAAATGCCAGTTTCACAATGAATGAAAATAGCCTATAGCACCAAAAAAGGTATCAAATTAAATAGCAAAACAAAGCAAAACAAAATCAAAGAAAGTCTATATAAATATATACAGGACAATAGAGAGTGGAGTTGTAATATAAATCAGTTTTACCAGGAGGAAGCATCCCAGGTGTCACTGAAAGAGTAGTTTCCCAAAGGTTCTTGTGTCTCAAACTGGAAGACAATCATGATAAAGACTATCTGTTCCACTCATATTGACTTCTTCATAGAGTCTTTTACTTCAGCAAACTGAAATGGTATTGGCTCTGTTCATCTTTCTTAAAACTGAAAACCAAGGGGCAGCTAGGTGGCTCAGTGAATAGAGTATGGACCCTGGAGTCAAGAGGATCTGAGTAATCAAGCCAGCTTTAGACACTTAATAATTGTCTAGCTGTGTGATCTTGGGCAAGTCACTTAACCCTATTGCCTTAAATAAATAAAAAATTAAAAAAAAAAAACCTGAAAGCCAGAAGTTCCAAAAGTGCCTGAAGAAACTCAAAGATAGTATAAAGTATTCAAGAAGACTAAAGAGTCTCCAGTTCCACCCTTCCCAGTCATGGTAATTGATCTTCACCAACGAGGAGGAAGTCCAATAGCACAAAGCTTTGGAACTGGGGTAACATATATACATACATATCTACATACATAGATTCATGGATGCTTAGGCACATTTCCATTGTGCATTATTCAGGAGGGAGAAAAGGAAAGAGAGAGGGTGCCATTCAAAATTGTGTATCTTTGTAATTAGCTCTTGTATCACACTGTGACATTTAAAACTCAGAGGGACTTGAGAGATTACTGTGTCTATATCCCTTATTTCACAAACCAGTAATATGTCCCATCTGAACTACATGAGTGAGTTAAGTATACTTTTAGTTGCTAATGCCCTCCCTATAATTTATATTTAATTGTATGTGTATTTATTTTTCATGCTTTAAGAGTAGCTACCTGGTACAGTGGCAGTTGCATTTAAATTGTTAAAAGATCTGGATTATTTGTGTGCCATTGGGCCTCAGTTAATTCAACCATAAGAGCTAGAGACTTGGATTGGACTCTTCTGACTCTCCATGATCCTGTGATTCTTTTAGAATACAAACTCGTTGAGTTTTTTGTTTCTGGTATGTAGTTGGTATTTGATATATATATATATATATATATATATATATATATATATATATATATATATATATATATATATATATTATATCAATGAATGAATGAAGTGACTTGTCTGAGGTCACAAAATAAGTTGAAATGCAACTCAAACTGCCCATCTCTATATCCATTGCTCCTTGGTCATCCATAATGTCTTTAGTATTTGCAGCAGCTCAGGACCATGGGCAAACAGCCCTTGCCCGCTGAATGACAGATACTTATGTTCCTTCCAAGCCATCTTTGCTACATCTCAAATGTATTTGGTTGATTTTCAAGAGTACCCCTGATTTTTATCATTGTGCTCCAGCAGAAGTCCTAAGATGCCCTTCAGGCTGCATACCTAGATTTCCTGTTCCCTAGCTCATAGCTTAAGATAAACATTTAGCTCTAAGTGCAATAGACAAGTACACAGTGGAGTGAGATTTACCGTTTTTATCTGCAGACTACAGAAGTGAAGCTACTTAATCATCAGTCTAATACATGTCTGCTCTGTGGTTTGTACACTACCCTTAGGGCTCTGTCCAGGAACTAAAGAAAGGAAAGATCAGCCACTGGAATAGAATGGAAGAACATGGATTGTTCTATCAGCAAATATCCCCTTCTGTCCTGGGAAAGCTGTGAGGAAGGAGAAAGTGGGAACTGTAGGGTTGGGGCAGGTTATGCCAATTAATTGCTATTTGGATCACATTTTGCTGAGATGTCTTTTAAACACATTCAAACCAGAGCTATAACCTTCATTTGTTAAGGTGGGAAAGTAAAGCCCTGAATCTCAAAGCATGTTAGCTTGTCTAGACAAACAAAAGCCTAGGGGAGGGTTTTGATTTTGTCACTAATTGAGTGACTATCCTGATAGCTATATTATTATAGATGTGAGAATCTTAAAAGCATCTCCCTTCACCATTTGACAAAATAACCTGCTTGATCTTGCATTGGAGGCAAAGTGAGTTAATGGGCATATGGATAGATAAACTTCTCCAATATCCACAAGAGGAATAAGAGTGGCAGAGATAATGAAAATTCACATATAATCCATAAACCTCACTTAGTCATCCATATCCACCCCCTCTTTGATAATAAAAGCTTGCATTTATATATAAAGTGGTTTATAATTACAAAACACTCTATACACATTCATCTTGCTTAATCCTTACAGCAGCATTGTAAGAAAAGCCAAATACTTTTTCTTAAACTCACTCTGCAGATGTGAGAAACTGAGACTCAGAGAGATGGAGTTAGATAGTTAAAGACGAAGAGTTAATACATGGTGGAATCTGGACTCAAACTCTGTTCTCAGCATTATGAAATTTGAAAGACTATAGAGGTCATCCTGACTCTGTCTAGACAGGAGAAAACTGAATCCTGAAGATCTTAAATGACTGTTCAAGGTCTTGCAATAAGGGGCAGAACTGGAAATTGAAAGTCTCCCTGCCAGCTCTAAATTTTGGGATGCCAACTCCAGAGGTTTTGCTGCTCAGTCACAGTGGTCCTTCTTTAAGTTTGGGATAAGAATAATTAGAAAGCACAAGGATAGCAAGCAAGGGACCTGGGTAATGCATATGTTGGCTAATCAGCCAATGAATAATTGAGAGTCAAGAATGCAGCATACCATCATGTATTTAACTAAGATTAGGAAGCCTAGAAGAGAAGCCTACACTCATCGGATGCTTTAAACCCTTCTGAGAACTGACTCTTCTACCTTAACCTACTTAACTTCTAGACTTGAAAGTATCATTGCTCAGAATGGGACCCAGGCAATTAAAGAGGGCCAGTTAATACAAATAAACTATTCTTTCCAAAGGAGCAAATGTTGCCACTTTAAGAGCCTCAACAACTTGTCTAAATGAATAAAGGGTCCCATTTCAAGGCAATCCATTAGTATTTGCAATTAATTAGCATGAAGAATAATGAGTTAGCTGAGGACCAGAGTACCCCTGCCTTAATTGATTGCCTGAGTTCCTAGATTAATAAAATCCAATTATTTTCTTATGTAATTGGCACAAAGTTTATTTGTATCTCCTTTTTAATAAGTTTGCTAATGATATGAGAAAGTAAACAAAACAAACTAATTGTAAATGAATTCCAACTTCAATTAAATCTCTAGGACCAACCAAACATCTCTGTGTAGAGATTAGCTCAGTGTCTTTTTTTCCCTTTGTAAGAAATAGTGAAAATAGTTCCAACTTTCCTAAGTTGATGAGGAGAGACAAACTTAAATTTCTCTGAAGAAAGGAACTATGACATGTCTTTAGGAACATCTTGGTTCTAGAATTCTTAGGATTAAAGGCTTTGATATGGAAGGGACTATAGAAGTTATTTAGGCCAACCTACTCATTTTGCAGATGAGATGACTGAGTCAGAGAGTACTTAAGTGACTTGAAAAGACACACATAGTTAAAAAAACAGCTGTGATAATGCACTTTAACAATATCCATTTCGACAAAAATAAAAGAGAGGTTAGATATAGATATAATTAAATAGGAAGTTAAATCTATGTACTTATTTCATATATTAGAATACTATTTTCAGTAGAGATTGTTGCGATATTTTTATTTATGTAGATGAAAATCAACTCAATCAGAAATATTCATTTGTGTGTGTGTGTGTGTGTGTGTGTGTGTGTGTGTGTGTGTGTGTGTGTGTGTAATGAATATAAAGAGTGAAGGAGTGAAATATATAAGGGGAAAATATTTATCATCTTTGGTGATTCCAAACTATTTGTAAGCAATGACAATGGGCCAGTTCTAAATCACTTTTCCGCTACACATATCATATATTAATTCTTACCAATATATTTCTTTTCCCATAATTTGAATTCTGAGTTTTGCTAAAGTACTATTAATATATAACTCTAACTGAATCATTTCAAATGTTCTATTAGAAACTCATTTCACTAATTCACTTGGTATGAATTCTTTGTGTGAATGGATATGTGTGTAATGTTTTTCATAATACAAATAACAAATTCACATTTTGTTAACTTCTTTATATTATATAAAGATGACTGGTGTAATATCTATTAAGAACCATATTAAAAGATGCCTATTCAAAAATGAGAGCAACTAGTAGGTATATCAGAAGACTGAACATTCCTCAAAAAGATACATAAATCAATTATATGTTTGTAAACATAAAACATGCATACATACATGCATGCATATACACTCACATGAAGAGAGAACAAGAGAGACAGAGAAAGACAAAAACAGGGACAGAGAGGCAATAAATATGTAAAATTATTGTGGTATTACAGACTGGTCTCAAGAAGACCTGAGTTCAAGTCTTATCTCTACCACATACTGTTTTATGATTCTGAACAAATCATACATGCCCTTTCAAGGAAAAGAGTGGAAAGCTAGTGTAGAGATTAATATAAAGCATACATGTTTCATTTTTAGTGTTGGAAGGCAAGAAACATTTTTTCCAATAACCTGATCAGAATAACATCAATAGGTATTTTAGTATGAGCTAGCATCATTTTGATCTTTAAAGTCTAGATAGTATAAACTATTTATCTCTCAACCCCTCCCTCTTGTTCTCATGAATAAATTCATTCTCAATTTAGCTTCAGTATGCAAGATGTGCCATATTACTTTATAAAAATATAAGGTTCCCAGGGTGTCACAGAGATATACACCCTAATGTTTTCTGATCACTCAAAGCCCACGCTTTAAAAAAAAAAATAGTAGAAGAAAAAAATCCCAAATAGAGATGGACTGATACTATGCTGGAAGATATTGCTGCTGCTAAGTTTAATAAAATGTGATTGACATGCTTGGATTTATCATGGTCCAGATCGTATTTTTATAACAATCCAAAATGACACTGAACAAAATTTGCTGCCAGTGGGTAGTATGAGAAATTCATTGCTGGGTGTTCTTTTGCCGGGTCATTAATGACGTACCTCTGGAGAAGAAAATGGTTTTTGGTGCTTAGATTGCAGACTTTTCTTTATGTGTGGGTTCTTTGGTCGAGGTGTCACTTATGGGCATGTCTGCATATGATGTTACTTATCTTGTTCAATATAGTGACTGAGTGAGGTATGTTCTAATAAGGAGCAATCTTGATACTTATTCCTAAATAGTCTTTTTTCTTGAACTAATTTTTATTTTTTTCCCATTTAATAGTATTTTTATTTTTTCTAATTACATATAAGAGAATTTTCAACATTTATTTTTGAGTTCTCAATTTTTCTCTCCCTCTCTTTTTCCTTCCCATCTTCCCAAGATAGCAAGCAATCTGATACAGGTTATATATAGAAAATCATATTAAACAGATTTCCTCATTAGTCATGTTGTGATAAAACAATCAGTGCAAAAGAAAAAAATACTGGGAGAAATTAAAAACAAAAAACAAAAAAATGAAAATAGTTTGCTGTGATCTATATTCAGATTCCATAACTCTTTCTCTGGATGTGGGTACCCTTTTCCATCACGAGTCTTTTGCAATTGTTTTAAGTATTTTTTGCTAAGTCTATCAATCTCACAATCATCTCTGCCCTCTTCACTCAACATCTGTTCATCCAAGTCTTTCCAGGCTTTTCTGGAATCTGCCTGTTCATCATTTTTATAGTATTAGATTATTCTGTTATATTCATGTATCACAACTTGATCAACCAGTCCCAAGTTTATGGGTTTTCCCCCCTCAATTTCCAAATAAGTACTATAAATATTTTTTTATACTTGTGGGTCCTTGTTCCTTTTACTTTTTTGTATTTATTTTATTTTCTCAGTTACATGCAAAAACAGGTTTCAGCATTTTCTTTTAAAACCTTCAGTTCTGAGTTCACTTCCTTCCGAACACCCCACTCCTCCTCATTGAGAAAGCAAGTTATTTGATATAGGTTAAAAATGTGTAGTCTTGAAAAATATTACCACAATAATGCTGTTGTAAAAGTAAACATAACCCCTTCCAAAAAAAAGAAATGTCAAGAAAAATAAAGTTAAAAATTAAGTATCCTTCAATCTATATTCACATACGATCAGCTCTGTCTTTGGGAATGTATAATATTCTTTATTGTAAGTCCTTACAAGTTCTATATTCACACACTATCAGCTCTGTTTTTGGGAATGTATAATATTCTTTATTGTAAGTCCTTACAAGTTCTCTAGAGTCAAAGCATCACTGAAAAAAGGTGAGAAATTCACAGTTGATTATCTACATTGCTGTTACTGTTACTTTTCTTATTACATTGTTCATGTTTTTATTTTTGTTTACTGAGAACATCCTGATCATCATTACTTATAACAGAATAGCATTTCATCTTAATCATATACTGCAAATTTTCAACCATTCCCCACAGATGGTCATACCCTCAATCTATAATTCCTTGCCACTGAAAAGAGCCAATATAAATATCCTTATACATATAGGTCCTTTTCCTGCCTATTTTTCATCTCTTCTGGAATATCCACCTATAAATGTTATTACTAGGACAAAAGTAGACATGATTTTGTAGCCCTTTGTCATAGTTCCAAATTGCTCTACAGCATTTTTGAATGCTTTCACAGCTCCTCCTCCAGAAGTGCTTCAATGTCTCATTTTCCCTATATCCACGCTAATATTTGTCCTTCCCCCCCCCCCCGTTCAATTAGTCAATAGTTATAAGGTAGTAGTACCTCATAATTGTTCCAACCACAGTACAAAGCCAACCTTCCAAGTCTTGGACTAGAAAATTTTTTCGCTAATTCTTTTTGTGGGTTCTGCAGCACTAGAATTTGTTTAGCATAATTACTTAATGGTATTTGGATAGGTTGGGGGAGACCTTGGACAGGTCCCTACTTTTACTATGTCATCTTAGCTCTGTGTCTATAGTGTTAACTTAAGAATCCAATTTTTAGGAAGATCAGAAATATTTCAAATGCCAAGAGATACGCAAAATCTTTATATGTTGATTGGTTATGAGAGGAAAGCTGAAGAATTTTTCCTTCTTATCATTTGTTAACATAAAGACTAACAAATAATCTTAGAACATGGACATAAAAATGAATATGGAGAGCTACATTAGAATATAAAATAAAACACAAAAAATGACTCTGGAACAATGAAGATAGAATGCCAAAACTATGTCATACTTTAGAAACTATTGGGTCTCAACTCCATGTTTTAGAGATGAGCATGTTTATGGCCAGACATGGTGAATTTATTCTGCTAGTTATGAAGCTAGATATGCCCCAATGTTTTTTTTTGCTTTTAACCCAATATTATTTCTATAATATCAAAGCTACCTCTAATTTCAAATGATTTCTATCAACATTCCTGCCAAACTGCTATTCCCTTAGCATTTCTTCTTCTACTTCTATGCCTAGAACATATACCATGACTGAGTTACTACCTGTTCACATTACCTTTTGGGCTTTATCTCAGAATTCTCAAGGTTCTGGTGGGGTGATACTTTTTTCCCAGATCTTTTTACTCTAACATCTGTAGTTGTTAATATAGTCTCTCCTTCCCTATATTAAAAAATCTCTTTATTAACCTAGAATTCACCCCACAAATACGGGGAATTTCAACACAAGAAATGTTTCCGTTTTTTTCCTTGTAGTTCAATGAATCTAGTTGGTGCTCAATAAATTATTTAGAATTTACTTGATTGCTTTATAACAAAATAAATGTATTTAATTAGTATGCTGGAACATAACTCCCATCTCTATATATTATAAAAAATATAAATTGAACTTTAGTCTTGATTCTTTATTTTTTTATATTACTTTGTTAGCACCATTTGCATACTGGTTGACTCTGCCTGTTTTTTATTACAAAAAGCTCGTATTTCTTCCTACAACTAAATGACATGAAAATATGCTTCCATTTCAGAAATAAAATACTAGAAACAGAAGGATCTGCTCAGTTCAGATTGATGAAAATCAGTTTTGGCATGCACCATTCACTGTTTCTATCTCTTTCCAAGTTTCTTGATGCCATTAAACTAATTCCGAAGTTTAGGTTCAGAATACATCTGTTATTCAGTATACAACTGTTTATTAATCACATAATATGATATAAAGAAAAGCAAAAGGACTATCCTTGCCCTCAAGGAGTTTATGTTCTAATGAGCAAATCAACATGTGAATAACTGTGTTCATAGATTTATATTATTATTGTTTAGTAATTTTTCAGTTGTGCTGAACTCTTTGTGATCTCTTTTGGTATTTTCTTGGCAATGATTAAGCAGTGGCTTTGCCAATTCCTTCTCCAGCTCATTTTACAGGTGAGAAAACTAAGGCAAAAGGATAAAGTGACTTGCCCAAGCTAATGAGTGTCTTAGGTGAGATTTGAACTCAGGAAGATGAGTCTTCTTTAAAAACACCTGACTCCATCAGCTGGGTCACCTAGAAGTTTCATACAGATTAAATGGAAGGTAATCCCTAAAAGAAGGCACTATTAGTAGTAGAAGTAGAGGGAAGTAGAGAAAAAGGTCTCCTGATGACAGATTTAAACATGGAGTCAAGTAAGGTGGAAGGAAAATCAAGCAGGTCAATCCTTTTGTAACAAAGCGTATGCATGAGTACAGTATAAGAAAACTCGAAAGAAAAGAGGGAGCAAATCTATTAATAGTTTTAAATACCAAAAGTAGTCATTTCAACTTCATCATGAAAGTACTATGAAGAAACTGGCATTTATTATGGAAGTGATATGGTCAGAGAAAAAGTTTAAGAAAATCATCATAGCAATTAGAGGGGAAATGGAATGGAATGGAAAGACTACTGTATTAGCATGAGGTCACATTGAGAATTAAAATGTTGGCATTTGTGTAAGTGAAGGGAAAGAGACAAGCACTCCAGATGGTATTAAAGAAAATGTGAGATTTGATATTAACTTGAAACATGAAGATGGCACCAGAGTTCTGAACCTGGATGAGGAGAAGGAGGCTAGACCCCTTTACAACAATAGCAAAGTTTGGAAGAGAGGAATTCAGGAAGGGGAAAAATAAAGTTCTATTTCATATATGCTAAGTTTAAGACTTAGCATGAATGTCATCAGGCTATACAAATCAAAATGCTCAAAACGTAATTGGTGTTAAGAGAAAAGAACTCAGGAGACATTAGGGATGGGTATATAGATATCTATAAAGATAATAACTGAACCTATGAAATCTCAACATGTCTATCTTTCCACTTAACATTGCTAGAGACAGAAATTCTGTCTAAATATGTCTCTCAGTGTCATGATATGGATGAAGAGCTAACCTTAGAGTCAGGAAGACTTTGATGCATCCTGCTTCATCTGCATTTAGAATGTGTGCCACTAGGAAGAAGTCATTTGATTTCACAATGTTCTTTCTGACTCTCTGTGATTGTAAGTTGAAGAAAAATTGTGAGTTTGCTCTAGGAGAAGTCATTTTCTTACTTAGAGTTCTCTACACCAAGAAAATTACAGTTGTTATGCCTACACATCCATTGTTTTAAATGACTTAAATGTGTGTAAATCCCACAGATTTCATATATTTGACATTCATTTAACTATAAGCTTGTTTTCTTTTTATGAATTTTATTAGGAAATATTAAGTGGCAACAATTGCTTTGAGGATATGTCCCAGGACCTGGAATTCTACACTGTGGACTCCTCTATTAATTTTTAATTCTGTGTGTATGTGCATGTATGTGTGTGCACACATGTATGTGTGGTGTGTGTGTGTGTGTGTGTGAGTGTGTGTGTGTATGTGGTGTTTTGTTTGGTCTAAAAAGTCAAGTTTGGCCTAGTAAGTAAATCTTGGATTTAACTTCAAATCCTAGATGCAGTATTTATTTTAAGAAAAGGTGAACAAATGATTGTAATTGCTTAATTCACAGGGTTAGTTTGAAGAAATCTATATAGGGCAGTTCCCAAAGACTAGTGATCAAGGGTGACTCTAAGACTCATCACTGGGCAAATAAATTCGCCAACCATAAGACTGAATATCTTCATATGTAAATGAGGTTGGACTAGAGGATCCTTAAATTGCCTCCTCTATTGAGAAAGCAGGATCTCGGCTACTATAGTCCTTTTCTATTATTAATATACATTTGGAAAATTCAAGTAGCCATGAAATGGAACAGTAATTTGGAAACAGATGTTACTTTTCTTAGTACTATCTGTGCCATAATGGTGCTGTGTATCCTGATCTGTCTTTAGACTGAAAAGTATTTCCCCTCTAAACTTTTCTGGAGTTTGGTCTTGTCAGTTTTTCCCTCTAAATGCTTCTATTTCCATAATAGCATTTATAACTTTATCCAATTCTTCATTCACATAGGTACCACCTTGTATCAGTTCACGTGTGAGTTATTAAAATTGGCTTCAAAATTGAATGCTTGACAGCAAACAGAAGGTGACACCATTGATTTTAATGGAGTATAAAAAGACATTTATCTTTATAACACTCTAAAAATCTCTTAACCTCTTTCAGCTTCAGTTTCTTCATGTGCAAATTGTGAATAATAATAAAAAATAATAATGATGATGATGATGATAATAATAATAATAATAATAATAATAATAATAATAATAATAATAATAATAACTTTAGGGGCAGCTAGGTGGCGCAGTGGATAAAGCATGGCCCTGGAGTCAGGAGTACCTCAGTTCAAATCTGGCCTCAGACATTTAATAATTACCAAGCTGTGTGGGCTTAGGCAAGTCACTTAACCCCATTTGCCTTGCAAAAACCTAAAAAAATTAATAACTTTGATATGAGGATCAAAAGTAATAAGGTGTAAAAATTTTTCAAACTCTGCTAACTTTATAATTTTTGCTCTCTATAAACAATCCTTCATAAAACTGCCAAATGAAAACATCAAACAAAACATTTCCCCTATTCAATAAAGACCAGTAACTCCCAATTGCCTAAAAATACAATTATGAACATCTTTGTTTAAAAATTTGAAAAATTTCACAAACTGACGTTAGTTTAATTTTCTAATGTATACACATATAATCACACGCATATACACACACACACACTGCATTCTGAAACAAAACTAGGCTTCTTGTTATTACTTATTCACAGAACTTCTTTTCTGTCCTTCATTACTTTACTGTCCATACCTGATATCTACTTCCTCCTCACCTAGATTCTTAAAGCACAGTCCAAGATTTGCCTTTGAAATAGGAACTTCCTCTCCCCATTCCCAGCTGCCAATATTGTCTCCTTGTGTTGTAAGAATAAATATAAAGAAGGCAGACAGATAGATGGATGATAGATAGATAGATAGATAGATAGATAGATAGATAGATAGATAGATAGATCGATTACATAGAGAGATAAATGGATGGATGGGTGCATGGATGGATGGAGGCATGGATGGATGAAAGGGTGGAAGGATAAATAGATGATAGATAGATGGATGGATGGATAGATACACAGATAGATATATGGATATGTAGTTATATAGATTCATAGATGATAAGAGACATAGATAGATATGGTCTTGAGGGCAGGGATTATTATCACCTTAGTCTATAAGGAAAGCATCTAGCAGAACAGCAGATACTTAGCCAATGCTTAGGGTTTGATTGAATGTCATAATAATCTAATGTTTTGGATGAGGCTCAACCTTGATAATTAATTGGGATTGATAAAATATTTACTCCTGAGGAAGATTAAGGGGCAAGCTAACTTGTCTTCAATAATCATATATATATATATAATATATATATATAATATATATATATATTATATATGATTCTGAAGCACTCTCACTTCTCTCTCTCTCTCTCTCACTTATCTATTTATCTGTTTGCTGTCTATCTATCTGTCCTTATTTGTCTATCTGCCTGTCTGTCTGACTATCTGTCTATCTTTATCTCTCTATATATCTATTGCCTCTCTTCTCTCCCTCTTTTCACTCTTCTTTGCTAAGGACATCAGTTTCCTCCTATGTAAAATGAGGGCATTGAACAAGATGATTCTAAATTCTGTTACCATTGCCTTAACATTCTCTTCTACTTCTGGTCTAAAATTCTTTAAATTGATGCAAAATATTTGGCAAATTTACTAAGAAATTTATTCTCTGAATAGGACAAATATGTGGTCCACAATGGGAGGTGGAGTAATATCTTTCCATTTATTGGGAGACTATTAGAATACTTTGCTTGAAAATCTGGGAGAAACTAAAATATCAAATTGGACTTTTAGTTTTATATACATTTACTAAATATCTTCTTGTAAGGCAGAAAGGGAGATAATACATAATACAAAATATAGTAACATATTCTGCATTTCCGAGTATGTATGAAAACTTTTGTTCTTATCTGGATAGCAATTTTTTAACATTTTATTGATAATACAGGAAAAAAATCAGTAGGACAATGGCAGAGAAGATCTTAAGATCATGCTGCATGTAAATAGATCTCAAAAATAAATATTTTGTCTTTTTTAAGTCTAGAGTAAGCTGGGAATGGGAGTGGATAACTAATAACTAGTTACAGGTATTTGGAGACCTGACAAGAAGAAGGGTTGACTTTGTCCTGCTTGTCCCAGTGAAAAGCAATGGGAGTACTAACTATGGAAAGTTAGATTTAGGTTGAATACAAAGGAAAACCTCTCATTTTTTTTAGCTTTTTTTTTTTTTTTTTGCAAGGCAAACGTGGTTAAGTGGCTTGCCCAAGGCCACACAGCTAGGCAATTACTAAGTGTCTGAGACCGGATTTGAACCCAGGTACTCCTGACTCCAGGGCCGGTGCTTTATCCACTACGCCACCTAGCCGCCCCAAACCTCTCATTTAGAATGATTCAAAAGTACTTGCTAGGTAATTAATTCTCCCTCTTAGCTGGTAATAAAACAGAGGCCCCCAAAACACTAATAAAGGTTTGGTTTGTTGTGGCTGCTGTTTTAATTTTATTTTGTTTTTGATTGTTTAGTTCTTTTTTTGTTTTACAGAATATTTTTCTTGAAACACTGATTGAAATAGATGGTTGTTAATATTCCATTTTACTCTGGGACTCTGGAAAGATGCATTCGGGAGAAAGTACTATGATGCTTTTATTAATATAACCATTTGCCTCTAAGTTAAATATATATGATATCTACATAATGATTCATCCCCTTATTTATTTGTCTCTCCCTCCATCCAACTTTAATTAAGCATATTATATATTATTGTTGGGTGTTTTTGGAGTTAGTCATTTATAATAGTTAAGATGGTTTTTAATTCCAAATTCTAGGACTCTTCTATTTATGAAGAGGAAATATTTTGGAAGGAACATAGTTTTTGAAGTGTGGAGATACCCAGAGAAAAAAATATATTGAACTTAAAAGAGTGGGATCCGATAGCATTCTGCAAGTTTACCCTGAGGTTGATAGTATGCAGTACCTTGGTCAAGAAACTCCTTTCTCTTGTCACCTTCCTCAAAGCATTGAGTACAACCTGCTACAAAAACCTCTTGTTATTGCAATCTAATATCCCATCAATGCCATAAACTCCTTCCCTTACCTTGAACTGAGTTGATTCTAGGCCTATCTTAAACAAAAACTCTATAGCACATGTTGCAGAATGCTGTCTGAAAGGGATGTATAAAATGTCCTTCCCCCAGAGACCTAGGACAGATGGTTTCATCTTGGTATATGACTGGCCAGACGACTAAATGTTCTTTGATATACTCTACCTTCCCTCAAGTGCTACTTAACAGCTCCAGCTGAGAGCCTTGGGTTCAGAGTTCCTCTATACAAGCATTTTCTATATGGAAGGTTCACATACCTTGGAAATAGGAGCATTCTTTTGGATCAAAATTAAATGAATGACAAAAAAGTCAATGAGTATTTACCTGTTATAGGTCAATATATTGTGTTGCTTCCTGAAGTCAGTTATAGTACTTAAAAACTCCCCCTGTCATTTCTTTAACCACTGTTTTTTTTTTATTTGACAGGCATTTGCCTAGTTTTCTTTACGAAAAATAAGTAAAGGAAGAACAATTTGGATCCTGAGGAAGGCCATGTTCATTTTGGTAATTGGTTTATGTGCATTAGCCAGAAATGTTAAGTAAGATTTTTTTCAGAGTCAAGAACCTTCTATGCCTTATGTCTTTCTTTGAGGAACAAACCTGACTTACAAGGAATATAAATATTTGTGCATTAACCTAAAAAAACACTTTAAAGGCAACCACTACAAGCTCTTGAACCTCCCTTCTTCTTTGAATTCAAATGCTTCAGGATAACCTAGTCACATTCCTTTGGATAAATACATTTGACTCTCCACAGACAGAGACAAATATTTACTTAGGATAGCATCAATAGGCACATGAACAGTAGTGAGTCAGGAAATTATATATGTATATATATATATATATATATATAAAATACAGAATTTACTAAGTATGAGTACACATTATCCTTCATCTTAAATATTCTTCAGTACTCGGGATCAACGTGAAATAAGAAGCTTTTGAAAATGTGTAGTCTGAATCATCCCTTTAAGGATTACAAACATTTGGAAACATACCTTTGAATGTGCACAAAGGAATGCAAACATAACAGATTTTTTAACAAGTAGATAACATTCATCCAATATAATTAAGTATCAAATGAAATTGGGGCTGTTAAGTAGCACATTGGATTGCAATTTGGATCTGAAGTCACAAAAACTTGAGTTAAAAATTAACCTAGACACTATTCATGTGGCTCCAGGTAGATCATTTTGCTTTTCTGCCTCAATTTCTTCATCTTTACATGAATATGTATATATATATATATATATATATATATATATGTAAAGATGAAGTATATAAATGTATGTATATATATTACTCAAATATATAATATATAATAATATAGTTATATATAATATTACTCAATAATATTTACTTTAAAAAGTTATTTTGAAATTTGAAGGAGATAAAAATTGTAAAATGTTTGGTAAAGTGATTAGGCACAATATAAAAGTAATTTAGTAATTTTTAAAGTAGTAGTAGTAGTAGCAGCAGCAGCAGCAGTAGTAGTAGTAGTAGTAGTAATAGTAGTAGTAGTATCAGTAGCAGCAGCAGTAATGGTATTAGCAGTATTTCTTATAATAGTGGTATTAAGTATCAGAGTCTCAAGTTGAAATCCAAATTTGGTCTATGACTATAGAAATAATGATCTAACATGGACTGGAATTTAGGCAGCTAAGGGCACAGTGGATAGAATATCTATACTGGAATTAGGAAGTCTCCTCTTCCTGACTTCAAATCTATCCTCAGATACAGACATGTTGTCTGATACTGGGCAAGTCACTTTACTTTGTGCCTCAATTTCTTCATCTATAAAATAATCTGGAAAAGAAATGGCTGGGGTGGCTAGGTGGCACAGTGGCTAAAGCACTGGCCCTGCAGTCAGGAGTACCTGGGTTCAAATCCGGTCTCAGGCACTTAATAATTACCTAGCTGTGTGGCCTTGGGCAAGCCACTTAACCCCATTTGCCTTGCAAAAAAAAATCCTAAACAAAATGGCCAACTATTCCAGAATCTTTGCCAAGAAAACCCCAAATGACTGGAAAAAGAGTCAGACAAGGCTGACAACAACTGAACAAATGGACAGGAATATCTATTTCTATCCTTGATACCAGCTCTCTTCACACTAGCTGTGACTTCAGACAGACTCTACCCTTAGGTGCTCCATTATAGAATAGTGAGTGAACTCAGCCTTTAGGCATAGTAAGAAGTCAACTACTAGTCCATATACCTTACATCTTTTTTTGAGAATACCTTTGAAAATTGCTCTAGAAGTGTCTTTTTTTAAATTTTCTCATCTTTAACTTTAAAAACCATACTTTTTCTCACGGTATGGGATGGAGATTGGCTAAGGATAACTATGGAATTTATAAAAATATATTTCAGTGATACTAGAGACAAGACATTTAAAACACTAAAAGGTCCCGATGGGAAGTTTCATGGTATAGGGGACAAAACAATGGCTTTATCCAGAGGTTGCTTCTTATTATCAGGGAGACCTTAGGAAATCATTTTATGGTTATGAAGAATCAAATTCGTCACTCATAAAACAGTAATGATAACATCCAAAGTATCTGGCTCACAAAGTTTTGTGAAACAAAGCTATTAAAAAATCACAAAACTGTCAATGCTAAATCTGTCACTTAATGTTATAATTATTATCACTGCAATTATCATAGATATTTGTTAATTTTATATGTATCATTTAAATTCTATACTTCAAATAACTGAAAGGTGACATAATATATTCACTGACAATTTTTCCCTTAGACATTAGAATTTCTATAAAAACATTTTTAAAATGAAGTCAAATAAGTGGCTATTATAGTGATCAGTCAACCCCATAGAAATAATGAGAAACTGTATTTTCTTTCCTGTGGAGGATTATAAGCATTCTTTTCATTGTCAGATGTGGAAGTTGCAGCCATTAGCTTGCACAACTTACCTATTTGTTACAAGAGAAGGGTGACTAGGTGGGAGGAAGGAGGGAGGTGATGAGGAGCAAGCACCCTGAAATTATTGCAGCATACAAACAAAAGACATCAATGCTTCTGTTAACAATTCACCACAGGAAAACCGAAATGCAGATTCGTTTCTGAAATCAACTTGTATGGATAAGTTTAAATAAAATATGCAACAATAAATTTAGCCAATTTTCCAATAGGCCCACTAGCAAAAAAAGCTCTTAAAAGCTTATGTTTTCCCTGAATTGTTTTATACTCAGAGCACCAGATTAAATTTACTTACAAGAATAGGAATTAATGTACCTTTTACTGCTTTAGACTTATCTTCCTATTGCATCAAATACCCCACTGGGATCTTAAAACTTTCAGAATTTGACATTGAATATGCAGATTATAGATTTTTTCCTTTCTAAAACTTGTGATTTATTTAGATATGCCAAAGTTAGAAGCCCCACACTGATCCTAATTCCAATCCAATGACTCGTTGCTGGTTATATTAATGAAATGTTCGTTGCTACCATTATTAAACAGTTTTAAAGTAGAAAATTCAAAGATGGACTTTAGAGGGGCCTGAAAGGCATTTCTGGCCTACAAAAGAAACTTTATCTTTATTGTTAATAATTCTCATGGCATCTATGTCTCAAATAAAACATTTATCCTTAAATAAATTAGACACACATTAGAATAGAGTGAGATAGAGTGATGGAGAGATAGCTAGATGATAGATATGAATGAAAAGAACAAAGCATTTGTGAAGTGTTACTTATCAGCAAAGAGTACTAAGCAATGTGGATAGAGATGCAAAAGGAAAGACAGTCTTTCTTTTCAAGGAGCTGTCAATCCAATGGGGAAGACAGCACAAAGAAATTTCCAGCTTCAAGTTAAGTGAAAAGATCTATGGTCTTTAGGATACAGCAGAAAAACAAACAGATAAAAAAATTGACATATCTTTCTTTAATGTCATTTCCATTAATCAAATCAAATCAATTTCTGCGGCTGAATCATTTGGTAGTGTCAGTGATGTTGCTGATAAGAACTTTCTTATAACAGAAGAAATAGATTACTACATTTTATTTTAGGAAAAAAATAGAACAAGTCATAAATGAGTACTCGAGAAAAATAAATTGCCAGGATCTAATGATTAAGAAATGAATTTTATTTGAAAAAAGAGGTTAAAAAAGAGTCCAACCAAATTCTTTCTTTGAAAGATAGTTTTTCATAAACCAGCAAAATTTGAGAAAGAAAACTATGGTCCAATTCTCTGATGAATATTGAAACCAAAAAAATTCAAAATGCAAACAAACAAGTAATATATCACAAAGTTCATTCACTGTGACTAGGTGTGATTTATACCAGGAAATTTGATATTAAGAGCACTTTAAACCTAATTGATCACATCTATAACAAAAATCCTATGATTATATTAAATGATGCAGAAAAAGCAAATGACAAAATATAGCACCCATTCCTATTAAAAACATGAGAGCATAAAAATAAATTAAAACATTAATCAGTACCATTTTACTGATTTCAGTAACCATCAACATACATTATGGGTTATGGGTATAATCTACAAACCTTTCCAGTAGAATCAAGGATGTCTATATCACGCCATTATTAAATATTTTACCAGAAATGTTAACTATCAAAAGAAAAAAAATTAGCAATAAAAACAGGCAAAGAGGAACTAAAACTATCACTCTTTAAAGATATTATGATATACTTAGAGAACCCTAGAGAATCGACTAATAAATGTAGGAAAATAGAAGGCTGTATATATATATATATATATATATATATATATGGAAAAAATATTGTAGTTTGAATCAACAAACTTGGCTTGAGAACTTTGACTCAGCAAAGTGTTATCTTTATAAACTTAAGTTAACTTACTTGAGAACTCTGGACTCAGTTTCCTGAGATGTAAAATAACCATAATGATGTTAATGGTAGTAGCAGAATACAAGCAGCAGTAGCAGTAGTAGGAATAGGAGTAAGGAGCAGGAGTAACTGGGGTAGTCATTGTAGTGATAATAATAACAGTAGTAGTGGAAATAATAGTACTAGAAGTAGTAGTAATAGCAAATACAGAGGGCTTTTGCAAAGCATTTTATAGGTCATTTCATTTGATTCTCACAACAAAACTGGGAGACAGCCGCTATGAATAAGAATGAGGGTCATACAACTGGTGAGTGTCTGATAATGGATTTGAATTATTCTTCTTGACAACAAGGTAGTTCCCCATTCACTGAGCCATCTAACTGCCTCTAAAATTAGGGATGAATAGTGTACAAGATGAATTCAAAAGATATTTTCATCTCTAAATCTACAGTTTTTTAAATAAGTCACACACACATATATAAAATTTCATTAATAATATCTTGATGTGTGAAGGACTTTCTGGCACTTAAATTTAGTCTTTAATCCCTGCCCTCAAATTGCTTACATACTATTCAGAAAAAGTAATATGTATATATTAGATGCCTAGGTGACCCAACAGACAGAGGAAATTGGATTCAGGAAGATTTGAGTTCAGATCTTTCTTTAGACACCTTACTGAATGACTATAGACAAGTAATCTCTGTTTCAGTTTCCTCATCTGTAAATGGGAGAAAAATAATACCTTACAGTTGTAAGAATAAAATGAGAAAAGGCATGTAAAGCACTTTGGTGTTCTTAAAATGTTAAATAAATGTTAGATATTGTGCACATATATAAGCATTTAACAGCATATCTGAAAAGTACATATAAGGCAACTTCGGAGGGGATGAGGGAGCAATATCTAAGAGCAACCAACAACAGGCATACAAGGAAAGTGTCTATTTCTAGCGATCACCTAATTATCTGTCCATCATTTATGTCTATCTATGTATGTTCCCCATAATCATCAACAAAGACTGATGCCCAACTACCCCCAAAGAGAAAAAGGAATGGAGTCCAGGAGAAGTTCTTTCTTTATTTTTTTTTAGGTTTTGGAAAGGCAATAGGGTTAAGTGGCTTGCCCAGGGCCACACAGCTAGGCAATTATTAAGTGTCTGAGGCAGGGAACTCAGGTACTTCTGACTCCAGGGCCAGTGCTTTATCCACTGTGCCACCTAGCCACCCTGAGAAGTTCTTTCTTTAAAGAAGTTGTGGAGAAAAAGGGGGACCAAGTGTATGAAATATTACATATAAGTTATTGATATGTTGTTTAATTCTGCTTACAAGGTAATTTTATTAGCTCTTTAAAAAACATTTTCCTTAAGGAATATCTCACTGAATAGAGAGAAATATGTTACAAAAACCTGGTGAGGAACAAAACATAATTATATATATATATATGTATATATATATATATACATATATATATATAAATAATTGATATATGATTATATATCAACTAAATGAAAGGCAGTATCACTACACCTAATTACTAGATGTAATTAAATGATAGATTAGATAAAATGAGAGATAGATAGATTTTTTGACAGATAGATAGTTAGATAGAGATTAGCAGGAAGAGCCAGAGATATATCTGTATGTATCAATGTAAATTATTTAAATAGAAAGTAATCATAGCTTTAAAGTATTTCTATCAGAGCTATAACAAAAAGACTTTCTTGTGAATTTGAGCTGAATCTGGAAAGAAGAGAGGGAAACTTTGAAGAGAAGCAGAGCATTTTTTTGTCCTAGGTTAAAATAAGTACAGAAAGTAGGGTAGGGTAGGTAGATCATAGAGAACAAATATGGAAGGAAATTGCAAGAAGACTGGAAAAATGAAGAAACCCATGAGGGGGTGTAATAAGAGATCACTCTATTAATCAAGGAATTAGAAAAAAACCCAAAATACCTTGCTCAGGGACAGACAAATAACTAAATGAATATGAGTCTACAATATATTCTGATTCTGGCTCTACCCTAATTACTCTTAGAGTGCAGAATGAACACATTATAGCAAGCTTCTTCTCTTTCCTTCCCATATCCATTAACTAATTCATTTTTATAAAGTTCTAACCTAATTGTTGATGGATTATATTTTACAAAATCAAATATTTCTTACCCAGTGGAGAAAGTTATGTATTCTGTGTTTAATTTATAGTGATTTTTTCATTTATTTTTGACTGAAAATTAAATGAAAACATTTCAAATGAGTAGATGTGGAAAGTTTATAAACAGTAGAAAAATAGATCACTTTTGTAACTTTTTCATTTTCAGTGTTTTGAAAACATACAAAGGTATTCAAATATGAATGGATGGGGACTAGACTTATGCCATCATTGGTTAAAGGTAACAGGGAACTCCCACAAGATGATTCACCTCTATTTATGGCTTCCAGCATCTTATCTTAGAGAGAGGTTTAGAGCAGGAGTATAAAAGCAAAAAGAAATGGAGCCATATCCATACCTAAGGACCCCTGCTGGCCACATATTTCTTTAGTTTTTAAAATATAATGTATTTGTCTGCTATGCTTTTTATTTACTTTATTAAATATTGCCCAATTAGATTTTAATCTTATTTAAGTCAGACTGAATGTTTTACAACTCTAGAGCCCAAGAGGTTGAGTGATTTGCACCGAATCACAAATCTAGTATGGGCCAGAAACAGCATTTGAAGACAGTTCTTTCCAATTCTGAGTCTGATTCTCTATCTGCTTTGCCACAATTTATCTCTATAAAACAATTTCATATATTGTTTTCAGTATTTTGCTCATTTCTGCTTCTTTTATTTATTTTTCTATCCCATATTCTTAAAAAAATCCTTGAAAATAAATTGTAGGGCTCAGAGCTAGTTACATTTTCCTGACTGACATCTTTGTGTTTTACTGAATAAAGTCTGTGTGATATGATCCCAAACATAATATGAAACATATTCAGTTCATCTTCCTTTTATTTCTTTTCTAACATATTTGCAAAGGTTGCTAGGTTTGAATATTAAGTAGATAGGAAATAATGAAGTATTTTAAAAATGTTTTGGAATTCTTTTCCAAATGAAAATATAATGGATTGTAAGTTATTGAAAAGAACTAAAATTTAATTTCTTCTAAGAGAACTGGAAAAATCCACACACACACACACATGTGTGTATTCACAAATGCACACAATTACAGGAAGATAAGCTGATTGTTAATTATTTTGCTGATTCTCTATTCAAATTTGTCTTCTTTGAAAAACAAAATATTCTTCATTTAGAGACTAAAATGTATCTATCAATTCCTGTATGAACAGTGAAATAGAGAATAGATTGACATTTCTGAGCTTGAACAATAAATTTCTCTAATTTTTTTCCCACTTTGCTCATTTTTGAGATGAGGTGGGGTGGTCAAGTATGGGATTTAAAAACCTATTCCAGTAGGTCTGACACTACTGCTATACTAATCTATGCCTCAAGGCATATATTAGTGTAGTGGTAGTGTGAGAAAATGGAAGAGAACATAGATTATAGATATTTCAACATTAAAACAAAGAAATAACTTAGATTTGATAAGAATCACTGTGTACTTTGAGAATGGAATGTGAGTTTTACACATAATTATCATTTGTTAGGGATTTTTGTGTATGGGAGCAATGTAAATTATCTTCACCTGGTGCCATTGAGCACCAGAGCCTTATCTTACTAAGTGCCATGGGAGTGGGAGTGGATTACAGACTGAAGAGGTATTAAAACATTGGTATTTGTTTCAATAAATGGAGCACTTGGAGATCTTGGAGAACTTGTCATCCTTGTCTTCATTGTCTCCTGCCCCTACACTGCTTCTCTGGGGAAAGATTGAGGGAGTCCATAAAGGGACTCAACATAAGAGTTTGGAAAAGTGACTCAACATATTGGCGTATGAACTGGGACACCACAATTATTATTATAGAAATAAAGAGGGAGAAGTTCTATATTTTCTTTCTCTCAGTATGATTATTTCAATTTGTCTTTCTTATTTTCAGTAAATTGAGCAAGTTTCATTCACTTCTTGTATTTTTTTTTTGTTTGTTTTGAGATAAAGCAATGGGGTTAAGTGACTTGCCCAAGGTCACACAACTAAGTAAGCATTAAGTGAGACTAGAATTGAACTCAGGTCCTCCTGACTTCAGAACTGGTTCTCTATTCATTCCTCCACCTAGCTGCCCCATTCATTTCTTTATGATTGGATGCAATTTCAGTAAATTAGGTGTCAATCCCTAAAATTACTATTATAAAATTATGATTTAAAAATTACTGAATGGGCTTTTATAATGTCTCTTTTCTCATCATTCTTCTCACAGGGCCAAATTAGCCTATACAATGCTATAAAGGTAAATTGTTTCTAGAAGGATTAGGGAAGGGTTGATTTGATCAACAAAGAAATTGTCAGTTAACTGGTGTTTCACAATACAATTGTTCAAACTGTAAATAGAGATTGTCTTAATGGTTCTGTAAAGGTTGAGTTTTAAGTATTTTTCTTCTTCCCATGAATACTCTGAAAGGAATTCTTTTAATTCAAAGAAAAGTAGTCAATAAATTGACAGATGAAGTAGCATTATATAGTAAGACTGATCAATTTAGGAAATTTATTGACTAGATCTTAATAAATGAATAAAAAGATGTCATATCATTATAGACAACCTATAGATATAAAGATGGAACTTTTAACTATAATAATAATAATAACAATTAATTTTTATATAATGCTTCAAGATTTGAAAAAAATATTTTAGATTAGCTCTCTTATTCAACCCTTGCAATATTCCTAACAAATAAGTGATGTTTTTATGACTGTTTTACAGATGAGGAAACTGTGGCTGAGAGAGATTAAGTAACCTTTTTTGAACTCAAACTGCTGTTAAGAGGATGTGATAGCATTTGAATTAAGTTCTAAAACCAAATCTAAAACCAAATCAATTCACTTTTGACACCTACCATGACTTCAGTGAACATATCATAAACATGTAACAGAGTAGCAATAATGATTAGGAGACCTTGATTATCAGGTCATTTTTCACTAATTGTCTTAGTAAAAATTAAAATAGGTTAAAAAATTCTGAATTTGCACTGATAATTAAAAAGTCATTTATTTTTTAAAGTCGAAGAAAATAACAACAAAAGAAGAGAAAGGAATTATGTTTTCATGAAGTTATTTCCACAGATAAACCAGAAGAGAAAATTTATAAATCATTAAAGAAATAATTAAATTAGACCCTAATAAAATCAATGAACACTATGATGAAAAATGTGTAGAGAAATATCTATCCAGTATCTCCTTTTTTTCTAAAATCTTTTAAATCAAATGCAGTCCTTTGAAAAAAATGTTGCCTCCATGTGGATTTATACCGTTGGGACTGTGTGATCTTTAGGTCAGTTTCTTGAATGAAATACTGTATCAAAAGAATTTTAAAAAAAGCAAATCTTATAAAAATATGTTATTTTGCATTCTCATTTTTTCTTGTTCCTAAGATCACTCTCTATAGTCCATGAATCCCATAATTAGGAAAATTCCCTGGCAGTTTTGTCAAAGTAAAAAGGAACACAAAACACTAATATTTAAAAGAATCAAATAAGGACAAAGGACTATGATTTTATTTACACATGAAATCTTTGGATGAGGAAATATTCATTTAGGAATATAGATTCACACCTTCTCTGGAACTTGTCATCTTAAAACAGTTGCCTAGAATAATAAAGGTGAAGTAACCGACTCAGTATTTCACATATAGTGTGTCTGAGGCAAGACAGCAACCCAAGTTTTCCTGACTCCAAAGAAAAGAATTTCTAAGCATCATACATCCCTTCTCTTGGTATTTTCATAAGTTGTTAGATGTAATTGCAAAACCTCAGCAAAATCAAACACTTCTCAACATAGAGAAAGTTTTGTCAATTATGATCCATCAGTGCAATGGCACAGCATAATAAAATTAAGACTAACCCATGTAGCATAAGCCCAAGCATCTGGAAAGATCTATAAGAAATAATATAAAACAAACAAAGAAAAAGATAAGCACAAATGCCACCCCAAAGAAAAAACAGAGCACATGCTGTCAATGAGTACATAAGAGGAAAAATAAGTAAGACTGAATGGACAAAGAATTATAGCGAATACTTAGAGGTAGAGAATGAAAATTTGTTATGACATGCTGGGTATTGAAATGAGTTAATTTAAATATAAATAGTTACCAAACAAGTTTAATTTGTTGCGTTGATTTTCAATGCTATCTTTTAACAAAACATTTTTAAGAGTGAGAAACATTTGATGAAACAGTCCTTTGATTGACATATGATAACAACAGCAACAGCAAACTTTGCACTTAGTTATGGTTTTGTAATAATCAGTATTGATATATTATCAACATATAGCATTTATAAACATCTTATAGATGACCTCTGCTAATCTGCAGCAATAGTAATTTTTATTAAATATTTTCCAATGTAGGAGAGTCTATGCTAATTAAGGGGTGCAACCTTTCATGCAAAGTTTATATTCTTTCAAGTTTTCAGGTTGAATTCCTTGCAGGTATGCATGCGGACTCTCCACTAGGGCATTGAATATTTGAGAAATATAACTGGTAGTTATATTTATTGAAAATATAGTTGTTGAAGGACGAACATGTTTCATTTTCTATCTGGTATGATTATAAACAGGATCATATATTTAGAGATGAAATGAATATCGAGTCATCAAATTTGATGCCTTCTTTTACAGATGTGGATACTGAAACCAAGAGAAAACAAATGATTTGGCCAAGATTGTATAGGAATTACAGCCTAAGGATCAGGATTGTACTAAGATCCTCTGACTCCAGAGATAGTGTGCTCCCTCACCACTGTACCACTCTCATATTAATCAATTAATTCAATAAATTGTTTTTACAATATTCGGATGGTTTCAGACTGTAATCTTATCTTCCAATTTCAAGCAAATTATGAATACACAATAATAGAATAATACAACTGATTTAATGTAGGTGAGATGTTTTCTGATTGCAGTTCTTTTAAACAATGCAACTTTCAATCACCATGACCAGAATCAAATTTGAGATGACTGTTAAGCACTTTAGGGTAACTGGATTACCTTGTGCTAATTGTCTAAGGTTTTCACAGTCAGTGAATACATAAATATTCATTTATTCTCCTACTCTTGTTTTTCAACAAAACAATCTTTAGTTGGCTTCAGGGAAGGAAAAGATGATTTGAAGCAAGAAAAGATCTTCTGGGCTTGTCCTATATCTCTAATCTTATCTGTGAAGAAAATGAGACTCAAAGAAGAGAAATGACCAATCCAAATTCTCAGTACTAAGTAGTAGAACAGATATTTAAATTGAATTCAATTCCAGTGCATTTGCCAGAATATAGATTGGTTTCTCTTAGTATAATTAAAAGAAAAATCCATAATGATAGAAGACAAGAGATGTTTGATGCTTGTATCACTATATGCTAATTATTTTTCTTTCACCTTGGATAAGTCACTTCTCATCTCCAAGTCTCTTTTCCCTCATCTTTGAAATGAAAATGGCCTACACGACAGATTCATTTCATATTATTCTCCATCATACTTTAGATAGTTCAGCCACATAGACCACAAATTGTATTAGGCAGTCCATATTCCATCTCTTCTCTCTGTGTCTCAGTAAAGATTCTCATCCACGTCTAGCTTTTACTTCCTCCCCACTGTAGATCTTCAAATTCTTTAAAAGTTCAACTAGAGAATAAATTTGCACATGAAGTCTTCACCAAATTAACCCCAGACATGAAGCTGTAATAGTTCTTAAACTTGTACCTACATATCTGTGTATATTTTTATGCACCCAACAGAAGTTAAAGTTCTGAAAAGCGGGGGCAATCCTATGTTTTTATTTTGTTTATTCACCAACTTCATTGCATATTTCTTAATGTGACTTTATGCAAATGTATATGCATATGCATATATATATATGTATATTTGTGTAAGTATCTGTAACATCTCCAAAGAACTATTTTGCCAACTTACACTCATACCCAAGAAATCAATCCCCAGAGGACAGATGTTGGCACAGAGACCCAATGTTACTTTGTTCATGTGTTCTTCGAGAATTTTAGCGAATAAGCCCTCACTGGAGTGATTCTCATTAAATAATCTATCAGTAGATATAATTAGTCAAGGGGGGAAACACTTTTAGTTACTGTTAGATGAAAAAATAGATACAAAATATTTCTCTCATAAGTTTGCATCCACATCTTTCCATGAATATGCACAAGATTTAAGGGAGGAATGTATTTAGACTTAGTGTACAACTGTAATGAGGACACACAGACAGAGGATACATGTCCCAGGAAAACTTACAATTCCAAATTTTCAGGACCTTGTGGCTCTTTCTCTCTTGCTGTAGTATCCACAAACCTTCCCACATTTTCAGTATCTGTGCAAGGTCTAGGTAGATGAACAGATCTCCCTATAACTCAACAATTGGTTACCCCATAGCTCTTCCCTTTGGATCAATGCTTAAGCATTCAAGTTAGATCTCTGTTGATTTTCTAAGTGGCTCTCCAGGTTAATGTCATAAATCCCAATCTTTAGATACTTCTTTCCATAAAATGTCTTTCTATATGTATTCATATAGTATGTCTCCACATCTCTAGCTGTGCATAAACATCTTTAAAACTTACTCCTCAATGAATACATGAGGTATTTTCAAGGTGGAGAGGTAGGACAGATTTTATAATATTTAGCCATCATAGCTGATGGAAATGAGATGGGAGAGAAAACCCTTCACTATCAATAAAAGAAGAAATGCTTTCTGACCAACTAGGAAAAAAAAGTATTTGTTAAACTACTTGTAGCTACATAACTACTATCTGTTATCATTATCATTATCACCATCATTACCATCAATTCTAGCACAGTTGCAGATAATTTCTAGATCAGTTTCAACTAAATGTTTAGTAGACTAAAACCATTTATAGAATATATTTACATGCTCCAAATTGAGGTGTGCAATCTGTCTGTTACTCATCATTATGGCTTTCTGGAAGTAAACTCAACACCTTTTCCCACATGAGAATTGCATCAGCTAAACACACCATACATCTCACCAACCCTTCCCTTTAGTATAATTTTGAGGGTTTTTTTACTGGGATAAATAAAAAGCAGTCATTTTTCTGCTTTTAGCAAACAAAAAGTTGCCATAGCTATATAGAGACTTGCACTTTCTACATCATTCCAGGTCAAGGTTTATAATATTTTGTGGAACTCATATATATTTCCTTCTTCTGGATAAGATGGTTTATAGTACACTCGTACAGGAATATCAGACAATGATAATTGCCAAATGTTTTCCATTTTATTTTCCCCTCTATTCTGCATGGATTTTCACAAATGAAAATATAATTTTTATACAAAGTACTCTTCTTATCTGAATAAGATATAATCTACTGTTGTCATATTTTAGTTGATTTACACCTCTTTGAATTTCAGTGATAGCTGTAAGGTTAATAGGACCTTCCTGCATTGATTTGTATAGTTCAGTTTTAAGTTTTGTTGTTTTGTTGTTTTGTTTTGTTTTGTTTTGCAAAGCAATGGGGTTAAGTGGCTTGCCCAAGGCCACACAGGCAGGTAATTATTAAGTGTCTGAGGCCAGATTTGAACTCAGGTACTCCTGACTCCAAAGCCGGTGCTCTATCCACTGCACCACCTAGCTGCCCCCCCAGTTTTAAGTTTTAACAGTATTTTTTAAGTATGTAAATGTTGGTGGGTTGGTTGAATGGTTGGTTGACTCTTGTCCTTCACTATTGAAGAAGATCAAAATGATATCACTATGCTTGAGACAGAATACAGTTCATACGACTGTGACTGATTAGACCAATATGAGCTTTGAATGCTCTAACACAGGTCAGGCACAAATATTCCATGTGAACAGCTGGGGTGGGTACTTTAAACTTATGTATGGCATGTTTTCTGCTTCAATGTGCCTTCCTCAAAGAGTGCATCACCCTCACTGATGAGGGCATGCCATGTTGGTCAGTCCTTTGCCAGTGTCTCCCATGCTGTTCAACTAATTCTAATTATGCAAATATACATCTGAATCAATACATTTTATCATTTACTCCCTTATTACATATCATTTCCAATGAGTTATTTGATATCTCTGATGACATTATATCTATAATTCTATTCTATTTCGCACATGGTACTTATCTATGCAGATGATTTTCTCCTCCTCTTGCTAATTTAAAGCTATCTTTATCACAGGTCCAACTCTCCAGGTGTATGTGTTTGTGTGTGTGTGTGTGTGTGTGTGTGTGTGTGTGTATTTTAACTAAGAGATCTCATTAGATGTATTCTACCAAACCCTAGAAAAACAATGACAACAACAAACTCCTAACCCCTAAAAAAGAAAACATCACTCATATCTTAAGATATTATCTAGAAATTTCAATCTCATTTAGTGACATTTTTGTAATCAAGTGTTAACTTTCCATTTATAAGATTATTTTGCCCCTATGATGAAGAATTTGGACAAAATGAAGAAACTAGCAAGAATTTGAATGGGTTAATCAGCTGGAGAATTTACTGCAGGGAATAACACGTTTTAGTTAGGAAATAAGCTGCTTAAAAACCACTTCAAATCCCCATTTATGTATCTGTTTTTGTTGTGTTGTGTTGTTTTAGACATACATTTCTAAGTCATAAGAACACTGGATGTGGCCTTGACACATGTCTTCTTAAAATACAGTAATCTTGCATAATATAATCAACAGACTTTAGATTACATGATTCAAGTTCTACAAGTACCATATAGAGACGACCATAGAGGTCGTATAAATCAGATAAGGAAAATTAAACCTCAAAGCTTTAAATTATTTTCCCATGGTCACATATACAGTGATGCAGATCACATTTAAACCAGCTCCATAGGGTCAAAATATAGACTGTTTCACTATTTTATGGACTCTTTCTTGTGTTACATTGAATGAGACATAGAAGCATAGGGTGGTGTAAAGACATAAAAGATCTCATAGATAACAGGTTTCAGCCCCTTTACTTCATAGATAACAAAACAAAGATGCAGAAAAGATAAGTAATTTGCCTTTGGCCAGATAGTTAATTATGTAAAAGACAGGATTTTAAATCAGTTATCTTCCAATATCAAATCCAGTGCTTTTGAGTCATAAGAAAAGAATCAGAACATTTTGACTTTCTAGACCTCTATTTCTCCATCTGGAAAGGAAGATACCCAGACTAGACAACTTCAAAGTCCTTTTTCCAACTTTCAAGTTCATAAGAGTTTTATAAACCACCCTTTCTCCAGTTTGATTGACTGACATATTTGCAAGACCAGTGACTTTTGACAAGCATTCATAGCATCATTGGCCAATAGATGTATAAACATGATGCAAACAACAGTAATACATTGAGACCTTCTTAGACAGGTGAAAGAAAATATCATTATTTCTCCTACCTCTCTTTTTCAGAAAAGTGAAAACCCTTATTTTTTCTAAACAAGAGCAGTTTTAAGAAGCAGAGAATGACAGTTGTTTTTATCAGAATGATGTGTTTTTAGGAAGAAGAGAATTGAAATGGATTCATTTGTAAGCTGTGTTTCAAGTACAGATGCTAGGCTATTGAAAAATCATCCAAATGAATGGACAAATTCATTGTATAAAAAGCAGTGGGTGATTTAGGGGTTGGTCAGCTTTTCCCCTCTGCAGTAAATTTCTATTTGCTATAGACAGAAGGTGAAAATCCCATTTGAAAAGAAAATTAGATGAACCTATACTAGCATGGAGATGAGTCAATACTATTTTCACTTTTTCTCTTTCTCCCCAGTACTTTAGACAGTGTCTGGGACATAGTAGGCCCTTAATAAATTCTCACTGACTGACTCTTTGCATTGAACGATGAAGTCAAAACAATGATTACAATTACCAAATTTATGTAACACTTTTAAATTTTTCAAAGTATTTTCATACATTGTTTAATTTAGCCTTCTAATGAACAATGTCAATTATGCTGATTTTTCCTTTTTCTATTTTATTTATCTTCAAAAACCACTATGTTATATAGTATTCCTCTCTGAGAGGAAAGGGAGATAATAAGGAAAACTGAAATGTTTAAAACAAAATACAGAAATAAAACTAAAAGTGTAGCAGAGTAAATAAATATGAGCAGGTTTTGGCAATTCTAAAAATAGTACATAATAGTCTTAAGCTATACTGTTTATTTGATGGCTAGATATTTGCCATATTAAGAAAAGCTCAAATCTAGTTTGATTGTGAAGACATTTCCATAATATTGACTGAACTCTTCAGTCTTTCATAGTGAAGTACAATATAAATATTTGTGTAATCCCTGTATAGAAGGGGTCGTTGATACCTTTCTGGGCCCCATGAAACTCCTCAGAAATATAATTTGGGCTAGGCACATTTGGGTCTGAAAATAATCTGACAGTATCCAAATGCTTGACTTCGGGGGTCACAGATAGACCATAAATTTGTCTAAGATTCACAAAGCACCCCTGTTAGCCTAATTATCTTGCTGTATCTGTAAAATTGCTGCTTCCTTCCAGGGCTGCCTGCCCTTCCCCATATGTGATTGGAACCATAAGACAGTAAATTTCACTCCCTCAAACCTGTGGGAAACCTGTGAATACATGACTCCTTCATCTCAGGAAACCTATTCAGACATAACACAAAGACCCTGACCCTTTCCCACTCTGTCGAGTCCCCTATCTATATGGAATCCTATGTTTACATATGTTTGGAGTAGTATGACAAGAAAATATATCTAACTGCTCTCTTTACTTCTGTATCCTGCTTGCTCTCAGCACCCCCCCCCACAAAAAAACACTATAAAAACCTTACCCCCTGAACACTCAGGTATTGTCTGATTTGGGTACTCTTCATCCCCAGGCATTCCCTGGGAAATTAAAGACCTCCAAACTCATCCAATTTTGGTCTCCGTCTTGATCTTTGGGTTGGGCAGTAGGATTTGATTCCCAAGTTTCTTCACAACACTGTATACAAGCAGCCCGAGTCATAGCTTCATCTTCTTACAGGAAGCATCACCAGAACTTGACTGATTTCTGGGCATCTGAACAATGATGACCCTTCCCACTTACTGTTATGAAAAATGAGATAGAAAAGGTGCTCTAAAATCATCTGCTTACCCAACTCTGGCCTATTACCCATGGTAGGTGAGGAATCTACCATGTAGTCAAACACACACACACACACACACACACACACACACACACACACAAACACAGACACAGAAAGTCAAAGGTATAAAAATTTCTTCAAAGAAGTTTCCACTCTTCTTTGGTACAAGGAATGTGGAACCACTAATAGTCAACACAAGATCCATTTAGACCTTAAAGATGAACTCTTGTTGCAAGAAAATTCAGCAGGTATCAAATCCAATCAGTAGCCCTGAGTGAACTAAGGTTTACAAACAAAGCCCAGCTTACTGAAGTCAGAACTGTATATACATCTTTCTGGAATGTTCTCAGTGAAAGGGAGCACCTTGTTGGAGTAGGTTTTGTAATCAAAACTAATCTGGTCCACAAACTTGAGTGCCTACCAAAAGAACTGAACAGCTGGCTTACAACAATGCGATTGCCACTTGAAGTAAAATGTCGTGCCACCATCATCAGTGGCCAGATTCCCACCATGAAAAACCTTGATCAAGAAAAAGAAAAATGTTATGAAGACCTGGAGACTCTGTTCATCAATGTACCCAAAGAGGATGAGTTTATAATTCTGGGTGACTTTAAAACTTGAGTAGGCTGAGACTACCAGACATGATAGGGAGACCTTGGGAGGAATGAAGTTGGAAACAATCATAGCAATAGTCACTTACTACAGAAGACTTGTGCATCTCATGACCTTCTCACCACTAACACTGCATCAAATTTACTTAAACATGATAAAATTTTCTGCATGCATGCTCCCAGAAAACACTGGCATCTAAATAACTATGTATAAAGTAAAGAGACAGGATATGAAAGTCATGAATGCAATGAGTGGTGAGAGTGCTGGACTGATGACAGACTCATTCTCTCCAAACTAAATATTCACATTCAGCAAGAGTAAAAAACCCAACTCTAATCTAGAGAGTTTCTCTTAGTGGGAACAGTTTATTATTCACTTTGAGGGAGAGTTGAAGCAAAAAATAATTTGCATCAGGGGAGTAGCAAAGGAGTGGGCAGCTTTCAGAGATTTGTTATACAGGATTGCATTTGTTCATGTGGGTTAGAATACATCAAGACTGATTTGATGAAAATGGTGAGGATATTCAGAACATGCCAAATGAAAAACTATATAATTCCACAGGATTTACCATCAGGATAGGTCATTCATTTCTAAGTAGACAATATTTATTTCCATGAAAAGTAAATTGAAAATTAAGCCTAGAGAAGTGTAGGATTCTTGGTTCAATAAAAATAAAGATGAAATTCAGTTTTATAGGGATAGTAACTATTTAAAATATTTTTTCTGATATCCTAAGTGGGTCAAAAATGTATGGTACATTTGGACTACTCAGTGATGATGGAGTAATATTGATTAGTGAGGGGAACATGATCCTAATGAGATAGGATAACCACTTGCATCAAGTTCTAACTAGATCATCATCAATCAATGCAGAAACCATTGACCATTTACCTTTGAATGAAATCAATCTCTCTCTAGCTGAAGTTGCAGCTGAAAGAGAAGTTTTAAATGCCAGTAAGCTCATTTTATGTGTTAAAACATCTAATACTGGTTGTGTTCCAGCTGAGATTTAAAGTTGAGGAATTCATTGCTCATACAAAAGTTGACTGAAGTTTCCCAGATGTGAGGAGGTTATCCCTCAAAAGATCAAGGATGCATCTGTTGCCCATTTCTACAAAGATTAAGGGAATAGATTTACAAAAATCACAGAGGTATTTCCCCTCTTAGTCAGTGCTGGCAAGGTGCTTGGCAGAGTCCTCCTTAATAGGATGATTCTTCAGCTGGAAGATGGACTCCTACATGAGACTCAGTGTGGCTTTAGAAAGGGTCAAGGAACAATTGATATGGTGTTTGCTGCCTGACAATTCTAGGAAAAATGCTAGGAGAATAAGAGAAGTTTGATTACAACATTTGAAGATCTGATCAAGATGCTTGATACTCTCAACCATGCAGGCTTGAGGAAAATTATATCAAAATGAATTTACCAGGAGAAGGTGAACAGTATTGTATGTCATTTTCATGATGGCGTGCTTACTTGGATTTTGGATAATGGATTGGGATTTCTCAATCACTAATGGAGTAATACAAAGCTATGTCCTTGCTCCCAAGCTTTGTAGCATGATATTTTTTGCCATATTTTGAATCACCTCCACTGGGGATGAATAGGGCATCAAAGTCTGCTTCTAAACTTAAGAGAAATATACACATGAAAAGGCTACAAGCTAAGACAGAAGTGGAGTATTGGTGCATGAGCTTCTATTTGCAGATAATTATGCTGTCAGTGCAGTAGCAGAACCTGAGATGCTACAAAGTATGGATGAATTCTGTGGTGCTTTCATAACTCCAAGAATACACAGGTATTCTATCAGCTAGTGCTACACCATCCATATGTGGAACCTTTGGTTACAGCAAATGGAGAAGTTTGGAATACTGTGGATAAATTCACTTACATTGGAAGTATACTTTCCTTGGAGGTACATATTGATAATGAGATTGACACAGGCACTGCCAGAGCTAGTTCTGGGTCTAGGAGGCTCTAAAAAGGTGTAGGAGAGAAGAGATATTAGATTGACTACCAAAATAAAGGTCTACAGAGCCATTGTACTGACTTCATTGTTGTATGCCTATGAAACCTTAGCAAGGTCCTTTCCAGGGAGGTACACATTGATAATGAGGTTGACACATGCATTTCCAGAGTTAGCTCAATGTTGGGGAGATTCCAAAAGAAAATTTGGGGTACAAGAAGTATTAAACTTACTATACAAGCTGAAGGTCTACAGACCATTGTGCCTACCATTACTGTATATCTTTAAGAACTGGACTATCATACAATGCTATGCCAGGAGACTGAAACATTGCTATTAAGTTTTCTTAGGAAGATTCTGAAAATTAGTTAGCAGGAGAATATACCAGAGCCTGAGGTCCTTTCTTGAGATAAGCTGCCAAGTATTCAAAAGTTACTTCAGTTAAGATGGGCTAGCCATGATGTTCAGGTGCTAAATATATGGTTGCCAAAAAGATTATTTTGTGGAGAGATTATCCAGAGTAAGCACTCATGGAAGCTCACAAAAAGAGATGCTCTTAAGAATTTTGACCTTGGGCAGGTCACTTAAACCATTGCTTTGCAAAAAAAAGAATTTTAGATTTGATTGTTCAATATGGGAGACACTGGAACAGAACCACCAAACATGATATGACCTCATCAAAGAAGGTGCTGTGCTGTATAACTAAGGAAGAATAGAAGTAGCTCAAAGGAAACGTGATGCACAAGTTTAGTGAATTTATTAGTTAATATTTGGATCCCTTAGTTCCTAGCACAGTGCTTGATACCAAAAGTGTCCAAAAAGAGAAATATAATTATGTTAATTTTATAGATGGGAAATAAGTCTCAGAGAAGTGAAGTGAGGTTATGCATAAAAAGTCTCATGACTTCCCCTAGGTCACAGCAACTGACTATCTGAGGTATCATTCAAATGTAAGCCTTTTTTTGAAAATAAGTGCCATACTATTACTACTACATCACACTGCCTCTGGAACTAAATCCAAATGTATAACATGTCTACAATAAAAAGAGAAAGTATTAAAAAAGCCTCAAAATAACTCTCTGATCTATTGTAGCAATCACATCAATGGAAAGTATCCAATATCTAATTCCTCTTTTTTCAGTAATATCTTAAGAATTGACATTAATTAGGGTGCTAATTGATTTCTAGAGGGAATTTTTCTTTTAGATTTTTGTATTTGTTCATCAATATTAAATTTATTCAATTAATATTTTCTTGAAACTTGGCATGTTCATAGTAGACAGAAAGGATAATGCAGAATTCAGTCCTTCATTCCTTATTAGCAAATGGAATTGGAACAGAGTCACTTTTTGGAGTTTCCATTTTCATAATGTAAATTAGTTTCTTTCTTTAATCCTACTTAATGGAAGAGAAGATCATATTCTTGACATATCTGATCACACACAGGCCCAATTTTCTGGAACACTTGCCAGTGCCCCTTGATGATGAGACTGTCAGAACAGTGCTAATGAGTGAGTGGAGCACCACTCAGAAGCTTTGTGGAATGTTAATTATGAATTTGGGCAAATAGAGGAACTATATACTCTGACATGGAATTTATATTAGAGGGAGATGTATTATCAATTGTTGGTGAAGCCAAAATCGAAAGAGAGAGGCCATTTATGTGATAATAAGCACATGGATAAGTGAAACTTTTGAAGATTAATGAGTTTTGGCCAGCAGTAACTGAAATGGAGTATTGAGATAAAATGCCACCTTACTTCATACTAGGTAAATGTCTCCTGCAGATTAGGTGACTACCCCAAATATTTAATGGAATAACAGCATTTCAGGTTCAAAACAGACCTCAGAAAACACCCATGCCAACTCCTACCTGAAAAAAAGAGGCCTGTCTTCTACTCCTAAGAGTCACTCAGACTTTACTTCCAACAGAAAATATAATTTATTCCTCTTTGGACTAAAACTAATTATTAAGAACTTTTTTAAAGATTAAATGTAATATCTACATAATATTTCTTGTTCATTCTTCTGGGACAAATAAGAATAAGTCTAAAATATTTTTGATGGAATCAATTTTGAAGATGGATCTTTCACCCACTAACAAAGTCTTCTCTTCTTCTCAGCTCATACATAAAAATACTAATTCTTTTCTTCATTATGTGTTTATACAGACATAGACATGCTTTGACGTATAACTATGTGCCTCTCTCTCCACAGATATGACTAAGTTTCAAAAATGTTAATTGAATACATTTATTGTTGAAGAAATATAAAAATGGAAGAAAAATCACCCATAAAATCAGTTATTTTCATTAAAGTCAACCATTTCTTCTGAGAAAAGTTAATTATATGGTAGATATTTTCCAAGTATATAATTGCTATCATTGTCTAAAGTTTTGACCAGCAAGGAATGAATACAGACACACATACTCATGATTTTTTGTGGGTTTATGTCCTTCACAATAGAAGATCTAAAGAACATCACTATGTAAGAGGCAAGTTACAGTGTCTGACTGTAACTAATAAAACCAATATGACCTCATAATGCCCTACACAGGTTGGGCATGAAGAGTTCATGTGAACACATGGGTTGTTCTAAACTTATGATTCTCCCATTTTCTTTGAACTTTCATTCTGTCTTGCTCAAAGAGCACAGCACCCTCTTTGATGAGGTGACCTGTTAGGTGACTCTGTGCCAATTTCTCCCTTACCATATGACAAATTTCAAAGGTGTCAAGAAAAATCTTCAGAATTTCCCTGTGTTGCTTCTTCTGACCTACCTTTGATCACTTACCCTATGTGAGTTCTCCATTAAAATAGCCTTTTTAGCAAGAATTTATTTGGCATTAGAGCAAAGTGGCCATCCAATCTTAGTTGCACTCTCTGTAGTAATATTTGAATGCTTGGCAGTTTATCTCAAGAAAGAACCTCAGTCTCTGGAATCTTATTGTGCCAGCTAATCTTTAAAATCCTTATACAACAATTTAAATGGAAGCAATTAAGTTTTCTGGCATGACACTGGTAGGCTGTCCAGGTTTCACAGGCAAATAAAATAAGAGTACAACAACTCTTTAGACTTTCAGTTTGATAATCAGTCTAAATCCTCTTCCCTCCCACACTTTCTTTTGGAACCTCCCAAATATTGAGGTAGCTCTGGCAATGCACATGTCAACCTCATTATCAATATGTATCTCCCTGGAAAGTACAGTGCCAAGGTAAGTGAACTTATCCACAGAGTTCAGAACATCTCCATTTACTATAATTGATGGTTACACAGGTGACTGATGTGGTGCTGGCTGATGGAGCATCTGTGTTTTCTTGTTATTAGGTCAAAATAAGCATGCACAGTAGAAAATTGATCCATATTTTGTTGCATCTCAGCTTCAGAGGCTACAGTGGGTGCACAATCATCTTCAAACTGAAGATCATGCACCAACACTCCCTGCACTTTTCTCTTGACTTGTAGCATTTTCAAGTTGAAGAATTTACCATCAGTGTGATAGCTGACTTTGATTCCCTGTTCATCCTCAGTGAAGACATTTGATAACATGACTGAAAACATTATATTAAGAAGCACAGGATAAAGCACCAGTCCTGAAGTCAGGAGTACCTGGGTTCAAATCTGGTCTCAGGCACTTAATAATTACCTAGCTGTGTGGCCTTGGGCAAGACATTTAACCCCGTTTGCCTTGCAAAAACCTAAAAAAAAAACAAAAAAAAACCTGTCATTTATGGGTGGCTAGGTGGCGCAGTGGATAAAGCACCGGCCCTGGATTCAGGAGTACCTGGGTTCAAGTCTGGTCTCAGACACTTAATAATGACCTAGCTGTGTGGCCTTTGGCAAGCCACTTAACCCCATTTGCCTTGCAAAAAACTAAAAAAATAATAAAAAAGAAACACAGGAGGAAGGATACAGTTCAGTTTCTCTCCATTGGTGACCAGGAAATCATGAGAACATCATCCACCAACCAAAACTTGGACAAGCATGTCATCAGGAAAATGACATGACATGAAGTTGATATATTCATAGGTCTTGGTCCAATCTGGAAATATAGACTTGTACATAGACCTGTTCCACTCATGGTATTTTTCTTGGAGCTATCAGGCAGTAAATATCATATCGACTTTTCCTGGACCCTTCCTAAAGTCATGTGGTCTCTCAGTTGGGTGATCATCTTCCAGTTGCCGGCAATGACTAAGAAAGCAACAGCCCTATAACTTGTCACAAGACAATCTATTCCTTTTACCTTTATAGAGAGAGACAATGGAAGCATCTTTGAATTCTTGGGAGGTAATCTTCTCATGCCATATAATTTGGAAAATTTCAGTCAGCTTTTATATGATCAATGAACCTCCACATTGTAAATCACAGCAGGAATAGAATTGACAGCAGGGGCTTTGTCACCTGAAAAGAGTCTATTGTCATTCAAAACCTTTTCTTCAATTTGAACATCCATCTGTTATCAATTAATGCAGGAATGAAGAAAAAAGGAAATGACTTCTGCATTAATTGATGACAGTTTGTTAAGAACATTGTGGAAAAATGCTTCAAATCATTATTGATTACAGAAATGCAAATTAAAACAGTTAAGTATCACCTCACACCCATCTGTTGAGAAAAAGAGAAAATAATCAATATTGTAGAGGTTGCAGAAGAAATGGGACAGTAATACATTCTTGGTGGAGTTGTGAATGGATCCAACCTTTCTGGAAAGGAATATGGAACTATGCCTAAAAAGCAACAAAATTGTTCATTCCCTTTGACCTAGGAATTTCAATTCTAGGCCTATATCTAGAAGAAATCACAAAAAAAATAAGAAAAGTTCCACATGATCCAAAATATTCATAGTGACTTTTTTTTGTAATGATGAAGAATTGGAAATTGAGGGGATGTACATCAATTGGGGAATGGCTAAACAAGTTATGGTACATGAATACTATGGAATACTATTTTCTATAAGAAACTCGAAATGGTTGGACTCTAGAGAAGCATGGAATGAATTACAGGAACTGATGCTGAGTGAAGGAAGCATTACCAAGAGAATGATGTACACATTAATAACAACATCATGAGATGATCAACATTAATGGAAGCAGCTCCTCTAAGCAGTTCATAGAGTTAGGATAATCATATTGGAGTAACTATGAACAATGCTATTCCCAACCAGAGGAAGAAAAACTAAGCAAAACAAAACAAAACGAAAACGAAAATGAAAAAAAACCCTTCCAAATCTGATGAACACTTTATAAAAATGATCTCTTAGTCTTAATCCTAATTCCTCATACTGAAAATGACTAATCTGTAAACATGTTCATCAAAAATATGTATGTACAATGCTAACCTGACTGTTGCTTAGGGGAAGAGGGTGGGAAGGGAGAGAGGAAGTAAATTTCTTAATTTAAAAATATACATGTGCATATGGATGATAAAAATAGAGTAAAGAAAAAGAACAACATAGAAGCAGCGGCTAGTGGGTGCAATAGATAAACCACCAGTCCTGAAGGACCTGAGTTCAAATATGGCTTCAGACACTTAAATAGTTATTTAGCTGTGAGACCTTGAGCAAGTCATTTAACCCCATTGCCTTGCAAAAAAAATACTATGGAAATGTTCAACCTCTAGGATCTTGTTCCTATCACTAATTAATGTGACTTCATCAGCATTGAGTAGTTGAGATGCAACATATGTCTTTTATCCATAAAAGCTTTCAGGGCATCATAAAAGAATTTTACATTGTTACTATCCCCATATAATTAATTTTCTTCTGCTTTCCTATTGAGGTAAGAATCCTAAATCTCTCCAAGCTTCATCTGTTCTTTATTTTTGGTGGAATTAAATATTGTCTTCTAAGAAATGGATGAACTAACCTGCTGGTAAATTCTGTGTAACTCTCATTTTTCATTTAGCATCTGTATTTCCCCTATCATTTTCTTGATATTTGCAAGTATTCTGACCCAGATGAGCAAATGAAGCACTATGCACCCAATCTTTGGAGTCTACCCAATCCTTTTCTACTCATCTGCATTGTGGGTATTGGCTCACCTTTCCTTCCAAGTTAGCAACAAACTGTTTCAACACAGAAAAGCACTCTAATATCTTGATATTAATTCTTCTGTTAGTCATTTTGCCTTGGGGCCACTGTTAATGAATGTAATATTTAGCTTGGAGATGATGAATCTGTGATCAGTCCAGCACTCTCTATGACTCTTTGCCTTCATCACTCTCATATCTTGTCTGTCCCTTCTCCTTATAAACACATAGTTTGTAAGATGCCAATATTTTTTTGTGAGGATGCATCCAGGAAGTTTTATTTTCAGGTAAATGGAAGGCAGCGTTTTTGATGAGGTCATCAGAAGCACAATCTTTAGCAGTAAGGTGTGGTTTTTATTGCTCTTTCCAACCCCATTCCTTCCATGGTCTTCCTGCCTATGTGTGAAAGTTTGAGCCTACTGAAGCATTCAAATAATCCAGAATTAAAAGCTTATCCTTTTCTGGTACATTGATGGTGACGGTCTCCAGTTATTCATAAAATTCTTCTTTTCATGGCAGGAGCATAGGCACTGATGATGGTGGCATAGTGTTCCTGGCAAGTGGTGACAGTCACCTTGTCATGAGAGTGTTGTTCACATCTTTTACTAGGCATACAAGCTTTTTTAGTTTTTTTGCAAGGCAATTGGACTTGACCAAGGTCACACAGTTAGATCATTAGTAAGTGTCTGAGGCTGGATTTGATCTCAGGACCTCCTTACTCCAGGGCCTGTGCTTTATTCACTGCACCACCTAGCTGCCCTGAACTATATTGGTTTTGATTAACCTACTGAAACTTCACATTGTTTCTCTTCACTGTGACCACTCCAAAAAAAAAAAGAATATTCAGCTCTGACTTTCACAAACTGGCCTTTATTTATTGGTCTTACTTCACTCAGGACTACTATTTGGATAGGATACCTGTTGAGTGAATTCTCTTGCAGCAAGAGCTTTCAGGTCTATTGGGTTTTGTGTTGTGTCTGAGTGTATGTACATTCCATGTACCAAAGATAAGTGGAATCTTCTCTGAAGAAGATTTTGTATATTTTTTATGTGTGTTTATACCACACTCTGAGATTCCCACCTGATGCAGTAATCAGGCCATGGTGGGGTAAATAGATTTTATTTTTCTCACTTCATATTTGTTAATTTATTTATTAAAATAAATTGATTTATTTTTCCAACTATATGCAAAAATACTTTTCACTATTCATTTTTCTAAGGTTGTGGGTTTGAGATTTTTCTCCCTCTCTCTCTTCCCCCCTTCCTTGATGGCACTTAATCTAATAAATGTATAACTATGCCAAACATTTCCGTATTAATCAGGCTGTGAATGAAAAATTAAAACAAAAGGGGGAAAACCATAAGAAGGAAAAACACTTAAAAATAAAACAAGTATTTTATAACCTAAAGAAATCACAGAAACATATAAAAAAGCACACATACACAAAAATATTTGTAGCAGCTCTTTTCATAGTAGTAAAGAATTACAAATTGAGGGGATATTGTTCACATGGGGAATGACTGAACAAATTAAGGTATATGAATGTGATGGAACACTTGTTCTAGAAGAAATCATGAGACAGGATTTCAGAAAAGTCAAGAGGGATTTATATGAATTGATGCTAAGTAAAATGAGAAAAACTAATAGAATATTGTATATATATATATACTACCAAACACATTGGTTAGTGATCAACTACTACCTTCAATTTTTAACAGTTGTCTTATACATTTTGTAATTTTTTTTCTCTCTCTACTATTTTTTCGTTTTGATTTGATTCTTCTTTCACAGAAAGATTAATATGAATCTGTGTTTAGCATAATTACACATGTAGTGCCTATATTAGTACTTACATTTTTCTTTCCCCCTCCATATTAATCTTGAAAAAAATATGATTGTTGAAAACTATTGTTGCATGTTGGAAAAAATAAATTAATAAAAATTTAAAATAAACGAATTTTAAAAATTGATAACATTATGCTTTGGTTAATATTCAGACTCATAGTTCCTTTTCTGGTAGTGGATGGCATTTATCATCAAAAGTGTGTCATGATTGTCTTTGATCATTGTAATGCTGAGAAGAACATATCAATCCTAATTGTTCATCACACAATGTTACTGCTACTACATACAATGTTCTTCTGTTTCTGCTCATTTCCTTCATGCAAGTCTTTCCGGGCTTTTATGAAGTCTGTCCCTTCATTATTTCTTATAGAACGATACTGTTCTATGACATTCCTATCCCACAGTTTGTGGAGTCATCCCCCAATTGGTGAACTCCATTTCTGATATAAAATTTTTGAAATGTGTATTTTTCCCTTTCTTATTATCTCTTTGGCATATTGATGTTTTAGTGATATCTTTGGGTTAAAGGGTAAGAAGACAATTTTTAGGGCACCTTTTCTAGACTCTTCCTCACACCAGGAGGTGAGCAGTGAGACCATTAAAAATCTATTTAGACCTGCAGGCCACTGTTCTGTATCGCTTCCAGTGAAAAGAAGAACCTATGATCAGGGCTACCTGCATGCAGCGTTGTGATTTACAGCTCCAAGTATATCCATACCCGTTGTTTGGCCATTTCCTGTTGCCATGGGATTTTGAGATAGTAATGGTAAAATGATATGGGTGATGACTTTTGATTCATGAGTTATTTGGATTTAAGTGAGGCAGAATTACACAAAGTCATCAATCTCTCTCTTCCAAAGCCATCACAGTTCAAGATCAAGTCAAACTTAAGACAACTGGTGATGGTTCTAGATGCAGTGGACTACCTTGGCATCTCCCATATTGAAGGACTCTATGGACTTCACAGTGTCTACTTCAGCTGCCTTTGTGGCTGTTGGAGTGAATTTTCTCATGCCCATTCCACCATTGGAAGACTTATATTCTTGGACTAGACATTCCCCTAATCCATCCATGGTTGTGAAACCCCTTGAGTTTACTCCCAAAATGTCTTAGGCAGTTTCCTGAAATGATTTATCAGAGTGTAGTCTCTGCACTGCTACAGCTTTTTGAAGCCACAAGTGAGAGTTAGGTAGCTCAGGTGGAAATCAAGTGTGGAAAGCAACCCTGGAATTGGTTTGGGAACCCTCGCACAGAAGTACTGATCTTCTTCAAACATATGCTCTACTCCATCACACACACACACACACACACACACACACATATGAGCATATATATACATATACATATACATATACATATACATATATATATATATATATATATCCATCCATACAGCAAGTCAAGAAGAGAATTTACAGGTAATTTAATTTTCACTACCTGTCACTTTACAGGTGAAAAAATTGACAACAATGGAAGTTAAATAACTTGTTCAAGGAACAGAGATAGGTAGTGGAAGGAATGCAAACTCATGTAATCTAAACCTAGGTCTTCTTTCATTTAGGCTATGCAGCTTAAATTTACTTTTGCAAAGGTTTTTTAATGTAATTTCTTCTACATAAATGACTAGTCCAAAAAATGATACTTGAATGTTTTGTAGTGGAATCATGGTGACCCTGGATTCCTAAAGACAATGCCAATTGTTCATGAATACTGTAAGGATCTGCCATGATGGAAAGGTTTAGCAATGGTATATGATGAAGTCCATTCTCTGAGGATGAATCTGGTTAACAGAAATGTACTTCAAGTTATGACACTGGCTCTGAAGTGAAGGTGATCTAAGTTCAAATTTGACCTCAGATATTTAGTAGTTTGGGTCTATCATGTAAATTATTTCTTGTAATGTATCATTGGTTACAGTAATAATTATATTTTTAAAATGCTCCTATGAAAATAATTGTAGTTTATTTAGCAGTGATGTAACCATTAAGGATGAAGTGCCTGTTTTTTACAAAAAAAGAAACCCAATTTGATAAAAATCTTTAAATTAAGAACCACCAAAACATTTTTCTCTCACTTTCAGATCATAGAGTGTTTTTTAGTGAAATTGGTTGTATAAAAATGGCTAGGTTTGAAAACTATATCATCCATCAAAAATGGTACAGAAATGGCATCAAAAAACTTAGGTCACCTTTATATGAGGTTTTATCTATCATCTATTTATTATTTTTTCATCTATATGCACATGTATTTTTCAAGTTACAAAATTTCCTTCCACCCTCTCTTCCCACCCACTCCCCTCAGATAGAGTATTTCTTGGTCTATTAATTTATCTATGGTATCTCCCTTTATGTCTAAATCCTGGACCTATTTTGACCTTATTTTGGTATAGGGTGTGAGAGGTAGGTCTAACTCAGTTTTTGCCATACTATTTTCCAGTTTTCCCAACATTTTTTGTCAAATAGTGAGTTCTTATCCCAGAATCTGATCTCTTTGGATTTCTCAAATAGTAAATTTCTGTAGTCATTTACTGCTATTTCTTTTTTTTATCCTAATCCACTGACCCATTACTCTATTTCTTCACCAGTACCAGGCAGTTTTGATGACTGCCGCTTTACAGTATAGTTTTAGATCTGATAGAGCTAGGCCACCTTCTTTTACATTTCTTTTTCATCAGTTCCCTTGCTATTCTTGCCCTTTTGTTGATCCAGATGAATTTTGTTACGATTTTTCTAGCACAGTAACACAGTTATTTGGTAATTGGTTCGGTATGACACTGAATAAGTAATTTAATTTGGGTAGAATTGTCATTTTTATTATATTAGCTCAACCTAGCCATGAACAAATGACATTTTCCCAATTATTTAGATCTGAATTTATTTGGGTGAGAAGCGCTTTATAATTGTGTTCATTCAGTTTCTGAATTTGTCTTGAGACAAATCTACCCTAAGAGGTAGTATTCAATGTTGTCTATAGTTACTTTAATATTTTGAGCTTTTAAAAGGAGTTAAGCCCATGTTTCTGAGAAATATGTACTTTGTAAAGATGGTCAGCAATACCAAAGTGATCAAAGTATGAGCAGATGCTATCAAGATGTCGATTACCAAGTTTTCTAGGGTTAAGTTCCTTAAATCCAAGATCCTTAAGGTCAAAGCCCAGTGCACTGGACCTAAAATAGTCAACAAGAAGCCTGCCTCAAAGTCTATCAGAAATACTGACCCAAAGGCTACCAAACCCACTGAACTCAATATTGCCAGATCTAAAATGAAATCCACAAAGTCTGATTCTACAGTAATAAAGCATGGTGATTACAAAGTTTTGAAGCCCAATAAGTCCAAGGATGCTAAACCTAAGTCTTCTGAGTTTAACTCTTTTTTTTCAGTTGCATAGCTAGGTTTTATTTTAGGGAAACATTGGGAACAGAATAATGTACCATGCCTCCACATTTTAACACGATCACTTGAATTTTTTAAAAATCTTTTATTTATTTGTTTTTTTTGGCAAGGTTTTTAGTTTTACATTTTTCTCCCTCTCTCCTTTCCCTGTCCCTATCCCCCAGTCAGAAAACAATATGATATAGGCTTTTCATTTATAATCATGCTAAACATAGATTCATATTGATCACATTGTGAGAGAAGAATCAGATCCAAATGGAAGAAAGAAAACGTTAGAAAAAATGACATAAAACATATTTAAAAATTGAAGATAATTAGTTTTAGTCCAAATTTAAATTCCACAAGTTCCTTCTCTAGAAATGGATGTTATTTTCCATCACAAATCTTTGAAAATTATCTTTGATTATCATACAACTGAAATGAACAAGTCCATCATGGTTGTTCATCAACCCATATTATTGTAATGTGTATAATGTTCTTCTGGTTCTGTTCATTTCATTCAGCATCAAGTCTTGCAAGTCTTTCCAGGCTTTTCTGAAATCCTGTCTTTCATGATTTTTTTTTTTAGGTTTTTGCAAGGCAAATGGGGTTAAGTGGCTTGCCCAAGGCCACACAGCTAGATAATTATTAAGTGTCTGAGACCAGATTTGAACCTGGGTGCTCCTGACTCCAAGGCCGGTGCTTTATCCACTATGCCACCTAGCCACCCCCTTTCATGATTTCTTAAAGAACAATAGTGTTCCATCAGATACAAACACCACAATTTGTTCAGCCATTCCTCAGTTGATGGGCATTCTTTCAATTTCTATTTCTTTGCCACCACAAACACAGATGCTATCAAAATTTTTATACATGTGTGATTTTTAGCCTCTCTCATGATCTTTTTAGGTTAGAGAACAAGTAGTAATATTGTTGTATCAAATGGTATTCACATTTTTATTGCCTTTTGGGTACAATTCCAATTTGCTCTCCAGAAATGTTTTTTTTTTTAATCAGTTCACAACTCCAGCAACAATGCATTAGTGTCTGAATTTTCCTACATGGCCTCCAACATAAATCATTTTCTTTTCTAGTCATGTTGGTCAAATTGGGAAGTGTGAGGTGGTACCTCAGAGAACTTTTGTTTTGCATTTCTCTAATCAATAATGATTTAGAGCAGTTTTTCACATGAATTTAGATAGTTTTGATTTCTTCATTTGATAATTGCCTTTCCATAATCTGATAAATTATCAGTTGTGGAATGCATGTTTTTTTTCAATAAATTTGACTTAGTTCTTTGTAAATTTTAGAAATATTTACTTGTAAAAATTTAGGAACACTAGTTATAAAAATTGTTTCCCATCGTGCTACATTCCTTTTAATCTTGGATGCAGTGGTTTTGTTTGTGCAAAAACTTTTTAATCTGATATAATTAACATTATTCAGTTTGTTTTTTTATAATATTCTCTATATCTTCTAGTCATAAACTGCTCCCTTTCCAGAGATTTAACAAGTAGTCTACTCCTTCTTCTCCTAATTGGTTATGTCTAATTCCTTCACCCATTTTGACCTTTTGTTGGTATTGTGTGTGAGATGTTGGCTTATGCCTCATTTCTGCCATACTATCTTCTAGTTTTCCAAGCAGTTTTAAATCAAAGAATGAGCTTTTAATCCCCAAACTGGAATTTTTTAATTTGTCCTCCAGTAGAATACTATAGTCCTTTACTGTCATCTCTTTTGCATCTAATCGATTCCACTGATTCACCACTCTAATTTTATTCCATATTAATCAGTTTTGCTGAATGATGCTTTATAATAGAATTTTCCATCTGGCACGGCTAGGCTGCCTTCCTTTACATTTTTAAAAGTTAATTCCCTGATATTGTGGACCTTGTGATTCTCCATATGTTGACTCTATGATCCTCCCTAGTTATTATTATTTTTCGATTGTTTTGCATGTAATTTTACCCCTTAGCAAACATTAGGATCAGCGACTTGTCACTTTGTTTTAATAAAAGTTAGAAAAGAGCATACAATTTGATATCGCCTATTTTCAGTATGTATGACTGTTAAATAGGTGAATAAGGATCATTAACAAAAATAGAACTTTTTTACATTGTCCAAATTAAATTAATTATATTTAAGATTTCTCAACAAATTGGATGTTGGTCCTAAACTGATAACACTTACACAGTCAAAAGCAGCATTTCCATAACTAAACTTACGTATGTAAGCTCCATGAGGGCAGGGATGGAATCTTCTCTAAACTCTTTATTTGTCCCAGTGCTTAGCATAGTGCTTTGCACAGTTAGTGCTTAATAAATGTTTGTTGAATGAATAAAACCCTAATCCACAAGTAGTTTTGTGTTCCTAATGGGCATGACATCCAACTCCTAAGCACTGATACTTTTGACTAGTCTGTGTAAGATCTCTTCTTGTGACCCTGTGTTTACCCTTTCACATTAATGAGCATCAGTAAGGTCCTTGGCTAATGTGATTTTGAAAATGAATTGTAAATTAAGAAAACACAAGGCATAACAACCTTGATATAATATATAAAAAAATTCATTTTCTAAGATGGTATTGAAGTAAAAAAACAAACAAACAAAAAGAATGATGACATTTATCTTTAGATCTATATCGTGAAAATTTAGTTGTCTCTGCAAGACAAAGATTCACACTTGCACACAGTTCTGACTCTCTTTTTGGCTGGGCTGAGGTCAATAGACTCTGAAGATATATCTCCAGAACCTTTCATTTGATAATCAAAAGTAAACTCTTCTCCAGGATATATTGTTCTTGTGGGAAACACTGCTATTCAAGGAAGACGAGCATCAAGGTTATCAATGAAGACACTGAACACCTGAAGATTTGGGTCACAACTATGATTCACAAAATGAGACACATTTCCATATCGAGCTGCATCCACTGTGAATTCATCAGATTCATAGTCCAGATCAAAGAGGTATGTGATTCCTTTATTATCATAGAGCTGTCCCCGGCTCTCAGCTTCTTCACTTGTGATAACCTCTCCAACATACTCCATGACAAAATTCATTCTTTTAATTTTCACAAGAGTTTTCGCTCTCCAGCCATTGCCAGTTCTAAAGATGCAAAGTGAATATGGTATATCTTTCTGAACAATCCTATGAGGGCAATCAGGCCCACATTTATAGCAGGAGTTGCACTCATAGATGGCAATGCCAGGTTGGATTTTTATCTGCCTTTTTTATTGTAAGCCAAATGAACTCCAGCTTCTTCTCAAAGAAGCAATCTGTGCACATACAACCAACTATGGCTTCATTTGTTGAATTAATTCCAGATGCAGGTTTGTATAGTAAACGTCTAAAGGTGGACCTTCCAGATCAACAGTAAAATCATTCCTTTATGGTTCTTTTCTCTGTTAAGCTCTTCTTGCCATCTCTTTGTTTATCCTTCTTTACAACATACTTAGAAACGGCAGGCTTCAAATTTTTGATCATTTTTCAACATCAATGCTTTGCCTTGCTTTAGCTGAGTCAAATAATCATGCTGGTTATTGTAAAACTGTGCAAGAAGTAATGGACATTTGTGATTTCTGGAAGGTTCCCGAGTATTTGTGGTTTCTGGCCATGCTTTCCATTTTACAAGGTAATAATTCCATATCCTTTTCTATCTTGTAGTCACACAAGTATTCCACCTCATAATTATTTAGATTCCTTTTGGTGATTCCAATCTATTTACATGGGAGCTTTTCCTTTCTCCATAATTCCTGAAGAGTATGGAGTGAAGCGAGACAAGGCACAGGCCAAGCCCCTCGCGCTCAGGCCATCTTGTGGAACCTTCAGTCCAACTGGCCCGGTTTGCCCAGACCGCTCAGCAGCTGGGCCGAGGCCTGGCCCCGGGGCCCAGCTCGGGCGGAGAAAGGCCTCACAGTGGGGCAGGCCAGGCCCGTGGTGGCCACAGAATCCTGGGAGCCCACGCCGCCGCAGCGGGCCCCTCCATTAAGTTCATTAAAGTAATTTTTTGGAAGTCTGATCAGTACAGCACCGTAAGTAATTTAATCTAGGTAGAATTGTCATTTTTAATTATAATAGCTGGGTCTAACTGTGAACCATTGGTGTTTGCCAGGTTATTTAGCTTAGATTTCATTTCTCTGAAAAGTATTTATAGTTGTTTTCATAAACTTTCTGAGTCTGCTTGGTTAAGTAGATTCCCAAGTATTTTATATTGTAAGAAGTTATTTTAAAGCATTTCTCTATCTTGCTGCTGCATCTTTGTAGTACTGTACAGAAATGCTGACGATTTATGTGGGTTTAGTTCATATCCTGTGACTTTGCTAAAGTTGCTAATTTTTCCAGTAACTGTTTAGAAGGTTTTCTAGGATTCTCTCTCTAGGTATACCATCATACCATCTTCAAGTGAGAGGTTTGTTTCTTCATTCTAAAACCTTCAATTTGTTTCTTCTCTTAATGCTATAGCTTATATTTTTAAAATAATATTGAATAATATTGGTGAAAACAGGCATTCTTGTTTCACCATGATTTTCTAGCTTATTCCCATTGTCTAAAAAAGTGATCGTTGATGGTGTAAGATATATGCTACTTATTGTTTTAAGGAACATTCAATTTATTTTATGCTTTTATATATTATACATTATATTTTATATATTGTATTTATATAATATGTTTTTATTAGGAATGAGTCAAAAAGTTTTTCTGCATCTATTGAGATGATCATATGATTTCTGTTAGGTTTATTATTGATAAAGTCAGTTATACTGATAGTTCTCATTATTTGAACCAACCCTGCATTCCTGATATAAATTCTGCTTGATTATAGTATATTATCCTGATGAAAACTTGTAATAGCTTTACCAAAATTTTAATTAAAATTTTTGAATCCATATTCATTAGGGAAATTTTTCCATAATTTTCTTTCTCTGCTTTGACTATTCCTGATTTAGGTATCAACACCATATTGGTGTCAGAGGAGGACTATGGCAGACCTCATTCTTTAACTATTTTTTCAAATAGCTCATAAGAATTGGAACTAATAGTTCCTTGAATGTTTGGCAGAATTAACTGTTGATTTCATCTGACTCGGGAGATTTTTTCTTAGGGAGTTCATTGATGGCATGGTCAAATTCTTTTATTGAGATGGAGCTATTTTAGTATCTAATGTACTCTTCTTTTAGCCTGGATGATTTATATTTTTGTAACTATTCATTCTATTCATTTAGATTATCAAATTTATTGGCTTACAGTTGGGGAAAATAGTTCCAAATAATAGATTTATTTTTTTCCTCATTGGTGGTGAATTTACTATTTTTCATTTTTGTTGATTTTCTTCTTTCCTTCTTTCTTTCTTTAAATCAAATTAAACAAAGGTTTATCTATTTTATTAGATTTTCTTTAATAAAACCAACTCTAGGTTTTATTTATTAGTTCAATAGTTTTCTTGCTTTCAAATTTATTAATTTCATCTTCAATTTTCAGAATATCTAATTTGGTATTGGGGATTTTTTTATTTGTTCTTTCTAGCATTTCTTTAGTTGAATGATCAGTTCATTGATCTCTATTTTAATTAAACAATCATTTAGAAATATAATATTCCTCCTAATAACTGATAGGGCTATATCTCATAAGTTTTAGTACTTATTGTCTTGTAATCGTTATAATCATTATCTTGGTTAAAATAATGACTTGTTTGATCCACATATTCTTTAAAATTAGGTTACTTAATTTCCAATTAATTTTAGGTCTCTTTTTCCATGGTCCTTTATTGCACATCATTTTAATTACATCTGATATGGTTACATTCAATTTATTTTCCTTTCTGCATTTTCTTACGAGGTTTTTAATGACTCAATGCATGGCAAATTTTTGTATGGGTGCCATTTACTACAGAACAAAAGGTGTATTCCTTTCTATCCACATTTAATTTTCTCCAGAGGTCTATCATATCTAAGATTTCTAACATTCTATTCACCAACTTGACTTCCTTCTTGTTTGTTTTATCAGTTAGATTTATCTAATTCTGAGAGAGGGAGGGTGAGGTCCCCCACAATATAGTTAATATCCATGTCTTTTAGTAATTCATTTAGCTTTACCTCTAAGGATTTGGATGATATACTGCTTGGTGCATATACATTTAGTATTGAAATTATTTCAATGTCTTTGGTACTTTTTAGGAGGACACAGTTTCCTTCCTTCTCTCTTTTAAAGAAATCTAGTTTTGTAATTTCTTTATCTGAGAAAAGGATTACTTCATCTGCTTTTTTCACTTCAGTTGAAGCATGATATATTGTACTCTAGTTTTTTCCTTTACTCTATATGTATGACTCTGCTTCAAATGGGTTTCTTGTAAGCAGCATATTGTGGGATTCTGGTTTTTTAATCCACTATGCTATCCACTTCTGTTTTATGGGAGAGTTCATCCTATTCACTTTCATAGATATAATTACTAATTCTTTATTACCTCCTATGCTATTTTCCCTTCATTTGTATTTCCCTCCCTTCAACATTCCTTCTTTCCCCAGCATTTTATTTCTGAATAAATCTCCATCAATGTGTTTGCCCTCTTCTATCCATCACTTTCCCTTTTCTTTCCATTTCTTTTTTCACCTTCTTCCCTCCTCCCTTCCCTCAGTCCCTTCTGCCTTAACCCTCCCCTCCCTTTCTCTTTCTAATAATTTAAAGGAAAAATAATTTTCTAAATTCAACTGAGAGTGCATGTTAATCCCTCTTTGAGTCAAATATGAGTGTAAGATTCAAGTGGTTCTCATCTGCTCCCTTCTTTTTCTCTATTGCATTTGTACTTCTTCATGTGTTGTAATTTACTCCACTCAATCTTCCTGTCTCTTTACTATCCCCCCTTTTAAATGAGACATTAGTTTTAAATCATTCCATCAAAGTCATATACATGTCATGGATGTCCATTCCTTCTGGATAAGTATATTCACTCTAAAACCATCACAATTCCCAAGAGTTATGAGAATCTTGCTCCCAAGTGGAGATATAACCAGGTTATTTTTTTTTCCTTATTAGATAAGTTTTTTTTTCTTTTACCCTGTTTATCTTTTCATGAATCTCTTGTCTCTTGTTTGAAAACCAAATTTTCTGTTTAGTTCTGGTCTTTTTAACCAGGAAGTTGATAGTCTCACATTTTGCTAAATGTCCATCTTTTTCCCTGAAGGAAAAGGCTCAGTTTTGCTGGAAAGTGAATTCTTGACTGTAATCCAAGTTCCCTTACTCTCCAGAATATCATATCCCAGACCCTTCAAACCTTTAATGTTGAGTTGGTCAGGTCTCATGAAATCCTGATTTTGATTCCTTTGTATTTGGAGTGCTTCTTTCTGACCACTTGCAGGATTTTCTCCTTGATCTGATAATTCTAGAGTTTGACCACAATATTCCTTTGTGTTTTTGCTTTGAGACAGATTAATTTTTGATGACTATTTTGCCCTCTGGTTTTAGGATATCTGAGTTGTTCTTCTTAATTATATATATGAGGAATGGAAGATTTTATATCCCAAAACATGGTAAATTTTCATGTAGTTACAATGTACAACAGAAAAAAGACATATTCCTTTCTATTCCCATTCAATTTTCACCAGAGGTCTGTCATATCTAAGTTTTCTAATATTCTATTTACCAATTAACTTCCTTATTTATTTTATCAGTTAGATTGATCTAACTCTAGACCTATGAATCTTAAATTGTCTCTCCTGGTTCTATTTTCCAGGTTAGGTGTTTTATCAGTAAGGTTTTTGTCTATTTTTTATTTTTTTGATTTTGTTTAGCAAATTCTTGGTGTCTCATGAAATCGTTTTCACAGAGCCCATCTATTTTTCAGAAAGTTATTTTCTCCATTCAGCTTTTGCATCTGCTTTTCCATTTGGCCAATTCTATTTTAAAAGGAGTTGTTTTCAATTTGTTTAATTATGTTTTTGAGGGAATTATTTTCATTTTGCATTTATCCAATTGTATTTTTTTCTTTTTAGATTTTTGCAAGGCTTTGGGGTTAAATGGCTTGCCTAAGGCCACACAGCTAGGTAATTATTAAGTGTTTGAGGCCAGATTTGAACTCAGGTACTCCTGACTACAGGGCCAGTGCTCTATCTACTGCACCCCCTAGCTGCCCTTATCCAATTGTATTTTTAAAGGATTTGTTTTCTTCTGTTATTTTTGTTGTAAGATGTTAACTTTCTCTTGCATTTATGTTTCCAATTTTCCAGTTTCATTTTTAAGCCCCTTTTTGTTCTTTCTAAGAAATATTTCTTGACTGAGATCAATTCATTCTCCTCTGAAACTTCACATATAATGTACCTTCACATATAGCACCTTCTTTTCTGAGCTAGTATCCTTATCTCCAAGGTAATATTCAATAGATCCTGCTTTGCACTGAACTTTTTTCATTTTGAGATGTTAGCTTTCCCCAGGATATTGGGTTGGGGAGAGACTGGTTTGCAGACTTTCAGTGTTGAGAACACTCGAGGCCTTGCTTACTGGAATTAGGAACTCCAGAGATTTCTCAGTGGTTCAAACAGAAGTTTTCCTTGGGTTGCTTGTTTTGGGAGTGTCAGTGCCCTTCTCCCTAGGCTTACGGTTGGATTTGGGATATCCTCAAGAGACTCAGTTACTGTGCTAGGTCATTGGGACTAGAACCTCCAGAGGGTCTCTCTGGATATTCAGAGATGGTTCAAACATATAGGATGTTTCCTGTGTTTGTACTGGAGAAAGTCAAAACCCACCCACAGAAATACCAGGAGTATTCTGGCGATAAGTAAGCTAGTGGTTCTAGACGCTCCAGACCACCAAATGGAGTGTCCTGGGCTGGAGCTCTCCCAGTCCTCCCACCTTGCACACCACAAAGTTTTCAGCTCCCACCACTGTGATTCTCAGGTTAGTCCCCTGTCTCACCTTGCCGCCTGTGCCCTGGATCTTTGCTCTCTGTCTTGGGCACACCCAGGCTCCCTCAATGATAGATGTTTCTAGAGGGTGTCCACTTCTTTTCTTTTATGAGTTCTGTTGATATAAAATCTCTTAAGAGGCTTGATTCCTATCATTTCTGAGGGAAAACCAGGAGTGCTTAAAATAGTACCTGTTTCTCTCGGTCATCTTGTACGGAAGTGTTCAAGTTGTTCTTAAAAGAATTTTATTGTTGCTGTATACAGTTCTTTTGATTTTTTGCTCATTTTGCTCTTCATCATTTCATACAAGTCTCTCCATGTTTTTCCTAAGAACATCAAGGTCATCATTGCTTATAAGCATAATAGATTTCTTCCCAATCATATACCACAATTTGTTCTGCCATTTGGATAGGTGTTTCAGGGAAATAGAATTAGCAATGAAATTTAAAAACACGTCAAACTGTGTATATGGCAAACCTCATGAAAATCCTAAGAAATTGTGAGAACTTTGAGGGACAGACAGTTAAAGAATCTGAAGGAAAAAGATGAGAAAGATGGGTGAATAAACATTTGCAACTTTTTAGTACTGTAAGCAAGAGAGCAAGGTTATATTAATAACTGCTAAACTCATTATCAACTCTCTCACCTATACTAAAAGAAAATATGTAAAATATGAACTATGACTAATTCAGGCAATCATTGATGCAAGTGTTCACAGCATAGGACAAAGCAGTTCTGTGCTTTTTTGTTTTTTGTTTTGCTTTTTTTTGGCAACTGCTATTCAAATTCAACTGTGACAATTGTTTTTACCATTTTGCAATTAGCAGAGCTCTATAAAAATTGAAGATCCCATTGTGCTTATTATTTGCAGATATTTGATTAGATAAAAAACACACTAATTTATAAACCATTTTATAAGTAGATATTTCTCTCTCATGTAGCAAAACAACTCAAGATTCTTTGGAAAATATGGAAAATATACATTCCATTGCACCCCAATTATCTTTAAAATCAAATATAAAGTCCTTTGCTTCTTTTTGTAAAGCGTTTTATAATCTACCCTATTCTTCATTCCCATTCTTCTTATACTACATTCCTCTCCTCTTATGATATAATTCATCCACATTCACGTATTTGTTGTACCTTCAACCAGAATTTCCAGTTCATGTCCACATCCTTATTTCTTTGACTTCATTCCAGATTAAACTAAAATTTTACCTTTAGTAAGAACTATTTTTTAAAGATAAACTTAGAACTTTAATTCAAATTTGACCTCAGATTTACAAATTACTAGAAATTTCACATGTTATTACAAAAATTCACAGAGTGAATTCTTTGTAATGAATTTCTTTTTCTTTTTCTTTTTAGTAAGATTTTATTTATTTTGAGTTTTACAATTTTCTCTCTATTCTTGTTTCCTTCCCCCCACCATACAGAAGACAGTCTGTTAGTCTTTACATTGTTTCCATGTTGTACATTGATCAAGGTTGAATGTAATGAGAGAGAAATCATATCCTTAAGGAAGAAACATAAAATATAAGAGATAGCAAAATTACATAATAAGATAATGTTTTTTTCCTAAGTTAACGGTACTAGTCTTTGGTCTTTGTTCAAACTCCACAATTCTTTCTCTGGATACAGATGGTATTTTCCATTGCAGACAGCGCCAAATTGTTCCTGATTGTTGTGCTGATGGAATGAGCAAATCCATCAAAGTTGATCATCACCCCCTTACTGATATTAGGGTGTATAGTGTTTTTCTGATTCTGCTCATCTTGTTTAGCATCAGTTTATGCAAATCCTTCCAGGCTTCCCTGAATTCCCATCCCTCCTGGTTTTCTAATAGAACTATAATGTTCCTTGAAATACTTATACCACAGTTTGTTAAGAATTCTTGGGGTGGCTAGGTGTGTGGTAGATAGAGCACCGGCCCTGGAGTCAGGAGTACCTGAGTTCAAATGTGACCTCAGACACTTAATAATTACCCAGCTGTGCGGCCTTGGGCAAGCCACTTAACCCCATTGCCTAGGAAAAAGAAAAAAAAAAAGAGAAAAGGAAAAGAATTCTTATAGAAACTGAACTGTACCCAGCTAATAGTGGCTGCATTTACAGCTGCTGTATTTGCATTTGAATGTAAACTACTTAAGGGTAGGGACAATTTTGTCATTTTTTGCATTACTGGCCAACAAATACTTTGCATTTATTAAATAATTATGGAGAAAAGAAAAGAAGGAAGGAAGAAAGGAACAAGGAGGGAGGGAGGGAAGAGGGAAGGAAGGAGACATCTAGATGGGTTAGCAGTCATTAAGGAAGACAGAATACCTACTTGGGCCAAAGTGATACTTTACACCCCAGTTGATTTAGACGTAAAATAGTTAAACTACACTTCACTTAAGTTATTGCTTCCCTCATAGAGGATGGCTATCCCAGATGATTATTTACTATAGCAACTGGAGATCACAGATCACATGTTATGAACTCTGTACTTTGAAATTGTTCTTTTTAATCTTACTTTGGTAAAGTTGATGATTATCTTTGAGGTTTTCATTAGTACTTATTTTGTTTTCAATACTAAACCCAGCTGAAACTTGGCCTATAGTAACAGAACAGGTTAAAAAAAAATCAACAAAATGCTAGCATTATTTATGAACTAATGGGATCCACAGTTACTTCCAGAGAAGCTGTTTATCTTCATTCCGAATTGTTGCATCTGCTTTACACAATCTGTAGAGGAGTTTCAAAGACATTTATTAAATGTCTATTACGGTCAAGGCATTGAACTTAGAAATGAGAATACAAAAAGAGACAAAAGATAGTCTTCCCTGTCTTCATGGTAATCTCATATATATACATATATATACATATATATGTATATATATGTATGTATATAGACAGATACATAGATATAAAGATTTAGTTTTATAAATACATTTATAAAATCTATAGATGTAAGAGACAATATGCAAATGATATATCCAAAGCAAGCTGACAATAGAATACATAGTAAACAATTGAACAGAGGATAGGCATTATAGAGCAAAATGGATCAGAGAAGACTTCCAGTAAAAAATGGAATTTGGGATTGTATTTAGAGGAAGCCATGAAGGTGAGTATATAAAATGAGTATATAAAGCTGAAGAGAGAGAGAGAGAGAGAGAGAGAGACACAGAGAGAGAGAGAGAGAGAGTGAGAGAGCTTTCTAGGTATTGGAAATAGAGGAAATTTCAAGATTTTAGAATTAATAGTGCTTTATTTATGGAAGAGCTGGGAGGTCACTAGCACTAAAGCAAAAAGTAAAAAGAAATTGGGAAATAAGATGAAGAATGAATGCATAGGAGAGGTCTAGGTAATGAATGTCAAATGGAGTATTTTTTGCATTTGATCTTGGAACTAAGAAGACACTAGTGTTTATGGAGGAGAGTAACATGATCACATCTGTACTTTAGAAAAATTACTTTAATGGATAGATGGAGAACAGATTGGAGTTGGGAGAGATGAGGCGGCAAGAACCACCAGCAATTTGTTAACAATTGTTCAGGTGTCAGGTGATGAGTGCCTGTGCTAGAGTAGTTGTTGTACCAAAAAGGAGGAGGGAATATATTTGAGAAATATCAAAAAGGTGAAAATGATAAGCCCTGACCATAGATTGAATATGAAATATAAAATATAATGATGAATCCAGGATGACTCTTAGCTTACTGTTCTGAGCAACTGACAGGATTCCAGTTGCCCTCTATAGTAAAAGGGAAGATGGAGGGAAGGGATAAGGAAGAAAGCTACTGAATTTGTTTACTTTTGAACATGTTAAATTTAAGATGTCTATTGGACATTGACTTCAAGGAATCTGAAAAAAGAAGTTTGAGGTGCAAGATTAGGGATCAGTGCCGAGTTTGTGGCAGGTAGGTATATATGAGAACAATCAACACAGAGATAGTAATACATGGGAGATAATGACATCACCAAATAAAGAAGGATAGAGGGAGAGGAGAGCAAAACCCAGGATGGTATCCGGTGGAATCCTGTGGATAGAGGTTGTAATCTAGAAGAGAATCTAGTAAAGAATACAATAAAAGAATATTCAGAAAGGTAGGAGAGCTATATCCACCTCAATCAAGTCTTCCATAGAAAAACTTTTAAAAAAATATTCTATTTATTTATTTTCCGACTATATGCAAAGAGTTTTCAAGGTGGCAAGGTTTTCATTTTCACATTTTTTCACCCTCCCTCCTTTCCCTCTCCCCTGCCCCTGACAGAAAGTAAAATAATGTAAGTTATACATGCATAACTGTGTTAAATATATGTCCATGTTAATCATGTCGTGAAAGAAGAATCAAATCAAAAAGGGGTAAAATGAGAGGGGGAAAAATATATATTACATAAAGTAAATTGTAAAAATCAAAGATAGCAAGCTTGATTTGCATTCAGACTCCATAGTTCCTTCTCTGGAGGTAGATGGTAATTTTCATCATCAATCCATTAAAATTGTCTAGGATTATTGAACTGTAGAGATGAACAAATCCATTATAGTTGATCATCCTGCAATGTTGCTGTGAGTGGTGCAATGTTCTTCTGGTTCTGCTCACTTTACTAAATTTCATTTCATGAAAGTCATTCCTGGTTTTTCTGAAGTCCAGTCCCTCAAGATTTCTTAGAGAACAATAGCACTCATCACATTCATAAGCCATTATTTGTTCAGTCATCCCCCATTTAATGGGCATCCCCACATTTTCCAAATTTTTGACACTATGAAAAAAACTGTCACAACTATTTTTGTTCATAAGGATTTTTACTTGATTTTGGTGATTTTTTTTGGGATACAGATCTTGTAGTATTATTGCTGGATCAAATGGTATTATATGCAGTTTTATTGCCCTTTTAATGTGAAGAACCATTTGACTTTTGATAGATTACTAACAATTTCTGACTCATTATCATTCCTACTCTCCACGTTTGGGAGATGAATATACTGAATAAACCAAGTTATCTACTTTTATAGTATTTGCAGAAACTTCATGGTCTAGAGATGATCAGGAAAACTTAAAATCCTCCAACTCGGAGAAGACAATAAAATATGTCTGATCACTGGAATACAATACAATTATTGCTAAATGAAGACCCAAACCACTTTTACTTAAAGTAGTAATCTGAAATAAGTAAGATAATTGAGACCATGGTGTTTATTTCTTTTTTGTTTTAGGATTTTGCAAAGCAGTGGGGTTAAGTGACTTGCCCAAGGCCACACAGCCAGGTAATTATTAAGTATGAGGCCAGATTTGAATTTAGGTCCTTCTGACTCCAGGGCTGGTGCTCTATCCACTGTGCCACCTAGCCACCCCCTGTCGTGTTTATTTCTTAAAAATAAATGGATAAATATGTTATTATCAACTAATCTATACATATCAGACACCATATTTTTAATTGGGTTATCAATTGACTTGGAGAGTCAATGCAAATACAAAAATACATTGCATATGTATTTTTCTACATTGGTAAACTTAACACTAGACTAAACTCGATGTTTTTTCCATTCAGAATTTATGCACAGTAATCCCGATATCCTACAGTATTCATACTTATTATAGTAATGCCTCTTAACTGCTTCTACAAACATGAATTCATTTCATAGAATGAACTTCATTAACTCTACCCCACTGTAGAAGACTCTATTAGAGAAGAAGAAAGGTATACATAATTTTAAGGCTGATGAAACTGTTAATTATAATCTGGAACACTGTGTTTCTTAAACAGGTGCAGCCTCCTTTCTGAATCTATTTTGCGACTATGTTTATGAATAAACATAAATTTTAAGAGATCATGTTTGGTCTTGTACTATCTTGTTTGATACAGAAATGATAATTTATGGGTATTTTCAAAGAAGCCTTTGGTTACTGGTGTCAGACTATTATTAGTCCAACAAAAATTAAATCCAGTTATTTAACCTGCAAGGAATTTTTCTATGTATTTCAATTTAAGCAATTTTCCTTTTAGTGTCTGCCTTTAGATTAGGATGAGAAATAATCAAGCCATCTACTCTAATCTCAAATTTGGGGAATTTCTTTATTACTTAATCTCAGGTTCTTTTGCAGTTTAGAACAAAAAAAAAGATAAATTCTTCATAAAAAATTATGGAATGGGAAAAATCACAGACATTAGAAGGTGTTCCCTTACTGAAAAGTTTCAAGGGGAAATTAGGGAAACATTTCTTAGGCATGTGTTAGAGGGTATACTCTTTGACTTTCCATTGTCTGTAGAACGATATAAGTCTTTGAAGTGAAACTGCATTTAAACTAACTAAAACTAAGAGAAGACTGCATTTGAAATCATTTAATTCAATTTAATCCAACAGATTTTTAAATTAATTTTTATTTGATTAATTTTTATTAATTCCTTCTATAGGTCAATTACTATGTTAGGTGCTGGGGATACCAATAAAAGTTTGAATAATAGTAGATGACTTCAAATAGCTTACTTTTTCCTAAGAGGATACTAATATATACAAATTGTACACAGAGTATTTTCTACTGACAACCCCTCTTACTACAAACTCAATAGACTTTCCTTTCAAATACATGGATATATAGCACTACCTATTCAAAATACTAGATACCTAGCAATTTCAGTAAGAAAACTGAGGTCAACTTGATAGGGGAGAATGTCCTCTTTTATGGGATAGCTCTAAAGCAGAATCTTAAGGGGATATTGGGATTCAAAAAGATGGAGATGAGGAGAGAGAACCTTACAAACAATTAGGGAAAGACTCTATGGAGTAAAACAGCACATTTAAAAATATTAATAGCTTGAATATATGTTGAAATTCTACATAGAAGAGCAGGCAAAAAAGCAGTCTTAAAATCATAGCATCTATCAATTATAGGACCTAGGGTTTTTAATTTGCATAAGAAAAAGACCTTGGAAGGAGAGGTTGATGTGTGTGTTGGGTTCAGGGTGGGTGGGGTAATACAGTAATAAATGTGAATAATGATTTTATTTAAATATTTGAAAGATTGTCAACCAGAATAGGGATATGGCATGAAGCAACTGAAATTTACAAGAAAAAATACAAGTTTTGAAATTGCAGTTCCAGTGTCAAATATAATAACCTCAAAAATTCTTCACCTTTGCATGAACAAGATAAATTTTTAAAAAGAAAGATGAATATGACTGTCCTCAAGGAGCTTCTGGTCTATTAGAGAATAAAAATAAGACCAATACATAAATAACTAAATTAAAAATGCACTAAGTACGTAAGAGGAACATAAAAACTATAGGAGCGGTAAAAAACTGAATTGAACATTTCAGTTATGGCAGTCAGGGGGAACATTTTCCATTATTGCTTGCTTTTAATCAGATGTTAAATGAAATAGTTATAGGATTTCTTGTCTTATAAGGTAAAAGTAAAGAAAGAAAGAACTGCTCTCACAGTCAGAAGAGAAATGTGCTTGGAGTCCAGGGACAGGGGTTCAAATTCTAGCAATGTTATTTATTGGGTATGTGACTTTAGGCCAGGTACTTTTCCTCTTACTTTTTGTTTCAACCTTCAATTTTCTCGTCTATAAATCAAGGGTGTGGGGATTATTGAATGAAATTCTTTCAAAATTTTCATCTATAAATTTTATGATTCTTGTAAGGGTATTTATCCAATTGTCAACAGAGAGGAAAAAAAATCAATAATCTGTTCCCTTAGCTTATTTTTTCCTCTTTAATTGTATAGAATCAAATGAAATTCTCAATAGTTACAGAATAAAATAAAAAATAACTTCTCTGTCTATCCTTTAAAATTCTTCATATTCTCTCTTTCTTGACTGATTTCCTGTTACTCCCCTGCAGGCAGTTTATGTTCTAGCCAAAATAATCTATTTGCTATTTATTCTCCATGCGCACCACTCTACCTATCATCTACCTCTATGTCTCTGTATTGGCTCTGCTCCAAGCCCAGAATCCTCCTATTCTTCACTTAAGTTTCTTGGAAAGTTTTGAATGAACTCAAATGAGTGTCTTTTGTTATTCCATTGGATGTTATTGCGTATTCTTCCCTTTAGTCTACTACTTTGTGTGGCTATCATCAGTGGCCCAGGATCCACTCATTTTCCAAAAGAAGACAAGTCCACTGATTCAGATACATCAGATTCAGACTTATTTACTCCAAAGTGATAGGATTAGACTTTTCTAGCACTCTAAATCTCATAGCATTCAAGAAAACAATCTCAAACCCAAATATGGTTGATGTCCATTAGCTTTCCTTAAAAGAGATGAACAGATTATCCCTTTTAGATCTACCAAATTGTATCTCATATAGAGTACCTATTTATGTCTTCACTCAGAAAATGTAATATTTAAAATATTAAAGAATCATTCCTGTGCATTAACATTTAAAACTTGAAAAGAAACAAAAGCAATCTATAGCATCTGTTATAGTCTCCTGAGAGGCATAGCACAGACAAAGAAACTCAATATGTAGAAACTACTGAAAATTAATTTCAGGAGTGGCTAGGTGATGCAGTGGATAGAGCACTGGCCTTGGAGTCAGGAGTACTGGCCCTGGAGTCAGGAGCACCTGAGTTCAAATCCCACTTCAGATAGTTAATAAATACCTAGCTGTGTGGCCTTGGGCAACTCACTTAATCCCATTGCCTTGCAAAAACCTAAAAAAAAATTAATTTCACTTTCATATCTGGCTTGCATATTCTGGACAAGAAAACGCAGTTCTCCCAGATTCTGCTGGTCCTTTCAATTCTAGGCTGATCCTATTCTTAGTCATTCCTCCTTCCTCCAAGATTGCTAGTTGTATGGCTCCTGATCACTCATCAGAATTCAACTACACAACTTCCGTCCTCTCAAACTCAAGAGGGAGCAACGGATACTGGAAAGAACCAACTCAAGACTACTCTTCAGTTACAAAGGTTCTACTCAGAGAAAGGAATTCAAAAGAAGCAGCCAGTGTATAGTTTCATGCCAACTCAGACAAATTCATGTTTTTGCAGCTGTTCACTCATGTAAACCATAGAGCTATTTCTGTTGAGGAAGGAAGAGAAAATTACTTCACTCCAATAAAACGTCCAAAGGAGAGTTGACATATGTTCTGATCCAATAAAGAGACTGCCTTGGAAGATCCCAGAAGTCATAATTCTCTGATGTTCATAACCCATAGAAAATGCTCCTTTTTTAGTTCAGTTATATTCATTTTTGATTGTCTTTTTTCCTATATATTACATAGATCAAAGCACAGTGCCTAGAATATAGCAAATGTTTTATAAATGTTAACTCTCAATCTTATTATTTCTAAAGCTTTTAGGCATTTATTGTTGTTGCTTAGTCATTTTAAGTTGTGTTCAGTGTTTTTTCATCTTTGGGGTTTTTCATGGAAAAAGTACTAAAGGGGTTTGCTATTCCCTTCTCCAACTCATTTTCCAGATGAGGTAAATTATGAAAAAAGAGACAAGTGATAATTGCCTTTTATGAAGAATTGAGAAACTTTCACAACCTAAATGTCCCATCCCCATGGCAATTGTGCCGATCTAATCATGTGATTTTATGTGTGTGTATATATATATATATATATATATATATATATATATATATATATACACACATATGTGATGCATCATAATTTTGTGCGTAGTATTTTTATCTGTACATATTTTGTCACCACTTAACTTACATGAGAATTTAAGCTTCTCGTGGCAGATTTTACTATCATTATTATTATTATCATCATCATCATCATTATTGATTATTTTTTCATTTGCTTATTTATGTATTTCTTTATTTTTGTCTTACTATCTTTAGCTCCTCACATCAGATACAACGCATAGTCTTTGTTTCACTACAGAAATATGAAACATTCCAAATATAAGGTTTAAGTGTTTTCTTTGCCCCTCTACCACTTAGCTTTTATACTTTTTTATCATAACAGAACACAACTCAATTGAATCAGTCAAAGATGTTAACTAACTGAACAAAGACTAAGGCCACTAGAAAATCTGCATTAATTGAGAAATTTGCTCATGGCATGTGGGTCTTCTATGCAATAAAATAGTGTTTACAATTATTATTGAAGCCTTCACTCAAAACCATAAGAAGGAATTCCTTTTGGAGGATGATTGGGGATACTTTGACCTCCCCTCATCCAATAAACTTCATAGAAAGTGAATTAGTTGTCAAACACCAGGACCATTTGGGATGACATAAAGCAGAACACGAGTAGCTTAGGGATTGGTCTGACAGAGAAGACACTACAGTCATCCACTGCATCTTGGGCTATCACCAGTAATTTTGACTTCAGTCTCATGTCTGGATTTTAATGATTCTAGAACAGAGAGTTAGACTGAAGACATACAATTCTGCCTCATTTAAATCTAATTCAAATACAATGAATTAGACATCAAACAACGAGAAATGCTCAGTTCAATGGGCAGACTAATTTTTTGCCCTTCTGTTTACCATATTGCTTGTAAAGAGGACGTTTGATGTCACAGAGTGACAAAGCAATAAACACTCAACAATGCCTCTTCAACTGCTTTCCAGATCATTTAGACACATCATTCTCATCTTACCATTTCACTGGAGGAAGTCATCATATGCTTGGGGTACACATCCACTAAGTCACCAACAAATTTGAGCAATGTTGGTTGCTCTAAGCATAGTTTAGCCAAACTTCTGAAATAGTTTTATCAGGGTGTGGTCATTGCACCTGCCACAGCTTCTTGGATACAAAGGTAAAAGTTAAATTCCAGGTGAAAGTCAAAATTGCATAATCAGCCCTGAAAAGGATTCAGCAAGTCTTCACACCAGGGGTGCTAGTCTTCCCTGAACAACCCATCCACCTCTGGAAATGTATTCAACTCTTGGTAAATGTTTATTGATTGACTGAAAAGTATTGAATTTTTCTAGGTTGATGTTCTAGATTATAGAAGATTTGAATTTTAATCCTGTATCAGATACTTACTAGCTATGTGACCCTGAGCAAATGAAGTAACCTCATTTGAATTCACTTTCCTCATATGAAAATGAGGATAGAAACTTCAACTTCTTCACAGTGTTATTGTGAGAACTAAGTGGCATTATATACATAAAATACTTTGCCAACCTTAGAGTGATCTTATTCTCTTCCTTTCTGTTTCTCTCTCTCTTTCCCCCTATATACATCATATATATATATATATATATATATATATATATATATATATATATATATATATATATCAGCCATCAAGGCTTCTGTATTCACATATTCATATTTCTCTAGGACTATATAGATTTAGAATAAGGAGGGTGCTTGGAATCCTCCTCTTTCCCATCTCATTTTGCAGAAGAGAAGTCTGAAGCCTGTGTATCATGGCATAAAGCAGAGAGTTCCAGAATTGGAGTAAGTGAGACATGAATTTAAAATCTGGCCCCACAGAAACATTCTAGCTGTTTGCCTCTGGAAAAGTCATTTAACCATTTTAGACCTCAGAACTTGTTTTCTCCCATGAAAAATGGAGGATATTTCAGTTTTTTTTCCATGAGGATAGAATGGAATAATATATTTAGAGCTTTTATATGAATATATTCATTATCCTAAAATGACCTGGCCCAGGACACATGGTCATATGTGGCAGAGTTGCGATGCGGACCAATTTCCTCTGATTTCAAAAACATTTCTTCATCCACGACTTTACTTTCTCTGAGCCCAAAGCAGAAGTAAGTGAGAGAAGAGATCTCTCCAAAGACCAGGCAAGATTGAATTCTATTCCCTCCCAAAGGACTGCAGAAAAGGAGAGAAACCAAGCTTTATAATTTTGTTCTTGTGTTCTGACTTAGTGTAAGAAAGTTGGCATATATTTATCCTGCAGGCCTCTTCTTTGTTTTATAGGCGGAAAATGTTGACTTAGTATTTTCAGATTATCGCACAATAAAGTACTGAAACTGGATACTTCAGAAAGCATACTTATAAGTTATTCACCTAAAATGAATTCTACCATTTGATTTTTTTATTAAATTTCTGTATAGACAAGTTAATTCCCTTAATTCATATATTTGAAGATAAAAATAATGAAAATTATCATTCTCAGTATATGATCCCTAATCATTACCCAAAATCATAGAAGGAGATTCATGACAGGCAAGGAGCTCAGTCAATTAGAGAGTAAAGTCCACTGGAATTTCTTTTGATAAGGAGGTGAGCATCTGTGGGGGGCCCTGTAGTAAGATCACCTGAAACAAATGTAATGGCACATCCCTAGTATCTTTCTGTATAGGAGAAGCAAGGCAGGACTCTCCATGTGTGGTTTTTATATAAAGATCAGATGTAAATCATAAGCTCTGAGATGTTCGCTATTAAAACCTCTCCATCTCTGTATAAATAAGGTACTGTACATTCTTGCTTATTTTTCATTTTCACTCAAAAAGTTCCTGATGTCTTCTATTTTCCAAATGTTAAACTCTCAAAAAACATGTAACATTTGAATTTCTCTCCTGGGGAATTACTTGGAGAAGGAGTTGCAAGAACACTAATGCAAAAGAAAAAGAAAAGCACATGTCAAAATATAAAGACTCAAATACAATTAAGTGAGACAGTCTGTATTTTATAAAATGAGAAATGGATTACTTAAAAAAAATTCTTAAGACAGCATTCTAATAGTAGAATATATTAGTCAATGTTTGTCTTTACCTGGGCGTCCGAATCCTAGCTCAGTACAATAAAAAACCAACACAAAATTATAATAATTTCAGTTTGAACAGCTTGGCTATTTTATGCAAACTGAACCATGAGTATAATTTTGTTTTCTAATTAAAACCAAAAGAACCTTAAACCCCATTGCATCTGTTTCTAACACCCATGCAATCTTGCATTCAGTGGAATTCCACATTTTGTATGCAACCACTCAAAAAAAAATGAAAGATTTGAGGCTAGAATTGGGTCTTGGTATTATTCTGAGAAAACACACACACACACACAGACACACAAACACACAAACAGACACACTTTCCTTTGAAGTTGAAATTTCCCCTCTACCTCTTTTATAGTGTCTAGAATATTCTTGAAGTGCAATAAATATTTAATCAGGATAATAGGACATTTTGAGGCTGAAAAATAACATGGTAAGTAGTTCACTGTTAATTAGTATTTGTGCACATTAACAATGCCCCAGGAGCTACATATACAACTAAGAACATTATGACATCTTTTTTAAAAAGAAATTATACCTAAAAAAAGGTGGGGGGGGCAGCTAGGTGGTGTAGTGGATAAAGCACCGGCCTTGGAGTCAGGAGTACCTGGGTTCATATCGGTCTGAGACAATAATTACCTAGCTGTGTGGCCTTGGGCAAGCCACTTAACCCTGTTTGCCATGCAAAAACCTAAAAAAAAGAAATTATGAAGCTATCAACCAGATTACTATTCTCTTCTCCTTCCTCTACATTTGGATTCATTGAATTTAAGAATTGGAAGGTGCTTTGAATGAGGAATTCTTCCATCTTCCTAAGGATGTAGGGTAATCTTGGGTAGAGTGTTGGGCTTGCCATCAGGAAGATAGAGGTTAAAGTTCTCCCTCTGGTGCCATTTGTCAATGCCTCCCTGAGGGTTCTGTGAAATAGGACAGAAATAAAAATTCTATCTTTACTTCAATCCTTCAAAATAATTGGCTCCCTTGGAGGTAGTCAAGTGGTAAAGAATTTTACTTGAAATGAGAAAGAAATAAATTCAAATTCAGTTTCAAAAACTTACTACTCTTATGCCCCTAGAAAAGTCATTTAACCTTTGTTTTCTTCAGTGTCATTCACTATAAAAAAGTGATATAAGAGCACCTACCTCCAAGGTTGTGAGGATCAAATGAGATAATATTTATAAGATGCTGAAAAACTTAAAATGATATATATATATATATATATATATATATATATACATAAATATATCACTTTCAGAATATATATTTATATCTGTGTGTATAGTCTTATATATACATATATGTTAAAATCAACAGTATTAAGTCCATTTTTTAAATCTTTTTTATTCGCTTTAATTTTGGGGAAACAGTTGAGGTTAAGTGACTTACCCAGGGTCATAGAACTAGTAAGTGTCTAAGACTAAATTATGAGTTCAAGTACTCTTGATTCCAGGGTCTTTGCTCTTTCTATGCCACTCAGCTGCCCTCAACTTGATCATTTCAAAAATATTATACTGAGGAGTACAAGAGCATCAACAGAATTACAAGGAATCCACCAATCCAAAAAAAATCCCTTTTCTAAAATAGTAAGTGCTAGGACTGTTGCTATGTTGGAAAATCAAGAGAAATTATCCTCACAATTAACCCCCCTTATGAAGAAAGTCATTAAGAAATAGATAGATAGATAGATAGATAGATAGATAGATAGATAGATAGATAGATGAGATTTACATATGTATTTGCAAATTTTTAGGTACTATAGAAATAAGCATTTTTTTCATAATTGAAAACATCAGGACTTAATTAAATAATTTAAGTTATTTCACTATGAATCAGTTTAGGGACTGGTCTCATTTTGCCATAATAAATTTGCAAGATTTTGGGTAAGCTAATTCCCCTTTTCTCTCTGAGAATCAATTTCCTAGGGCATAAAATCAAGGATTTGGACCAAATGATCTCTAAGACCATAGAATTCTTTGAAATAAATTCAGAATATAGGTCTCCTAATTCACAAGTCAGTCTAAGAATTTTAAAAGGGAAACACATTCCAATGGTGCCCAAATTTTGTAGCATATTTTTCAGATATTAGTGATGAGTGCAATGATTTTATCTTCATTTGAAATGAAATCAAAGTCAAAGAAGGAGATTTATTGATTTGAATAAGCCTTCACCAGGGTTGGTGAGGAGGATAGAAAAAATAATTAGAATTAGAAAGGTCATCTAGACTAACTCATTCCTCAATAAAAATGTTCTCTTTGTTTCAGTGTACTCATCTGTGAAATGGCAGGCTTGTAATTGAAAGAACTTTGGACTGGGAACCATATGATCTGGATTGAAATCCAGCCTGTCTTTTAATAACTTGATTGAATCAAGTTATCTCTTCAGGGCTCAGTTTTCTCCCTCATTTATAAAAGAAGAGGGGGGGGGAAATCAATGGGTGCTAATTTCCCTTCAAGCTGTATTCTATTTTCTATGTTATACAACATATACCATACCTTTCACAGTATTGTATAGATTAAAAAAAAAAAACCTTTTGGAGTATAGGAAAAAATTAGAGAATTTGATGCCAGATGATCTTGGTTCAAATCCTAGCCCTCTTACTATATATACATATATACATACACACACACACACACACAGTGTGTGTGTGTGTGTGTGTGTGTATAAAAGTTTCTGAATGACACTGAGCTTAGAATAAGGGATATTTGAATTTAATCACAACTTCAGACGTTTTTCCTAGTTGTGTGATCATAGACAAATGTCTTTACTTCTCTCTGCCTCTATTCTTTAACTGGTATCATGCATCAAGTTAGTGTGTCCAACTGTAGCTGAGTTCAGAGTGATCTATCATAGGTTGAGTACAAATATGCCATGTGAACATTTGGGATGAATTCTCTAAATATGTGCATTTTATATTTCTTTTGAGCTACTTCAATTCTGATTTGAGTTATCATAATTCTGTTTTTCTCAGAGAGCACAGAACCCTCTCTGATATGGACACACCATTCTTGGCTGTCTTGTGCCAGAGTCTTACATGTTCCAGGTTCTACTCCAAGGTTCTTAAGAGAGATCTTGAGAGTACCTTTATCCATTGAGGACATGATTATCTGCAAACAAACAATCGTGCAATACTCTTTCCACTTTAGTCTTGACTTGTAGCCTTTTCAAGTCCAAGAATCTATCATAAATGCTAGGTTTATCCTCATTGCAAAAATTTGACAATATGACCCAAAACACCATGCTAAGGGAGGCTAGGTGGCACAGTAGATAGAGCACCGGCCCTGGAGTCAGGAGTACCTGAGTTCAAATCTGGTCACAGACACTTAATAATTACCTAGCTGTATGGCCACTTAACCCCATTGCCTTGCAAAAACATAAGCCCCTTCCATGCCCCCCTAAAAAAAAACACCATGCTAAAAAGCATAGGAGTACAATTATAGAAGCACTCGAAAGAGATTAAAGAAAAAGAAAGAAACCTATATATTGAAACATATTTGGAGCATTTCTTTTATGATATCAAAGAATTAGAAATGGAGGGAATGCTCATCCATTGGGAAATGGATGAACATATTATGGTATATAATTGTAATGGAGTGAAATTGTACCACAAGAAATGTTGAGGATGATGGTTTCCAGAAAGAAAACTACTAGAAAAATATCATAATATCTATATGAAGAGAGGCATAGTGAAGACAGAAGAATCAAATCACTGTGCACAGTAATGGCAGTATAGTAAGATGATCAACTGTGAAAGGCTTGCCTAATCTCAATAATACAATGATCCAAGAAAATTTCAAAGCACTCATGTTAAAAAAAATAATGAAGTATATTTCTCTGTTATGGCTAATATGGAAATATGTTTTACATCATCACACATGTATAATTCATTGATACATTGTCTTTGCAGTGGTGGGGGAGAGACTGGAAAGAGGGAATTAGGAACTCAAAAAAATTTTAAATGTTAAGAATAAATAATACATTATTAAAAATATTATAATGAATTTGCAAAGGTCATATAAGAAGTCGGGAACTGATCTAGTGTTCTTATATTATTCTGCTGGTGTCAGAGGAGTACTTTTTTCACCTAATAACCAGGTAGCATTTATATAGCAAAAGGCACACTGTCTAGTTCCATGAAAATCCTCACCAAAAACTATATAGACTACAATTGTTTTTCTTTTGTAAACAAGAACCATTTACATTTTTTCTTGCATTTTCCTAATGGACTTACATTTAGTTCAGCATAAGACAAAATAGTGTTCTAACACACGTCTATGTGTCTGATAAACATGCTCACTTTGCTAAAAAAAAAACTAAGCAGATGGTTACATTATTTTCTCCAAAAATGACTAAAGTTTATTACTATACTGATTACCCTGAACAAAGTCTGAAATTCAGCATAGACCCATTGATAAGGGAAAATGTATGCTTTCATATTCTTTACCATCTCTCTCTATTACTTAATTATGGCATGTTACATAAGAAAGACAGCATGTATATGTCCCACACTATTCTAAGTTTTACAAATATTATCTTTGATAGTCTTTGATGTTAACCCTGAGGGGTAAATATTATTATTATTTTTATACCTATTTTTTAATTGGAAACTGAGGAAGACAAATGTTGAATAACTTGCACAGCAGTCACTAAAGTGTTTGAGATAAAATTTGAACTCAGGTATTCCTATCACTAGGTTCATTACTTGATTTTCTTTGCCACCTGGCTGGCAAAAATGGAGTCTCATGCTCCAAGACCTCAAATTTTTTGGGGTCACATAATTTCATATCTATTCTTGTGTTTATTATCATTATTCCTACCAGAGTATCTGTCATTCAACATTTAATAAATGCTTGATCAATCTATTGGCTAATGTTCTGTCTTCGCACCATTCTACATCTCTATAACAGGGAAATTGAAGAGCAGTTTGTAATTTATATTGGTAGAGGAACTTTCTTATCAGCAGTTTCATATGTGTGTACATATATATATATATATATATATATATATATATATGGATGTCAAGATATGTAAATATGTTTGTGATTGTGTTCCCATGCATGTGTATGTGTGTATATATATATGTGCATATGTAGATGAAGGTGATCATAATGTTATTAATAATAATAGCTAATATTTGCACAGATAGGCTTGTAAAGTCTTGTGCAAACATCTCTTTGGATCAAAGGAAAAGGGATCATAGCAAAGGAACATTTAGTAATGCAGAGTTTTTGCTTGTTATTTTCTTTGTTCTTTGTCCCGGAGAGCTTTCTATAGCTGTTGGTTAATTGGAGATTGAATGTAGAAAGAGAAAAGAAAAACAAAAACCTGTCAATGGGATGGCATGGTCAAGCCAGTATAATTTCTTAGAAAGGTTCAAGGAAAGAAAACTTGGAAAGGTGAATGAGGAAATGACAGGTAACAACAGGTAGTGCCTAATATATTGGCCAGGTATTCATGAAGACATTGGCTTAACAGTTTCCTCAGACAGTACTTGTAGGACCATAAACAATTCACTTAATCTCTCTTGGTCTAGATTTTCTCTTCTATGGAATGAAGAAATCAGACTCCAGCGGGGATGCCTAAGACCCCCTTAAGTTCAAAATCTGTGGTCCTGTAGTCTAGTATTTGAACTAAAATGTAATATAATGGCAACTAGAAACCTATCATGTGTTCTTACACAGGTAGTATGATAGGTAAGGGAAAAAAAAAACAAACAAATGGAGCATTCTAGGAAAAGCTTACAATAGATATAAGCAGATGAAAAGCCCCAAAGAAGATGCCGAAATAAAAAATCAATAAGAAGCAAGAGAAAAATAATTTTATAGGTAAAACCTCTATAAGTTATAAAAACTGAACTAGCATTTCATATGGTGAGTGTTTCAAAAGCCAATGGATATGATGCAAATTTTGATTTATAATAGATTGTGACAGGTGTGGGTCTAAATTTGAAAGAACGATACTTCAATTATAATTTTGATGAGCTCTGCTAGAAATTATTTTGTAATATTCTGCACCAGCTTATACTACTGAAGTGCTTTCTCCCATTTAGGTTACTTTTTTCTCACTGAAAGGATGCTAATGATTAGCCATATGGATGATTCATAGAGTCCATACTTCTTGTATAGCCACTCAGCTAACGGACTAAATCTACTTTTTTCAATGAGTACAGTGAAGATGAGCCTGTTCAGAAGGAGATCTCTCCTTGGGACTTGATACACAACTCATTTTTTTTTCTTTTTAGCATATAGAAATTCATTGGTTCATGAAAAGACTGGTCTACCAAGAACGAATAGCTTAGATTGTTCAATGAGTCAATGGAAAATTCCCTGTGTGAGTAAATGTGATAGCAGATGAGCATGCTGTTAGGAAAAAAAAAAACATATATAGCACTTTACATTTCATCCCCTTGGAGTGTTTGGAGTCATCTAATCCTGGAATGATGTGGACAGACTATACTTGGGTTTAAACTCTGCTTGAAGTGTATTCTCTAAATCATTATGGCTCTGTTGGAAATGCATATTTTTTTCATCAATATGCCTGAGAAATAATCTTTACACATTCCCCTAAGATATTTCAATCTCTGTTATTTAACCTCATCAATCTTTATGGGCAATCATGAGACTCTCTTCCACTTCATTTTGGAAAATCTCCAACAACTGTGTGTGTCTGTGTATGTGTATGTGTGTGTGTGTGTGTGTGTGTGTGTGTGTGTGTGTGTGTGAAAAATCTGTTTGCTTCAGAGTTCCCTACCAAATGGCATGATAGGAGTTCCCTGCTGGCTTCACTGATATCAAGAAGTCATTATTTCCCTTTACAATTCTCAAGGAAATGAGGATCAGGACCCCTTCTCATTGTTACTGCATTGTTATTGAAATACTCTCAGTGGTGTCTTAAATTAAACTTGGTTTTAGCTTCCATATGCATCTCCTTTTGAGCAGAGATACAAGGGATGTAGGAGATCATAAGTCCAACCCCTTTCCCTTCCATTTTACAGATAAGAAAAAAAGAATCATAGAAAAATGAAGTGATTTATCCAAAGTCACATAGTAGCATTTGAATTATGGGTATTTAACATCAATTTATTACAATGACTATTCTGCCACCCTGCTTCATTTTCCTTTTATCTGGTCAATTTGTGCTCTGAATTCAACCAGAGAGGACATAAACAAATGGTTTAGCATGTGGGGCTAATCTTCATACCTTAATTACTAAATGGGGCTCTCTAATATACTTAAAGAGACGAAAGCATCACTCCCTGCATCAAGTGATATATTTTGTTTGCTTAACATTAGTGAACTCAAATATTCTGTAAACATTAGTCAGCTACCATAACTTGTGTCCTATTTCAGTCAATGTTAAGCAATAAACATTTTTTAAGTATTTACTACATACTTGGCCCTGTACTAGATCCAGAAAGACAAAAAAGCCAGTCCCTAATCTCAAGGAGCTCACAATCCAATGAGGGTGGTAACAAGTAAATAGAAACAAGTTCCATATAGGCAAAACAGGAAACAATTTAAAAAGTGCAGGTACTAGAAAATGGGAGCTTTCAATAGTAGATAATCTAAATTAGTTGGATTATGTACACTAGCAGAGAATTATTCCCCTATGAGCTATTATTACAAAAGAGACTTCCTCTAATGGATCCACTGCATTGTAATCAATAGTAATCCATCTCAGTTGGATTACCTCACTTTCCAGAGATAAACTTTCTCTCCTATTTATCTGAAACAATACTCTCTATTAAACCCTTATCTAAAGTGAGAATTCATTTAGGATACAGGAGAGGGACTGACAATTTAGCAGTGTGTTTTAGTGAAAAGAACTTTAATTTAGACTTCTATGGCCTGAGTTCAAAATTGTATCTGTCACTGTATTTGTGTACATACATACACACACATACACACACACACACACACACACACACACACACACACAAGTCACCTTAGATAAGTCACTTAACTGCTCTGTACCTAATTTACTTCATTTATAACATGAATTCGTTGAACTAGTAAACTTCTGCCATTCTTTCCTGCTCTAAGTCTATATTCCTATTGCTCAATCCAATAAATTTCAGTTTTTTTTTCTGCCCCACCCTTTGGCAATCTGGGGAAGTTTCTTAAAATAATATTTTTGAGCATAAAATGAAATATATAATTATAAAAGTAATATATTGAAATATAGTTTATGTCCTGACAATAAATTGAGGAATCCCAAAATTAAGAATCTCTAATTCAATTAATAAACCCCACCATTACCAAGTGACATGATCAAAGATTTAAAACTGGAAGGGACCATAAAGACCTTAAAGTGGAATCTCCTCATTTCACAGAGGACATGAGGAAACTGAGATCAAAACAGATTAGAAAGGGGGGAGGAGGAGGTGGAGTGAATTGCTCAGAGTCAAACAAGTAGTTCGTGTCTACATAATGTTTTAAACTCAAATTTTCTTGATTTCAAATCCTTCACACTGCCCATTACGTCATGTGACAGATAAAGAGGTTTTAGGGGAATTTCGCAAAACTAGCTCATTAAAAGAGCAAATTGGAGCTAGTAGGCACAATAGAGTCTAATACCATCCTTTGGCAGATGAGGAAATTGAAACTGAGATATATTAAACAGTTCACAGTACTCAGATTCGATAGTCTGGCTTTTATGCTTCATCAAATGCCAATATCTTTTTATAGTTTTTTGGTTTTTATATTACAAATACAAATTACTTCCACTTTATGAGAGTTCTCTTGTAACAAGATAAATCAGAATAATGATTCATATCATTAATAACATGAATATTATTATATGAATAATATAATGAACAATTGAAAGTTCATGTAATTACCTCTAGAATTACCTTTAGAATACCTCTAGGATACCTTTAGAATTACCTCTAGAATTACCTTTAGAATACAGACCTCTTGGTCTGTATTCTAAAGTGACCTTAGAGAAGGATATATTAAAAAGTATTTATAGCAACTATTTTGTGGCAAAGAATTGGAAATCAAGAGGATGTCTATCATTTGGGGAATGATTGAACAAGTTGTGATATATGAATGTAATGTATTATTATTGTGATATAACAAATTTCAGAGAGATTTAAGAAAATTCTGGAAAGACATGCTGAGTGGAGTAAGCATATTCAAGAAGATGTCATATACTGTAACAGCAAAATTTGTGAGACGATCAACTGTGGGAGATAGCTCTTCTCAGTAATACAATGAATCAAGACATTTTTAAAAGACTCATGATGGAAAATGCTATCTACATCCAGATTAGAAACCATGGAATCTAAATGCAGATCAAAACAACCAAAAGGTATCCCCTTGGTTAACAGTTTCTTGACAATAAAAACAAAAGTTGCATTAATATTTTTCTTATTTATATGATTTTTTCTTTTTTCTTTGATCTATTTTTGGTTTAGACCAAACAGTAGTATAGTTGGAACCAAGGAAATAAACACTCTGTATTCTAAATTCTCCTGATTCCCATTTTTAATTAAAAGTTAGTCCATTAGCATTTTTTAAGTGCTTACTATGTGGTATATGATATACTAAGTGTCAAGAATTTATGTTTTTTGTTTTTTTAGATTTTTGCAAGGCAATGGGGTTAAGTGGATTGCTCAAGGCCACACAGCTAGGTAATTATTAGGTGTCTGATGTCAAATTTGAACTCAGGTCCTCCTGACTAAATGGTGGGTATTCTATCCACTATGCCACCTAGCTGCCCCACTAAGTGTCAAGAATTTAAAGGAAAAAAAAGTTTGCTTTCAAGAAACTCAGAGTTTACTGAAGAAGATGGCATAAAAACAAATGGACAAATGCAATATACACAGGATAAATTAGGGACACTAAGACAGGAAGAGACAGGCTTCCTGCAAAAATTGAAACTTGAAAGAAATTTTGAAAAATAGGAGGTATAGGTGAGTAGAGAGAATATTTTAAGCAGTAATGACAATGAGAAAAACCATTCAAAGTTGGGAAATGGAGTATGGGAAGAGAGACAAAATAAGGAGGCCAACATCATTGTATCTCAGAGAATGTGGAGGGGAGAAGGCTATAAGAAGACTAGAAATATGGCTTAAAAAATGGAAAGAATTCCATTTTGAGTGTCATAGGACCTGCTTGTAAGTCACCTATACTACCTTGAAAAAAGGTGATTTACTAACCTTACTCTCAATTTCATCTTAAAATTAGACCATTAGTATTCTATCACTTCATCTTTAAGTGTAGGAATCCACAAGCTTTTTGAAGGAAGAAAGAAAGAAAAAAGGAAAGAAAGAAAAAAGAAGAAAGAAAGAAAGAAAGAAAGAAAGAAAGGAGGGAGAGAGGAAAGAAGGAAGGAAAGAAGGAAGGAAGGAAGGAAGGAGGGATGGAAGAAGCAATAGAAAAAAATAAAGGAGGGAGAGAGGGAGGAAGAAACAAACAATCATATGGGAAGTAAAGAAAACAAGAAAAGAAGAGACTGACTAAAAATAAGAAACAAATCAAAAAGGGGGGGAACTCCTGCCCTCATCCAGTTGATAGTGGGTCACGCTATCTATGAACAGCATCCTCACACAGCAATGCCACTTATTTTTCTTCTGCTGTGATCTAAAATATGACATGTGTTTGTCTGTCTGTATTTAACCCAGAACTCTACAGTATCTGCTATTGCTATTCTTATTGTCAAGGTAGTTTTTGATATATCAAAAATGGATCAAAACTATTTTCAATATCATACCTGATTCTTTATTAAGGTGATTCCAAACAGCATCCTAGTGGAATGGGCAATATATTAAGTGTCAGAGTATCTGGATTCAAATCTTATCCCCCCCCCCCACTACCTAGAATTTTCCTCAGCTTCAATCCACTGTGCTTCTTTGGACGTGTGCTTCCTCAGCAATAATAGAAAAAGGCTGGCCCAGGTGACTTTTAAAGGTCCCATCTTAATATAAATCAATGGTCCCTTGCAGGAGCCCAGAAGTGATTAAATATTCCCTGAGATCTATTGTATCTTTTGAGTTATGATTCCATTCTAAATATATCATGTTTTCATTCATGATATCTTTTGGTTTAAATACTGTCTACAAGCCTACAGGATTTCCACACTTAAACTATCTCATAATGTAAAGGGCTATGCAAAATTGTTATAGGTTCCAAAAAAGGAAACTCTGAACAGTGATGGAGGACGTACAATGACTCTAATAGCTATTCCCAGCAGATAGATTTGACATCAATGGATAGTGGTGTTTCAGAAGTGGCACCAATGACCAACATTTTAATTGTTAGGTAGGAAGATCAAGGCAACAGTTATGAATATTTTTTAACTTCATAAGTTAGGAAAGAAAAAAGAAAAACACAACAAAACAACAAATATCTACCTTTGTCTGTGAAAGAAGAAATTGTAAGCTAACTGTGTTTTCTTTAAACATTTGTCTTGCCAGGGGGATAGGGGTTTAGATTGGTGTGGGGAGTAATCTTTTAATGATTGAGCTAAGTACATTTTGTGATGACACTGGAGATCACACAGGGCCTTGAAGTCCAGAGAGACCATATGTCAGCATATTAAAACATGCTAATACAATCTTGGGTGTTTTGAACGTCACTCTCCAGAAACAACAGCGGGGGAAAAAATGAAGCTTCTATTGAGCTATGAGAGCAGAAGAAGCATTCTATAATTGCTATCAAAGTCAGTAGGGGCACAGAAAGTGATAGAACATCTGTGTTGGAGCTGAGAGAGCTTAAAAAACTTGCTTGGGCAGCAAGTGCTTTTTTGGTTGTTTGTTAGAACTGTTTGCCTCATTATATAAACTCCGGAATGAGAACACATAATATGAAGTTTAGGCTGAGAACATCAGGAAGAGCTTTTGGAAGGTACATTTGTTTTTATGACTTGGTTCAAGGAATCACAGAACCTTAAAGTTAGAAGAGACCTCAGAGAGCAGCTAATCTAATACTTCACCTGAAAAAATAATTCCCTGTACAAATAACTTGCAACTGACCATTCAAACTTTGATTAAAGAGTTCAAATGAGCCACTTTCTACCAATGCTGTCCACTTGGCCTGGGGGATAGCTAAAAATATTAGAAAGGGTTTCTTGACATCAAATGAAATCAATTGTTCAATAGCTTTTGTCCATTTGGTCTATGATCATGCCCTCTGGGGGGAAAAAGGTTTCCTCATTTTTTAATATCTCTTCAAATACACTTTAAAAAAAAGGCAGGTCTTGTTCCTCTCATTCCTTCTGTATATATATATATATATATATATATATATATATATATATATATATATATATGAAACTGGCTTTCATATAGCATGATGTGGTGATTCTCTGTTCTATGAATTTTTTACCTAATAATGAATTAATTACTGACTAGAAGCTATTAACAAACACTATTGAAAAAACCCTTTAATTCCTTTCTCAAGCTTCTTATAGGTCCTTCATAAAGTTAGTCATATACAGTGTCTAATAAATATTGGGTGGATTGAATTTAATATCATAGCTCCATAGTTCATTAAAAAAGAATAGTTTGGATTATTACCATTAATATCATTATAGTCTGCTAAAATATACTAAAATCAATAATGTGACATTAATTGCATTTTCAAATAATATTATATTTGTCAATTAGCTTTTATTAATTGCATAAAAGCAATATAGTTTTTTGATGTAACAAATATAATATAACAATATAGTTTAATAGTAGTTGTATACTATTTGATCACAAGCCTATGCATTCATGTAACAATAGCATATTATCAATGGTTGTACCAGTATCAATTAGATCTTGCCCAAGAATTGTAATGATATAGTATACCTGGTTATCAGTTATTTTATATTGTGAAAGACAATGTAATTGCTTAAGTGAACTTGTTCTGATTACAAAACATGAGTGCTTTGATATTCAATTTAAGAAATATGAAGCGATACTATGAGGCAGTTAGATGATGCAGTGAATAGAATCCTAAATTTAGGAAAATGAGTTCAAATCCAGTCTCAGATATTTCTTATTTTATGACCCTTAGGAAATCACTTAAATTCTCTCTGCCTCAGTTTCTTCATTTGTTAATTTAAAAATATTAGTACCTGTTTCCCAGGGAGGTTGTGATGATAAAATGAGATATTTATGAAATGATGTGTGAATGTTAAAACTCTGTTTACACACTGGTTGTTTTTATGTTGAGAATGCCTTGCTAAGTTCTGAGGACACAAAGGCAAAAAATATAACAAAGTGTAAAATGTATGCAGTGAGTATATATAAAGGAAACATGGGATAATAAAGAATAATGCCAAGAAAGAAAATCTTTTAATAATTGAGTGTTTTGAAAAATAATTCAGGTTGAAGATAAAATTTGACATGCCCGCAAAAGAAAATTAGGAATTAATTACTGCTGTAGCTGTAAATTGGTCCAATCATTCTGGGAAACAACTGGGAATTATACTCACAGGACTATAAAACTTTACCCTTTCACCCAGTAATACTACTATTAGTTCTATATTCCCAAGAGATCAAAGAAAAAGGGAAAGGACACACACACACACACACAAACACACACACACACACACACACACACACATATATATGTATATACACACACATATGTATATACAGGTATAAATGAATATATTTACATATATATTATAAGTTTTTTTCAAGGTGTAAAGAACTGGAATTTGAGGGGATGCTCATCCATCAAGAAATGGATGAGTTTTGGAATATAATTATGATAAAATTATATTAGGTTACAAGAAATGAAATGTTGCTGGGAGCGGTTTCAGAAAAACATAGGAAAATCTATATGAATTAATGCCAATTGAAATGAGCAGAACCTGTAAATTACTGTATACTGTGACAATTGTAAGGATGATCTATGGTGAAATACTTAGCTCCTCTGATCCAAAAAATAATCAGTCATTTTTTAAATTTTATTTTTATTTAAGGCAATGGGATTAAGTGACTTGCCCAAGGTTACACAGCTAGGCAATTATTCAGTCTCTGAGGTCACATTTGAACTCAGGTCCTCTTGACTCCAGGATCAGTACTCTATCCATTGTGTCATCTGACTGCCCCCCCAAAGATAAATTTGAAATACTCAATGAAAAATTCTCTCTCCAGAGAGAGAGAACAGATGAACTCTAAGTATTGAAAATAATTTACTCATTTATTTGCTTTATCTTTCTGTGACATTGTTAATATAGAAATGTTTTCATTATTTCACATGTATAATTGATATCACATTGCTTGAATCCTCAGTGTTAAATGCCATGTGTTAAAAATAAATGCATAATGATGTTAAAAATAAGTACAAAATTGTTTCCAAGAAAAGAAAAGAAAAGAAAAGAAGAATGCATTGAGACAGAGGGGAGAAAGGATTCACAAGTATTGGGAATCATTTATACCAAGTTATAGAGTCAAGAGATAGAATGTTGTACACTTAGGTAGATTTCTAGTGGGCATGTAAGATAATATATGAAGGAAAAATGTATCTATGAATATGCTATAATTAGATAGAAAGACAGACAGAATTTTTTTTGCTTGTTTTCCCATCATGTCCACCTCTTCATTACTCCATTTGAAGTTTTCTTGGTAGATACTAGAGGGTTTTAGCATTTTCTTCTCCTCTTCATTTTATAGATGAGAAAACTGAAGCAAACAGGAATAAGTCACTAACCCAGGGTCACATAGCTAGTAAGTGTATAAGACCAGATTATTGGAGTAACAAAGATGAATCTTTCTGACTTTAGGACCAAAACACTATTCATATTCACTTTGCTTCCCCGTGTGTATAGATAACTAAATATATATATATATATATATATATATATATATATATATATATATATAATGTGTGTATGTATTTATATATTATATAAATATATATTAATGCATTACATATTATTTTATATATCATATAAAACATTTATAAATATGTACATATACCATATACATATATATTTCATATATCATAGAAGTAAAACTAATCACTTAAAAGCTTTTTAGCTTGAAGTCATGGGTGACATGATCATATTGATGTTTTCATAAAATATATTGTGTATATGAATGCAAAAATATTTATGTATATATATGTACATATATATGAAAACACATATAAATACATATATATATATTATACACACACATAAATAATAGGAAGAGTCTATACAAAACAGATGAGTTACTAGAGGCAAGGTGAATACTTAAGAAGCTATTCAAAATCATCCAGGAAAAAGATGATAAATGACTGAACTGTGATAGAAGCTGTGAGAATGGATTCCACCTCGGTAAAAGAGAGAAAGGGAAAAGTGATTGTAGGTGACAGACTTATGGTGCCACTAAGAAATGAAAAAGCTGTGAAAGGAATTGTATCTGTTTTTATTTTGTTGAATTTGAGATGGTCATGTCATATATATGTAAAAAGGTTGTGCAGGTAGTTATATATAGAGGTACAGTGTAATATAGAGGCAAAGGATGAAAATGCAGATTCATGAGCTTTATTCTTGAAGACAATTATTGAATCTATAGCATCTGTTGTGATTATCAATGTTAAGAATGCAGTTAAAGAAGAGAAGATTGTTCTCCCAGCAAGTAGCTAAGAAGAGGAAGAAAATTCAACACAGTTAAGGTGAAAAAAAAGCAGTCAACTAAATAGTAGGAAACCGGTAAGACTGAGGGAGGAAAAGATGTCTAAGAAAAGTGAAAATTTTGTCAATATTTGAAAGAGGTCATTTAAGATAAAAACAAAGAAAGTCATTCATTAGCCTTCATTTTTTTCCCTTCTTTTTAGGTTTTTGCAAGGAAAATGGGGTTGAATGACTTGCCCAAGGCCACACAGCTAGGTAATTATTAAGTGTCTGAGGTGTGATTTGAGCTCAGGTACTCCTGACTCCAGGATCAGTGCTCTATCCACTGGTCCACCTAGCCACCCTTAGCTATTGTTTTCAATGGTGAACTTGAGAAAGCTGTTTCAGTTGAATAGTGAGATTACAAAACAAAGAAACAAGGAAATGATTTCAAGGGATTGAGAAGTAAATCAGAGGCAACAATACTGAGTCAAAGTGCATGAAACAATCTTTCCAATAGTTGGCTGTGAAAGGGAGATAAAATAAAGAAATAAATTTTAAGGGAATGTCAGGGTCAAGTGTCTATTATTTTTTTAAAACATGGGTGGTTCATTCTCTATTAGTACAAACTACAAATCCCCCAAGAATAATTGATATGACCAAAAAATTGACAGTGTTAAATACAATGTGATTATTATTATTATAATCCTGAATATTGTTTTTTACAAAATAGGTCATGATGGTTGATCATTAATCCTGCATTAGAAATCTGTCTAGTTGAGTAGGAATGGACAGGTGTGTGGGCCATCGGTGAAGTCTTTGAAAATCCATGGTTTCCTTCACATCATGATGAAGAATGGCATTAAAAATAAGTAACACCAATAATTTTTAGTTATTAATGATGCTGATAATTAATTTGCATCTTATCCTTTTTGCTTTTTAATTAACTTTCAAATATTTCTTCATCTTTAAAATTCTATTTCTCTCTTTAAAGCTATTTTTACTACCATGAATATCAAATACTTCAAAATCCAAAATCCTGTTCTTTAAGGTATGTATAGTTCTAAAGGCACATTTTTTACTGTATGATTATTAGTAAAGCGACAACTTATTTCATATATAATTTCAATACAAAACTTGACAGATAAAGTAGTTATTATATAGATGTATCTGTGGGTATATACTTAAATATGCACACACAGACACACACACACACACACACACACACACATATATACTCTTATCTACTTATCTCTATCATCTATTATCTATCTATAATCTTCCCCCATATAATTTAAATCCTTGAAGACAAGTGTTGTTTAAATTATGTCTTTTTATTTCTAGTGCCTAACATAATGACTGATATTTAGTGAAACTTGATAAATGTTTGATTAATTCTTTGGTTATTCGAAGTCACTTTTGTGTGAAGGGAGAAATAGATTTTGATTCAGAATGACTTGAGTTTAGATTCTACCTTAAAAATTGTCTACTTTGATATTACATTAAAATAATTTAAACTCTTAACTCAGTTTCCTCATCTATCTAAAATAGAAAATAATTGGATTATGTACCTCTCTGAGTTATTGCAAGGTTTGAGGGAGATAATATATCAAAATGCCTTGCTGATGTTAAAAATTGAGCAATTATGAATTTGTATCAAATAAATTATCATCATTGACATTGTCATGCTTTCTCAAAAAGCCCAAGGCAATTGTTCGGCCTGAGTTTCTTTGTATTAGTCTCAAACAAACATTTTTAATCCCCAGGAAGTATTTCTGTCCCATAGGCTAGGGGATCTAGGAGCACCTATTGAAAGGCCTAGGAAGGAAATATTTAAAATGAAAAGGCATGAAGAGATAGTTCCATTCTCTCTGAAAATCTACTTTCAGTTACTTTACCCTGCCTGGACAATTTCCTTACATCTTTTAAGATAAATAATATTGAAAATTATATGTTTTTATAGTGATGGTGTGATTATGAACAATTCATGATTTCGGAGGACTAATGTTAAATTGTATTAGGTATTTTGGAGATGTGACAGAATTAGTTTGTAGAATGAGCCTTAAATAGTTTTTAATATACATTTATTGAGGGGGATTTGCCTTGCTTAATTTTTTACTTTGTTGCATAAAATTTGCTTTTCTTCCCCATTTAAGAGATGAGAAGAAGAGAAAATAGATTTCTATCAATTAAAATTAAAGGAAGAAATTTTAGAGATCTGAACTGTCTCAAAAGCATTCCTATAAAAACACCATTTTATTTTGTTACAAGAGACATTTTATAAAGTGCAAGAAGTAGGAAACTGAAATAAGTCATGCTATCCGATCAAAGTTCCTCTCTTAGGATTGTTAGTATGACAGAGAGAATTCATTCATTAAGCCAATGAGAACTTATTAAAAGCCAGTGACCCTGGTCAAGTCACTTAGGTTCTTAGTGCCCCAACACAACTCTTTGAAACTATGAGTTTCAAAGAAGTCACAGACCTGCATTATTAATCGGAGTTACTTCATCTAGGATTTTCCAATATGAATGAATTCATCAATCCAGTCCTCATGTAATACCAATTTCTCCATTGCGTTAGATCTTGTGGACCCATACAAGGTCATGCACATATACACCTTTAGTGAAGTGAACATTTTTCAAGTACTGGTAGATGCTGAGGATATAAAGAAAAGTAAAAGGCAGTCCCTGCTTTCAAAGAGCTCACAATCTAAGGGGTGAGGCAATGTGTACATAAATATTTAGAAATTAGTTATAGAAAGGATAATTTATAAATAAACATATTAAAAAACACTACTTCCACTAACAATGACAAAAAAATACCCCCAAATATATGCTTTTCCTGCCCTCAAGGAGTCTATATTTTAGAAATGAGGGGGAGTGTATGTATTTTTGATAAGCAATATAAAATACTTAAGTAAATATAAATTAATTTTTGTGGAGAAAGACACAAGCAGCTTTGTGACACAGAAACAAGAGGTATCAGAAAAGGTCCCATGGAAAACATAGTCCCAGAACTGATCCCTTAAGCCAGCTTTTCTTAGAGAACAAGGTGAGGTGGGAATGGAACCATGAACAGGAGACAGTAATAGGCAACGGATTTGAGTCAGGCATTAGAAATCAATAGGGATGGAAAGGAAACCCTTCCTTTTGTCTCAGAAATGTATGTTCCCACACCCAAAGGAAACAATGATTTGTTTACCTGGAATAAAGGGCTAAGGAAAATTCTCAAGGTGAAACTCTGCCTGCATCCTGAGACAAACAAACCCAACAGACTAACTAGCATCCGGAAGCACACAGCTGCTCTGGACATTCTACTTCAACAAATTCTTTAGGCTGAATGGGCTTATTCCACTTTAATCAGTCTATATACATTAAGAGTTTCTAGCTGGCTCACCCTATCTTTTTGGTGAGATGAGCATAGAATAAAATTAAAGCTACTCCAAAGAAATCCAAATAAAAACAGCCTTTTCCTTGCAAACTTAACTGCTCAAAGCAACACTCAAGGCAGATGAAATATGTAAGTACAAATCCATCATACATGCTGATTACAATCTATTTGGTTTTATAAAGTGTTTATCTGGGTCCTGGTATGGGGTGCTGCACAATGACACCTCCTGATCCCTATCTTATTCCTGTCCACTCTAAATGTCTACTTAATGGACAATTGCCAACTGGCTTTGTGGGTGCATAGACCTTTAGATTTTTGGTATCTTGGCACTGATTATGTTTCACCCAAATTACAGTGGGAAGTGATTCTTTGATAGGTGATTGCAATCAGAGTGATAATATATAATTTTGATTAATCAAGGAAGTTTGATTAATTTCAGTGTTGATCTTAGAATAATCCTGCGCTAGAATGAAATGCTGTTTACTGTCATTTTAGATGAGTAATAACCTGCAGTGCTTTGAGAGCCTGTTTCAAAATTTCAAAAGTTTGAGCTGAAGTTATTCCCCATCTGCACTCGATTATTTATGTTGATACATAAAACTAAAATATTTCAGGGGTTTCAAAAGAACCCTTCCTTTAGTCACGTTATATGCCACCATAAATGTATCATATGGCTACATCTAACACAACTAAACTCTTTATTGTTACTATAAAGATAATTGACTTGTCTTTATAATTGAAATTTTATAAATTCCAATATAACCTGCATTCTGCTTAAAAATCTGATTTCTGTTTTTTTGCTTCTTCCCAGTTTTATATATCTTAGAGAAAGTACCAATTATTTTGCATCCATCTGTGGGGAGGATTGATGGTTAGATGACAGCAAAAATCATATAACATGGGTAGGCATGGGTGAGTTTGAGAACAACTTTCTGACAGAATTCTCCAAAAATGCAATGAACTTACCTCTGAATGTGGTAGATTTATCCATCGGCTTTAAGAAACAAAAGTTATATAGTGGATAGAATATGTTCTACTTGGAGTGCAGAAAACCTCTCTTTGAATCTGGTTTAAGTCATTTATTAACTGGGTGCCTCTGAGTCAGTTAACTAAATTCTCTGTTTCTCAGCTTCCTTATCTGTAAAATGAACATATTTTTGGAAAGTTTTCTCTGAGGTTACCTATAATGATTAAAGTTTCAGTTTAAATTGCCTTTTGATTTGTTTGTTTATTTGTTTGTCCCTTTCCTTTCTGATCTCTGAGACGATCATCTGTGTTATTTTTTTTTTCTTTTGGCTTGGTTGTTTTGTGTTTTATTGTTTCCCTCCCTATTGTTTACTTCCCTATTACAGATGAGGAAATCAGTTTTCAACATCTTGAGTTCGGTTACCAATGAACCATCTGCATTAGAAATCTACTTTCTCCTCTCTCAATAATCTTTTTCTATTATGTTGACTACATTTGTTCAATTTTTTTTGACAGAGTTTTGTAATTTGATCAATTCACGGAACTCAAGTGAGAAACATTTTCAACTAATAATTATCAGTTTCTTCTCTGAAACTCAATGTCTTAGAAAGTGGTTGGAACACTGAAAAATTGAAAATGTTAAGTGATCAGAATGTGTTAGAGAGGAGAAAAGAATTCCTGCCTTCTTGACTAGAAGGTGAGGTCCTATCCCCCGATGCCACACACTTTCAAAGAGTTTATATTCAACAAGTTATTTCAGCTAATAAAACCTTTCACTTGGTTGCTTGTAATCCACAGCAATTCACATGAATCATGAAAAACACTTCTTTTATGCTATTATTTCCTTGGGCAAAAACCTACAATGGTTATTTATGACTTTACATGAAGAAGGTCCCATGTCTAAATTACAAAAGAAGCAAAACGATTTGAGAAGCTTCATGATCCCTTGCTAGAGATATTAGATATGGGATTTAGGTTTCTGTACTTTTCTGAATCTGTGCCTGTCATTTAAGGATCTAATATACTGTTACCCAAATTTTAAGTCTTACTTTATATTGCTTGCTAACATAATCTATACATTCAAAGGCGATTAATGAGTTTCTCAAACCATGCTAAATTTGATGTTCATATTTTATGGCAAGCTGTGTTTCCTATGTCTAAATTCATCCCCAAATATTTTCCTCATGTAATAAAAGAAGTTTATTTAGGGTAAGGATCATTTCAAAATTTTATTTTATTGAATTTCAGATAGAGTTTAATAGATTGCTCAAAATAAGCACTTAATGTTCAAATGAATAAGTAATGAATGAAAATATATTACCCTGAAGATTAAAAGAAATGTATTAAATTGGGAAACTATTTTTATAACTAGTATTTCTGACAAAGGACTCATTTCTAAAATATACAGAGAACTGATCAAATTTTCAAATAAAAAAGTCATTCCCCAATTGACAAATGGTCAAGGGATATTCAAAGGCAAGTCACAGATGAGGAAAACAAAGCAATCCATAGTCATATGAAAAATTGCTCTAAATCATTAATTATTAGAGAAATGCAAATTAAAGCATCTATGAGGTAGCACCTCACACCTCTAAGACTAGCCAAGATAACCAAATAGGACAATGATCAATGTTGGAAAGGATGTGGGAAATCTGGGACACTAACACAATGTTGGTGGAGCTGTGAACTTATCCAATCTTTCTATAGAGCAATTTGGAATTATGCCCAAAGGGCAACAAAAATGTGCATAGCCTTTGATCCGGCAATACCACTACTGGACCTATATCCTGAACAAGTCATGAAAAAGTGTAAAAACATCACTTGTACAAAGATATTCATAGCAGCCCTGTTTATGGTGGCAAAGAATTGGAAATTAAGTAAATGTCCTTCAATTGTGGAATGGCTTAACAAACTGTGGTACATGTAAGTCATGGAACACTATTATTCTATTAGAAACCAGGAGGGATGGGAATTCAGGGAAGCCTGGAAGAATTTGCATGAAATGATGCTGAGTGAGATGAGCAGAACCAGAAAAACACTGTACACCCTAACAGCAACATGGGGGTGATGATCATTCCATTCATTCCATCAGTGCAACAATCAGGGACAATTTGGGGCTTTCTGCCATGGAGAATACCATCTATATCCAGAGAAAGAACTGTGGAGTTTGAACAAAGATTAAAAACTGTTACTTTTAATTTTTAAAAGAGCAATCTTATTAGGTAATTTTGCTGCCTCTTATACTTTATTTTTCTTCCTTACGATTATGACTTCTCTCTCATCACATTCAACTGAGATCAATGTATAGCATGGAAACAATGTAAAGACTAGCAGACTACCTTTTGTTGGGTTTGGGGGAAGGGAAGCAAGATTAGGGGAAAAATTGTAAAGCTCAAAATAAATAACTTCTTTCTAAAAAATATTTTACCCATGTGACAAAATTCATATCAATTCATACCATCTTCATGATATTTTCCTTGATTATACCAATCTTATATTTCTACATTCTTTCATACTTTACTAACCATGTTATAGAAATATCTTTATTTCATAATTTTTAAATTTTCTAATTATCTGCATCATAAAACTTAATATTAGTTATCTGAATAGATCTTGCTATTCAATCAGAGATGTATATCTGTTTTCTCATCTCCATTTGATGAAAGACTCCTTAAGGGCAAAGAGAGTTCTATGATGTTTTTGATCATCCTAAAAATCTAATATAGTAGCAGGTATATATTATTTCTACATTAAATGTTTTGAAGATGCTTTTGAGATAGAGACAGAAATCTTTCTACTTCCCTTCCAAATAAATAATGAGTAGGAGGGTCTATAATTGGAGAGGCATGAATAGTAATAGAGGTAGCACAGGCATGTATTTATTTTATGCACTCTACCCAATTGGTGAGGGCATGTGGAATATGAGGTGAGGTCCAGTTCTGCCTCCTCTGCCTCCCCTCAACACAAGTCCCTATTTCAAATAAACATTTAGAAAATCAAATCATCTATATACCAAGCATAGACTTGTTCACCAGCCACACCTCAACTCTTATAATTCATTTTCTATTGCCTAACTGTACTGAAACTGATTTCTCTAGCATCAGCAAGACATGTACAACAGTTGAATTGCCTATAATGAGTCTGTTATTTTGGGAGGTAGAGGACTCTATTATTTTGGAAGTCTTCAACCAGAAGTTATACAACTGCTGGAAATTCCAACTGCATCTGGTTTGAGCTATAGGCCTGATGATATCCCTTTCCTGTTTTATGTTCTTGTACTATATTCTGTGTTCTAGGCTTTTGTGGTTCTTCATCCTTATGTACATTTATATATTTTGATACTATTGATCAGCCTCTTTTCCAGTAGTCTATAACTGAATTGGCTATTGTGACATTTATTTTATTTTGCTTATTTTCCTATGTCATCTTCATGCCTCCTCAGTCTTGGCCAGAAGAGCTACCTTTTTCTAGCTCCCCCAAATTTATTCTCATTAATATTCTAGGCCTATATTTATATCATCTACCTATGTTTATCTATTTATTGATCTATCTCTCTATCTAGTGTATTCTTTGATGATCCTATTTACTTTTTTAGTTCCAATTAATTGCTTTATATAAATGACTCATAATTTTTGCATTAAATCTTGATTTCTTTGTTGAGTACTCATCACTCATTTGTAATAGCCTCCATATAATATTGGCAGGTCAGTCATACCATGTGCAAAATAAATGTCAAAAGGTAGAGAGTGGGGGGCAGCTAGGTGGTGAAGTGAATAGAGCACCAGCCCTGGAGTCAGGAGGACCTGAGTTCAAATTTCAGTATCACATATAATACTTGCCTAACTGTGTGACCTTGGGTAAGTCACTTAACCCCATTGCCTTGCAAAAAAAGGTAGAGAGTGAGAAGAAAGAGTTAGAAATAAAGGAACTATGTATAGTACTAAAAAGTCCAGAAGGATATGGAATGAAAAAAAATGTGCATTTAACAATTAATCCTTTTTTAAGATGTGACTTTATACATAGAAATTTCTGTAAATGGGATGGAGGGAAGAGTAGCAAGACTGCAAGAAACTGAGGAAAGAGTGACTAGTGAGGAAATAGAAATACTAGATATAGACAACATATGAGGATAGTAGTAATAAAGAAAAGAGAAGAGAGTTATATAAAATAAAAATGGCAAAGTAAATTTTCCTGGTTAGAGGAAAAATAGGAAATGTATACTAAAGAAGGGTAATTGATGGGGCAATTTTATAGTTATATAAATTAATAGAGAAATTAGAAGCTTAATTTGATTAACTAGTTAACAATTGATGGCCAGTGAAGAACTGTTCCCTCTACTCAATCTATAAAATTGTCAAGGGTTTTTGTTTTCTTTTATTAACTGATTGCAATTAACTTAGCAGATTGCTTGAATTCTATATATGTTTTCTTTTCCCTGGATGTGATTTTGTAAGTAAATTCAAGAAACAAGGTCTGATGAAGAAAGTACCTACTATTTGAAGGGATTAAGTCATTTTCATCATAGCTGGGGTTGTTGTGGGATACTATCCATTTTAAAACTGGTGGGGGAACTTTGCAAAGCCTGGCTTATGGAATTCAGTTTAGAGACTCTAAGGTCGACAGCGTACCCCAGGCTTGCTGTAAAACAGTAGATTACTGGTAGTACAGTAAATAGATCATTGGATGTGGAGTAAGAAAGATTTGATTCTCCCTTAGATGCTTCAATAGCATTTACGTTTCAGGGTCATTATAAAGATTAATTGAGATTAAATTTATAAAACAAAACAATATACACAATGACTAAAACATTGTAAGTTTTATATAATTGCATTTTCCCCTTCCATGACCCCACTTAAACCATGTCCTCTACTCTTTTCCTTATGTATGGATCTTCTGGTATCAGTCTGACAATATAAAATCGTTTGATTCAATGCTCTTGGTAACTTAGGTACTATGATTGATTTATACTTAGGTATATTTCTTGTGTGAATCCCTCTTTCTCTTCAAAAGCTTTCTACATCGAAACTCAGATCTCTAGTAATGAAACTCAAGATATTCAGAAAGTGTCCAGTCTTTCTGGTCATTTCTTTAAAAGGGCCTATACAACCAAAGCTATTTCCTTGAAATCATTCAGTCAAAGACCTAGGGGGTGCTTTAGTCCATCCTGGATGAAGATTAGACTAATAATTAGTTGATGCATGATTATACTTGCAATAATTAATATGATTTGAAAATATTATAGAGATTATAGGTGATGGCTGGAAAAAAAGTCACATCAATTCAGTAATTAATAAGGTAGCAGTCACTTCAGATAAGGCAATTTTCAAAGGACAAAAATATTAGAAACTATGTTATATCAGAAAGAATTTATATGGCAAGGAGTAAAAAAGTAACGAAGTAGAAAAACTTCTAAAATGACATTTTTTTCAAGAAAGGAATGAAGGGAAGAAAGGGGACAATAGTGTAATGGGAACAAGATTTTAAGGAAAGGTTTTCTAATATGAAATAATCCACATAATTTTCCATTTCCAGATGCCACTCTACTTACGTTTCCCAAGAAAACTAGGCAAAGATTTAGCATTTAAGTATATTCTGACTCTATCAGAATCAATAAATTCCCCGGCTTTTGATAGGAACAATTTGCAAAACCTTACTATTCATCAGTTAGCTTTTGACTGCCTTGATCTCTTTTAAAAATTATAGTTTTTATATCTATCATCAAGTTGTTTTCTGAAGACATATCTTCTTTTAAAAAGATGAACTTATCTCTCTTATATTCCTCAGTCATCAGTCTACTCAAAATGAAGCATAACTGTAAGTGCAAACAAATGCCAGCCTTTGATCTTCATCTTCCTCATGCAATTCTGTTGCTTTCAAAAGGTAAAATGCATCATATACGGAAGTTGTTTTCATGATTTCTGCCTAAAAGAGAAAAAAAACATACATTCTAAAGAAAAATTACTATCTATGAGCACAGAAAGAATTTAGGCAGAAAAATATGCCTGAAAATATGAGAACTGAATTTTTTTGACATCCTTAAGATAAATGTGAAAGATAAATGGAACTAGCAAAGGTTCTTTGAATGTTTGAAGCTGAATTGAACTAGTTCTATCCTGAAGGTTTACTTCTAGAACAAAGTTCAATATTCACATCATCTACAACATCTACTTAGTATCACATACTTTAATGTTCTCCCAATCCCTTGAACTCCCCATCAATGATTCACATTTGAGGCTTCCCTTTTATCAGAGACTTTTCCTTGGCTTTCCCAAATGGTTATTGATTCTGCTCTAAATTGAGTGCTTTTTTTAAAGGTAATAGGTAAATATAATTCAATAAATTTCTATTAAATATGATAAAAACACAATATAATTCAATTCAATAAACAATTTTTTGAATGTTTACTGTTTTCAAGGAAGAAGAATTTCAAAGTAGAAAATAAACTGAATTTAAAATATAAAATATATAAAATATGAAAGACTTCTCTATACTTATTTCCTCATCTCTTTTCATGAAGTGAGCAAGGGGCAGCTAGGTGGCACAGTGGATAGAGTACCAGCCTGTAGTCAGGAGGATCTGAGTTCAAATCAGTTCTCAGACATTTTACAATTACCGAGCTGTGTGACCTTGGACAATTTGCTTAACCCCACTGCCTTAAATAAATAAATGAAAATTTAAAAATGGAGTGGACTTGGCAGTCTCTCAAGTTTATTTTGCTCTAAATCTTTGCTTCCATATTTTTCATTTACCTAGCCAGAAATGAAATATTTTTCTGAAAGATAACTAAAATAATTTGCTGAAGAATTTGCTCAATATTTTTAAGGTACTTGGAAAGTTATCCCTCCACATCCTCCCCTCCTGGCTATCCTTACTTTCTTTCAATGCACCTAAAATCTGAATCATTTCCAAGAAGTAATTTTATGTTCCCCTTAAAGTTAGTACTTATATATCCAAAGCAAACAAACAAACAAATAAATAAATAAGCAACCCTTCCTCTCAAAGAACTTTTTCCTTTATCAAGGGATACAGTATGGATATGCACACATATTAGTATTTACAGAATAAACAAATTCAAAATTAGTTTCAAAGAAATATAAAGTATTTCAGTATAGATAGCTAGTGTCAAAGGTCAATAGCAATCCAAGAGAGCAGTAAAGAATTGTTCCATATAATAATGTCTGCACTCCAATTTGAAGATTGTAGAAGAGATGAGGAAAGAGTATCTTTAATATGGAGTAGACACCTTGCACAAAAGGGATATAATTGAAAGCCAACAGTGTTGTTTGGGGGGGGGAGCAGAGAAAAGTCTGTTGTGTATAGACCATAACATTCAATATTGGGGTATTAAATAAAAAAAAGTTGGAAAATAAAAATTAAGATCAAATTTAAAGAATTTTTAAAGAAAAGCAGAGGAGCTTATATGTATATTTGATCCTAATGCCAATGGGAAGGGAACCACTGGTGTTCAGTCTGCTGCTAAATAAAAGACACTCTGGTAATTATATAGGAAATAGATAATTTAGAGAGAAATTCAAGGCAGAGAGGTGAGTTAGGAGTTGATTATAAGTTACAGAACATCTTAGTCTCACAAGAAGTGAAAAATAAAATAACATAACTCAAAGGACACTTGGGATCATGGTAAATGTGAAAAGGGTACAACATAATAAACAAAAAATTAAGGTGGAGAAGCAGAGTCAAGGGTATAATTAAAGGAATATTTGAGTGAACATGTATGTGGGAAAGAACAGGGGATATGTGAAACATAGCTTGAATCTTCCATTACTGTCCTCAAAATATCAATAGAAAATGAGCAAGTTTTCTATAAAATTAGATTGCTCATAGTAAATTGAATGGATCATATGAACAAGAATCACATAGCTTAGGCAGTACTTTTTAATGTAATAATCTATATTGTAAGTAAATTGCATATCAGTGGGATTGTAGAATGGCAGGAGTACTGGGATCTCATTCATATTGTAGCTATCTAAGGAGGATAATCTTAAGTGTGTACAAAAGGAAAGATTTTTGATGAATTCAGTTATATCAAAGAATCATTAATATATCTGAGTTCAAAGGGACACCAGTGGGCATCTATTTCAATTCCTTATTGAAATAGAATGCCACTAAAAGATAGCTCACAGGTGTTTCTTTTTAATTGTTTTTTTTATTTATTTAAATAAATTTGTTTTTTTCCAACTCCATGCCAAGATAGTTTTCAACATTCATTTTTTGTACTATTTTAAATTCCACACTTTTCTTCCCCTTCCCTTCCCTCCCCACCCCTCTTACAGCAAGCATTCTGATGTTATATATGTGTAACCATGTTAAACATATTTCCGTATAAGTCATGTTGTGAAAGAAGCCTCAGAACAAAAAGTGGGAAAAAACAAAACCATGAGATGAAAGAATTAAAGCTTAAAATAAATATCAGAGCTGAAAAAATAATATATTTTGTTTTGCCTACATGCTCCATAATTCTTGCTCTGGATTAGGATGGTGTTTTACATCACAAATCTTTTAGAACTATATTATTCATTGTACTGCTACTGAGAGCTAAGTCTATCATTGTTGATTAACAGCATTGCTGCTAATATGCAAAATGTTTTGCACAGATGGGTCTTTTCCCTTTTTAATAATATATTTTGGACACAGACCTAGTAAAGATGTTACTGTAGCAAAGAGTATGCAGTTTTATTGCCCTTTGGTCATTTTTCCAAGTTACTAACCAGAAAGGTTAGATCAGTTCATAACTCTACCAATAACTCATCAAGCTTCCAGTTTTCCCACACACTCTCCAATATTGATCATTTTCTTTTCCTGTCAGTCAATCTGATGGATATGAGGTGATACCTTAGATTCAATAATGATTTAATGTATTTTTTCATATGACTGTAGTTAGCTTTAATTTCTTCATCTGAAAAATACCTGTTCATATTTTTTGATCATTTGTCAATGAGAGAATGACTAATACTCTTGTAAATTTGATTCAGTCCTCTATGCTTTTGAAATGAGTTTTATCAGAAATACTAACTGCAAAAAAAGTTTCCCAATTTTCTGCATCCCTTTTAACCTTGGTTTCATTTGTTTTATTTGAGCAAAACCTTTTTAATTTAGCATAATCAATCTTTTTTTTTTCTTTTTTCATTTTAAAATGTCCTCAGGGATGGCTAGGTGACAGTGGAAAAGAGCACCGGCCTTGGAGTCAGAAGTACCTGGGTTCAAATCTGGCCTCAGACATTTAATAATTACCTCGCTGTGTGGCCTTGGGCAAGCTACTTAACCACATTTGCCTTGCAAAACCTAAAAACAAAGAAAAACAAAATATAAAATGTTCTCCATCCCCCTTTTTTTAGTCAAAAAGTCCTTCCCTTTCCATAGTTCTGATAGGTGAACTATTCCTTGTTGTACTAATTGACTTAGGGTATCACCCTTTCTGTTTAAACCCTCACCAATTTTGACCTTATCTTGACATAAAGTATGAGTTGTTGGTCTATGCCCACTTTCTGCCATACTATTTTCCAGTTTTTTCAGCAGGTTTTATTGAAAGATGAGTTATTACCCCAGAAATTAGAAATTTTGGTTTTATAAAACAGTAGATCATCGGTCATTTATTACTGTTTCTTAGATATCTGATGTATTCCACTGATCAACCACTCTATTTCTTAGCCAGTAGTGAAGTTATGATGTTATGATGACTACAGCTTTATAAAATAATGTTAGATCTGGTACAGCTAGATCACCTTCCCTTGTATCTTTTTCATTAATTCTCTTGATGTTGTCGACCTTTTGTTCTTCCTGATGAATGTTGCTACTACTTTTTCTACTTCTCTAAAATTAGTTTTGGATAGTTTGATTGGTATAATACCAAACAAATGATTTAATTTAGGTAAAATTCTCATTTTTATTATATATGTTCTTTCTACTCATTAGAATTTGTCATTTTTCCAATTATTTAGATGTGATTTTATTTGTATGGAAAAGCATTTAGTATAGTCTTTATATACTTTCTGGGTTGCCTTGACAGGTAGACTCTCAAGTAATTTATGGTGTCTGCAATTGCTTTAAAGGAATTCTCTTTCTGTCTTTTGCTCTTGGGCTTTGTTGGTCATTCCTATAGAAATAGTCATGACTTATGTGGATTTATTTCCTATCCTGCTACTTTGCTAAAGTTGTAAATTATTTCATATAGTTTTTATTTGATTTTACAGAACTCTCTAAATATACCATCATATAAAGTCACCACCAATGTGGGGGAAATTAAAATAATAATTCAGAACTATTTTGCCCACCTGTGTTCTAAAAAAATACCTAAAAATCTAAATGAAATAGATGAATATTTAGAAAAATATAAATTGGGAGTTTTGTTTGCTCATTGTATTTGGTCATTTTTGTCAGGCAAATTCTCTTCCTATAGTATATATGGTGTACAATTCCCAATTTTTTTTTTGGCTGAGTGGTCCCTAGTTGTTTGTGGTCCCCAGATTTCCAGTGTTTCAGTGTTCTCCACTCTGGAATAGCCCAAATGTATATAATTTACTGCATGATATTATGCAGGTACTCTTTTGCTGCTCCTGGCTTTCAGATAGACAAGTGTTTCAAAAATTTTCTTTCCTCAATCTGTTTTCCAGGTCAGTGGTTTTTCCTAAGAGTTACTTTATATTTTCATCTATTTTTTTCAACCTTTTGGTTCTGTTTGATGGAATCTTGGTGCCTTACAGAGTCATTCATTTCCAATTGTCCAATTCTGGTTTTTTAAAATTTTATTTTCTTCAGTTACTGAATTTTCCTTTTCCATTTGTCTAATTTTATGTGTCAACTGGTAAATTTTAGTTTTAAAATTATTGCTTTATTCATTAATTTTTCATAATTCTCCTGCATGACTCTCATTTATTTTCTCCATTTTTCTTCTTCTCTTCTTTTATTTTTCAAATTCTTTCCAAGAAAGCTTTTTGGAATTGAGATCATTTCAACCACCTATTAGAGCCTTCTCATGTTTTACTAAACTAAAAGATTTATCTAATTTTATCACTGCTTTCATCTTATGAGAAGGCATTTTTATCAACCCTATCAGAATAGTAACTCAATGATGAAGATCTTTTAGTTTTTGGCTGTTTTTCAGTTGAATTCTCTTTCTGTATTATATGCCAAGCTTTTTTACCCTTGTCTGTCTGTCTGTCTTTCTTTCTTTCTTTCTTTCTTTCTTTCTTTCTTTCTTTCTTTCTTTCTTTTCTTTCTTTCTTTCTTTCTTTCTTTCTTCCTTCCTTCCTTCCTTCTTTCCTTCCTTCCTTCCTTCCTTCCTTCCTTCCTTCCTTCCTTCCTTCCTTCCTTCCTTCCTTCCTTCCTTCCTTCCTTCCTTTCTTTCTTTTCTGGGGGTGGGGGTGGGAAATCTTGTTGCCGACTTTCAACTCTAGCATTTTCAATATTCTCAGTTTTTTTCTTTTTTCTAGGGGAACCCAAAGCCCCACCAGCTTCCCTGGGCTCAAAGCTTTACTCTAAAAATTGGGGTGAGGATATTGCTGGCAAAGACAAGGCAAGATCTTACCTGATCTATGGCAGCAAAAGGCCTCCTGTTAAGTTTTCCAGTTCTCCTGCTGACACCTGGCTGATACTTCGTTTTATCCACTGGATATACCTTTTCCTGAAGTTCCTCCAACTTATCTCACTGAAAAGTTTTTTTTACTGATTTTTGTTTGTTTGTTTTGTTTTGTTTTGTTTTGTTTTGGGGGAGGTAGTGGGTTCTGTCCCTTTAGAATCTTTTTAAAATTTTCATTCAACTTTGCTTTGGCAAAAACTTTGGGACTTCCTAGTTTTGTGCCGCCACCTTGGCTTCACTCTGGAAGTCCATTGGAGATATTTATGAATTTAATTTCCTATTCTGATTATCTAGGCAATTTATATTTTTTCTAAATATTCATATATTTCATTTATATTGTTAGATATTTTTTAGAACACAGGTGGGAAAAATAGTTTTGAATTACTTTTAATTTCCTCCACATTGGTGGTGACTTTACTCTTTCATTTTTGAAGGGTGATAATTTAGTTTTCTTCATCCTTTTTTAAAAATCAAATTAAGCAAAGGTTTATCTTTTTTATTTTTTTCATAAACCAACTCAATGCTATTATTTTGTTCAATAATTACTTTCAAATTGATTAATCTCTCTTCTGATTTTTCAGAATTTCTATTTTTGTACTTATTTGGGGATTTTTAATTTGTTCTTTTTCTAGCATGCCCAATTCATTGACCTTTTTCTCTATTTTATTCATGTAGGCATTTTGTGATATAAATTTTCTCCATTTAACTACTTTGTATCTCACAGGTTTTGGTATGCTTTTATCATTATTATTATCTTGGACAAAATTATTGATTATAAATATGATTTATTGTTTGATACACTCCTTTTTCCTAGGTTTTTGCAAGGCAATGGGGTTAAGTGGCTTTCCCAAGGCCACACAGCTTGCCCCTGATCCACACATTCTTTAAAATTAGGTTATTTGAATTAATTTAAAGTCTATGGCCCTTTATTAGAAATAATTTTTCATTGCACCATGATCTGAAAAGGTTGCATTTAATATTTCTTTCTGCCTTTCTGCATTTTATTGTAAAGTTTTTATCTTCTAATTTGTCAATTTTTTTTCTGTAGGCACCATATACCACTGAAAAATTATATTTCTATCATCATTCATTTTTCTCAGTAGTGTATCATATCTAAACTTTTCTATAATTCTATTACCCTCCTTTACTTCCCTTTTAGTTATTTTTGTGTTTGGATTTATCTAATTCATTGAGAGTGAGGTTTTTGCATCTATCTCTTCTTATATCTCATTTAGCTTTTCTTCCAAGAATTTGGATGCCAATATGCCTGATTATGCCTGATGTGTGTGTGTGTGTGTGTGTGTATACATATATATGTATATATATATATATATATATATATATATATATACATACAATTGCAATTCTCATCCCTCTACTGTAATAGGTACCACTTCATGTCATATAATTTATTCTATTACTCCTCCTTACTCCTATTCCAACTCAATCTATTTTAATGTTTTTTATAAGATCCCATCAAAATCAACTTATGCCCATACTTTCTGGTTAATTATTTTCCTTCTAATAGAGATACAGATCTACAGAGTTATAAATACCATCCTCTAATGTAGAAGTGTAACTAGTTTAAGGTTATTGAATACCATTTGTTTTCTTTTACCTGTTTACCATTCAGTTATTGGGTCTCCTGTTTGAAGAAAAAATTTTCTGTTTATTTCTAGTCTTTTTATGAGGAAAAAAATTGAAGTTTATCTATTTTATTGAATGATCATCTTTTCCCCTGAAAGAATATGCTGGGTTTTCAGGGTAATTGCTTCCTGCTTATAATCCAAACTCCTTTGTAGCTTCTAGAATATTATAATCTATTCCTTTGATCATTTAATGTTTTTTTTGCAACAAAATCCTGTGTGACCCTGATTGTAGTTTGCTGTTATTTGATTTTTTTCTTTCTAGTTGCCTGCAATGATTTCCCCTTGACCTGATAATTCTGGAATTTGGCACCAATATTTTTTTTTCATTTTGAGATCCATTAAAGAGGTGATCAATGTATTCTTTCAAGTACTATTCACTTCTGGTTCTAGGATATCAGGATAATTTTCTTAATGATTTCTTGAAAGATATTGTCCAGACTCTTCTTATTTGATTTGGAGCTTTCAGATCCAATAATGCTTAAATTTTATCTCTATCTTGGATCTAGTTTACTGGTGAGTTGTTTTTCCAGTGAGGTATTTTATAATTTCTTCTATTTAAGAAAAAATTGCTTGACTGATTCATGATATCTCTTAGAGTCAATAGCTCCCACTTGCCCAATTCTATTTTTTCAAGGAATTATATTCTTCAGTTAACTTTTATATCTCTTTTTTCCATTTGGTCCATTCTATTTTTAAAAAAGCTTTTTCGTTTTAATTTCTTCAATTGCATTTTTGAAGGAGTTATTTTTTTTTTTTACCATTTGTCCAAGTCTATTTTTAAAGAATTGCTTTCCTTTTGTTCCATTTCCATTTTGAAAGAGTTGTTTTCTTTGTCCATTTGCCTAATTGTATTTTTAATAGTTGTTTTCTTTGGTCATTTTTTATGCTTCCTTTTGCAACATATTGAATTTCTCTTGCTCCTTTTCCCCCTATGTTTTTACTTGATTTAAAAAATTCTGTCTGAACTCTTCCAATGGGTCTTTTTTGGACTGGAGACCAATTCATATTCACCTCTGGAGATTCACAGTAGTACTTTTTTCTGTGGTCTTCTTTTTTTAGGTTTTTGCAAGGCAAAAGGGGTTAAGTGGCTTGCCCAAGGCCACACAGCTAGGTAATTATTAAGTGACTGTGGTCAGATTTGAACTCAGGTTTTCCTGACTCCAGGGATGGTGCTCTATCTACTGCGCCACCTAACCGCCCCTATGGTCCACTTTTGAGATGTTGTTATAATCTTTCTATCATCAACACATTTCTCTGAATTTCTTTACTTATTTTGAGTTCTGCTCCTAGCACTTAGGGGTGCTATTCCAAGGTTCTTGTGTTTAAGAGGAGTCTATTCACAGACCTTCCAAGCTGAAAACACCAGCAGCTTGCTCACTGGGCTGGGTCCATCCAGGCTGCACAGGGGATCAGGGACACCTCCTAACCGGCTTATTGTGTTGTTGGCCTGCTGAGCTGGAATGAGGGGCTTTAGCCAAAATCCCTCCTGTGGCTGGGAGTCTCTGACTGGCTTCTTCTGCACCCCACCTGCTCTGGTCTCCTTTACCTGCACTATGCTCCACTCCCTTTACCAGTTCATGCTCCCATCTGTCCTAGGGAGACAGACGTCCTCTGATGTTCTTCCCATAGAAAATGCTTCACTCTATTCTTTTGTCAACAGTGTTTTTGAGGAAAGCCTGGGAAAATTTAGGGAAGTTCCTGCTTTCCGTGTCATCCCCAGGTGTTTTTTGGACTTTACTTGAATACATATAATGAGTCAAAAACTCACTGTCCCCTTTACCTACCACTCTATTTTGAGTTGATTCTTAAGTGGAAGGTATAGCATGGTTTGTTTTCATTGGTAAACCACGGGAATTCTAATTCAGGAATTCATTCATGCCATTCATCTCTGTAGTACCTTTCAGTAATTCTGCGTTTGAAACAATTGAAATTTTAATTGTCGGAGATGTAAAACTTGGTTTGTTTAAAGATCAAAAAAAAATAGAGAGACAGAAAAGTAAAGAGAAGAGGAAAAGAATGGAATAGAAGAGGAGAGGAGAGATGATAGGAGATGATAGGAGGGGAAGGGAGGAGAGAAGAGGAGAGGAGAGGATAAAAGAAAGCAGACGAGAGGAATAAAGAAAGGAGAGGAAAGCAGAGAAGAGGAGAAGAAAAAAGGAAAAGAGTGAAGAGGAGAGGACAGAATATTTGTTATGTTTGGCAAACAAATAGGTAAAGCTCAAAATATCCTATGCAGTTCTCAGGTTTGGAACTATTGTTTCAACAAGTGTTTGTCAAAATAGGAAGAAAAATGGTAATCTTTTTTTACCTTACCTCCTTTTCACTACCCTACAAGGACACACAATCCTCAAGAGCCAAAGTATCATTCAAAGGTAAATCATTTCATAAACTATTTTTATCCCTCTTCTCCCAGCATGCTTTCTCCCAAACTCTCACCTAGGGTACTTAACCCCTTCTTAAATAAACTATGAATTAAGTCTAACCCTGATTAAATTAACTATTAGAATCTCAAAGTGCTCTTGGTTTCACTTAAGAACATTACAATTGATTGTAACTTATGGGAAAAGCTGACTCAGGACTGCCCAGTTTATGATATTCTATTCTGAAATGAGGTTACCAAACAAAATTGAAAAACAGTTTATTATACTAAAGAACTAATTGCACTTAAAGACAAGGGGCTCTCTCTAGGTTCAATCTTTCTCAGATACATACCAGCTATCTCACTCTAGCAAAGCCCCTCACCAATCTGAGTCTTGATTCCCCTATCTCCTTTAGCTGTAAAATTATTGAATTGAATTAGATAATTTCTAAAGCTTCTTCCAACTCTAACTCTAGGAATCCAAGATTCTCTGATGAAGATGTGCCAAAACTAATCAATTTCTTAACCAACTACTCATAATTTTCACATGGATGTTTATTATAATTTATTTGGTTATTTCCACAACTTTTTATAAAGGTCAAAACTGATATATCCTTACACATTATATGTCCACAGTCCAACATAAATCTGACACAGAGGATCCACTAAAAATGCAGAAAAAAAATCTTTACATTTTCCTAACCTTAAAGGAATTCTAATGAGCAGTATGTATTTTCATCTATCATCCTTCAGCATATGAGTAAACATTTTTTAATTTAATAAAAGAAAATTAAATAATATCAATGAATTCTGATGAATTTTAAGGAACAAGACTAGTCCCAGATGAATGATCTCAAAACACTCCCCACTTTTCTGTAGAGATAAGATGACAATGGATGAAGAATGTGCTATACTCAGTGAATTATAATTTCCCTAGGAAAATTTCAGTGTAGGGATGGCAAGCTAGAGTTATATAAGTGAAAATTGCTATGATATGAACAGAAAAGACAACAAACTATTTTTTAAAATTAAATATCCGGTAAAAGCATATGCTTGAAAATAGTAGATTGGAAATACAATCATCACTTAAGTTTAGCAATATTCAATATTCTGCTTTTTTGATAGCTCATTCCTAAAATGCATTTTTGTCTTGGTTTGCTTAGATGATATGGATATTTCTACAGAGGTAGAAAAGCAAGTTTTATGTTGATTTAAAAAAATCAGCTTCCTTTTGCTAATGAAACCAGCTGTCTTTGCCTGTACAGAAATCGACACAAACATTTATAGGGGCCTCCAAGAACAATAAACTACTCACCAAGCACATAACACTTTTCTTCTAAGAATGCTCAAATGGATTATAAAACAATACATTACTTTTACATTCTCATGGTCCATTAAATCTTTTTTAATGCAGTATTCTTTTGAATTAGTAACTTTTGAGTTCAATAAAGTGGTACATGCTGTACTTTTCATCATAAAGAAATGCTGCTTTCCAATTGGACTCATCTTTAATTTTTATCTCAGTCAACAGAAACCACTTTTTTAGTTGAAAAGATACAGAGATAAGATGTTAAAACTATACTTTTGAGATAGTGAATCCTGTATTTTCATAAAAGATGGAAGCAGGTCTTTATTAATGCAGATTATCATTTCATCAACACCTTTTGGCCCTAAAATACTCATATTCCAGAGCTACTCTTTTTAAGTGCCTGTTTCAGCCAATTCTGCATTATTCTTTAGACAACTCTATCTTACTGTACTGTGCTGCCTCTGAAAAGGAGATAAGGGTGAAAGGATCAAGATATCTATTGTTTATTAAAATGAGGTGAGGCAGTGAATAGAAGATTGAATCAGAATTTAAGATCTGATGTTTCTAAGACATTTACTGACTAATTCTGAAAAAATCAACTAAACTTTTTCTCACTCAATTTTCATTTGCAAATGGGGATGACAAAAGCATCAAACTTCCACAGTTTTGTGAGGATAAAATGAGGCAATATTTATAAAATAATTTGGAAACCTTAAAATGTTATATAAACAAGTCATCATAATCATCACCATCATCTGAATCTCATTGAGAAATCTAGACTTATGTAATTCAAATGTGCTTATTTCAGGAACTCTTAAATTGGTTTTCATTTTTAAGAATGCTTTAATAATTTTATTTCTAAAAATTGACTTCCTTAGTTAATTTTATTTGTGCAAAATAGTATTTTTTAGTCTTCATGGTCTTTACCAGAGTGTTCAAGAGGCCCATAATACACAAAAAATGGTTAAAGACCAACTACTCTGAATCAAATATGGGAACTCTTCATTTATGCTAAGAATTATAGGTTAAAAACATTTCAAATGGCATTTGTTCATCATATTCAAGAGTACATCCTAAATATTTGAACTTAATATAAAGAACATTCTATTATTATAAAATACTTGAATTAATATAAAATAATAGGCTATTAAAATTAAAATACAGCAAAACATATCTCTCACAGCTATGACTGAGTATTCTTAGCAATAGTCAATTAGAAAACATAAAATAGATAACTTTAATTAATAAAACTAGAAAGCATATGGACTGATAAAATCAAAAGTCCTAGCAGAAGAATTTAAGTCATTGAATGGGAAAAATAAACTTTGTCTTAAATTTATCTCATAATGTTTGATAATTCAAATTATATAAATAATTAGTGAATATTTATATAATACTAATAACTATTGTCCTATATATATGTTATTAAAGATATGAACAAAAAGTTCTTTAAAAATTTTAAATTTTAAGTCATATGAAATGATATGCCAAATCTCCAATTACAAGAGAAATTAAGATCAAAAGAATCAAAAAATGAAATGATAATACTCAGTGTTAGAAAGGTTGTAAAATTCTAGCACATAAATAGTTTGTTGGGGGAATTGTGAAATGCTTCAATCTATTTGGAAATCAATTTGGAATTATACAGAAAAAAATCAGTATGATACTCATATTTTTTGAACTAGAAAATTATATCCTGGAATTTTATCCCAAGGAAGTCATCGATAAAAAGGAAGCCTTATATACATCAAAATTGTAAGCAGCACTTCTGGGAATAGCAGAGAAATCAAAACAATATAGATGTCCATTAATTGAGGAATTAAATTGTGATGAATATGATCGACTGTTACTTGGCAGCTAGCTGGTACAATGAATAGAACATTAGTCTTGGAATCAGTGAGACTCAACTTCATGAATTCAAATCTGGTTTCAGAAACTTCCTAATTTTATGACCTGTGAAAGTCATGTAACCCTGTTTGTTTAGGTCTTCACCTGAGCTGAAGAAGGAAACAACAAATCACTCCAGCATCTTTATTAAGAATACACAATTGTCACGTATTGTTTGAAAATTCACCAACTCTATAGGTAGACTTTATTGTTGGCCAGGTACCGAGGACATAAAGACAACAAGTTTTACAAAACACTTTACATATATGATTTCATCTTCACAACGACATCAAGAAGTAGGGATGACTATTATTTCCATCATACATATCAGGAAATACAGGTGAGAAGTGACTGGGAAAAGATATGATCTCAGGTTTTCCCCAGTTCATGTCTAGGAGATTTTATATATTATTGAGAAGCATAAATGTTGCATTAGCTTCTAGGTGTGTGATGGAATTGAGCAGTAAGAGGAATAATTGCTTGGTGTACTGTCCTACTGGAAGAAACTTAATTTTTAAAGCTAGACATCTTAAGAGGGTATATCTAAAAGCATCCAAAGCATCATTGTTCTTGGTTATCTCCATTTTTCATATTTAAACTTTAAATAACCTTGTCTTCAAAGGAATTAAAGAAAAATATTGGAACTGTAATGAACGATTTATTTGTTGTGAAATCAGGAGTTTTCTTAATCCTTTTCCTCCTTGACTTCTCCATAGGTTTGAATTCTATTTACAAATTCTCTCTAGAAAAATCTCTCCTCCCTTGGCTTCCAATATACAGCGCTCTCTCCTGACTCTTTTCCTATCTGTGTATACCATCTTAATTCTCTTTATTAGATTATCATGTGCATCATACCTCTAAAACTTACGTGATATGCAAAACTGCTCTATAGCAATATTTCTGCTTTCTATATCTCTTAGTAGGGCCTCATCAGTTCCAGGGGATTAAGGAATCGTTACTATGCAGATGTTCCTCAACTCTACTATTTAATAAACAATTTATTTTTGATATATTCAAGATTATCTATTTTGTATCTCTAACTTTCTGCTTTTTTATCCCCCAGTTCTCTGTTTAATTCCATTTTCGTGTTCAGTTTTATGAAGGTAAATATTCAGGTACTGGCTAGAAATCATCCCACATTTTTGTTTAATGTGTCCTCTGAAGAGCCTGAAATGTGTGTGAATCGAGCAGGCAAATCTTCTAATGTCTGGACTAATTTCCTTGAAACAAAATTAAGCATTCTAGGCTAGGCTTGATTTAAGTTTGTCCAGTGGTGGAGCTTAGACATTGAAATGAATGATGCACTATTGATCAACAAAGGCAGTTTTGCTTAACTATAACATAGAAAATATATTCAGCAAGAAGACAGTATTGATTCCATTCAACAATGCCCCTTTTCTTCTATTTTTGGGATGGTGGTATGCGAATAAAAATACCAACTCTGAAATGACCCTCCATTTTCATGTTCTAGTGAACAAGAAGCTGACAAAGGATTATGATTCAGTTCTCCGGATCAATTAACCCTTAGGGATAATTTCATTATCCTGAAGGAAAAGCTATCCCTGCCCACTATGGGGAGGGTGAGATGGAGATATTGGTCCCATAACAACAGAGAGTTTCCAACATGTGTTGTAGATGTCTAATTATAAAGGATATAAATAAAATTACATTTAAATTATAGAGTACTTTCATGTACTTTATCTAATTTGATCCTCAGAAACAGAGCAGGTGTTATTATCAACATGGTAGAGATAAGGGAACAGATGTTCAGTGAAATTACTTGAGCCAGGTAATAGGTCTAATAGGCAGAACAATTAGAACATATGTGTGTGTTTGCACAAATACATATACATAAGCATAAACATATATAATAGGTGTGTCTGTGTATATATATATGTATACATATATATTATATCTTAGTTACCATTCTTATTACAGCATCATTATTTTATCATGACTAAAAATGGGCATAGATGATACTAAACAAATTTACAGATGGAATTGGTTGGAAATAACCTTTTACATATAACCTATAATGTATGAGGCACAGAAAAAAAACACTTTTATAAGTATTATTGAAATAATACAATTGATTATCTATCATCCTTTAATTGATTCTTAATATAGTTTATTAATTTTTTCCACCTAAGTCATAGTTCTTTGTTTTTGAATTTTTTTTCAGAGACCTATAATGAGTTGTTTAGAAATTCAGTTCTCTTAATAATTATTATTCTATTCTTGACTCAAGGAAATTAAATATCATTGAATGTAGATGGACACTGGAGGGTGGCTCTAGGATCTTTATACCACCAATTTTTTCTTTGGTTTATTATCCAAAGAATTCTGGTTCACTATCTCTAATCTGGTAAGTAAACATAAACAATGAATGCTTCTGTCACGGAAGGGAAGTAAGGCAGTGTTGCTAGCTCCTCTATTCCCAATTTACAACCAATCATATTTTCCTCAACACTGTGGCTCTAAAACCTATCATATTGATTTCATCATTCTTGAAAACAAGCTCTTTTAACCAGTGATAAAAATGTAAACAATCTAACAAATCCTGTTCTTTGTTCTGTACTCCCTCGAAATATGAATGAGAGCCTCTTCCCTTCAATAGGGATTTTAGGTTTTAAAGGAAACTGAGATTTCCCTTATTGATAAAATCTGATTTCATTAAGAAAAATAATTTTGTTCCAAACTTTGTGTCTGTATTTTGAATTTAAAATGATCTCATTTGATCTTCCTAATGATCTTGCAACTAAAAAATCACAATTTTATAGTAGATAAAGCTGAGGCAAGCAGAAGTTATGTAACTTGTCACATAACTCATAAGTATTTAAGGCTGCATTTTAATTCAACTCTTCCTTCCTCCAAGTCTAGAACTCTATCTCCTGTGGCATCAAGTGCAAATTGTAGTCAGATAACACAAAGTTAGAAGAAATACCTGACCTTAATTATGATAAACACTGGTCTATGACATGTTTTCATAATTAATATAATGGAATTTGCTAATATCACTCAATTGCAAGGCATTGTTTGTAAATGGAGGGGTCTCTGTTGATTTGTAGGAAGGACTAGTATATAATTTCAAGCAGGAAAATAAAAGAACAACCCTTTGCTTTTCTTTTCAAATGAAAGAAATCAACCTTTCTGATACTTTCCCCTTAAGAGTCTCAAATCTAGATCTGCTATGATTGCAGAGAGCAGGCATTTCTTGTGAGTAGGTCATACAGTCTCCCTTTTATTCCACTTCCAGAATCAAAATGACTTTCTTCTGATCAATTTTTAATATGTTATTTACTTGAAAATTAAATACAGTATAATGGAGTTGCCAGGAAGCAGGCCAAGGGAATGAATGAGTAGTAGGTACCCTGCGACCAATTCTACATGATATGCTGGATAGTAAAAATAATCAGTTTTGATTGGAGATAGTGTCTCTGGGGAAGAAGGTTGAAATGAGCATTCTTATTTTCTTACAGTATCATTATTAGAGCTACTAAGATTGGAGTTATGTGAGTGTAGATAGTTATTCTTTGGGGAGCTACTTTCTCATTGCATCTCTTACCCTATCCTTCTCAGGAAAATGTGGATTTCATACATAGAACTTCAAAGGGTTTAATCATGTTTCAAGGAGAATACATCTTTTCTCTGTCTTTAGCCATGGACAAAGTAAAGTACCCAGACCAAACTTATTTACTGTGGTGTTATGGATAGCAAATTATGGCAAAGAATTCTCAATAATGGAGTCAAAATTAGTTAAAGTGGAACCTGCAATGCAAAAAGAGGAACAAGAGTTCTGAGACCATTCAAAGAATATTTAGACATGAATTTCAGAGTTGGTCATTGAATAGAGAGTAATTTATATATCTATATAATATGTACATATATATAATTAGTATACAATCTATAAGTATTTTTACATGCTTAATATAATTTGCATACATTAAGCATATATAAGGTTATGTATGGTATGTGTATATAGATATATTATTAGTGAAATTCAGGGACAGTCCCTAATCCTGTTGTTTCAAAGAATTCTTTCTCTCTTAATTAGCCAAGTTTTACGTGTGTACAAGGATACACACACCTATGTAAACACATACTATTCTTACTAGTGATTGCATATCAATGATAAAATATTTACAAAAAATAACTACAATGATATTAATATTTGAAGGGATATCTCATGGAAAAGAGAATTATTGTTTTTGCTTGAGAACAGAGAACAAAGCCAGAAAAAATTTGATTAGTTTTACTAAAAAAAAGTTAAAAAGATAGATTTAGAATCTCTGCAAATAAAAATTTCTGTATAACTAAAGATATACTAAAGTAAATGTGCTTTCTTGGAAGAAAGAAGATACCTCCTTCACACACACACACATACACACACACACACACACACACACACACATATATTCAAATAAAAGTTATATGAGCACAACTGAGATATTGCAGAAGGATTCTTATCCATAAATTTTCTGGACAACCCTGTTATTTTGTGATTGCTTTGATACTTCAGGATCTGTGTTTCTGGGTATATTGATAACCCTATGAATGCATAGAATTGCCCCTCATTGACATGTCCTTAAATAGCAGTGAGGCATCAAAAACAAATAAACAACCAACATGATTCCGTAGCAACCTGGTGATTAGTCTCTCAAAATTGATCTAGTTAGTCTTGTCTTCAAATGACAGGCATACCACTTGTTTCTGAATCTACACCTTAATAGTTTTCTTTTGGATAGAACTGTTTTTTCCAATAGCATAGACTTCAAGAAAAATATGGTAATACCAATTGAGAAGAGTTAAGGATATCATAGTTGATCATCATACAATGGTGTTACTGTGTATAATATTTTTTTGATTCTGTTCACTTCATTCGGTAGAGTCATGTGAGTCTTTCCCTCTTGACTGTTCACCATTTTTATAAAATAATAGAATTCCATCACATTCATATATACCACAGTTATTCAATCATTCCTTACCTGATCATCATCTCCTCTATTTCAACATTTTATCACCACAAAAAGATGTGTTAAAAATATTTTTGTACACATGGGCACTTTTTTATATCAGTTCCAAAACAATCAAATTCCTTTGTGATTAAATTTGCTTTGCTGCATGCCTAATTACTAACTTTTATTGAATTATTATGTGCTTATGAGTATGAAGATTAGAAACAGTTGGATTTATGTTTCCCTAAAATGCTGGTAATTAGAAGTTTACTCATATCAAACTACAATAGCTCATCTCTTAAATGTTCATGTTTTCTTTCTTTTGAATGTTTAAACACACCTATATGTCTTATTGTGAAATGCATCCATGAGTGCATGCATCTTAAGTAATGTTGTATTATAGGAAAATGGTTTGCTTCCTGGTCTAGAAACTCAAAGAAATCAATATCATATATTCATGTATTTCATCCTTTTTGAGATTCTCACACCTATTTTAGGGTTAGTAAGTTTTTATTTTATTTTTATTTTGTGGTTGTTTACCTTTACTTGTTTTTAAAGCTGGCTTGCTTAAGCCATATCCCAGTGAAGGCTGAATAAGAATAACATCTCCATGGCTCTGAGCATTGATAAGTATTTTAGAGGAAAGTTTTTGTTACTTCATGAATAAGGAACTCAAAGGAAACATTTATTTGGACCTTATGCATAGGAATGAAATTTGTGGAAATATTTTATTTATTTTATATGAAAAATATAGCTGTAAAATTTTTATAAATGCTAAGTAGAATAGTCTTTGCAGAAAAAGGGAATCAGGAAAGAATTTTTAATAAGGTCATTTGGTTCAGCCTCTAATGCCCCAGGAATCACTTCCAATCAACCATAGGAGTATTCTGGAACCAGTGGGTAACAGTGGTAGGGGAACCGATAATCAAATTTTTATTGCAAGCACTTTGTTTTTAGTTTTCATAAATCAGTAATTTCTACAAATCAAGTTTACTATATTGTTTGTTCATTTAAAAACGTACTAAAGATATGAAAATAATTTGAATAATGTAGATTGTTTTAAAATTAATTTTACCTTTTCAGAAATTTGGCTCTTAAACATTTACAACTCAAGCCTGGGAAACTTTATGTTTGGGAAACTTAACTCAACAGGTTTTTCCTCCCAAAAGGAAGTCATATTTTTACTTTTTTTGTTTTCTCTTCAAAGGAAAAAAATCACACTGGGTTGGGGTGGAGTATGAAGCATTACTTACTCCATTTTATAGAAGAAAAGAATGATGCTCAATAAAGTTGAGAGACATAAGCAAGCTGAGAAGATTTGCATAGTGAACTTGTAATAGAATAAGATAAAACAACATACAATTTATAGTTCTAAACTATAAATATTTAAAAATTTTAGATCATATTTTTCAATTAATGGGTGTTTAAAGTACATTTCTTTTTAGTAACATTTAAAAATATTTAATCACGTATTGCAGTCCTATTTACTCATTAACTTTTTAAAGTTTATTTTACTTTTATTTTATGTAATAAATTAAGAATTTCCATAACAAAATATTAAAACATGATTACAAATGAAACTGCAAATCTACTAAGTAAAATTCACTATTCCTTTTAAATATAACAACATTATCATGCAAATTTCTAAGTTAGTATAAAGATGGAGTCAAACTTTTCATGAATTTCATTAAAAATTTTGACATTCACTCATTTATTTTTGTGAAATTTGAGAAATATTAACAAACATCAATTTATCAACAAAATTATACTAAGTAACTATTATGTAAAAAGAGATTCTAAGAGAAAAATAAAGAACCCTTGCTAATAGGAAGTTTTCATTATAAGAAAAAAATGTTTGTCAAATAATTACAAAACAATTAGACGGAGATCAATTAGGAAGAAAAGAATTGGGGAAAAGGAAGGGAATGATCAAGTAATATTTTGTATTGGTGATGGTAGATGAAATTCCAAAGGATTGCATCACCTGTTCTCCAAAAAATAAACAATTAGTGGATATCTGTGGACATGTAAATTTGATCTGGACAAGTCCCTTATAAGTCATGTAATTGAGATAAGCCAAGTGTCTAAACTTCCTTTCATTTCAAATAAGTGGATTGAAACTGATGACTTCTAAAATTTCTTTCAGATATAAATCTGTAATTCTATTTCTTCATTTCTGCAAAAAAATCAGTCAGTTTTAACAATCAACTTTTCTTGATTTTCCTTCAATTAAATGAAAATGTTGAGAAATAGTAAAAATACAACAGGGAACTCTTCAATATTCAAAAGGAGAGAGAATTATATCAAATGTTCTCTTTACTCATGTGAGATGGGAATAAAGAAAATTTTAATGTGACACAAAAAAACTCAAAGTGAATGGAAAGATGCACTCTCAATTTATCTTGATAGTGGGAAATAAAAGACATTAAATAAGCTTGCTAATAACTTAAGTGGCCATGAAATTCATAATTTGTCTAAAATAGTAGAAACAATGAGGTCATTTTTTAAAAAAATCTGGCTTCAAGAAAAATGTAGAGGAGATATTTAGATAATTAGGATAATAGTCAAATGTCTTATCCAAAAATGAAGAACAAAGAACTGAAAGAACTGATAGAATAATAATCCATTAAATTTTGAACATTGAATGGGTCATTACCATAAATTTAAGTACAGATGGGATATACAAGGGAAAAAAGACATGCATATTTTTTTCTTATAAAATGAAGCAAAATAAAAACTGTTCTTTTACATTAGAAGACCAGACACAGAGAAGCATGATGCCAAAGATTAAGAGTAAAAAAAAAGAAAATGAATGTTTCAGAATGGCTTCAAGGAAACAAATTCACCTTATTTGTTTCATGTTACTTCCTTCAAGAAAACATAGATCAATACATTGAACACTTCTTATTTGATCTCTCCAAAACCCTGTGAGGTGGGAAGAGCACACAGGCTTCTAAGAAACTAGAATTTTATGATGTAAGAGACTGTATGAACTATTTTCTCCCCATTACCAATAAGGTAATTGAGGCACGTAAAGTTTAACTGATGTCCAATGTCTTATAATGACAATTAATCTTCTAATTTTCTGGACTCAATTCATTTTTTACTATACTGTGAATAAGGTTCAATTCTTTAGTCAAAATAAACTGTTAGATAGTAGTTTTATTAATATTTTATTTGCCTTCCAATTATATACAATAGTACTTTTTATAAGATTTTTGTAAGGTTTTGAATTTGAATTTTACGTTCTGATAATCTTCACATTGTTTTCATGTTATAACTGTTAGATATTTTTGACTACTCCTTTAACAAAAGGGACTTTAAGGATATGATATAACTAAAATATCACCCTCTAAAATTATGTTATTTGAGGGGATTAAAATATACAAATAGGTTCAAATTTTAAGTAATAATATAAATATTACATCTAAATTATTTCCAAGATATAAATATTAAATCTCATGTATTCTAAATGCCTTGTGGAAAATAATAGCTATTTTCTAGTCAAAGGTGATACTTGTCATCACTCATGACCTGGCTCCCATTCTGAAATTCATAATGTCATACGAAAAAATTAGAAATTCTCTTTGTTATGAAATCTATTAATGAATCAATTACTCTGAAAGCATTCATTGAGTGAGAGATGTGTGACAAGCATCGGGGCTAGAAAAATCAAAGATAGTCCCACTCTCACAAAGTTTTCATATTTTTGGTGGTATACAATCTTTGGTGGTATAGAATGTATGAACAAAATATGGTCATGATAAATTGTAGAAAAATCAAGAAAAAGAGAGAGGGTTCTGCTGGAAGGTGGAATTTTAGCTGGGACTTCAAGGAAACTAAAGAAGCAAAGAGAAAGAGACAGAAAAGAAGATTTCTCTAAGCATGAAAAGGTCAGTGTATAGTCCAGCATTAAAAGATGAAGAAAAAGAGAAAGGAAAAGAAAAGCCAGTGTCACTAGATTTGCAGATATCTTAGGATGAGTAAGGTGTAAGAGAGGAGGCAGATAACATGAAAGAAGACATGAGACAGATATAAGTAGGCAGTTTGAAGTTTTTACCAGAATCTGAACAGGATGGAAGGAGGCTTAAATCAATCATGCTCTAGAATTGCCTTACAAATTTTAGTTTCGTTCTGGAAATACAGATATATCTGTAGCACAGAAGATGTTAGGGAATGATGGAGTTGGGAGCACAATAGTAGAAAAAAGAAAAATAGGGTGTTTTATTTAAGACACCCCCCCTTTAATTTTATTCTAAAGTAATGGCAACAAAGTTAACCAGTCAGTGAAATGTGACTTCAAAACAATTAAAACCTAGATTAGGAAGCCTTCATTCTGCTTGTGATTGACCTTCACTTTTTGAAATGTACTGTTAGTTAAAAAGAGGTTTCACTGCATCTCAAATTCATAAACATTTCCTCTGAAGTATGTTATACAAAATATGTCAGAGGTCAGGTATTTATAGTTCAGTTAATTGGGGGACATGAAAAGATTCAAAGATAAGTTCAAGTTGTATTAAGATCTGAAATTTGTCTTAGAAGTTTTCATTGAATGTAAACTGAAGATAATAGATGTTGAAAATACATCATCATTCCATCTGTTACTATTTTGTTTTCTTGGTGATAATGCTGATGTTTTTCCTTTATAAAGAAGTAACAAGAACTTTGTCAGCTATCTTGCTGGAGGTTTCTAGTAACTGTAGAACTTACCCTTTGACAATGTCATTAGAAGCACCATTTGCATGATGCTACCGTCAGAATGAGTTCTTGCAAATTATACAGATAAAGAACATGGGTAATAAGGCTTTTAGAATGTTAGCCAATGCTTTCAGAAAATGATTAATGTCAATCCATTTTAATCAGGGATTAAAGTCAATCAAAATTACGAACTGAAGATCAGAACAAACCAAACTCATTATTTTTTTTTATTGTTTTTATTGTGCCCACAGAAGGCAGCCTGATAGTCTTTACATTGTTTCCATGCTCTACATTGATCAACAATGGATGTGTTGAGAGAGAAATAATATCCTTAAGGAAAAATAAAATATAAGAGATAGCAAAATTACATAATAAGATAATGTTTTTTTTAAAATTAAAGGTAATAGTTTTTGGTCTTTGTTAAAACTCCACAAATCTTTCTCTCTGTATACAGATGGTATTCCCCATCACAAATACCCTAAAATTGTCCCTGATTGTTGCACTGGTGAAATGAGCAAGTGCATTATGTTTGATCATCACCCCTATGTTGCTGTTAGGGTGTCCAATGTTCTTATAGTTCTGCCCATCTCACTCAGCATCAGTTCATGTAAATCCTTTCAGACTTCTCTGAAATCCCATCCCTCCTGGTTTCTAGTAAAACAATAGTGTTCCATAAGATACATATGCCACAATTTTTTCAGTCATTCACCAATTAATGGACATTCACTCACTTTCCAATTTTTTGCCACCAAAAACAGGGCTTCTATGAATATTTTTGTACAAGTGATGCTTTTACCCTTTTGCATGATCTCTTCAGGATATAGATCTTGGAATCACACAACACCTGCAGACTCCAAAACTAGCTCTGAAAACAGCTCCATGAAAAACCTGAAGCTTGGAGTAAAGTGGCTTCTACCCAGGAAGCAAATTTAAATAAAGTTAAAAGTCAAGAAAAAGGCAGGAAAGATGACAAAATAACAATAAAAAAGGGTAAGAACATAGAAAGTTGCAATGGTGACAGAGAGAATCAAGACCCAAACTCAGAAGAAGATAAAATAATTAAAACAGCTTCATGTGAAGTCTCAAAGGAAAAAAAAACAATGAGAATTGGACACATTTCCAAAAAGAATTCTTAGACACAAGCAATACTGAAAAATTATGCTTTTAAAAGCAGAATTGATCAAATAGGAAAAGAAGCATAAAAAGTCACTGAAGAGAATAACTCCTCAAAAAACTGAATTGGGGGCCTCTAGGTGGCATAGTGGAGAGAGCACTGCCCTTGAGTCAGGAAGACCTGAGTTCAAAGCTGACCTCAAATACTGAATAATTGCTTAGCTGTGTGACCTTGGGCAAATCACTTAACCTCATAGCCTTGTTAAAAAAAAAAAAACTGAATTAGTCAAATGGAAATTCCATGTCACATCAAGACATAATAAAACAACATCAAAAGAATGTAAAAAAGAAATGCCCCAAATAGATCAAATGAATTAGAATCAGACCTATTTGAACTAAAAAAATATTGAAATCAGCTCTTTTAGTGGTGGCAAAGAACTGGAAATTGAAGGAATATACATCAGTTGGAGAAGGTTATTATGCTATTATAAGGTATAACAAACAGGATACTTTAAGAAAAACCTGGGGAAACATAAATGTACTAAAGCAAAGTGAAGAAAGCAGAACCAGGAGAACTTTGTACACAGTAACAGCAATATTATATGATAATCAACCACAAATGATAGCTGTTCTAAGTAACACAAAGATCTGAGACAATTCCAAAGGACTTTTATGATGAAAAATGCTCTCTCCCAGAATTGATGGAGTTTGAATTATACATTAAGGCATGCTTTTTAAACTTTATTTTTCTTTTTTGTTATTGTTTTTTTTTTTTTGCAAAATGACTAATAAGGAAATATGTTCTGTTGATAGCCAATGTATATTCAACAGCAAATTGCTTTTCAAAGAGTATTTGTTGGAGGGGGAATGTAGAAAAGGAAAGAGAGGATTTGGAATCAAAGTTTTAAAAAATGAATAATAAAATGTTTTTAGATATTGAGGAAAAAATAAAATTTTGCCGACCCTAGAAATTAAATATCTATAACTACCACAGATATAAATATTGAAACTACTTGTAGTTTCCCTCATGGTGGCTGCAATTTAGCAGAAGAGACCAACTAGGAAAGAATTACTACAATATAATGATAAATTGCCAACTTCTATTGAACAGGAATTTTGCCAAAGAGATACTATTTTGCAAAGTCATTCTTGAGCATGCAGAGATGTGTTCAAGGACGATGTAAGGTGGATGGGCTTTTAAGTTCCTTATCATCAACCCGTCCTACCCTCCCATTCTCCATTTAAGTCTTTAGAGAGGAAGCAAGGGAAACTATTAGAAGAAAAAAACAAAAGAAATGTGTTTCCTTTACAAAGGAAATATACCTTGCTTTGGTGAGTGGAAAAACTAAATAGTCACATTAAATTTTGATTTTGCTTCAAGGAGGTAGAAATTCCTGAATGATTAATTATCACTGTTTCATTAGTGCCAAAGGATAATTTTAATGTCACAGAATTGCATCCTGCATTCTCAAATACATTTGTGGCAAGCATTTGCCTAGAATTCTCTCTCTTCTCATCTTCACTTCCTGACTTCACTGACTTTCTTTAAGCTCCAACTAAATTTCTACTTTTCCTGATCCTCCTTAATCTTCATGCTTCCTCATTTTACCCAAAGAGCAATAAAAATGGGCATAGCCTTTGATCCAACAATACCTCTACTGGGTCAGTATCCTGAAGAGATCATGGAAAAGGGCAAAAGTAGAACATGTACAAAAATAAACAATAGTAGTTATGTTTGTAGTGGCAAAGAATTGGAAATTGAGGAGATGTCCATCATTTGGAGAATAACTGAACAAAATATAGTATATACATTTAATGAAACACTATCATTGTAGAAGAAATCATGAGAGATGTGATTTCAGAGATGCTTGGAAAGACTTACATGAATTGATGCTGATTGAGATGAACAGAACAGAAGAACATTGTTCACAGTAACAACAACCTGGAGTGATGATCAACCTTGATGAACTTGCTCATCCCATAAATGCAGTGATCAGGGAAAATTTTAGGGTTGCTGTGATGGAGAAAAGCATCTGTACCTAGAGAAGGAAGTGTGGAGTTTAAATGAAGAACAAAGTTTATTATCTCCAATTCTTTGAAAGTTGTCTTAAGTATTACATTTTATTATCTCTAATGGTATTTTTTTTTCTTTTGGATCTGTTGAAAAGACTATATATGATTGCCTTCTGTTGGGCAAAAGGGTGGAGGGAAGGGAGGGAGGGAGAAAAAAATTGTAAATTTCAAAACCTTGCTAAAAATGATTGGTAGAAACCATTGTATGTAATTGTAAAACAAATAAAATATTTATATAATTAAAAAATTCTTCATCCCCTTTATTGGTTTTTCCAAGTTATCTTCTATCTATCTTATTTGTACATAGATGTTTTGATACTGTCTTCCCCTTTAGATTGGAAACTCCTTGGGGATGGGGTCTGTTCTTTGGTCTTATTTATATTTCCTTTGCTAAGTATATTTCCTGGAAATTAGTAGGTATTTAATAAATATGATTATTGATTTTTAAAAGAATCAATTTAGTCATTCTTGATTAATCATAGAATTTCAGAAAAATTAAGGTAATGATAAGGAATGTTTATAGCAGTTCATAGATGGGTATTAAAAAAATTTTAAAAGTAGATAGCCTAATATTTTCTTTTTAATGAATTATTTTTTATTTTCTTGGTTTTAAGTTAGCCCTTCCTATCTCTTTAATGGGGATATGCATTAATTGTTTTTTTTTCCTTTGAATGTTTGAGTCATATGGCAAAATCCTAGTCATCCTGCTGTAGTTATGGTGCTATCACCAGGTTAGTTAAAATGGGATTAATATATTGGGTCCTGGAAATTGCGTTCAGATGTTTCATAAGGGAATTGTGATCTGCATCATTTTGTGGACTACAGGTACCAAGGAGATAGAAACTCATTGGAGCATTCAATTCAATTTAAGTATTCATTAAATCCCTAATATACGAGAGATAAGGATGATACAAAGACAAAAACATGATTTCCTGACCACAAGAAGCTTAAATGACCTAGGTGGAATTAGAAAGTTAAATCCAAAATAAAGCAATACTAATAATGATGATGATGATGATAATTTCAAAAGTTATAGCAATAAATACAAATTATGTAACTCTTATAAAGCTCTTTCTATGTGCTAATCACTTTATAAATATTATTTCATTTGATCCTCACTAAAACTGGGAGACATATATAACTTCCATCAAGAAAGAACTGGTAACATCTGCCACTATTACATTTTGGAGAAGGCCTGATGTCTCCTTTGGTTTCTAAGATATTTTCATTTTTCTTTCCTATTATAAAAGGTAATTGCTCTAGTTTATTTCTTTTTCTTATCAAAGGTATAAGTTGCACACAGGCAAAGGATTCTGTTTCCTTCAGATTTTTCTTTTTTTTTATTTTTGTAATACCTAAAATATTGTTTATTCATAATAGCCATAGTTATAAACCAGATACATAGAGTCAATAATGAAGATAAAGTTCCTTTTAAATAAACATCATTTTTATTTAATGTAAACATTACTCTACACCCTCATTACTATGTTTAAGCTATTCATATTCCCTAGAATATAGAATTGCCAACATTTATTGCTCATATTTTGAAAATAGAACACTTTGAAGATTATTTAAATTCACATATTATTGATTCATTCATTCATGTGTGTAGGCAGAAACACATATGTAAGTGAGCATTTTCCCCCCAGGGTAGGCATGCCATTCAGACAATATAAAGTAAACAAAGATTATTAATGGTGCCAAATTTATTTAAAGTTCAATTGGAAACCTTATAAGCTTTCAGTATGTGAGTGAATAGACTGCTAGGTAAAATAAAAATCCTTAGACTTGCAGAACAATTTGTGTATTTTATATGGCATCCTTGTCCTCCAACCCCTCTAATTCTCAAATAAAATAATATTTATTTTTTGTAATGAATTTCTTCAGTAAATTAATCTTTTGTGATAACAATTATGATAATAATAATGATTAATAATATTAGTAATAATGTAAAATCAGTGAATGGATCTTATATGCAATTTAACATATACTGAAATGGGAATGCATTTAGCATCTCAGAATGTTTGAATATAAGATCAGAAGGGACCTTTGAAATCATGTGGAAACTAGGAATTCTCAATCACTTTTGCTTGTTCATCTGTTTTCTGGTTCCTCTGCCTGACTTGTAAAGGTGAAGACTAGGTTTTCCTTTTGAATTAATATTCCAAAATAATTAAAGGAAATATTTCAATTAGTGAAAATAATGGTTTGTGTTTTACTATTTAAGTTTCTTGACCTACTGAAATCTATTTTTAGACTTCTTGGGAGTTCACTGATCTAATACAATACCTGCATCCAACAAATGAAGATACTGAGATTCAAAAACATTGATTAATTTATTTACAATGCACACAGGTGCATGGTGAAGTAGAACCCTGATTTCTAGTAATTTGGGTGTATTCTCTTCCTCCATATTCCTACTAACTTCCATTGATAGAAAAGGGAAGACAATGAAGTCACCTATGTGTTTCAAAGCATTCCTGGCAGCTCTTTTTGTAGTGGCAAAGAAATTGAAATTGAGAGGGTGCCCATCCATTGGGAAATGGCTAAACATGTTATGGTACATGAATACTATGGAATAGTATTGTTCTATAAGACACCATAAATGCTCGGACTCTAGAGAAGGGTGGAATGACTTGTGGGATCTGATGCTGAGCAAAGGAGCAGAACCCAGAGAATGATGTCCACATCAACAACAACATTGTGAGGTGATCAACCTTGATGGAAGAGAGCTAGGACAACTTATAGTCATAGACTGTTATCCCTGTCCAGAGGAAGAAAAACAAAACAAAATTAAAAAGAAAACCCAACTCTTCAGAATCTGATGAATAATTTACGAAAAATTGTCTTATGTATCTCTTTCCCTTAATCCTAATTCCTCATATCAAAAATGAATAATCTGTAAACATCTTTTTCACAAACATGTATGTACAATGCTAACCTGTTTGTCTCTGAGGGGAAGAGGGTGGGAAGGGAGTGTAGAAGGAAAATTTGTAACTTAAAAATGCGGGTGTGCATATGGATGAATGCTGAAAAAATTTCATAATGTGGATTTGGAAAATGAAAATATCAATAAAAAAGAAAATGAAGTGAGAGAGAAAATAAAGGGACAATGCAATATACAGGAACCATTTTATCCAACCAGAATTAAAGAATTGAAGAAAAATTTGCAACAAAATAAAATACTGTGATCTTTTTTCTTGTTCACCAATCCATGTCTGCCTCTTGAGACTTCATCTTAGATCCTCAGATGTCATACCTAGCTCAACAGGATATCTGTTTGCCCTTTTAAACAGGGTAATAAGAAGCTTTTAATAAAAACAACCAAGGGGTGACTAGGCGGTGCAGTGGATAGAGCACTGGCCCTGGAGTCAGGAGTACTTGAGTTCAAATCCAGCCTCAGACACTTAATAATTACATAGCTGAGTGGCCTTGGGAAAGCCACTTAACCCCATTGCCTTACAAAAACCTAAAAACAAATGGAAAAAAAAAAAAACCTCAAAACCCAACCAAATAAATGAACAACCAAAACTTAAATATACATGATCGAAAATCCATGCCCCACTATTTGTTGGAGGTGGGGGGTGGGGGTAGGCATTACTATTTTTGAAGAATACACAATGAATTTAACTCCAGGGAAGTATCTTAACATGGTATTTCTTCTTTTGTCTTTTTATCACAATGATGAGAAGTTCAGTTCAACCCTTCTGGGAAACAGCTTGACATAAAACAGAAAGAGTTGTAATTACTACAAGTAAGATGATTGATCAGAGTTCCTTCCTTCCCATTGTTGTTTCATTTATTTAGGATCTGAGGTTAAAGTTTATTTTTATCATCTCTTTCAATATGATTGGTGAAAATCTAACAGATATTTTGAATAAACCATGCTTGGAATGCAAACCATCTGAAAGTTGAATAGTCAAGGTTTTATGTTCTGTTTTGGTTAATTCAAAAGGCAGGGTTCTCATCCAGGTGAGCACTCCTCTTACTCATGAAAATAATTATTAATTAAGGTTTTTAAACTGTGGCCCATGTCCTATTCAAACTCTTAATTGAAAATGAATTCTTAAGAATTGGGAACCATTCTTTAAATTTCTTTATATTCCACTGAAATGCAATGATATATATAATTCTTTTCATCTTGCTTTGTCATCAGCAGGTTTCTATTTTTTAATATCCATCTCCTTGACAATGCCCTGTATTCAACATATTATCTCCCATTCTAGGTAATATATGCATAGGCTAGGATGTGAAGGAAAAATCTCATCCAATAATTTTAAAAAAGTTGGCTATTTCTTGCAGATTCCTCTTCTGCATTTCTAAGTTTTCCAACTCTCATTACTCTCTACCATAAATTTGAACTTCATGGCTCTGATAAATGAGCCTTTTGTTTTATCTTTCCAGGTACTAGGGCCTGATACCACTGCCCCATCCCCAAATCTGTTATACCCCAATATTTTTCAGTGCTTCTGTCTTCACCTTCATCTTTCTCTAATAGATTGCAAACTCTGATCCAAGGACCATCTTGTCTGCTTTGCAATTAGCTTAGTTCCCTACTTGTAGCAATTGTTCTTTTTGGGTTGTTTTTTAGGCTTTTGCAAGGAAAATGGGGTTAAGTGGCTTGCCCAAGGTCTCACAGGTAGGTCATTATTAAGTGTCTGAAGCTGGATTTGAACTCAAGTACTCCTGACTCTATCCACTGCACCACCTAGCCGCCCCTAGTAATTGTTTAATAAGCAATCTATCATTTAGATCTCTTTCATCTATTTATCTTTCTATATCTCTATCACTGTCTAAGCAGATCTATATACCTAGATATTTATTTGTATATGTTAATTTATCTCTGTGCCCAACTCATTTTAAAGTTGAGAAAACTGATGCAAATAGGGTAAAGTGACATGCTGAGAGTCACCCAGCTGTAAAAAATGTGTGAGGCTAAATTTGAACTCAGGTCCTCCTGATTCCAGGACTGTCACAGTTACTGTGCCACCTATCTTCCCCAAGTTCTCAGTGCTTTAATCAAATCTTTGATGCTCTATGTAGAAAAGAAGGTGGCAACTTAAATTGATAGGGGAGTTTCTTAAGTCTAGGAAATCATTATATCTGTCCTATTTGTATTCTATCATTGTATCTCTCTATCTACATATATCCATGTAATTCATTCTGGATGTCTGAATTCTAAAATGAAGAGTAGATACTATTAAAATTAACTCCAAAACCTAGAAGATCTCAGTGGTCTAGGGGAATATCAATGTGCCATATGTGAATTGAATCACAGATCATTCTAAAGGAAATTGTTAAAAAGATTTAGGTTTGTAGAGGGAATTGATCTATGTTATCATTTTCTAAAGGAAAGGAAAGACATTTGAGAGAGAGATGATAGAGTTCTACAATAGAATCAGCAAGATCTGATTTAGATTCTGCCTCTTATATTAAGGTATATGGACAAGTCACTTGACCTTTCTGAATCTCAAACAATTTTATCTATCTATCTATCTATCTATCTATCTATCTATCTATCTCTATCTATCTATCTATCTATCTATCTATCTATCTATCTATCTATCTAGAGAGATTGCTGTCTGAATTGATGGAGGAACTTTCCATAATCTCATTGCCCTCAGATTAAATTTCAGGTCGTTAGTGATTGGCAGATTGTCAATTAAACAAGAAAAGACCATGGATATATGCCTGCTCATATGTGATTCTTCTATGGATGACTTCAATGAGATGAAGGGATATCACATTAAGTCAATCTTATTGCATTATGTAGAATATCAGTTTAATCAAAATATTTGCCATTCCCCCCCTTCTATCCAATACATATGAAAACTGCAAGCCAAATAAATGAAAGGGAAAAAATAAACATCCATCAAATATTGTGGTTTCAGAAGAATCTGTGGCTCAGGGTTTTGTGACATATGCACACTTGAAAATGTCAGTGACAACACTTGGAAGGCAAGAGTGAGAGCACACAGACTCCACAGGCTCCATGATTAATGAAAAGAAGAGATGATGAAGAGTCAGAAATCATTCTGTTTCGAGTCATAAATGCTATTCTAAAGAGCCAGGAGGCAAAATGTGAATTGGGCACAGGGAAAACAGCTGAATATCATTTGTTAGAAAAATTTCAACAGACAAATACGTCATGTTCTCTTCCCACAGGTAATCTAAGCATACTTGCCATTTGGTAAAATATCTCTCTTGTCATTTTTAATTATCTTACCATTAAAGGAAAATTGATTTCTTCTCCATCCAGCAAAGAGTGCTTCCCAAGTTTTAATATACTTAGGGAACCCCCAAAGAAGTTATTGCTTTTATTTTTAATTCAAAGTTGGCTTGGGTTTAGTCCTTTAGGAGTCATGAAAGAAGCCATAGGAGTTTGGGAAAAATATAATAAAAATAGCAATATTAAGGGCTTACGTTAACCACTAATAGCTTTCCCCCCCACTTTTATAATGCCTAAACAATTCTCTGGGTGCATTTTCAAAGCATTTGCAGGTGATGAATATGTCAACTTTGCACCTGTGGATTTCCCAGGAAGGTGCCTCCAGGAAATATCATGCTGAACAACCCAGAACAATTGCAATAGAAGCAGATGGACATTGTGACAGCTGGAGTTTGGAAGCAGACAAGAGACTGTGAAGGAAAACTAGCATTTGCATGATACTGGCTCTGGAATTGCCATCTGTCATAGTATCAAACAACAAAGAGTACCTCACTGGTTTAGTGGTCCTGGTCTGACAATGGAACATCAGCACCTAATTCCCTATTTCTAAGCATGAATGACTGGGCTCATGGTCAGTGGATTTTGGTGTCAGTAATCCCAACAATCTTTCCAATTACCAAAAGCACTGATTGTGCCCTTATTGACTAAAACCAGGATAACATTGAAGAAGAATTCATTGATCTAGGCTTAGAAAATAAATGAATGGATATTTTTTAATGCATGACCAATTAAGCCCTCTATTAATGGAAAGGCAAGATTTCAATCATTGGTAAAAAGATTATCTACAAAATTGAAATTTGGGGTATTAGAGCATATTACTATTTACATTGATGCTATACCTAAATTAAAACCTTGAAGCTAACTTTTTGAAGACAGTGATATTTCATTTGTATTCTTTTACGTGGTATCTAGGAAAGAGTGATTATCTAATGCTTATTAAATTGCACTGAACTGAGAGGCAAGGGGATGGGATCCTGAGAATTTCAAAATCAATATTCTAGCTGTTGAGTCAAGTTAACCAAGTTCACAGCCACCACCCTGCCATTTCAGGTCCTCAGAACCTTTCACCTAGTGTACAAATAGCAATATCTGCCATTCAGGTGAGTTGTTTGTTCCCCCCCTTTTTTTTTGTTTTTTATTCCTGCCCTATCCCACTGAACAAAAACAGGAAGTTGCTTTTGAGGCTTGATGGATGAGATTATTTATTCATCCGATGTAAAAGATTCCCAGTTACCTAATGTCTTGACATGCTGGCTGGGTTAGTATTTTTTTTCTTTTTTTATGAAGATATTAACAATCAAAAATAAGCATCTCATTTTAAAAAGAAAAGGAAATAGTGGATAAGAAATCACAAATGCTATATATTTTAAAAGTATAGCAAAACAGACCTAATTGTGACAATTTCTACATGTTTTTGTTTTATTTTTTCTCTCACCCCATGCACCCTTGTGTGTATATATACATTTATGTATTCACACACATGCATACATGCACATGTACATGTATTCTGAATATATATGCATAAATATACACATTCATGTACATATATTTTATATACATATATATTTGCATGCATATATTCATATACATATATTTACATGCATATTTTATAAACATATTTTATATATGTATACATTTTGAATACATATACATTTTATATGCATATATATATATATATATATACACATACATACATACATACACACATAGTTATATGAGTGTGTGTTTGTATGGCTATGGCCAATTAAGTGTCAAAATGGATATAGAACTAGCCCTGAAGTCAGGAGGACCTGAGTTCAAATCTAGCCTCAGATACTTGACACTTACTAACTGTGTGATCTTGGGCAAGTCACTTAACTAGGATTGCCTCCCATCCTGGGCTATCTCTAATTGTCCTGATTCATATTTGGCCACTGGATCCAGATGGTTCTGGAGGAGTAAGTGAGGCTGGTGCCTTAGTGTAGCACTTCCTTATTCAAATTTAATTTACTTATTTGTCATGACATCACCTCCCTGATGTTGCAGTTTTCTTCAATGAAGGATAAACACCATGGACATATTATATATGTGCATAAATAATATGCATCTATACATATATGTATATATTGTTGATATGTGTGATTATATAATATCATAATCTTGATCTATATCTATCTATATGTGTTTAGATATATGTATGTGATAAGCATATATAAAAATATATACATATCACTACCCCTAGATTAGTAAGTCTGATTTTTTTAAACTACTGTGATTCTTTTTTTCTTATAAAACATACTGCCTATCTTTTAACATATAAATGGAGATCCAGAAAGGTTAAGTGTTTTTTCCATGTCAGACAAGTTATTTTCAAATGCATTAGACTAAAATGTCTTAGTAGATATTTAGTTTTATTTATATTTCTTCTTTTCAGAAAAATCTTCTGAATGTTATACACTATCCAGATCATACCAATTATTTGATATATTGGATGTTGTTAAATCATTCACTCATTTCTAATTTCTCAGAATCCTGTGGTCCATAATTTGCCAATCTTGTCTGTGTCCATGGGGTTTTATTGGCATAGTACTGGAGTGGTTTGCCATTTCATTATCCAGTAGATGACCTATTGCCAGAACTTTCCACTAGGTCTTGCCCATCTTGAGTAGGACTGAATATTATAGAACATATGTTCTTTGAGCTATACAAGTCTGTGTGCTATGACAAGGTCATGAATCAAAATAACAATAAATACTTGTGGATTCTTAGTTTTGAATACCATCATCTATATATTTTCCATCTACTAATACAAATCAGTTTTGAATTATGATGATTTAAAAGATAATAATTGATGTTATTTAAATTTAATTGACCTATATCCCCTTCTCCCTTTCCCCATCCCCATATGTGATTTTGGAACTTCTCTCAGAACAAACAAGGTTGCAATTACAATTCTAACCCTTACTACTTATGTGACCTTGACAATCTCATTCCGTCTTTCTTAATTTGAAAGTCATCAATCTAAAAATGTGGTATTGGGCTAGATTATTCCTATTGGTTCTAAAATTCTATGACTTTGTAGCAGGAAAAAAAATTGACATTCATATCCTACCCTGTATTTGTTTATATCCCAGATAAATTGGGAAGACTCAAAACTTTCAAATATTTAAAAATAATATGGCCTAGATAAGGAGGGAAATTCTTCTTAGAAATCAAAGATTCAGAATCAAAGAATTTTAAAACTGAAAAGTTACTCAACAGTAACAATCCCAAACATATGAATTAAAAACCCCTCGTTATAAAGTACATGGCAAGCCAATATCCAATCTCTTGAAGAACTGCAAGAAAGGATGAAAACATTAACTCCTAATGTTATGAAATTTTTGCATAGCTATAATGTTTAGAAAGTTGTTTGAGGACTCTGGGGAAGGTTTTGGTTGTTAGTTGATTGGCTTGTAATATTTGTTTTCTTTTGTTATTGTTGAGTTGTTTTCATTTATGTCTGACTCTTCAAAACCACATTTGAGGTTTTATTGACAAAGATACTGGAATGATTTGCCATTTCCTTCTCTAATTCATTTTGCAATTGAGAAACCTGAGGCAAACTGAAGTTACTTGCTCAGGGTAATACAATAAGTGTCAGAGGCCAGATTTGGACTTAAAAGCTAAGTCTTCTTGACTTCTCTTCCAGTACTCTATGCATTCTTTTATTTAGCTTCCCTAGAAATGATTAGGAAATTTCTATGGTTTACTGTGCTCTCGATTTTCTTTGAAAATTAGAACAGGGAGATCTTCTCAAACACACATTTAGAAGGGAATGAGACAGCTACATTCCCTCAAGGCAGAATCATAATTAGGATGATTTTCAACAAGGGGAAATTCTGGTGGCAAGTGATGTCATTTGTGACACCAGAGAATGACTATAGAATGACCTTGATCATGGGTAAAGAGAGTAAAGCGGTATTGAGACCTTGGTTCCGATGGGGCTATGCCCTTATGGTCTCTAGAAGATTGACAAAAAGACATGATACTATAATGGGTGAGATATGAGGACAGGGAGAAATGTTAGAAGGCACTAGATTCCTCCTACCGAAAACCCAAATTATTAGTATCTTGAAAAAAAGATCCATTCACCTCATGTTAATTGGAGTATGGTTGGAATTATATGGGAAAAAGATCTATTAGAATAGTCAATGCCCACCCTAATCATTTGCGGAGGGCACCATCTGAATACGTATCTGGTCACAATATTATAACTACCATGAATAGCATCTTAATTATTTTGATGGATGCAGACTCAGAAATGTAACTTCCATCAAAACTGACAGATAGCAGACATTTTTCGTGTGGGAAATGAGATCTTAAGTTTTTCTAAATTTTTACAGCTTCTTTTCTATTTATAGTTCAGATTCTATCAGGAAGAAATAATTACACAGTTGGAAGAGGTGTCATTTCTATCCAGAACATTTATGTTATTAAGTTCATGGACTGAAACTTGGGTAGAAACTCAGGAAGGTGACCCTACAAACAATAAGAGAAATGTGGAGCACAAACAGTACGGAATTTGATCTTGGAAAAGTCAAGTTACAGTGTTACCCCAAGTGAATCCTTTCAACATGTCAGTATTGAATTTCTGTAGCTAGATGAATAAGTGATAGCATGAGATAAACTCTAAAGTCTCTTCTAACTAAAACAACAGCACCACAATAGAGGCACCTTGTTATCATTAAAACCACGAAGAGAACAAAATGTTAAGCAATGACCTGACCTAGATAGGAATCATAGAATGAATCAGTTAAGCTGAAAAGAAACTTAAAGACCATCTAAGCCAATTAAATTTTTAGGTGAAGAAACCGAGGTACAGAAAGGTGAGAATGATTTGTCAGTGTGTATTTAAATGAGCATGCATTTTGGAGTTCAAAGACAGATTTTCAAATCCAAGTTTTACCAGTTAATTTCCCGTGTGACCATGGGCAAGTCACTCTACCTAACTGGATCTCAATTTTCTAATCTAAAAAATTGGGAGACTGTCACTTGTAAACCCTTAGAGTTACTTCATTCTCTAAATCTATGGAAGATACAATGTTAGTAGAGCACTATAGCCTTCAACCAAGCTCTGTTCATTTCCAATTCAGTTATATTAGTAAGCTCTGCAACTTCCTATTGTATAATTTTTAACTTCCATTATTCCAGCCACCTAACTCCACTACTTTAGAATCAAGTTTTGACTTCTTCCTTTCCATCAATTTTCTATCCATACATTCATCCATCTCTTATTCATTTTTATTGTCAAAACAAAAGTTTAGGTCATTGCCGCCACTTGATTGGAAGATTTTAATCACTTAATAATTGGTCTCTCTTCTTCCTGCCAAACCCCATACCCAATCCATTTTCCAAGCATTTACTAAAGCAATCTTCCTGAAATACAATCACAAGTTTGTGTTATTTTAATTATTAGACTGAAAAGGGCAAAGATTTCTGATGACCAAAGACTATAAAAGTTATTTAATTCAACTATTTCATTTCACAGAGATAACAACTGAGTCATAGATTGATTGTTAAGATCCTAAAATGCAAGTTGTAAAAACTTTAAAGATTATTTCAACTGTCAAGTTTTTAGATTAGGAAGGAGTATCTTTAAATATAAAGTTATTTGTGTAAATGTCATAAATATAAGAAAGGGAAAATTTGAACCCATACATACCTTGTGCCTCTAAATTCAATGCTTTTCTTTTATACTGCCCATACAATTATTTTAAATGATTTGGCAAAGGTCACAGACTGGGAAAGTTGTATCACAAAGATGACATTTTCATCTTCTGAAATTCAGTGCTAGTGCAAGGTTTGGGTAGGTGTGTCTTTGAGCAAGGATCAAGGAAACTAGCCATGGCCAAAATGTCAACTGTGAAAATAAAATTGTTCAGTGCTTTGTGTAAAGAAAAGCTATAATTACAATCATGTTACTCTGAAAATTCATAATTCATGTGTATTAATAGCAATTTAGTTTATAAAGATAAATGGTATTTTGATGAACACCAAAGCAATTAATGATTAATCTATTTATTACAAAGTGCCACTGCTTGAGATAACATTTTGCACAATCCATCTGGCTCTTATATTTATGCATGTTTAGATGTTTAAGCAGGGAATATTTTAGCTAAACAGTAATCTGCTACATACAACTGTTAAATTTCATTTGCTTCTCTCATAAGGAAGTGAGCGTGTATAACTTTTTCCTCACAAAAAAATTCTCCAGACCAAAATAAATAAATAAATAAATAAATAGATAGATAGATAGATAGATAGATAGATAGATAGATAGGTTAAAAGGTTAAAACTTCTATTGGATAAACATGTATATGTATATTTATATATGCATGTGCTTAATATACATAATCTTGTCTATAAAATCTTTAGATTCTATAATCAAGTCAAACTCTTCTATTCTCTTCAAGTAACTTGATAGTACAAGTGGATGAAAACCACTAGCCTGGGAATCAAGAAAATCTTATCAAAAGGTCTAGACACTTAGAATCTTTGTTCCCCCTAGGAAGAATCACTTAACCTCTTTCCGCTTCAATTTCTTCATCTATAAAATATAGTATCTACCCCACAGAGTTGTTGTGAAAAACAATTGAGAGAATATCAGTAAAGTACCTAGTATTTTGTGACAAACACATACTAGATACTAAATCAATCCTTTCCCCTTAGCTTTTCCTTCTTTTCAACAATTCAGGCATCAACTTCCCATTTCTCCACTTCTGAACTGATCATCTTCTATTTCTGAAACGTTCTCCTTTTTTCCCTGCAATTCATAAAATCTATTAATTTTTTCTTTTTTTATTCTGTACTTAACATAGTGATAAAAATTTAATAAGCCCTTAGTTGATGTTTATAATGGATTGATAAAATGTTCTGAGGAATTGAACACAATTTGTAAATGATTTTTTTTAGAAAACAAATCGCCACCCCCGTTAAGTTCTAAAAAAATACTTAGTTTGTAAAGATACTTTGCCCTTATTTTGTGAGTATATGTCTGGGTGTGAACTCGTGTGTCTGCGTGTGTGTGTGTGTATGTGTGTGTATGTGTGTGTGTGTGTGTGTGTGTGTGTTTGTGGGTGTGTGTCTGTGGGTGAACTCCAGATGAAGAACATGCTTCAAAATCTAAGAAGCTTTTGAAAACATTTTATCATCAGTTGGGAAAAGGAAAGAGAAAGAAAAATGAAGCAAGGCTCTGGTTTTGATTCTCTTAGTTTTCATTACAATAGAGGTAAAGCAAGAGTACAAGGTTACACATAACTAACTATAAATGTATAATAAAATTGTGACAAAGGCAATACATAATATTTGAGTGGATTAAGAATAAATCTTTTGGAATCCAAAACAAGAACATGATGAGATCTAGGCATAACTTGCTTCATTCAACATCTGGCTTTCCTAGAGATAGTCTGGGGTCAGTCTGATCTATATGATAAGTATGGGGTTACACATTTCTAGCAATGTAAAGTTAACTTCAAAGCATATTATTAAATAAGGTATAATGCAGTAGTTCCCCATAACACAAATACACACTTGTAGTATAAACACAACACTGTAAGATAACTGTTGTTCTTGTTTTATAGCATGTAGGCATGCATACATCTACACAACATACATACATGTATACTTGCAGCATGCGTATGCATATTTACAGGTAGCTAGATGACCCAGCAGTTAGGGTGTCTGGCCCTGGACCCAGGAGGACCTGAGTTCAAATTTGACTTGAGACACTTATTAGCTGTGTCATTCTAGGCAGGTTACTTAAACCCTGTTTGCCTCAGTTTCCTTGTCTACAAAATGAGCTTGAGACTATGGTAAACTATTTCAGCATCTTTGCCAAGAAATCCCAAATGGGGTGAAAAGAGGTAGACACAAAATAACTAACAATCACAAACTGTGTGAGGGGAGAAAGCTTTATGCTTATTCTGTGTATATATGTCCACCTATGTATTTATATGTTCATATGGGCACATACATATGTGTATGAACACATACAGACAGCCATTCTGAAAAAGCATAAAATGACTTTTTGAGATTAGACTTAATATATATGAAATGCAAAATCAAGAACACATCTCATCTCTTTTAGTAGCAAAACTGTACAAATATTAGACAAAGTTATCATGTATGAACTGTCTTCTCTACTCAAGACTACCTATATTAAATTCATTCAACTGATAAAAAAGACTTATCTTGATTGTTCCCTCCAGTTTTTTAATGTCTTTATTAAATCTGTCAAGCATAACTGAATACAATCCCTAAAGGCAAAGTGCAATAATCTTTGACACTTTTCCTCTCGTAATATGGTCTTGAATCATGTTAGCTTTTTGGACTTCCTATTTAACTGGAGAATAATCTCATATGACTGGCAAATTACTTTCCTTCAAGCATATGATTTCCCCCTTCTTCCAGCGTTCCTCATAATACCAGAAAATAAATTTCATTGATCTATTTTGGCTTCATATTATCCGAATTTTTACCATTATTTTTTTCCGCACGTGCAGTTAGGTGGTAAAGACGGTTTAGCATCAGAAATGAAGTAAAAAAGACACATCATCTTGACTTCAGGCACCAACTAGCTGGGCGATCTTGGACAAGTCGGTCAGCTTTGTTTATCTCAGTTTCCTCATCTGTAAAAAAGAAACTGATGAAAGTAATGGCAAACTACTCCAGTATCTTTGCCAAGAAAACCCCAAATGAGGTCAGAAAAAGTCAGAAACCATTGAACAACGTATTTCTTCCCATCCTACTTTCTAAGAGTCAAACAAAATAACAAAATATTTTGAATATTATATATTGTATATTTTTTTAATTTTACAAAATTTATCAATGCAGAGAAAAAAGATTGAAAATATGAAGAAAATCCCACACTTCCACACCTGTGGATTTTCTATTGTTTTAAAGGAATGGGTTCTGAGGTATTTTGATCAAAATTCTTGTTTGGCATCATGGAAATACTGCAGCACTTATTTTCTATTTTTGTGATTTAAGGAACTTTAAAATTTGAATTGTTATAGCTTTTGTATATATTCCTTTCTTTATTCTACTTAATCCGTTCTGTATCAATTCCTTTGTTGTTGGGTTTTTCTTTTTCTCTTCTTTTTTTTTTTTTTGAATTCTCTAAATCTACCATATTCATTGCTTTTCAAACAGCACAGTGGTATTGAATTGCATTTATGTGCTGCAGTTTATATGCCAATTTCCCAATAGAAATGTATTTATCCTGTTTCCTATTCTTCGCTACTACAAAGAAGTCTACAATATAGATTTTAGTGTACATAAGAATTTTCTTCTTATCATTGACCTCTATGGGACATAGATTTAACAGTGCCAACTGAGTGAACTATAGTCAACTGTATAAAGGCAAATGGCTTTCCAAAATGATAGTATAGACTCTTAACTCCTCCAATAATGTATTAGTGTAGTGATCTATACAATCTAAAATACTAATTGCATTCATTCTCTCGATTATTGCTAATTTTTGGTGTGTGATATGAAAACTAAAGATATAAACACATGCATTTACACACACATATACATGTACATGCATAAACACACATATGTGTATTTATATATAATATATAAATATTTATGTCCCTTGTAATTTATATTTTGCTGTTTTATCAAACACAATGTTATTGAATTCATTTTATCTAAATTTTTTCTATTGTGGTCTGTTGCACAGATGTACTTCTGAAGATATTGTTGCTACTATTGCTAATTTTAAAGCAGAACAAAATGGTTTTAATGACCTGTAAATAAAACATATATATATATATATATATGAAATATTACATACATATATATATATATATATATATATATATATATATATATATATATATGGAAATGCTGCTACCTTTCATTCGTAAAGATTTTTTTATTGCTTCCCTTAATATATAGATTTTTTGAAATAAATTGCTATTATTATATTACATTCTGAAAAAGTAATCTTTGATAATTTTTGGTATAGATTGCTAAAAAATAAATAAATTTGATATTATTAAAATTTTTTATTATATTGACCTGATCCAGCCATGAGTATATAATATTTCTCTAGGTAATTTTGTTCTTTATTCCTTTAAAATGTTCTTTGTAAATGAATATAAGTATTTTGTGTTCTTTGGGAAATGAATCCCTAAATTATTTATCCGATTTAGTTATATTTATTACAATGTCACTTTTTATCTCTTCATTTTTATTATTGCATTGTAATACTGATTTGGGGGCATTTGACAGCTTCTCTATTATTTTATTTTAAATTATTAATTCTTTTTTACATTATTTTTATTTGAAAGGTATAATTTACATCCTAATTTTCTCCATTATGTGATGGAATTTTATGATTATCAGTATAATTTTGGAGTTTTACAGTCACAATATACTAGCATCCAGTAAAATTCATTTTACTACATTATCTTTCTTTTGGTAGTTTCTTTGTCTCTGAAATATCGAACCATTATGTTATCTTCTTTCTTTTGTTCATTTATATTTTTCTTTTTGCATAATTTAAAAAATAATTTATTTATTCTACTTGTGAGGAGATTTTTACTCATGGATACAATGGGATTATTTTTATTTTAGCTTGATAATACAGTAGATAGAGCACTGGTCTGAGTCAAGAACTATTGTATACAAATCCAGTCTCACACAATTCGTGCTGTATGGTCTTGGAAAATTAATTTAACCTGTCTTTCTTACTTTCTTCAATATAGAAAAATATATGAAATATATGAATAATGTACTAGTTTACAGGGGTGCTATGAGGATCAAATTGATTTATCTGTGTGTATAGCTAACTTTCTACTTATCTATCTATCATCATCTACCCATCTGCCTATATATCTATACTACATATACATATATATATATATATATTTACACACATTATATAGACAGTGTGTGTATTTATACATAATATATCACATACATATGCAAACACACATGTGCATATACTTATACATATATGCACATATATTTACATACATAAATACTTGAAACATAGGAAATTTAATAAGTCTGCATTTGAGACAGCTAAGTGGCACAATGGATAGAGTCCGGGGCTTGATGTAAGGAAGATATGGGTAGAAAACCAGCCCCAGACACTTAACTATGGAACACTAAGCAAGTTCCTTTATCTCTCTTTTCCTCAGTTTTATCAACTGCAAAATTTCAGAAAATTACCATAGGGTTTTTAATAAGCTTCAAATGAGATTATAATTTGAAAAGTTAAGCACAATGCACAAAGTAAACATTATATATATATATATATATATATATATTTACATGCATGTGCATATAAACATATGTATACACAATGATCTATCTGTCTGTTTATATCTATCATCTATCAACCCATCCACATATTCACCTATCTATCCAACCATCCATCCATCTATCATCTATCTATGTATCTATCTATCATCTATTTATTTGTCTATTTATCTTATTTGCTTATCAGTTCTTTTCCCCTTTCTCCTCCTCCTCTTTATCAACATCTTAATTTGCTTCATTAACTTCCTAACTTGCAAAGATCTGGGCTTCGTTTTGAAGTCTTACATCTCACTAATTGATTTTTCCCTCTACAATTGTTGTTGTTATGTCTGCATTTGATCAGATTGTTTTAAAATTGTTTGATCTATTTGAGTGATTGAGTGACACCTCGCCTCTCATATTTCTTTCCGGATATTGGTTTCTTGTTCTACATAGTGGTACATAGTACCTGTATTGCTGAACTGCTGAGCCTTTCAATTGATCTTGTACGTAAATAAATTGGATTTTGTCAGTGAGGGGGCCTGTGCTCAGTTGCCAGTCTCCTCTAGACTCATCTAGGTCCAGTGGTCAGATATAAATCAGGACATTGAATAAAACACTGGCTTTAGAGTCAGGAAGACAGGAATTTGAATTCAGTCCCAGACATTTGACACTAACTAGCAGTGTGACCTTGGGCAAGTCACTTCACCCTAATTATCACTCATCCAGGGTCATCTCTAGTCATCCTGATTCATATCTGGCCACTGACCCCAGATGACTTTGGAGGAGAAAGTGAGACTGTCCCCCTCACTCGAAATCAATTCACTTGTTTGTCATGGTTTCACTTCACTGATGTAATGGTCTTCAAGAATGAAGGACAAACATCTTCATCTTGGATGTCACATTCTCTAACCTATCAGGTCTGGCTATATTGTAATTAATAATGAGATGATTTTCTAGTTGAGTAATTGCTGAAGATAGACTCCAAGTTTCTGAATAACCTCAATAATTATAAATCTTATGCCCAATATTATTCAAAATGGGACTCATTTTACAGACTATGATTGTGGGCAATGCATGAGGCAACATGGTGTGCCTGCATTTTAATCCTATGTTATTTTTATTTCTTGTAGGATTTCTCTTAGTAGAAGTTGTATTTCTTGTCCTCTTGTTCTTTTGTTCTTGTCTTGATTTTTATTATGTTTTTTTGACTCATCCTTTGTTATTTCTCCAGTATAAGGGCAAGGAAATTTAGGATAGACATAACCTCTTCCTCAACCCTGTCTCATCAGAAACGTCCTCCAAAATAGCGATTTAACATATATAATAGTTATTTGTCCATAGCAGAAATACAAATATCTAAACTATAGCCTTTAAAGATAACTATAAAGTTTTCCCCTGATTTCCTTATCTTCTAGAAATGAGAAGCTCAATCCTAGATTATTTATCCCAGTCACTTCCCTACAGAAATGTTGTGGTAAATGAATTGACTTATTTATTCAATCAACACACACTGATTTCCAATTCTCATCTCTGCTTGAATTTAGAGAAAATTAAAACCAAAAAAACTTTCATTGTAGACATTTAAAAAGACTCAATAATATATATCTAAGATGTGGTCAGTGCATATATCCCCTGTGACAACTCCTCTATGGCTCAATCATTGGTATAGGAAACTGTTATAATCAAAGGAAGGAAAAGTAATTCATCCCTGTGTTGACCACCAATTAATAAGTATCTCCAAAGTTAATTCAATTTGATAATCAAATGATCACAGCATAGGCTATTGCCAGACCCGTGTTCTAAACTTATTAAGATTCATGGAACTTGACCTGCTTTGTTAGTCTGACTTTTAAGACTTCCCATGAATACCTTGAGGAGGTATCAGGGGAAGACTTTCAAGAATGACTTTATTGAAGGTTAAATAAGGGCTTCACTCAATAAAATTGCAAAATAATATGGCAGAAAGCCACAGTTTTATGAAAATGTAGTCAGGTATTTAATGATCCATGTAAGTAAACTATGAAAGAATGATTGTACCAAGGACAAGGAATGTTATCCATGAAATCAGGAGCAAAGGGCAAGTTGCTCCAGTTAAAATTATTATGACATTCCTGAGAATTTAAATAAAGTTTCACAAAATGTATTATCTAGTTTGTCATTATTATTATTAATCATTATTGTTGCTTTAATTTAAAATCATTGCACTAATAATAATAATAATAATGATAATAATTAGCATTTGCAGTTTTTTGTGATGCATTCGTATGTCTTGGCTCCTTTGATCTTCACAACATTCTTAGGAGAGGGGTACCTTTATTAGTGTCATTTAGCAGAAAAGATAATGAAAGCAAGCTAATGACTCCAAGTATAGCAATGTATCTATTCACTGTGCCATCTACTATGAGCAGGATATTGTGCAGGGTGATGCCAAGGCAAAGTGGAAAATGTTCTGGCCCTCAAAAAACTTAAGATTGTATTCTGATAATTCAAAATTCACAAAGATAATATGTCAAAATATAATAGAAAATAAATTCAAGATATAAAGACACAATCAGATGTGATCTTTAATTGTTTCTTTTTTAATGACCTTTAGAAATAAAACAAAATCTCTTTCTTTTCATGCTTAAAACAAAAGATATAAACAAAACAATAAAAAAACCTAGTAATTGGGGCAGCTAGGTGGCGTAGTGGATAAAGCATGGGCCCTGGAGTCAGGAGTACCTGGGTTCAGATCCAGTCTCAGACACTTAATAATTACCTAGCTCTGTGGCCTTGGGCAAGCCACTTAACTCCGTTTGCCTTGCAAAAACCTAAAAAAAAAAACCTAGTAATTATCAGAATTTTTGATTGTGTGTGTGTGTGTGTGTGTGTGTGTGTGTGTGTGTGTGTGTGTAAAAGCAATTAAGACAGTAAGATAGAAAGAGGGAGAGTGAGACAGAGAGAGAGAGAGAGAGTGGGAGAGACAGAGACATAGGAGAGACAGAGGCATAGAAGAAGAGATAGAGAGGGGAGGAAAGAGAGAAACAGAGACAGAAAAACTGACAGAGAGACAGAAAAGGAGAGATTTTCAAAACATCCTTAAAAGACAATTCATCATGAAATCCTATATTAGAAGAAAGAACACATTTCTTAACTATCTTGACATATTATAATTAGGGACTGGAATCAGTATAAATTTCTTTGTATTTGGAAAAGATCAAGACATTCAGAAACTGGAGTCTACATTTGTCAAACCATGATATGGGAAAAATAAAATAAAGTGCTGTTATCAAGTGAACTTAAAGATCTGTTCTAAGTAACAGAAGTCTAGCCTAATTCAACCATCAATTAAGTCTACTTCTCAGTCCTTAATTTACCTAATCTGTTTTTTTGCAAAAGAACTTACAGCATTGCATTATCAGTCAACCTTCACTTCTAGGCATACAGAAATGTAAAATAGAACAAAAGTGAAAATTATTTTTAATTTCTCTTGAAAAGTTGCAGATTTAGGTGAAATTTATTAAGATCACATTAAAAATTGCTCCATTAATATAGTTAAAATGAATGTAAATCTGAAGAATATTTATTCCACATTCTAGGAGAATTTGGAGATATGTTAAACCTCTAAATAGAAAATAACCTATGTAGATCTTCAAATTTCAGTCTTGCTGATCGTGTTCTTTTCATAAGGCTTAACTAAGAGAAAGATATTTTTAATAATGTTTTGCTGATTCAATTGCAGACACTCATTATCAACCTTTTTCATGTTCATTGAAGTGTTGACTGCTTATTCCCAAGCTATTTTGATAGTTTTGTTATCTATTTAGCATTTCCTCAAAAAAAGTCTAGTAATCCTCTTCCTCCTTTTGCTGAGGAAGTTATCCTCAGCAAATGTCATAGAAATGAGATATGTTATCCAATTTTCAAATTATAAAGTATGCATTAAGATTTGTACTGCAAGTGTTAATTGAAATAAAGAATTATTTGGAGGAGTCAGACAACCTGAGGACAGGAATTCCCAAAACTCTTTCCTCCCCCCCCAAAACTCCAAAAGCCATCAAATTATGACTCTAGCCTAAATTTGGAGGGGAAGAACCTACAGGAAGACTGAATGATACAATTTCCCAGTCCAAGACAACTTAGAAGTTCTGCAGAAAATGTCTGTTCCACCAGACCACACTGGGGGGTTTGGAAAGACCTGCTGCACAGTCATAGTCAGGTGGAGCAAACCAGCTCCACCCTTCCTGGAATAGTTCCCAGAGCACCTGAGTTCCTGGGGGCACCCTGGGACCCCTTGAAGTGGCAGTAAGAAAACTCTGTAGCACAAGAATGAACATGGGGCTTACACCAGGCCTTGGAGCAACCCTGTTGTGGGAACCTGCAGCCAGAACATGTGGAGCCATCCAGCACTTCCAAAGTGCCCAGTCCGCAGGCAGTAAGGGGATTGGGGGAGGCTGCAGAGGTATCTCTGTTCTCCCTGGGACAGAACTCAGTCTTTTGCCCATACTCAGATCCAGATTATAGTCTGGGGTCCCTACCACAATAGAGAAACAGGGACCCTCCTTACAGTTCCAGGGCAGAGTAGAGGTCTTGTGGTCATCAACAGATTAGAGTACAGGCCATGAGAGCAGTCAGAGCCTCCTATAAAACCTTGTAGGAATTAATGTCCCTGGAGTGGGGGGAACCCAAAAGGCTTGGAAGTGCGATAAGTCAGTCATAGGCTGAGGACCTGAGCAAACAACAGAAAAAGAAGGCCCTGACCATGGAAAATTACTTTGGACCCATGAAGGATCAAAATACATACTCAGAAGATTACAAAGTCCAAGCCTCTCTATCCAAAACCTCCAAATGAATTAGAAAATAGACTCAGGCTATGGATGAGCTCAGAAAGGATTTTAAAAACAAAGTAATGGAGATAGAGGAAAAATTGGGAAAAGAAATAAGAGTGATGCAGGTAAATCATGAAAACCAAGTCAGGAACATAGTGAAAGAAATAGCAAAAAATACTGAAGTAAATAACATGTTAAAAACTAGTTTAGACCAATCAGAAAAAGCAACTCAAAAGGCAAATGAGGAGAAGAATGCTTAAAAAAGGCAGAATTGACCAGTTGGAAAATGACCAAAAAAGTCTCTGAAGGAAATAGTTCCTTCAAATGTAGAATAGAGCTAAGGGAAGCTGATGACTTTGTGAGAAATCAAGAAACAATAAAACAATACCAAAAGAATGAAAAATTAGAAGAAAATGTGAAATATCTCATTGGAAAAATAATGGACCTAGAAAACAGATCCAAGTGAGATAATTTAAAAATTATTGGGCTACATGAAAGTCATGACCAGGAAAAGAGTCAAGACTTCATTTTTCGAGAAATAATGCAGTAAAATTTCCCTGAGAGCTTAGAAACAGAGGGTAAAATAGAAATTGAAGGAATTCATCCATCACCTTCTGAAAGAGATCACCGCCCCCCCCAAAAAAAATTCCCAGGAATAGAACAAAATTCCAAAACTCCTAAGTCAAAGATAAAATACTAAAATCTGCCAGAAACAAACAATTCAACTACCATAGCTCTATAGTCAGGATTACACAGGATCTGGCAGCATCTGCCTTAAGGGTTCATAGGTTTTGGAATATGATATTCTGTAAGGCAAAAGATCTTGGCTTACAACTGAGATTCAACTGCCCAGTAAAAGTGAACATCCTCTTTCAGTGGAAAAGATGGATTTTCAATGAAACAGGGGCCTTTCAAACTTTCCTGTTGAAATGACCAATGGTGAATATAAAGTTAGATCTCCCAAGTACAAGACTCAGATGAACCATGGAGGGAGTGGAGGGGAATGGCTAATGAGGGGTAAAATGGTGTTGAACTGTGTGTATTCCTGCATAGGAACAAGATACTGATAATTCCACATTTATAAGAGCAGTTAGAAGGAGCATATATAGACAATGCACAGGAGGGAGATGAATATAATGGTATAGTATGGTATAAAGATGGAGTCCATAGATGATAAAGGAAAGTACTGGGAGATAAGGGAAGGAGAAGTAGAATGGCCTAAGGTATATCACGTAAAGGAATCAAGAAAAAGCTTTTGAAATGGAGTGAAACGGGGGAACGAGGGGGAATGAGTGAGCCTCCATTCTCATCAGAAATAACTCAGTGAAGAAATAACTTAATTATGCAGTTGTTAGGGTATAGAAATCTAGCATATGCTAGAGAAAAATGAGAGGAAAGGGTTGAGATATGTGGCACAGGGGAGAAAGAAGGGAGGGTGTAGATGATACAAGAGAAGGAAGATCATGGGAGGGGGTACTCAGATACAATACACTTCTGAACAGGGACAGGGTGAAAGGATAGAGAGAATAGAATAAATGGTAGTGATGAGGTATAGAATGGAGATAATTACAGCTAGCTAAAAGGAAAAGATATTGAAGCAACTTCTCTGATCGATATATGCTAAAGAAGGCAACTCATCCCAGAGAGACAGAGTTCATGGAATAAGAACAGATGGAAATCCATCCCCCTCACTTCATTTCTTTTGATGTTTCTCTATTTTTTGGGGGGGAGGGGGTTTATGTTTACTTTCACAAGATTATTGTAATAATATAAAATAAATTAGCCATAAAAGAAAAAAATAATCATTTCATTCATTTAATTCCATTACTTCTCCATGTTTATCATATTTGTCATTTCAAATAGCATGATGATATTTCATTACACTCAAACAATAATGTTTGCCTTTTCCCCAAATGCTTAACATCTGTTTTGTTTCTAGTTCTTGACAATCACAAAAATTCAGCTGTCGATATTTTTTGATACATTAAGACTTTCTCCTTATCAGTGATTGACTTGGACTATAAAAATGTTTATGCCAAAGAACAGGAACATTTTAGTCACTTTAAATGTATAATTTAGAAAGAAGCTCCAAAATGGTTGTACTGATTCACAACTCCATCAACAATGCACAGTTGTTGTACCTATCTTCCCACAGACCTCCAACAGTCATTATCCTTATCCTTTGTTATTTTTACCAATTTTTAGATTATGATAGAACCTCAGAAGTGTATTCTTTTTATTCCTCTTTATTCTTAATAAGTCTCAAAACTGTTTCAGGTGATTTTTAGTAATTCTAAATTCTTCTTTCAGAAAAAAAACATTTGTTAACATTCTTTGAAAACACATAATGAAAAATGTCGGAATCATTGGTTACCAATACCTATCTATGTATCAATATATCTATTTTAAGGATTTATTATTCTTTTCCATATTATGGATATCAAACCCTCATCAGAGAAATTTAATTTAGAGTTTCATGGGTTCTTCCCCATTCAATCAATTTCTTTCATATCTTAGATACATTAGCTACATTTATGTAGAAGTTTTTCAATTTCATATAATCAAAATTATGTTTCATCTTTTTCAATTGCAAAGATCCATAGTTTGCCTAAAAATGTCTTGGAAGTGTGGCAAATCAATCATAGGCTGAGGAAATGAGCAAAGAAAAGAGAAAGAATCTGACCATAGAAAATTACTTTGGTCCCATGGAATATTCAGAAGATGACAAAATTGATACTTCTGCACCCAAAACCTCTAAGGGGAATAAAAAATAGATGAAGATTATGGATGAGCTCAAAAAAAAAAAAAAAGATTTTGAAAAAGCAATTAAGGGAGGTAGAGGAAAAATTGGGAGGAGAAATGAGAGCATTGCCGATAAATCATGAAAACCAAATCAGCAGATTGTTGAAAAAAATACAAAAACATACTAAAGAAAATATTATGTTAAAAACCAGATTAGGACAAATTGAAAAAAGTAACACAAAAGGCAAATGAGGTGAAGAAGGCCTTAAAAGCAGAATTGACCAGCTGCAAAAAAGAGATTAAAAAATATCTTTAAAGAAAATAACTCATTCAAATGCAGAATGGAACTAAAGCAAGCTGATGACTTTGTGATAAATTGAGAAGAAAAAAAGTTATTCCAAAAAAAAAACAAAATTTAAAGAAAATGTGAATTATCTCATTGGAAAAACAACTGACCTTGGGGGCAGCTAGGTGGTGTAGTAGATAAAGCACCAGCCCTGGAGTCAGGAGTACCTGGGTTCAAATCTGATCTCAGACACTTAATAAATACCTAGCTGTGTGCTTTGGGCAAGCTACTTAACCCCATTTGCCTTGCAAAAACCTAAAAAAACTGAGTTGAAAACAGATCCAAGTGAGATAAGTTAAAAATTATTAGGTACAAAAGTTTCAATTTTTTCATCTTCTGAATCTTCCATGGGACCAACATAATTTTCTATTGTCAGATTCTTATTTTTCTTTTCTTTGCTAATTTCCTCAGCCTATGACTGATTTACCACACTTCCAAGACAGCCCACAGGGACCATAATTCCTCCATGGTCTTATGAGAGGCTCTGACTGCTCTCTTGCCTGTGCTCTGGTATGTGATTAACCGTAGACCTTCCCCTTCATTTTTCATAAATTATACAGCAAAATTGCCCTGAAAACCTAGAAGCAGAGGATAAAATAGAAATTGATGGAATTCACTGGTCACCTCCTGAAAGAGATTCCAAATGGAAACTTCCAGGAATATTATAACCAAATTCCAAAACTCCCATGTGAAAGAGAAAATGCTAAAATCTACAAGAAACAAACAGTTCAACTACTATGGCCCTATAGTCAGGATTACACAGGATTTGGCAGCATCTACATTAAGTGCTCATAGGGCTTGGAATATGATATTCTTGAAGGCAAAAGTACTTGGTTTACAACTGAGAATCAACTACTCAGCAAAACAGAACATCATCTTTCAGGGGAAAAGATGAACTTTCTATGAATCAGGGGACTTTCAAACTTTCCTCCTGAAACAACCAGAGCTGAAGAAAAAGTTTGATCATCAAGTATAGAACTTTGGTGAACCCTGGAGGGAGTGAATGAGAAGGACTAACTATGAGGACCTTAATGATGTTGAACACTTTGTTTTCCAGAACTGATAACTCATAGGAACTTTCTCATTTATAAGAGCAGGTAGAAAGAGCATATATAGACAAGGTGAATATGATGGCATAATATGGTAAAATGATGGAGTCAATGGGTGATAAAGGAAAGTACTGGAAGAGAAAGGAGAGGAAAAAGGGGCTAAGACATTTCACTTAAGAGTCAAGGAAAAGGTTTTTCCAATGGAGTGGAACAGGGGAAGGTGAAGGGGAATTAGTGAACCTTCATTCTCATCAGAAATGACTCAGAGAGGAAATAACATACACACTTAATAGGGTATAGAAATTTATCTTACCATAGAGAAAACTGAGAGATCAAGGGATGGGATAAAGGGGAATGGGGGGGAGGGAAGAGGGGAGGATGTGATAGAAGAGGGGGAAGATCATGGGAGAGGGTACTCAGATTCAAAACACTTTTGGACAGGGCCAGGATGAAAGGATAGAGAGAATAAAATAAATGAGAGTAGGAAGGAATACAGTAGAGGGAAATACAGCTAGAAATAGCAACTGTGGGGAAAATATTGAAGCAACTTCTTTGGTGGATTCATAATAAAGAAGACAACTCATCCCAGAGACAAAGTCATTGGAATCTTAACACAGACTGAAGGACAGTTTCTTCTCTCACACTGTTCTTGAGGTTTCTCATCTTTTGGGGGGTGAGGAGGTTTTATGTTTACTCTCACCACAAGTTTATTGTAATATTATTAAATAAATAAACAAAAAATTTTATACAGATATACATATGTGCATGTATATAGGTATATACTATATATATGTAAAAACATATATACTTTAATTGTTCCATTTAGAAGATATCATGCATAATATTTTCAGTTATTTTGTAGATAAATTATTATTTTTTCCTATATGAATTTTGATGTCAAGACACTTGGAGCATATATATTTCACATCAATATTGGTTTGATCTACATGCTTCTTTTCAGCATAATATATATCCATCCATTGTTTATCCCCCTTTATGTTGTGAATATATTTCCTTGATTCCATGATTGCAACTACTGTTTTTTTATAGCAACCCAATGAATAATTTTTTCACCACTTCATTTTGATTCTGTTTAAATGTTTTTGTGTGTGTTTTTTCTAAGCAACATATTTCTGTTTGTTTCTTATTCAATCTGTCATTTAATGAATTATACAAACTATTCATATTTAAAATGATGATTTGTTTTATACTTCCCCATTTATCTTTAATATTGTTTTCCCCACAAAAATACAACTCCTTATCTTCTTCTAAAACCAGGATTTCCTCTCTTCAATTTTTTCAACTTATTCTACTTGATGTCAACCTATTTCTCCTGATTTATTTACTTTACTCTTTTGCCCTTCCCTTTATTGTTTTTTAATCCCTTTCCATATTTTGGGGTGTTTTAACTTAATAGTTCCTTTTTTACTTGATTTCATCCAGTTAATTTAATTCTCTCCCCCTCCCTTTTCTCTCAATCAACTAAAGACCCTTCTTTATGGCTTTCTTTAACAATTTTATACATTAGTGGGCTTTTTAAAATGTATTTTCTGTTCATTTTTCTAAAAAAGATTTCTGCCTCTCATTCTATTCATTCTATTCTATTCATCTTACTTTTTCTACCTACTCTAGACTGGCCTTTGTCACTGCCATTATGCTTATGCAGTCCTTCTCCAGTCTCGGTATTCCTTAGGGAATTAATGCTTTTAACGTATTTATTTTGGCTCCCCTTTCTAAATACTTTATTGATTAGTATATCTTGCTTTTTTCTTCCCCTTTTCAGTGTATCATTCTTAGATAAAACAATTTCTGAAAATGATAAGATATTCTCCTATGGGAATTCTATGTCTCTGTTTATGTAGTCCATTATTAAATTTCAGTTACCTCATGGTCATTTATATTCCCTTTTCCATGAAACCCCTGCCCTAGGTTAATATTCTACCACTCTTACTAGGGTCAGTTTCCTTGAGCAACTTTGATTATCTTCCTTATGATACAGAATGAGTGATAGCTCAAAATGTGAAATACCTATAGATTATATACAGTGTGAGTTCCCCATCTCTATTTATAGAATATATCATGTTCCCCATCAAAACATTAAAATACTCATTCTTATTACAGAAACAATGTCTTTTTAATTTATTTTTACCTTTTTAATACTTCTCTTTGCCCTATTCACTCATTCTTTTATAGGTTCTCTTTTTCCTAAGAGAAAAATATGTTTTTATTTCACTGTTCATCTTTCACTTGATTATAGTGGATCCACTCTCCCTTTCATTCTGAAATTTGAATTTAAAAAAAGTGAACCACTGAATCACCCTTATAGGGTGATATTTAATCTCTGATGTTTCAGTCTTGTTTCTCCTAAAAATCCTGCTTTTGCCCTTCTCTCCTTCTGTATGATTGGAAGAGAATCTCAAAATAATCGTTCCATTATTGTATTGTTATTGTCCTTTGAACACTATTTGAATATCTTTCCATGATTTTCATTTTGTGAAGTATTTGAAAACCCAAATTTTTTTTGTCCATCGCTGTTTTTCTGTACAACAATGCTTCCAATTCCTTTTTCCCTATTGAATGTGCATCTTGTTTCATTAATGCATAGGATCAGGTTTACCAGCTATGTTGCATCTTGAGCATCTTGTTCTTTAGAACAAATTAGATTTTTTTCCTGTGATTTCATTTGTGTATAGAATAGCCATGTTTTTTTTGAATTTCCTTTCTGTATTAAAGTCCTTTTCATGACTAATGGCAGAAATTATCATGAAATTATTAATCTATCTATTCTGTGTCTTTCTTTATATTTTATTCATTTTTTCCAATTGCAAGCAAAAATAGTTGAATTTTCATTTGCCCTTTGTCAGATGTGTGAATTTCACATTTTTCCTACTGCCATCCATTCCCCATAAAACAATGTGAAACAGGTTCTACATGTACATTTAAAATTTGACATATTTCCATAATAGTCATGATGTGAAAGAATACTTAGAACAAAGGGAGAAAAAATGAAAAGGAAGGAGAAAAAAATGCAAAAAAGAGCTTTAAATAAGTGAAACTTTGTATGTTTTGCTCTGCATTCAGATTCCATTTTTTTTTGTCCAGATGTGGATGATATTTTTCACAACAGTTTTCTCAGAATTGTCCTTGATCGCTGAACTGCTGAGAGGAGCTACATCCATCATTGCTGATAATCTCACAGTGTTTCTACAATTTCTTTTTCTTCTGTTACTGCTAAAGTTAACATTTCTAATACAATACTGAATAATACTGGTGAAAATGGGCATCCTTATTTCACTTTTGATTTAATTGAGAATGCTTCTAATTTCTCACCATTACAAATAATACTTGCTGACAGCTTTAAGATACATATTGCTTATCATTTTAAGGGAAAACTCCATTTTTTCCTTATACTCCTTAGTGTTTTCAATAGGAAAGATGATATATTTTGTCAAAGACTCTTTTTCAGCAACTATTGAGATAGTCATATCATTTCTGAAAATTTTTTTATTGAAGTGATCTATTTTGTTGATTATTTTTCTAATGCTGAATTATCCTTGCATAACTGATATCAATCTTACCTGATATTGATCATACCATACTAAATTTTTTTTTGGAAAACTTTATTTAATATTCATTAGAGAGTTTGGTCTATAATTTTTTTGTTTTCATTTTTCCTGTTTTAGGTATCAGGACCAGGTTGGTGTCATAAAAGGAATCTGGTAGGACTTCGTCTATTTTTTTCAAAAAGTCCATACAGGATTGGCTTAAATTCATTAAATTCATCTTTCAATAACCTTTAGCAATCCATCTGGCCATAGAGATATTTTGTTTTGGAATTTATTGATGGTTCAAGATTTTTACTGAAAAAGTATTTCATTTCCCCTTCTATTAATCTGGATAACTTTTTAATTTTTGTAAATATTCATTCATTTTACTTATATTGTAGTATTTGTTGACAAACGTTTGGACAAAATAAGTCCAAATTAATTTTCTCTTCATTGGTGATGATTTCTCCCTTTTCATTTTTGACATTAGTAATTTGGTTTTCTTTTTTTAATGCAGAGTAGCCAATGGTTAATCTATTTTGTTGTTTCATTTCATAAAGCAGTTCTAATTTATTAGTTCAGTAGTTTTCTTGCTTTTAATATTATTAATTTCTTCATTGATTTTCATATTTTCTAATTTGATATTTAATTGGAAATTTTCAATTTGTTCTTTGTTGCATGCACAATTCATTGGCATCATGTTTCTCTAATTTATTCATGAAAGTATTAGGAGATACAAAATTTCCCACTAATTGTTGCTGTGACTAGAACCCACAAGTTTTGGTTCGATGTCTCATCATTATAATTGCCTTGGATGAAACTGCTGATTATTTCTATGATTTGATATTTGATCCGCTCATTCTTTAATATTAGGTTATTTTGTTTCTAACTGATTTCTAATTTTAGATTTCCATGGTCCTTTATTACATACATTTTTGTTGCATCCTGACCTGCCTTTCTGCAACTGATTGTGAAGTTTTTATGCCATAATCCATGTTCAATGTTTGTATAGATGCCATTTACCACTTCTTTCTATCCCCATTAAATTTTCTCCAGAGGTTTATCATATCTAACTTCTCTAAAATTCTGTTTGCCTCCTTGACTTCCTTCTTGTTTATTTTTTGCTTAAATTTATCTAGTTCTTAGAAAGAAAGTTTGAGGTCCTCCACTATTAGGGTTTTGTTATTTATGTCTTACTGTAACTCAATTAGTTTATTCTCTAAAAATTTGGATGTTATATCCCTTGGTAAATATATATTGAATATTGTTATCGCCTCATTGCCTATGGTATCTTTTAGAAAGACTTAATTTCCTTCTTTATCCCTTTTAATTAGATCTAGTTTTGGTTTTAACTTATCTGAGATCAGAATTGCTACCCTACTTTTTCACTTCATCTGAAGCATAATCTTTTTACTTTTTACTTTTTACTTACCTTTACTCTGTATATAACACTATCTGAAATGATTTTCATTTAACCAATATTCTGTATGATTTTGATGTTTCATCTATTCTACTATCTGCTGTTTTATGTGAGAATTCACATATGAGATTCACATTCATAGTTGTGATTACTAACTCTGTATTTCCTTCCATTCTTTCTTCTTCATTTGTACTTTTCTCTCTCCTTTCACCTTATTCCTCCTCACCTACATTTTACTTCTGAATTCTGCATACCTCAATCTCATCTCCCTTTACCCTTCCCTTTTCTTCTCCCTTCCTTCTTTTAATCCTTTTATAAAATTTTGTTTTTACTCTTATTTTCCCTTCCTGTTATTACCCTGTCATTTTTCTTCCCCCCTTCCCTCTCACCCCTGCTTCCCTTGAGGGTAGGATAAATTCCTGAATTTATTTGGTAATGTATGGTCTTCTGGCTTTGAGTCAAATTTATTGAGAGTAAGAGTTACTCAGTGCTCCCACCCTCCCTTCTTTTCCAATATTATAATAGATACTTTGTGCTTCATGTGGTGTTATATATATTCTATTGCTTCTGCCTTCTGCCAGCATAATCCTTTTCTTCATGTCTTGTTTTAAAGCTATTGTACTCACACTCTCTAATAAAGTATATTCCTTTCAACAATCTTCAGATAAGTACAGTTCTCAAAGGTTGTAAACATTATAACATCATAATAAATTCATATGCACACCCTCCATCCAAGTAAGTTACCTATAACTCTCCCATTAGCAATACAATTCTCTGTTAGAAATATTAGTTGTAAAAATTGTTTCCCAGTTTACTATATTTCTTTTGATCTTGGCTACAGTGGTTTTGTTTATGCAAAACCTTTTTAATTTAATGTATTCAAAATTATCCAGTTTGTTGTTAATGATTTTCTCCATCTCAACTTCTCCCCTTGCAATTGATCTGACAGGTAAACTATTCCTTGTTATCTTAGTTTGCTTATAATATTGTCTTTTATGTCTAATCTTGCATCCATTTTGATTTTGTTTTGGTATAATGTGTGAGATTTTGGTCTAATCTAAGTTTCTGCCTTACTAACTTCCAATTATACCAACAATTTTTATCAAAGTCAATTCTTATCCCAGAAGCTCGACTCTGAGTTTATCAGTCAGCAGGTTACTATAATCATTTCATGCTGTCTCTTTTGCACCAGATCTAATCCACTGATCCACCACAGTTTTGATGACTGATGATTTATAATATAATTTTTTATATGGTAAGTCTAAAGCAACTACTTTTGCACATTTTTTGCATTGAAACCCTTGATATTTTTCCCTTTTTGTTTCTCCATATGAATTGAGTTACAACTTTTTCTAGCTCATTGAAGTAAGTTTTTGGAAGTTTGAATGGTAAGTATAGACAACATTAAATACTTGGGAATTTACCTCCCAAGACAGACTGTATGAACACAATTATAAAGCACCTCTCACCCAAATAATGTCAGATCTGAATTATTGGGAAAATGTCAAATGCTCATTGTTAGGTCAAACTGATATAATAAAAATGATAATTCTTCCTAAATTAAATTATTATTCAGTGCCATACCAATCAAACTACCAAATAATTACTTTATCGAACAAGGAAAATAGTAACAAAATTCATCTGGAGCAACAAAACGGCAAGATTAGCAAGAGAACTGATGAAAAAATGCAAAGGAAGGTGACCTAGCTCTACCCTATCTAAAAACTACACTACAAAGTGGTAATCATCAAAACTGACTGGTTAAGAAATAGAGTAATGAATCAGTACGTTAGGATAGGGTCAAAAAAAAAAACTGCAGCAAAGGACTACAGCAATCGAATAATTGACAGCCTCTGGGATAAGAAGTCACTATTTGACAAAAAATTGTTGGGAAAACTGAACAACAATATGGCAAAAGCTAGACAGATCCACATCTCACACCCTATACCAAAATAAGGTCAAAACGGGTACAGGATTTAGAGATAAAGAGTGATACCATAGCTAAATTAATAGATCAAAAATACTCTATTTATCTGATCTATGGAAAAGGTATACATTCAAGACCAAACAAGAATTAGAGCACATTGTAAACTGCAAAATGTATAATTTTGACTATATTACATTAGAAAGTTTTTGCACTAATAAAATCAATGCTGCTAGAATGAGAAGGAAAGCAGAAAGCTGGGAAACAATCTTCACAACCAAGATTTTTGATAAAGGTCTCCTTTCTAAAATATATAGAGATTTGCAATTATTTGCAAATTATTCCCCTAGTGATAAATGGTCAAAGGATATGAACAGTTTTCATATGAAGAAATTAAATCTATATATAATCATATGAAAAAAATCCTCCAAATCACTATTGATTAGAGAAATGTAAATTCAAACAACAGTGAAATATCATCTCACACCAATTAGATTGGCCAAGATAAGAAAAAGGGAAGATGATCAATGTTGGAGACGTTGTGGGAAGATTGGGATATTGATGAGTTGCTGGCAGCATTGTGAATAGATCCAACCTTTCTGGAGAACAGTAGGGAACTATGCCCAAAGAGTAATACACCTGATCATATCCTGTGACCTAGCAATTCCAATTCTAAGACTATATCCAGAAAATTCTCACATGTTCCAAAATATTCATAGCAGCTCTTTGTGTAGTGGCAAAGAATTGGAAATTGAGGGGATGCCCATCCATTGCAGAACGGTTAAACAGGTTATGGTAAATAAATACTATGGAATATTATTGTTCTATAAGAAATCATAAATGGTCAGACTCTAATGAAGCATAGAATGACTTACGGGATCTGATGCTGAGTAAAGGGAGTAGAGCCAAGTGAACAATTTACACATCAACAGCATTTTGAGATGAACAACTTTGATGGAAGCAGCTCCTCTTTACATTCCAGAGAGCTAGGAAAACTGCATTTGACTGGTTAGGGAACATATATATTATCCCCAACCAGAAGAAAAGAAACAAAATAAAACAAAACACACAGGGGAAAACAAACAACCCTTCTGAATCTGATGAACTCCTTATAAAAATTATCTCTTATGTATCTATTTCCCTCAATCCTACTTTCTTATGCCAAAATTTATTAATTTGTAAAGATGTTCATCAAAATATGTATGTAAAATACTAATCTGACTCTTCCCTCCTGAGGGGATGAGGGTGAGATGGAAGGGTTGAGGGAAATTCTGTAACCTGGAAATATGCATGTACACATGGATGAAAATAAATAAATTAAATTTTAAAACTTTGGTAAGGCACTAAATAAGCATATAATATATATGTATACTTATATATGCATATAGATAATTTAGGTGGAATTATCATTTTTATTATATTAGCTTGGCCTATCCAATTTGATTTTATTTGTGTGAAAAGTGGTGTTTTATGTTTTTTCCCTAATGTCTGAGTCTGCTTTGCTAGATAAGGTCCTGCCAAGCTTGTCTGAAGTTATTTTAAATGAGATTTCTCTTTCTAGCTCTTACTGCTGTATCTTGCTAATAATATATAGAAATGTTGAGGATTTATGAGGGTTTATTTTATATCCTGCAAATTTGAGAACTTGCTAATTGTTTCTAGTAGAGTTTTAGATGATTTTTTTTAGGACTCTCTAGCATGTCATCTGAAAAGAGAGAATTTTGTTTCTTCTTTACTGATTCTAATTCCTTCAATTTCTCTTTCTTTTCTCATTGCTGAAGCTAACATTTCTAATACAATATTGAATAGTGGTAGTGATAATGGGCATCCTTGTTTCACCACTGCTCTTAGTGGGAATGCCTCCATTGGGAATGCCTCTTGCTTATCCCCATTGCATATAATGTTTGTTGAAGGTTTCAGACAGATGCTGCTTATCATTCTAAGGAATAATCTATTTATTCCTATGCTCTCTAGTGTTTTTAGTAGTATTGGGTGCTGTATTTTGTCAAAGGCTTTTTTCAGTATCTATTGAGATGATCATTTGATTTCTCGGAGATCTATTATTGATACAGTCAATTATACTGACAATTTTCCTAATATTGAACAAACCCTGCATTCCTGGGCTGAATCCTGCTTGGTAGTGGTATATTATCCTATGGATAACTTGCTGTAATCACTTTGCTAAGATTTTATTTGAGATTTTTTTGCATCCACATTCATTAGATGAAATTAGTCTATAATTTTATTTCTCTGTTTTGACCCTTTCTGGTTTAGGTATCAGCACCAAAGTAGTATCATAGAAAGAGTTAGTCAGAGTTCAGCTTTCACCTATTTTCTCAAAGTGTTTATATAGAATTGGAACCAATTGTTGCTTAAATATTTAATAGAATTCACTTTTGAATCCATCTATCCATATATATATATATATATATATATATATATTTTAATGTAGTTCAATGATGGTTTGTTGAATTTCTTTTTCTGAGATGCTGTTATTTAGGTGTTTACTTTCCTCTTAATTTAACCTGGGCAACTTATATTTTTGTAAATATTCATCCATTTCATTTAGAATATCAAATTTATTATTGGCATAGAGTTGGGCAAAATATTTCTGAATTATTACTTCAAGTTCCTCCTTATGGGTAGTGAGTTCACCTTTTTCATATATGATACTAAAATTTACTTTTATTTTCTTTTTTAAAACAAATATCTAATTTGGTGTTTTTTCATAAAACCAACATTGTTTTATTAGTTCAATAGTTTTCTTGCTCTCAATTTTATTGATTTTTCCTTTAATTTTTAGAATTTCTATTTTGATATTTAATTGGAAGTTTTTAATTTGTTCTTTCTCTAATTCTTTTAGTTGCATGTTAGTTCCTTAAATTCCTCTTCCTCTATTTTATTCATGGAAGTATTTAAAGATATAATACATTCCCTAATATCTGCCTTGACTTTATCCCATAAATTTTGGTATGTTGTCTCATTACTGTCCTTGAGTAGGATGAAATCATTAATTCTAACTATAACTTGTTGTTTGATCGTTTCATTCTTTAAAATGAGGTCATTTAGTATCCAATTAGTTTTATATCTGTCTCTCCATGGTCCATTGTTGCATGTGATTTTTATTGCTTTATGTTTGGATGCTATACCACTTGGTGCATACATATTTAGTATTGAAATTGCTTCATCGTCTATGGAACCTTTCAGGAAGATATAGTTTCCTTCCTTATCTCTTGTAATGAGATCTATTTTTGCAGCTGCTTTACCTGAGATAAGGATTGCTACTCCTGCTTTTTTCCTTTCAGCTGAAGCATAATATATTCTGTTCCAACCTTTTACCTTTTCTCTCTATGTTTTTCTTTGCTTCAAATGAGTTTCTTGTAAGCAGCATATTGTAGGATTTTAATTGTTAATCCACTCTGCTATTCACATGTTTTATGGGAGATTTCATTCCATTCACAAAGTTATAATTATTAACTCTGTATCTCCTTCCATTCTTTCTTCCTCACTTGTACTTTTCTTTCTCCTTTCATCTTATCCTTCCTCACCAAGGTTTTACTTCTGGGTGCTGCCTCCCTCAATCTGACCTCCTTTTAATCAGTTTCCCATTCCCTTTTCTTCCCCTTTGCTACTTTTAATCTTTTTTAGAAACCTTTGCTTTTCCTTTTATTTTCAATTCCTGTTATCACCCTCTCCTTTTTTCTTTCCTCCTTCCCCTTCCCTCCCCTCCCTGCTTCCCTCTAGTGAAGTATAAATTTCTAAATTCATTTGTTAATGCATGCTCTTCTCACTTTGAATCAAATTTATTGAGTAAGATTTACTCATTGCTCCCACCCTCCCTTCTTTCCCAATATTATTATAGATTTATCATTTGAACAATTTACCTTTAATGGTTTTATATACTTCAATTTTTCATAATTCTTCTTCATGACTCTCATTTCCTTTCTCAGTGTTTCTTCTTCCTCTCTTCTTTAGTTTTGAAATCCTTTTTTTTGCTCTTTCTTGGAGTTGAGACCAATTCAGGGACCCCCCCCCACTTTGAGGTTTCACATGTAGGAATTTTGACACTGCTTTCCTCTTCCAATACAGCATTTTTATTGCTACTTTAAAAAGAGTAACTTTCTATGATAGCACTCTTTTTGATTTTTTGTTTGTTTCTTTATGCTCATTTTGATACTTAATCTCTGCTCCTGGAACAGAGGCTATAATCCCAATCACTTTGTACTTGAACTCTGGGGGTCTGGTCCCTAGTTTTCCAGTCTGTCTTCTCTGCAGTCCTCAGTTTACTTCCTGTGCTAGGGAAGACCAACACCATACCAGCATTCTAGGCCTTGAACCTTGCTCTCCAAGATTGGGTTGGTCACCCCTCACCCCTATCCCACAGCCTTCTATACTGTTTGCCTCCTGAGTCAGGCTTTGTGCTATGCCATGGTTAGGAACCTCTCATGGGTTTCCCAGGTTTCCAACCTACCCTGGGCTACACTCCCCTTTTACCCAAGTGACACAGATCTTTATCCCTGAATTTCCTCAGCAAGACATAATTGTATTTTAGGTTTTTGCAAGGCAAATGGATTAAGTGGCTTGCTCAAGGCCACACAGCTAGGTAATTATTAAATATCTAAGGCCAGATTTGAACTCAGGTACTGTCACTTTTAGAATCTGTTTATAGAGGTTTCATTCAAAATTGTTTTGGGAAAAACTTTAGGAATTTCCTAACTTCTTAACACCTTCTTGGTTTCCTCTTGTGTTTATTAAACTGAATAGTAAAGGACTTTTCCAGAGGTGAACTGTAGATTGTTTTTTCAACTGACATTTTGTTTTCTGAATCTAGATATTCTAGGCAGCTTTCTTGATTTATTTTTTGCATTATGGTGATCAATTTTTTCAAAATTTGTATTATTTTGGGTGGTCAATTACTATCTTTTAGTTGTCCCTACACACTTTATCATTGAAATAAATGTTTTACTTCTTCAAAAGCCAAATTTTGACATCATTTTTTTTTGTTTGAATGTTCATTTCTTTACTTCCAGAGTATTCTTCACTTCTTTGTATTCATATTTCTAATCAGTTATGCTCTACTTTAGTTCTTTGGTAAAACTGTCTACTAAGGGTGAAGTTTTGTGTTTTTCCCATCCCTCCTCTTTATTATTTCTAACGTTCAAATATTTCTTATTTTTCTCCTAAAACAAATGAATATATCCTGATGTGGTTACTAGCTCTTTTGGAAATCTGTTGATTCATTTTCTTCTATCCTAACATTTTTTTTCAAAGATGTCAGGACTCTTTATTTTTATCTAAAAACCATTTTATCTTTTGTTATTTATATCTCCCCCCCTTTTGGTTTATCTATTAAAGGGCTTTAATTTAATCCTCTTTCTTCTGATATATTTGGAAATTTCATTCTCTTCCTCACCCCTTTCCTTTATTTTCTTTACTTTCTGACATATTCTATTTTAAAAGTACTTTCCCTGAGAAACAGATTTCTGCATTTTCTGCCTCCTTCTTTTCTATCAATTTTGCCAATCTCAAAACCAAATTGATCCTTTGGGAGACAGAAGTAGTCACAATTAGATGCTGGACTCTTTCCCTCAGGTGTAATAAGGTACAACATAGACGAGAAAATATTTTCTACCTCTTTATCTTCTTTTTTCCAGTTCTCTGTTTGATCTTTGTTAAATTATGAGTCACTGCCATGCTTTTGTCCCAAGTCGAGCATGTTTCTACATGTTGAACTTCCTTAACATAGAGAGAAGTGTGTTGGGTAAGGGTCAAGCATTGCTGCAAAGTGAATGATTGGCTAGTGTAACTTAGCCTAGTCCATGAAGACATTTAAAATACTTAATCTCTTACTCTTGGAGAATTAGTAATAAGAAAGTTTATTAAATTTTTATTAGAATATAAGTAATTAGATTCACTTTATCAAGAATGCCACCATCAGTAAAAGAGTTATCTTTGGAAGAATCCTTATAAATGATGGATTCAGAAATAATAATGGGCTGAGAAGGCATCTTAAGGAAAAACTGATAATAAGAGTCCATCTATCTTGCACCTGGTCACAGAGTTACTTAATTACTGATGCATTAGAAAAAATAGCCCATATCCCTTGATTTCTGGTCAATATTCTTCTTACTTCTCAATGCCTTTATTCTAAAAATTGATAATTTTATTAATGAAAAGCAAGTAAAAGTTTAAAGCAAAAATCTTTCAATTCCCATTCCTGGACAGAACTTCTTAATCACCATGTAAAAACTGTAACACCTCATTTACAAGACATTTTGGAGGAAGGAGGTATTCCATAAAAAATCCAATTTTCCAGATAACTGAAGCTTGTCCTTTTAAGTGCTGAGATTGAAAAATGTCAATTTCATATGAAAATCTGAAATATATTATACAAATTCCTGTTTTTTAAACTCTTCCTATGCACATGCAGTTTAACTTTGCATTATGTATATTTGCAATTATTATCTTCTTCCTACTTTAATATAAGACCGTTAAGATCAGAGACTATATCTGATGTCCTTTTGGACATGTAGTCCAGATAAGTAAAAAAATGGACAAAATGCAAGGTCTAGAATGAGGGAGATCTGAATTCAAATTTGTCACCTGAAATGTACAAACTATATGACACTGGGTAGATCATTGTTTGCCTCAATTTCCTTATCTGCAAAATAGGACTGTCTAAAACTTCCAGAATTGTTGTGAAATTTGAGTGAGAAAAATAGTTTAAAGCAGTTTGTTTAATGATTAATCCATAGTAATTTCCTTATACATAGTACTTAATATTATTTCTGTCCATTTTAATACACAAACATAATTCTTTAAAAAATTATGCATAAGAGAATCTCATAGTATCTTATTGAGTTCTATATTGTTATACTTGAAATGTTTTTGCCCAGTGTGTGATGAACAACCATGTTATACTTAATTTTTCTCAGTAATATGGTGATCAATGTAATTCTAAAAAACATTCAGAGAATAAACTTTGGAATCTGAATGCAGACCAAAGAATATTATTTTTACTTTCCTTTTTTCTTTCATATGTTTTTCCCTTTTGTTTTTCTTCTTTCACAATATAACATGATCGTATATGAATAACCCATATCAGATTGTTCCCTGTCTTAGGGAAAGTACCAGGAAGGGAGGGAGAAAAAACATTTGGAACTCAAAATCTTACAAAAATGAATGTTGAAAACTCTCTTTACATGTAATTGGAAAAAATAAAATGCTATTAAGATAAAAAAGAAAATGTTTTTGCTTTATTGGTTTTATTGAATTTACAATACATAGGAAAATTTAATTCAAAAAATTATCAGAAAGATAAAAATGGTTTGTCCCCTGTCACACAAATAGTAAGAGTCAGATAATCAGGGTCTAAAGTAAAGCCATTAGATCATAGATTTAGAACAAGAACATTTTCAGGGTTTTTAGTCCAAATGCAAACTCTGTTCCTTATTTTTGAAATAAACATAGAGAGGCCCAGATGATCTAGTGGGCTTTGCAAAGTCTGGTGTCTGAGGTAGGATTTCAAATCAAACTTCTCTAATTCCAAATCTATCACCTTATTTTCCACACTCTCAATTCTAATTTTAGTACTGTATCCACAATGACTGTTATAATAGGGTCTACATGTTCGATTTCTTTAAAAATTAAAAAGAAAAAAATAAAGCTTATCAGTTAATTCCATGTATTCTTGCTTTGATAACCATTTGAATTTTGAGCAAGGTCTATGTTTTGGCACTAGATACCAACTCTCATACACTAGAAAAAGCCTTCAGCACAGAAAACAATGCCTCCAGTAAAATCTATGGAAATTGGCCCAAGAAAGAGCCAGAAGGTCTTCTAGTCTGATTAGATCTCCATAGGATCCAGAGATAGAGAAAAAAATTGGGGCATGGGCAATGGTATTCTTTTAAAACATATATGCCCTTTTCCCTTAAAAGTTATATTTTTAGGGACACAATTCGCTGTTTTCTAAATATTTTAAAATTTGGATTATATGTAAATAAGGTCCTGGTTTCTAAAACAAAACAGGAAAACATTCATTTAAAAATGTATTTGACAATTTAAGATTATTGGGAAGAATACCCCTCTTTCTAGTTTCTAGAATTATCTGTAATATATGCCTAATTACCCCCTCTCCATAAATAAGGAGGGTTTTGTTTAGCCATATTTACAGTACATCCTTACTTCCAAATTATACGTTTAATCACAGAAGGGATAAAGCACAGAAAATGTCATGGTTTCTTATCCTGAACCAGTGGAGGAGGGGGAGGAAGCATGAGGGTGTGTTAGATGCTTCCTTTTCATTTTTTCCCCCCAAATTGTCTCATTTTCTCATCTTCTTAGTCATCAGCCACATGTTTAATTGCTTTAATTATTTTTTTTAAACAAATCAATGTATATGGTGGTTTTTGGAAGTTTGTTTTGTTTGTTTGTGTGTGTGTGTGTGTGTGTGTGTGTGTGTGTGTTTTCCATGTTTACTCTCCTTATCCAATGAAAGAAATTTTAAGTTTACAAAACCTATATTTGTTTTGCCTACATTGTTTTTATAGGTAGAGAACTGTTCTGTGAGTCACTTCCTTTACAGAAATAGCTTGAGCTATGGGTCTGAAGGGGGGAAAAAGACAGAGATGAGGATCAGGACCAAAAATGGTCCAGGAAGTGAAAAGGGGTTAGGATTACATCTCAGCTCATCAGAATTCAAGTCCTAATTCTCCCATTTATTAGCTGAGTGATCTGACAAAATTCATTTAAACTTCATTTCTTCGAAAAATAAGGATTTCTAATCATTGGAGTCATCTGATACGTTGCTTTTGGAGTGCAGCAGATTTTTCTTCCCTGAAGGTCTTAAAGTAACTTTTGGATAGCTTCATGTGTATATGATGTAAAAACGATTTATATTTGCAATAGTCCCTTCTAATTCTGAAATTCATAACATATCAAAATTGGAAAGGATAAACTGTAATTTTGGTGTTCTGGGTAGGAATTCTGAAACTATAGGATTTCTCAAAACTACAAATTATCTAAAAATCAATCCGTTTGGTCCACATTTCTTTTAAAGATTTCTGTATTGAATTTTGATGCCCCTAATCATTTTTTAAGAATTCAAATAATCTGGACTAATACACAACCACTTACTTCATACTTGTTACAAAGAAACTATATCTTCTCTATATGTATTTTATAACTTTCCTAATTAATATCAATATTAAAAATCTCTGATAAATTCATATTATATAATTTTAAGCTATAAAATACCAAAAAATCCCCTTAAAATGGTGACCTGAATCTTGAGGAATTAGCACATTCAATTTAATCTTGATGCAGTTTATACATATGAAATTGTGTTTGTCCTATATTAAAAGCATATTGCACCTTTTAGCTAATAAACTAATCTGAAGCATTCCTCTAGAAATTTCTAATTTTCCATAGTTATTATTCATTCCGTGTATCTGCAGAGTGTATACAAAGTGTCTTCCCATATGTTAGCTCATAGTAAATGCAGAACAAGATTGTCAGGTAGACAGAAGCTTTGTTATTTGTTAAATATAGAGATAAATAATTGACTACAACATCTAGAGACTTCAGGGATAATTTAGTCAGAAAATCTCATTGTACAGATTAGGAAATGAGATACATGGAGTTTAAGTGACATATCCAAGATCAAGCCAAAATATCTAGTACAAGATCACCTACTAGTTAATAACAAGGCCAGAGCTAGAACCAGTATCTTCTAAATCTTATCCAGTGATTTAAAATCAATTTCATTATTAATGATTGCAATATAAATTTTATATTTTTAATCTATATAGCATTAACTAATGTATGACCTTGTGCTAAGTATTTTTTCATGACCTTGAATAAGTCCCTTAAACTGCATATATCTCATTTTCCTTATTTGTAAATCCAGTGCCTGTAGTTATTTCATGATGAAACAAATCCTGTGTAAAATGGACTAAGTCAACCAACCCCTTTAGTTTCTCACATTGTTATATATAGGGAGCATCTAACAGGAGTAGCAAAATAATATAAGCGAGAGGTAGGTGGAAGCATGTCTCAAATAAATTGAAAAAATCCTGTCATCTAAATTGTAATCTAGTCTTCTCATATCTCATTGAAGAGATCCCAGGTTCCTGAACCCAAGAGCCTTGAGAATAATAACACTCCTCATACTAGCAGCCCTACTCTCAAGGAACTAACAACCAAATGGGCAAAGACAACATAGAGTTAAAAAAGGAGGTAGGTGCCATGGGGCCACGGTCATGATGGGGTCGAGTCTAGAAAATATAGGTGGGATATGGAAATTTAGGCTTATCTTGGAGTTTTCTTAATGTGGAATAAAATTTGGGAATCATTCAGAGTGGTGGAGGGTCCTAAGAGTTCTGAGAAGATGTAAGTATCAAAACTGTTGAAAGGGGTAATAAATTTTCTGATAATGAGGTTCCTGAAGTATGAAAATAGTGGAGTTCAGTCTAGGGAAGTGCAGATTAGAAGATATAATACTAGACACTTATTAAATGTTTAACAATAAAAGATCAATTCCTATTTCCCATTTAACATACTTTTTTTAAAAAAAACATAGCTCTTGGGAATAAGCAAATGAATATCTGAAGAGATAATCAATTAAACTCTTCATCATAGGATTATTGACCTAGAGTAGTATGAAAAATTAGAGAGCATCTAACTGGATCCTCAGTTCATTGTTTGATAGAAGCAACTTTGACCTAGGACATAAACTGACTTACCCCAAATCACACAAGAAATAAATAAAATTGTGAAAGAATGGAAATCCAGTCTTAGGGAAGAGATACTCCTTTTACATTTTTAAAATAATGTTTTAAATATTTTCAGACTCTTTCATGACTGTTTCAATTTAAGATATCTATTTGAAACATCAATAGTTCCAAGATAAAAAAGAATGGCATTTATAAAATAAATAGCTGAAATTGGTTACTATTATATTCACATAATGTTAAGAAAAAATTAGGAAAGTCCCCAGTATACTGAATGAATTTGTCCCCGGCGGTTAACTTAATCAGAGCCATGGTCAAGGGTGTCACACAATAAGTAAACATAAATGAGCTGTTCACTGCAAAACTAAAGCCAATACCTTTAGTGTGAGAATAATGTATCAAAATAAATACTAAAGTATAATTATTAGAAATCATACTAAAAAGGAAAACACAAGACATATTTACCAATGTTGTGTTTTACACTATGAAGCACTATGGAAATAACAAGTAAAGATTCTCTATTTTTTACATAGCAAATGATTAATTTGTCATAATATCTTATATTTACATTGCACATTCCTCCTAGAGAGCTCAATGTTTTCAGATATATATAAATTCATCTTTTTATAAGAAAATTTCACTAGTAGTTATTGTTTCATAGGATAAATTACCTTAAAATCAGACAATTAAAATAATTTTAACAAGATCCCATAATTGTTCTCACATACCTCAAATCAATCCCCATTTTCCCCGAATGACAGTCTCTTCTACCATCCCAAATGCTCAATGATAACCCTCATCTTTCACTCTTAGTTTTTCAGTGAAGCATAGTAAATGAAGATTGCATTTTAATTCAGAAAGATCTTGATTCAATGTAGGTTCAAATACCCACCGGTATCTTTGAGAAGATGTCCTAATCTTTCCGTATCTCTTTTTCTGTATCTATGAGGTGGGTATATGAAAGCATCTATTTTACAGATTTGTAGGAAGAAATATAAAAGGTCATGTGTCTGGTGTGCTTTGTAAACCTTGTCTACTAAGAACCTAGACCATACAATTTATTTACCAATTGTTTACTGAATTAATGAATGAAATAATAATTAGCAAATTCAATCTAAACATGAGACAGATTTTTTTTTGATTCCCCCAGATACAGAACTGGATTTCTTAGTACATGTTTTGCAGTCGCTCTTTTCCCCATCATGTTTACCTGTGAATCATTGTGTATTAAGATAAAAGTTAACTTGGTTTGGAAGAACTTATCAGGAAATTCATAAAATTTCTCTTTGAATGGAAAGTAGGGCATTAATCAAAATACTTTAGATTTTAATTAATCTGCTTATCAAACAGCAACAACAAAAGCAAATGCTGGTCTTGGCAAAATCTTTCTTGCTTACATGAAATCTTATACTTTTTGATGAAATTGCTCTTTATCACCCACCTATCACACAATCAACTATGTGATGGGTGAAATTTGAAAGAACTGAGGAAATCAAAGGTCTGAACCTCTGAACACATCAATTTATTAAACAATGTGAACTAATTACACACAAAAAAACACAGTTTTGTAGTGGTTGTAGTGGTTCTCAAAGGCAGGCGAAGAAGGGGTTGATGCATTAAAAAGTTCTTAATCAAATAGACAGTAATTAACAAGGATAGAAAAAACAAGTAATCTGATGTCTAACCAGGCAAGGTTAGAAACTTTCTGAGTTGGGAGGGGAGAGAAAACAAGTAAATAGATACAATTACTGAGGTATCCCATTCAACTCAAATGTCTGTATTCAATGAAAGAATCATGGAGACAATTGAGCTATACAGGGAAAGGTTTTGGATAAGACATATACTTTGCTTGAGATGTATAGTAGTGAGAAGACTACTTGCATCAATCTTCGAATCTGATGGTGTTCCTAGTCAACATAATTTAGGTCCTTTGTTAAAGTAGCAGACAGGTGGTTCAGCTTCCCAAGCCTATAGGGTTAAGTTCAAATATGTGCGTTTATTTTTAATTCCCATAATTGAATACAGTCTTTCCACAAGACAAAAACTGGAGGAGATCCATAATTGAACAGAAAAGGAACCAAGCTCAATCTAGAATTAAATCACAAGGTAGAGTCACTAAATTCCCGAAATTCCCACAATTCCCATAAGTGACAAGAAATGGGTTCACCTCACTAAAGTTATCTGCCCTGTTATTGAATTCTGATTTATGGAATCAAATAATTTCTTCTAGTCTTCTAGTCTTACTTCTACCGAAACAAACATCACCTTTCCAATATATCTGATGAATGATTAAAGAATTATAATGAGGAAGAATACTCATATCCAATCATATATTAATTCTAATTTGAATCTTTCCACCTTCTCCATACTGCTTCTAGTTATTCTGGGATGACTTTACTATATTTACAGAAATTTATTTCACATTTCTTCCATACTATCAAAAAAGAACTACATGAAATGTCAAATTTTAAGTATTTTATTTTATTCATCTTTGAACTCCCTCACTTCCATCTCTAATTGTTTCAAGTACTTGTTCAATTATTTTCAGTCACATCTGACTCTTTGTTTTCCTCTTATGAATAGGCAGTATTTGTTAGAATGAATGCATAAAAATTCGGATCAGTAGTTCTCACCTAACATAAGAAGCTAAGATTCACTCTTAAGTCTTCTCATAATTGATTGTTTCTTGCCTTCATTAGAGTGGATCTGGGAATTAAAATATCTAACATGCTCAGGGAGGAACATGGGATCTTCTTAGAAACATTAGGGTTAAAAGACATTTGAACATATGATTTTTTTTATTTACAGAGGAGAAGATAATAAAAGTAAACCCTTCGAAGCACATAGAAAAGCAAGTGTATGTTTTCCAATAAAATACTCTTTTCATGGTTAGACAAAATAAATATTAGTGGCAACATTGTCCAGAGTACGAATTCACTAAAAGTTGTATTTCAGTATTTGCTAGATCCTGTTTCTAAGTCCCACTCCAGATAAATGTTGTGGATTCTTTTGATTGCTTTTACAGATCTCTGGAATGATGTATCTGTATCCTAAAAGGTACTATCAATGATAATTAACAGATTGATTGATTCAGTCCTTCTTGCTTCTGTTGATAGTCCCATCTGCTTCACTATTTCTTTTTTCTTTTTAGATTTTTCACGGCACTGGGGTTAAGTGGCTTGCCCAAGGCCACATGGCTAGGTCATTATTAAGTGTCTGAGATCGGATTTGAATCCAGGTACTCCTGACTCCAAGGCGAGTGCTCTAGCCACTACACCACCTAGCTGCCCTTTCACTATTTTCCTCCCTTAGGGTTTACTACCTCTTTTCCTGGGATCAGGTCTAGAATAGCCAACCCATGAAGAGATTTTTGTGAAGGCAAACAATACTTTTATAATTCTTGGATACTTCAAGAGAATAAAATAACTTATTTATACCTTTTTCTGTTTTACAAGCCAATTCCACCATTCATATATCGGGGCTACTCTGCTCCATTTTAGTATCTGTAACTTTGGGTCAACTTATTTTGAACTTATACGTCTAATTTTCTTCCCCTCCCAGAATGTAAAACATTAGTTTCATTTTTTGTTGTGCCTTCAAATAGATGGTTTGGGGTTGCACAAGTTTTCATGCCTATCTTCAATTCTTCTCTGAGATGGTTATGATAAATTATGTAATTTAGATCAGGCTGCTTCTTCAAAGATTTATAATAAGATGTGTGGAAGGAATGGAAGCACCACCCAGAAAAACCAATTGAGAAAAAAATTAGAGAGTGGGATTATTTTGTTAGATATGCAAAAATAAATGGACAAATATAACACCAAAATCCCATTTTTCCAACTTCAAAAACAGAGTTAATTTCCTTAAGTCTTTTTCATTATGAAATAGAAATGTGAATCTCATGTATTTCCCCCCTCTCAAAATTAGAGGTCTAGAAATTGTTTATATGTCTACCTGGCAGTTAAAGATCCCTAATTGAATCTGGATAGAGTAGGAACAGTGTTGATGCTGCACAGACTGGCAAGTCAGTTGATCCAACTTTACAGCATAGGGACTTGTTTAATTTTCTGCATTGGAAATATTGTCCTTATGGATAAAGAGATCAAAAGAAGTAGGAGCAAAATCATTTTGCCCAAATTATCTTTTTTCTGTTTGGTTTAGGTAAAGTTGTAATTCTTTTTTAAAACTTAGAGATATTCTAAAGGGAAAAACTGAGTGAGATTTGGGGTCATCTGCAGCCAGTATAAGCTGCTTACAACACTTCCCCAGGCTTCTCAGTTCCATTTTACTTTGAACAGGAAAAAAATGTTTATTAAAAAAAGCAATAACAAAGAAAATGAGGACTGGGGCTTAGTAGACAGTAGAGGAAGGTAAAGATGGCATCACCTTTTTTTCCATAGCAGCCTTTGATATTATTATTCTTCATATCCTCATCTTTCTGCCTTTCACTTACAAGCAACTTTCCACTGCCAATGTCCAATGCCTCATACTAAAAATAATATTCATCCTGCCCTACCTTGTTAGAAAGGTTACAGAATGAAAGAGTGAATGCCAACTGAATTTCCTAAAGGTAAAATATAGATTTTATAAGGATTCCAAATTTTAAGGAAAATGTCACCAAAAACCTAGAAGAAAAAACTGAAAACCTATGAACTCTGTTCTGGGGCTCATTAAGAATGTTATCTTTTTCTTCTGCTCAGTTTCATGCAAAACCCACCAAAACATTAATACAAATTGCATTTATAAAATCTTTAAAAATGAAAAAAATTTCTTTATATTCTTGTATATGTTTTCTTTTGCTTCATACACAGACATACACGCACACAGACACACACATGGAAGGGCTAAGAAGGTAATGAATCTTTTTCTCCATTTTAAAGCAATGATGAAGGGTCAGCTAGGTGATGCAGTGGATAGAGGATTGGTCCTTGAGTCACAAGGTCTCAGACACTTAATAATTGCTTAACTGTGTGACCTTGGGCAAAGCACTTAACCCTAATGTCTTAAAAAAAACAAAGAAAATTTAAATAATGATAGCTATTAAAATGGAGAGATTTGTAAACATCACTAAGAAATTTATCTTTATATAGGAAGATTTGATGTAAAGAAGACTGAGTTTAGCATCAGACAATCTTGATTTTTATCTAAGAACCATTTATTAAATATATACTCTGGAAAAACAGTAATGATTTTGTTGTGACCATTGCATTGAATTATCTACCCTGCCTGGTTTCAGTTCCACAGCACAAGATGCTTCATTCCAGGATAAGTTGGAGGATAGAATACCAAACTCCTCCCAGTGACTTCCATTATAGAGGGCAGAATCTGTTACCTTAGAATGCTCTTTTTTATCTGTTGCCCTGTCTGATATCACCTCCATAGTACAAACTACCCTGTTTGCAGATATCAACTGATTTCCTTCACCTCTCCCTGTTTTCTTGCTTTCTTTGGGGTGTTATCTTCTATATAAGCTCCTTGAGAACAGGGACTATCTTTCTTTTTCATTTTTGTTTCTCCAGCTTTCCGTACAGTCCATAATGGAGAGGGTGCATACAATATTTATTGGACTTAATTTAGATTCACAAACACCTGGATACAAATCTTTCCTCCTGTTGTATTATCCTGAACCAGTTACTTAAACTCTGAGACAATATGTTGCTAAGAAGGTATGGACTTAACATTGGTTGATTGAATTTCCTTTCTTATAGTTCCCTATGATGATGAAGAATTGATAGATCTTAATAAAATAAGGCATGTGGTATAAAGAATTGAAATACTCATTTCCTCAAGAGGTTTACAGAACCAAGGGGCAGAACCAAGATGATGGCATGAAGTTAGCAAGCTCCTGGAGTTTTTGCCTACACAACCTTAAATGAAGTCTATATACAAACATTAAAGCTACACATCCCATCAAAAACCGGGAAGATAGAAACAAGTTTTCAACTGTAGACATCAAGGAAGATTTTCAGTGAAGGTTCATCTCTTTGGGAGAAAAGGGGAAGTGAAGTCTAGCAAGACAGAAAACAGGATAGCAAACAGGAAGCTTTAAATCATAATGCAGTCCAAGTCCCGGCAGTCAGAAATAGCACACGTCTGACAAACAGATAGAAAGACATCAGGGTGGGTCCCAACCACAAATAAAGTCTGGGACAAAGTCTATCAGAAAGCCTAGATCAGAAAAGTGTCTGGAAAATGCATTTCAGGAAATTATCATGGGAAATAGTCCAAATCTGCTAGAAGAAGATAAAAATTTCCCTTGAAATAAAATCCTCGAGGAATAGACCCCATAGTCAAATTCCAGAATCTCCAATAAAGTAGAAAGTATTGCATGCAGCCAAAAAAAAAGGAAGCAATTTAAATACAAAGGAAGCACAATTAGACTTACACAGGACTTATCAGCTTCAACAGTGAAAGAATTTGAGGGCCTGGAATATGTTATTTTGGAGGAAAAAGGATCTTAGATGACAACCAAAAATTTTACTATCCTGTAAAATTCAGCATATTCTGTTTGGGGGGAATGGATGTTCAATGAAATACGTGACTTCCAAAACTGCCTGATAAAAAGATTAGAACTAAACAGAGAATTCAATCTCCAAATGCAAGACTCAAGAGATGTATTAAAAAGGTAAATGGAAAGGGAACAAAAAAAACAAATTTTGAGAACATTAAATGGTATACAATCCTAGAATTCTAACTTGAGAATTCTGTTTCTCTTAGGATAGTTAAAGGATTGAATATTGTTCAAGAGACTGTAATTAGAGGATATGGGTATGACTGGTTCTTGTACTTCAGTTGAAGAAGGTGAAAAAGACATCATTATGTCTGAGGCAAATTACAGGACATCTGTCTATGACTGCAAAAACAACACAGGCTCAGAATGCTAGAATGCTCCAGCATAGATCGGGCACAAACAGTCCAGGAGAAAAGGTGGAGTGTTTATTTTAAACTTTACATGTCTCATGTTTCCTTTGACCTACTTTAATTCTGTCTTGCTCATAGAGTTCAGCATTTTCTGTGATGAAGACATTCTATATCTTTGCAAGTGTCCACCATACCTTACCATTAATTGGAAAGGTCTTAAGTGAGACCTTCAGAGTGCCCCATAACTAAGAGTTCTTAGAGGCTCTATATTTAATTAAATCAAAAGTGACTTTATTTTACAAGCACTTAGAAATTTTTAGTTCCATAGGGGCAGAGGGTAGGAACCTACTTAGAAGAGATGGACATAGAGAGATTAAGAAGTGACCTCTTAATTCATACTTTCTTTAATAAGGCTTTAAGTACCATGGTTGGTGAGCTAAATGGCGAGAGTGTGGGAGAGATTATCCCTAATGGGGGACAAATGATTCATGAAATGATTTGGCTTTGCATGATGCTTTGACTCATGAGAATACAATGCCCTTGTAGGGTACTTGAAAAGGGGATAAACAATAAAGTGATTATAATTTGATGTGATTCAGGAGTCTTGAGAAGTATTTTTCTAATGATACAGAAGAAAAGAGGGTACCTGTGACTATGAGACAGTGCTGTTTAACATATGTTTCAAAATATTCACAGCAGCCCTTTTGTAGTGCCAAAAAATAAGAAATTGAGGGAATGTCCATCAATTGGGTAATGGTTGAACACGTGATGGTATATGAATAGTTTGGAATACTAGTTTTTAATAAGAAAGCGTAAATGGTTGTGCTCTAAGAGAAGCATGGAATGAATTACAGAATCTGTTGTTGAGTGAAGGGAGCAGAACCAAGAGAAGATTGTATACATTAACAACATTGTGAGATGATCAACCTAGATGCATGAAGCTACTCTCAGCAGTTCAGAGAGCCAGGAAACCCTATTCGATTGGCTATGGATAATGCTATCCCCATCCAGAGGAAGAAAAACAAAACAAAACAAAACAAATCAAAACACCTTCAGAATATGATGAAAAGTATATTCATTTAAAAAAAATCACTTACCAAGGAACTACTTTACTGTACTAGAAAAAATTAGTAACAAAATTCAACTGGAGAAACAAAAGAGCAAGAATAGCAAGGGAACCTATGGGAAAAATGTAAGGGAAAGTGACCTAACTCTACCAGATATTACACTATTATAAAGCAGCAGTCATTGAAACTGCCTAGTACTGTTTAAGAAATATAATAGTGGATCAGTGGATTAGGGTAGTTTCAAAAGTAATTGTAGTAAATGACTACAGTAATCTACTATTTGGCAAACCCAAAATCATCAGTTTCTTGGATAAGAACTCACTACCTGATAAAAAGTTGTTTGGAAAACTGGAAAATAGTATGGCAAAACCTAGGCATAGATACGCATCTCACACCCTATACAAAAATAAGGTCAAAATGGGTACAGGATTAGACATAAAGAGGTACCATACATAAATTAATAGACCAAGAATTACTCTAGCAGATCTATTGAAAGGGGATAAACCTAGGCCCAAACAAGAATTGATGCACATTATAAACTGCAAAATGAATGATTTTGAGTATATTAAATTAAAAAGGGTTTGCACTAATACAATCAATGCTGTCAAAATTAGAAGGAAAGCAGAAAACTGGGAAACAACCTTCACAACTAGGAGTTCTGATAAAGGTATCATTTCTAAAATATATAGAGAACTGCATTAAATTTATAAGGTCACAAGTCATCCTCTAGTGATAAATGGGCAAAGGATATGAACTAGCAGTTTAAAAATGAAGAAATTAAAGATATATATATATATATGTATATATATATATATATATATATATATATGAAAAATGTTCCAAATCATTATTGATTATAGAAATGCAAATTAAAACAACGAGGTATCACCTGACACTTATCATATTGGCCAAGATGAGAAAAAGGGAAAATAGTCAATGTTGAAGTGGTTGTGGGAGGATTGGGATATTGATGCAGAACTGGTGGAGATGTGAACAGATCCATCCTTTCTGGAGAGCAATATGGAGCTATTCCTAAAGAGCAATAAAACTGTTCACTCCCTTTGACCCAGCAACTCAATTCTAGATCTATATCTAGAAGAAATTAGAAAAAAAGGGAGAAGTCCTAGGTGTTCCAAAATATTCATAGCAGCTCTTTTTTGTAATGGCAAAAAATAGGAAATTGAGGGGATGCTCATCAACCAGGGAATAGCTGAACAAATTATGGTCCATAAATACTAAGGTATATGAGTGTTGTATAAGAAATCGTAAATGGTTGGACTTTAGAGAAGCATGGAATGATTTACCTGATCTTATTCTGAGTGAAGGGAGTAGAAAGAAGAGAACAATGCACACATCAACAATAACATTGTGAGATGATCAAACTTAATGGAAGCAGCTCCTCTCAGCAGTTCAGAAAGCTAGGACAACTGTGTTAAACCAGCTATGTTAGCCCCATTCAGAGGAAGAAAAACATAACAAAGCAAAACACACACACACACACACACACACACACACACACACAAGGCAAACCCCCAGAATTTGATGAACATCTAATTCCTCATTCTGAAAATAATTAATACTACTCTGTAAACGTGATTTTGAAAATATGTGAGTATAATGCTAACTTGATTGTTCACCACTGACAGGAAGGGGAGTAGCAAGAGAGAGTGGAAGGAAAGTTTTTTAAGTTGAAAATATACATGTGTAAATGGATGAAAATAAATAAATAAAAATATGTTTTCTTCAAAAAAAAATCTCTTGTGTATTTCTTTCCCTTAATCCAAATTCCGCATGCATAAAATGACTACTTTGTAAACATATTTAACACAAATGTGCATATACAATATTAACCTGTTTGCTGCTGAAGGGGAGAGGGTGGGAATGAATGATGGAAAGAAATTTTGTACCCTAATAATATACAAATTCATATGGATCAAGTTGAAAGACTTTCATAACATGTATTTGGAAAAATGAAATATCAATGGAAAATGAAAGAAATCAATCAATCATTCAACCTTTGTTTGATGATAGTACTTTGAGTGCATGAAGTAATCAAGCAATCAATTAATCAACTTTTGATTTATTGTAATTTGATATTACTTTGAAAACAATAAAACATAAAAAGGAGAAGCCTTGGTATTAATGAATAAATAAACCTAGGTAAGGAGGCACAAAACCCTATTATAGTATAGGGAAAGAAAAGAGGGTATGAACACTGAGTAAATCCTATTTAATAGATTTGACCCTTAGAGGGAACAAAATATATTCTCAATTAGGTTAAGAAATCTATCTTATTCTATTGAGAAGTGTAAGGTGTGGGGGAAGGAAAGAAAAGGGATGAAGGGACTGATAAAAGAGAAGGCAAAGTTATAAGTGAAAGCAAATTGAAAGATAAAATTTAAAATAAAGTTTAAAGGAGAAAGATTTAAAATAAAGGTTAAAGGAGAAAGAGAGAAAAAACATTGATGAGGAGGAATAAGAAGAAGGGGAAAGAAAAAAGTACACATGGGGAAAGATAACATGGAAGTAAATAAAGAATTAGTAATCTTAACATGAATGGGAAGTAACAGAATGGATTAAAAACCAGATTCATACAAGACCTGTATTTCAAGAAACACATCTGAAGCAAAGAGACACACACAAAGTAAAGGCCAAAGACTGAAGTAAAATATTCTATGCTTCAGTTGAAGAAAAAAAAATCAGGGATAGAGATAGTGATCTCAGACAAAGCAAAACCAAAAATAGTTCTCATTAAAAGGGAAAGGAAGGATACTACCTCTTCTTTAAAGGGACTATATGCATTGACATAATATCATTATTAAACATATATGCACCTATTTGCATAGTGTCCAAATTCTTATAGTAGAAGTTCAATAGATTACAAGGAGATACAGATGACAAAACTGTAAAATGGGGAACCCCCAGCTCCCTCTTGAAGAACTAGATAAATCTAGCCACAAAATAAACAAGAAGGAAGTTAAGAAGGTGAATAAAATCTCAGAAAACTTAGATATGATAAACTCTGGGGAAAACTGAATGGGAATAGATGCAGTACATGACATCTATATCAAAACTGACCAAATTCTAGGGCATAAAAACCTTAATAAAAATAAAAATCAAATGCAGAAAGTCAGAAATAATAAATGCATGCTTTTTGGATCATGATTCAATAATAATTACATGCAATATAGGGGCATGGAAAAATAAGCCGAAAAGTAATTGGAGAGTAAATAAATTAATTTTCAATATTTTTAATTTTACAATTTTACTCCATAATTACTTCCCTCCCCATCCCCCACAGAAGGCAGTCTGATAATCTTTACATTCTTTCCATGCTATATCTTGATGAAAATTGAATGGGTTGAAAGAAAAAAATCATATCCTTAAGAAAAAATAAAAGAGATACCAAACTAATACATAAAATTTTTAAAAAATTAAAAGTGATAGGATTTGCTTTGTTTAAACTCCACAATTCTTTATTCGGATAGAAATGGTATTCTCCATCACAGATACCCTAAAATTGGCCCTGATTATTGTACTAATGAAACTAGCAGGTGCATTAAGGTTGATCATCAACCCCATGTTGCTTTTAGGGTGTACAGGGCTCTTGTAGTTATGCTCATCTCACTCAGAAGCAGTTCATGAAAGTCTTTCCAGGCTTCTTTGAATTTCCTCCCTCCTGTTTCCTAATAGAACAATAGTGTTACATAATGTATATATACTATATTTGTTCAACCATTTCCCAATTGATGAACATTCACTCAATTTCCAATTCTTTGTCACTAAAAACTTAACTGCTATGAATATTTTTGTAGAAGTGATATTTTTACCCTTTTTCATAATTGCTTCAGGGTATAGACCCAGTAGTGTTATTGTTGGATCAAAAGTATGCACATTTGTATTTTCCTTTGGGTACAATTCCAAATTGCTCTCCAAAAAGGTTGGATGAGTTCACAGTTCTACCAACAATGTATTAATGTCCCAGATTTCCCACATCCCTTCCAAAATTGATCATTTTCCTTTCTGGTCATATTGGCCAATCTAAGAAGGTGTGAGGTGGTATCTAAGAGATGTTTTAATTTACATTTCTCTAATACATAATGATTTAGAACAATTTTTCATACAACTATAGAAAGCTTTGATTTCCTCATTTGTAAATTTCCTCTGCATATCCTTTGACCAGTCATCAATTGGGCAATGGATTTGTTTTTTTTAAATGAATTTGACTCAGTTCTCTGTATATTTTAGAAATGAGTCATTTGTCAGAAATATTAATTGTAAAAATTGTTTCAAATTTACTGCATTTCTTTTGATCTTGGTTAGAGTGGTTTTGTTTATGCAAAACCTTTTTAATTTAATGCTATCAAAATCATCTGGTTTGTTTTTAATGATGTCCCTTCATTTCTTCCTTTGTCATTAACTACTTCCCTTTCCATAGATTTGACAAGTAAACTATTCCTTGATCTCCTAGTTTGCCTATAATACTGTCTTTCATATTAAAATTCTCTACCCATTTTGATCTTATTGGGGTATATGGTGTGAGATTTTGTTCTAATCCAAGTTTCTGCCATATGAACTTCCAATTTTCCCAATAGTTTTTATCAAAGAGACAGTTCTTATCCCAGAAGCTAGACTCTTTGGGTTTATCGAACAATGGATTACTATAATTATTTCCTGCTACCTCTTTTGTACCTAGTCTATTCCACTGATCTATCACTATTTCTTAGCCAATACCAGTTAGTTTTGATGACTGATGCTTTATAATATAATTTGTGATCTGATAAAGCTAAGCTACCTTCTTTTGCACTTTTTTTCATTGAATCCCTAGACATTCTTAACTTTCATATGTTTCTCCTTATGAATTTACTTACCTTTTTTTCTAGCTCATTAAAGTAATTATTTTGAAGTTTGGTAAGGAACTAAATAAGTAGTTTAATTAGTTTAAATAAGTAATTTAATTTAGAACTGTCATTTTTATTATATTAGCTCTGCCTATCCATGAGCACTTTATATTTGCCAAGTTATTTAAATCTGGTTTGACTTGTGTGAGAAATGTTCTATAGCTTTTTTCATAGATTTTCTGAGTCTGCTTTGATACGCAGACTTCCAAATATCTTATATTGCCTGAAATTCTTTAAATGGAATTTATTTTTCTAGCTCTAGCTGGTTTAATTTGCTAGTAATATATAGATATACTGAGATTTATGAGGATTTATTTTATATCCTGTGATTTTGCTAAAGTTGCTAATTGTTTCTAGTAGTTTTTTTGATGATTTTTTAGGATTCTCAAGGTATACCATCATGCCATTTGCATAGAGATAGATTGGTTTCTTCCTTCCAAATTCTAATTCCTTCCATTTTTTTTCTTCTCTTATTGCTGAAGCTAATATTTCTACCAAAATATTGAATAGTAGTGATGATAATTGTCATTCTTGTTTCACCCCTGATTTTATTGGGAATGCCTCAAGCCTATCCCCATTGCATATAAGGTTTGTTGATGGTTTCAGATAGATACAACTAATCATTCTATGGAGCAAGCCATTTATTCATACACTCTCTAGTGTTTTTAGTAGGAATGGCTGCCATGTTTTGTCAAAGGCTTTTTCAGCATCTATTGAGATAATCATATGTTTTCTGTGAGGTTTGCTATTGATAGAATTAATTATACTAACAGCTTTCCTAATATTGAACCAACCCTGCATTCCTGGGATAAATCCTGCTTGAGCATAGTATATTATCCTAGTGATAACTTGCTGTAATTGCTTTTCTAAAATTTTATTTGAGATTTTTACATCCATATTCATTAGAGAAATTATAGAAAATTTATAATTTTCTTTCTCTGTTTTGACTCTTCCTGGTTTAGATATCAGCACCATATCATTGTCATAGAAAGAATTAAGCAGAGTTCTGTCTTCACCTACTTTTTGAAAGAATTTATATAGAATTGGAACCAATTGTTCTCTAAATATTTGATAGAATTCACTTGTGAATCTATCTGGCATTGGAGATTTTTTTTAGAGAGTTCAATAATGGCTTGATGTATTTCTTTTTCTGAGATCGGGTCATTTAGCTAGTTAATTTCCTCTTCATTTAACATGGACAAGTTATATTTTTGTAAATACGAATCCATTTCACTTAGATTATCAAATTCATTGGCATACAATTGGGCAAAATAATTCTGAATCACTACTTTAAATTTCTTCCTCATTGCTAATTTCACTTTTTCATGCATAAAGCTAATGATTTAGTTTTCTTCCTTTTTTAAAAAATCAAATTAACTAAAGGTTTATCTATTTTATTGGATTTTCACAAAGCCAACTCTTGGCTTTTTTATTAGTTCGATAGCTTTCTTGGTTTTGATTTTATTAATTTCTCCTTTAATTTTTAGAATTTCTAATTTGGTATTCAATTAAGGATTTTTTTAGTTTTTTTTTTAGATTTTTCAAGGTAATGAATGGGGTTAAGTGACTTGCCCAAGGCCACACAGCTAGGTAATTACTAAGTATCTGAGACCGGATTTGAACCCATGTACTCCTGACTCCAAGGCCAGTGCTTTATCCACTGCACCACCTAGCTACCAGCAATTTTGGGATTTTTAATTTGTTCTTTTCCTAATTTTTTTAGTTGCATGTTTAGTTCATTGATTTCCTCTTTATCTAATTTATTCAAGTAAGCATTGAAAGATATAATATATACCCTGAAAACTGCCTTAACTGTATCCCATATGTTTTGGTATGTTTGCTCATTGTTGTCATTATCTAGCATGAAATCATTAATTTTTTCCTATACTTTGTTGTTTGATCCACTCATTCTTTAAAATGAGTTATTTAGTTTCCAATTAGTTTTAGGTCTATCTCTCCATGGCCTATTATTGCATGTGATTTTTATTGCATCATGATCTGAGAAGGCAGTATTCACTATTTCTGCCTTTCTGCATTTGATTCTAAGGTTTTTTATGCCCTAGTACATGGTCAATTTTTAAATAATTTAATTTTTAGAAATGAGTGGATCAAAAACATGTTATAGAAATAATTATTCATTTAATCCAAGAAAATGATAATAATGAGACATCATAGCCAAATTTATGGGATTCAGTCAAAGTAGCTTTTAGGGGAAATTTTACATCTCTTTTATGCCTATGAATTATGAAATTTTATTATGAAAATTTATATCTCTTATATGAAAAACAGAGAAATGAGTTTGTAACTAAAAATATAGAAAAAGAAATTAAAAACCCCCAATTAAACAACAAATCAGAAATTCTGAAAATCAAGGGAGAGATTAATAAAATTGGAAGCAAGAAAGCCAATTCTACATATACTATTTTAAAAAAATAGTTCTTCCAAATTCCTTTTACAACATTAATATAGTGCTGTCACCTAAACTAGAAAGAACCAAAACAAAGAATTTATAGACCAATTTCTCTAATGAACATTGATACAAAAAATCTTAAATAAAATATTAGCAATGAGATCACAGCAAGTTATTACTAGGATAACACATCATGATCAGGTAGAATTTATACCAGGTAGGCAGGGATGGTTCAATAATAGGAAAACACTTTAAGTGAACATATCATTAACAAAACGAACAAAAACCCTATGATTCTCACAATAGATGCTGAAAAAGCCTTTGACAAAATACAATAACCATTCCAATTAAAAACGCTAGCAAGTATAGGGATGAATGGAGTTTTCCTTAAAATAATAAGCAGTATGTAATAGGGATAAACTAGGAGCATTTCCAACAAGTTTGGGGGCAAAACAAGGATGCTCATTATCACCATTACTATCCAGTACGATAGTACCAATATGAACTTTAGCAATAAGAGAAGAAAAAAGAAATGTAAGGACAGAATTGGCAGTGACCAAGTGAAGTTTTCACTCATTGCAGAAGATTTGATAGTATATATAGAGAAGTCAAGAAAATCATAGAAAATCTATTTGAAACAATTATCAAATTCAGCACAGAAGGATATGAAATAAACACACACAAATCACCAGCATTTTTATATCTGAACAATAAAGCCCAAGAGCAAGAGATTGAAAAAGAAATTCCATTTAAAGTAATTGCAGACAATATTAAATACTTGAGAATCTATCTCCCAAAATAAATTCAGACATTGTACGAAGATAATTATATACCACTTTTCACACAAATAAAGTCAGATCTAAACAAGTGGAAAAAAATGTGAATTGCTCATGGCTAGGTCCAGCTAATATAATAAAATGACAATTCTGGGCAAATTATATCATTTATTCTGTGCCAAACAAAATAATTATTTTACCAAGTTAGAAAATTGGCAACAAAATTCATCCAGAATAACATACAATCAAGAATTTCAAGGAAACTGATATATATATATATATATATATATATATATATATATATATATATATATATATATATGAGAGAGGGAGGGGGAGAGAGGGAGGGGGAGAGAGAGAGAGAGAGAGAGAGAGAGAGAGAGAGAGAGAGAGAGAGAGAGAGAGAGAGAAAGGAAGGTGACCTTGATCTATCAGATCTAAAACTATACCAAAAAGTGAAGGTCAGCAAAAACTGCATGGCATTGGTTAAGAAACAGAATAATGGATCAATGCATCAGGACAGGTTTAAAAGAGACAGAAATAAATGCCACAGTAATCTACCGTTTGACAAACCCAAAGACAGGTTCTTGGATAAGAACAGTCTATTTGACAGAATCATTAAGGAAACTATATAATAGGCAAAAATGAGTCATAGACCCACATCCTACCCCATACCAAAATAAAGTCAAATTGGGTATAGGATTTAGACAAAAAGGACAATACCACAGAGCAATTGATAGATCATCAAATACTCATCTGTCAGGTCTATGGTTAGGGGAGAAATTTATGACCAACCAAGTAATAGAGTACATTATTATTTGGAAAGTATTATTTTAAATATATTAAAATAAAAAGGTTTTGCCCTAATTAATTTTTTTTCATTAATAAAACTAATTCTGATATCAATAAAAGGAAAAGAGATATTTGAAAAACAGGTAGGGGTACTAATAAGTGTATCATTTATAAAATATAGAGAGAACTGAATCAAATTTATATAGTTACAAATCATTCCCCAATTGATAATTGTTCAAAGAATATGATTAGGCAGTTTTCAAATGAAGAAATTAAAGATATATGTAATCATATGAAAAAAGTTCCAAATCATTACTGATGAGTAATGAAAATTAAAACAGTTATGATGTACCACCTCACACTTATCAGATTGGTTAAGATGACAAAATTGGAAAATAATCAACATTGGAGAAATTGTGGGAGGATTGGGACATTATTGCACTGTTTGTGGAATTGTGAATGGATGTAACCATTCTGGAAAGCTATATGGACTTGTGCTCAAAGGGCATTAAATTGATCATACCCTTTGACCCAACAATACTAATACTAGGCCTGTATCCAGAAAAGTTCTATAGGTCCCAATATATTCATAGCAGCTTTTTTGGTAGTGGTGAAGAACTAGAAAGTGAGGGGAAGCCCATCAGTTGGGAAATTGAACAAGTTATGGTACATGACTATTATGGAATACTTTATTCTATAAGAAAAAATGAATGACTGGTCTCTAGAGAAGCATGGAATAAATTACAGGAACTGAAACTGAGTGGAGGTAGCAGAGCCAAAAGAACAATGAATACATTACCAAAAGCATTGTGAGTTGATCAAATTTGATGTAAGCAGCTCCTCTCAGCAGTTCAGAGAACTAGGACAGTCATATTTGACTGACTATGGACAATGCTATCTACATCAGAGGCAGAAAAACAAAACAAATATCTGCAGAATGTGAATGAATACTATGTACAGTTTTAAAAAATGTCTCATGTTTTTTCTTTCCTATCTTATGTTTTTTTTTCTTTTCCCTTAGTACTAATTCCTCATTCAGAAAACAACTAATCTGCAAAGATGATAAGCACAATTGTGTATGTACAATAATCACCAGACTGTTTGTCATTGAGGGGATGAGGGGTGGGAAGGGAGGGTGGAAGGAAATTGTTTAACTTACAAATATGCATATTCATGGAGATTAATGTTTGAAAAATATTCAGAACATAAAATTGGAAAAATAAATGAAAATATCAATTGAAGGGAAAAAAAAGAAGCTTATATGACTAGTGTGGGATTTTACGGGAATACAGATAAAATGCAAAATGTTCAAAGGATTATTCAAAGTACAGGTAATATTGCAAAGAGCCTATCTTGTCAGTCTCAAAGTCAGAAAAGCTTTTCTCAAAACCCTGTCTCTGATACCCCTGGCTCTGATTGAATGTACCTGGACAAGTGATTTTACACATCAATTAGAACAAATAATTGTTTAACTATTTTCATTTTTTAATTTAATTTTTAAAAATTTTATCCCAGCTACATGTAAAAGCAAGTTTCAGCATTTATGTCCAAAATCTTGAGATTCAAATTTGCTCCTTTCCTCCTACCTCACTGCCTTCATTGAGAAAGCAAGTTACTGGGTGTAATTTAAAAATGTGTAGTCATGAAACACATTACTACAATACTCATGTCGTAAAAGTAGACATAATCATTCCCACAATGGAGAACCCACATTAAAAATAAAGTGAGGTGAAAAAAAAGTGTTATTCAGTCTGTATTCAGACACCATCAGTTCCTTCTTTAACATGTCCATCAGAGAAATTCCTTCAGTATTTTCCCACAGTTGCTATTGCTAACTGTATTTCTCTCCAACTGTATTTCTCTACCCCACTCCCGTTTATTCTAGTCTCTCTTTCTCTCCTTTCACCGTTTCTCCTCACAAGTGTGCTGTATGTAACAATGCTCTCCAACAATCTCCCCTCTCTTCTATCACCTACAACCATCTCCCTTCCCCGGTGCCCTTTCTCCCAACGCTTTCTACTCCTATTTTCCTAGAGTAAGATAGATTTTTTATACCCAATCGAGTTATTTCCTCTCTGTGTCACTTCTGATTACAGGATCACTCCTCCTCATCTTCCTCCTTCTCCATTCCATTGCAAAAGCTTTTTCTTGACTCTTTTATGTAAATAACTTTCCCCATTCTACTTCTCCATTCCCTTTCTCCTAGTACATTCGTTTCTCTCCCATTCACTTTATCTTTATATTATACCTTCATATTCAGCTTCCTCCTATACCTTGTCTAACACATTTAGATATGCTCTTTCTAACTGCCTAATAAATAAGACACTACATAGAAATATCATCATCCCATTAAATACCTCATAATTAGCCCTTCTTGTCCACCCTCTCTATGTTTCATCTGAGTCCTGTACTTGAAAATTGAACTTTCTGTTCATCAGGAAAATTTGAAAATCCCCTATTTTAGAAGAAGAAAAACAAAATAAAACAAAATAAAAAAAGAAACCAATCCTTCAGAATCTGATGAACACTTTATAAAAATTATCTCTTATGAATCTCTTCAACTTAATACTAAATCCTCAAACCAAAAAATGTCTAATCTGTAAACATGTTTATCAACAATGTATGTACAATGCAAACCTGACTGTTCACCCCAGAGAAGGGAGTGGAAAGGGAGGAAGAAAATTTTGTAACTTAAAAATGTACATATGCATATGGATGAAAAAAATAAATATTTTTAAAAGGGAAAAGAAAGAAAGAAAATCCCCTAATTCATTGAATGTCCATCTTTTCCCCTGAAAGCAGATGTTCAGCTTTGCTGGGTAGTTGATTCTAGCTTGCATTCCAAGCTCTTTTGCCTTCTGTAACATCATATTCCAAGCCCTATGAACACTTAATATAGAAGCTGCTAAATCTTTTATTTTAATCCTAATCGTCACTCCACGATAGCCCAATAATTTTCTTCAGAGAGCTTTTGTCTTTTCTTTGCTGTCTGGTTAATTCTGCTTTTTTTTAAAGGCATCCTTCTTCTCATTTGCCTTTTGGACTGCTTTTTCCATTTCCCTTTCCAAACTTCTTTATAAGATATTTTCTTCAGTATTTTTTGCATTGCCTTCACCAAGCTATTGACTTGATTTTCCTGATTTACCAGCATTGCTCTCATTTCTCTTACCAATTTTTCCTCTCCCTCCCTTACTTTATTTTCAAAGTTCTTCTATAGTCTGAGACCACTTCTTATTTTTTTTCTTGGAGGCTTTGGATACAGAAGATTTGGCTTTTGTCATCTTCTGAGTGTGTGATTTGATATTCCATGGGACCAAAGTAATTGTCTACGATCAGATTTTTTTTCTTCTGTTATTTGCTCATTTCTCCAACCTTTGACTTGATTTTAACTCTTTGTTAATGCAGAACTCTGCTTCCAGGGTGAAGGATGCACTGTTTCAATCTGAGGTTTTTTGCAGCTGTTTTCATGGACATCCCTCCAGTGACTTCCATTCCTTCAAGGACTTATGAGAGGCTCTGACTATTCCACTGACCTGTGTTCTTGTCTGTGGAAGACCACAAGCATTCTCCTCTGCCATGGAAATATGAGGAGGGTTCCTCATCCACTATGGCAGTATAGGGGCCCCAGAATTTGACGTGGATCTGAATATTTGAAAAAGCAGTGTCCTGCCTCAGCGATAGCAAAGAGATCCCTGCAATCTCCCCCAACTCCCTTTCAATCCATGAGCGAGAGGGTTCTGGAAGCAACTGCTGGGTGACCGTGCTAGGTGGCTTCTCAGGCTTGCTTTTGGTTTGGGGGGCAGGGTCGATGCTGAGATCTCTGCTGGAATGAGCATGCTTTTACTCTGGTGTGGCAGAGGTTTATTTTTTTGACCAGGCACCCATTTGGCTATTCCTAGATGCCTGGAGCCAGTTTACTCTGGGGAGGCCAGGCTGTACTGCAGACCCTTACTAAACCAGACCTTTCCTGCAGATTTTCCAAGTTTTCTTGGGCTTGAAAATTGTTTCATTCAGGTTTTTTGTGGGTTCTGTCACTCTAGAATTTGACTAGAGTCATTATTTAAAGATATTTGGAGTTGTTTGGGGGAAAGGTTTTGGGAATTCCTGCCTTTACTTTGCCATCTTGGCTCCATTCCTGTTTTATTATTTTGAGAGAAGGTGTTAACTTACATTCATAAAGAGAGTTACATCATCTGTGATTTCTCTATATTTAAACTTTTGAAGATTGGAGGGAGATCAAAAAATCTTAAGTACTGGTGTAGATGACGGTTGAGTTGAGTCTTGCAATGAGTTCCAAATATGGAAATGACTGTTACAAAAAAATGAAAGAATTGGGAGATGAAATGCCTTACATGGACCAGTATGAATTCTTATAACAAATTACTTGTATGACCTTGGCTCACTGTTTCCCTCCTTTTGAACTCAGTTTCTGATTCTAATAAATGAGGGATTTGAGTGAAATCATTACAAAGACTCCATCCAATTCTGAATCTTCTCAATTTATAGCCATAAATTGTCATGGACAAGTGACCACTTCTGAGCTTTCTTTTTCACTTGAGTTGCATTTAGAACTCATAATAATCAAGGCTTATGCTGAGACATAAATGAGATTTTTGCCCCCAAAATGAAATTTGTATATATCAAAAAATGAATAAATACATTATTACTATAGAAATATAAAAGGAAATGAAGAGAATCAAAACTGATGCTGAAAATAGTAGTTTCATATTCCATGTAGTTATAGGACTAACATGCCTCAATTTATTTTCTATATCCCTCTCCTCCTCTATCCCATAAACACCCAACCTATTTTTCCCTGTTTACTTTCCAGGGTCTCCCTTCCTTATGTTCTTGCTGAGTAGAACAGTATGTCTCCTGTCCTCCTGTCCCAAGGGACAGACCATTTTCTCCAGAGAGGATGCAAATAACACTTTTGTTATCTTGATTTTCACATACTATGGGAGGGAGCTTGTTCTAGGCATATTTAATTGAATGAAAAGGGCACAGGATGCTAAAAATCAAGAATTCAATTAGATCTGCAAGTTCTTTCTCTATTCTGAAATTATAACCACTGTATAGTGAGTAATTCTCTTTTCCTGTTAATTTAATTTTTTTTAATTGAATCATTTACATATTATTTTTAGGTGTATTCCTGATACCAGCAGCCTATTAGTTCTGATTTAATGTCATTGCACAATGTAAACAAAAAAGAGTTTTACTTATCCTGACAAAGCCTGTATTTACAACAAGAATCTCTTGATGCCTAGATTTGATGGTAGATATATCTCCCTCACCCTCACCCTCATCTCCACAGGGAAATGTGTCTGGTGAATAGAGTAGAGTGTAGTGTATCTCCAGATGTCTGGAAAGACATCGTGCATCTCAATTTTAAAAGCTACAGTTTTTCTACTCCTAGATGACCACGCAGGTAGCCACAAAAGATATCTTCATTTAACAGATAAATGTAGGAAAGAGAGAGAGAGAAAATAACATCTCCACAATCACACCGCTAAATTCAACGACTTCACTAAACCAATGAACAATCCGAGGCACAGAAAACTGAAGCGATTTGCACTGAGGACACACATTAAAAGTGTCTTAGTTGAGATACGAAACCCAGTCTTTCTGACTAAATCCAGTGCTCTAAGCAGAATTCATAGTGGTCCTTCAGCTATACCAAGACAACAAGGAAGTTGTCTCTGGACTTCAGTTTCCTGAAGTCAACTAAGTAAAATGACTAGATGATTCCAAAGGTTCCTTCCAATTCTAAGTCTGTGACTATATTAATGTAGAATATTAGAATCCCCCGATGCCCAGGCTGATTTAGATATTCTCAAGATATTTCCCTTCAGAGTAAAACAGGTATGTGTGTGTATGGGGGGTGTGAAATAGAAAAGTAGAACATTCAATGTCATACTAGGACACAACTAATTAAAATGGTAACCTAAAATTGAGCAAGCGGTAGTTAATTAACCAAAATAAAATTAGGTAAAGATTTAATTTTAAGTGAAACGTAAGACCTTGTACCTAGTTGGTATTCAATACGAATTGGCAAGATTTAATTACCTTAAATTTAAGGCTGAGAGAACTTGCAAAAAGCAAATAAACAATATAATGCAGCACTAAATAATATTTAAAAATCCATGCACAAAACATCCACTATGTGCAGATTATTGGACTAGATATGGAGGGAGGCACAATGTTTGAGTAAATCACCGACCCCCTACTAAAGTTCCTTAATATAATAAAGGGAAAAGACAGTAACATATACTTTTAATTCATACTATTTCAAATTAAGTATATTAGAGACATAAAACAAACTGCTAAAAGAGGTTTGGGAGAAAAATCTTTCCATTTGAACAGTATGTAACAGAGAAATGAAGGGAGATAGAGAAAAATATCCTGGAGGAGCTAACAATTAAACTTGAGAAATATTTAGTCCTGAATTAAATTGATCCTTCACTTCCAAATTCTCTTTCAGAAGATATTAAACATCAATTAAAGAATGGGATTGATGGGGCGGCTAAGTGGTGCAGTGAATAGAGCACCAGCCCTGGAGTCAGGAGTACCTGAGTTCAAATCCGCACTCAGACAATTAATAATAATTACTTAACTGTGTGGCCTTGGGCAAGCCACTTAACTCCATTGCCTTGTAAAAACTTAAAAAAAGAGAATTGGATTAGAATCCTTGTATGATTTTTACTAAATGACCTTGGGCAAGTCATAACCTCTCTGAGCTTCAGTTACTTCATTCGTGAAATGAGAGGACCTCAAAGATCCCTTGCAAGATACTTACTATAATCTCTTTTATTGATGCTATTACTGATATCAAAAATACTCCAGAATGTAAAAATGATGCAATTGTTATCAAAGTAAAAACTGCCTGGAGTCAGATCACAATGCTTCTATGGTCTATTCACCAAATTTTCTGAGAATAGGAACAAAGAAGGAATTTGATGAAGTTCACATAGCTAGCTAGTAAATTATCCAAGATGGAATTTCTTTTTAATTTTAATTTTTTCATCCATATGCACATATATATTTTTAAGTTACAAAATGCTCTTCCAACCTCCCTTACCATCCCCTTTTCTCAGTGGCAAACAGTCAGGTCAGCATTATACATACATATATATATTTTTGATAAGCATATTTACAGATTAGTAGGAGGAATTAGGATTAAGTGAAAGAGATACATAAGAGACAATTTTTAGAAAGAGTTAATCAGATTCTGAAGGGTTGTTTTGCTTTGTTTTACTTTTCTTCTTCTGGATGGTGATAGTATTGTCCATAACTGGTTGTCCTGGCTCTGTGATCTGCTAAGAGGAACTGCTTCCATCAAGGTTGATCATCTCACAATGTTGTTGGTGATGTGTACATTGTTCTCTTGGTTTTGCTCCCTTCCCCCAGCATCAGATATTGTAACTCATTCCATGCTTCTCTAGAGTCCAACCAGATTTGGTTTCTTATAGAACAATAATATCACATAGTATTCATGTACCCTAATTTGTTTAGTCAGTCCCTAAATGATGGGCATCCCCTCAATTTCCAATTCTTTGCTACTACTAAAAGAGCTTCTAGGAATATTTTGGAACATTTAGGACTTTTTCCATTTTCATGATTTCTTCTGGATGTAGACATATAATTGGAATTGTTGGATCAAAGGGTAGGATCAGTTTTATTGTTCATAGTTCCATGTTACTCTCCAGAAAGGTTGGATCTATTCACAACTCCACCTGCAAAGAATCAATGTCCCAATTCTCTACAACCTCTCCAGCATCCACAATTTCCCCTTTTTCTCATCTTGGCCAATCTGGTAGGTGTGAGGTGATACCGCATTGCTGTTTTAATTTGCATTTCTCTAATCAATAATTATTTGGAGCATCTCTCATGTGATTATATATAGCTTTAATTCATTCGAACACTGTCAATTCAGAGTTGTTGATCATTTTATCAATTGGAGAATAACATGGAATTTCAATTGAGACCTTTGTAAAGTCATATTCAACCATCTAGTTACCAAGCCATATTGTGAAAATATTAATGATGTTCCTTTTTGTGGATTATTAATTAAAAGAAAATAAATAAAGCAGAGCTCAGTGAAATGAGTTAGATGGGGAGGCTCTAGTATATAGGCATAAATGATATTATCATGATTATGATGATGTTTTTTATTTTTGTATACAGGTTATCCTTTATGAATTTTTTTCTTTTATTCTTGACCTAAGACCTCACCAGCTCCTTTAATCCAATCTCTAAACGCCCTTGGATTGGGTTAGGTTCAAATCTGTGATATTATAAGAATAAAGAACTGCTCAAAAAGAGATTCCTTTAAAGGATAAAGATTGGTAGCTTATCTACAATTTACAATGTAAACTCTACAAGTCAACACTTATTTATTGTGAATTTTCTATACATCAATCTGTACTAAGTACTGGAAATATATGGAAAGCAAAAATGATCCTTTTCCTTAAGAAACCCCCAACTTTATGCACTGTGACTTTAAGTGATTTATCCAGTATAATACAGTTAAAACATACACACACACACACACACACACACACACACACACACACACACACACATATATATGTATATATATATATATATATATACATATATATGTGTGTGTATATATATATATATATATTTAAGGCAAAGGTTTAAGTGACTTGCCCAAGGTCAGACAGCTAGGCAATTGTTAAGTGTCTGAGGCTAGATTTGAACTCAGGCCCTCTTGACTCCAGGACTGGTGCTCTGTCCACTGTGCCACCTAGCTGCACCCCTTTAATATATTTCTGATAAGAAACCTGAACCTATGTCTTCTTGAGACAAAAGATGGACTCCACTATCTTTTACAGAAACCAGTAGAATTTGTTACATTAGAAAGGGAATCATCAACTACTCTGAATATGAATAACTCTAGAAAGCTGAGTAATTTTATGTGTGTGAATATTGCTTCTAATCCATTTTCTCCTGTGTAATTGTAAAGAACTTTCTGATATGTGCTAATGAAAAAGAAGGAATTCATTTTTTTTAAGAATTTTCTTTGTGTGAAAATTGAATGTGGTGAGGCTGGCAGCCCTTCAAGGAGGGGTAGGACAATATGCTAAATAACTCTTTTGAAAAGCTAAATGATACTTGAAATGTGTCCAAGAAGTTATTTCCAAAGACCTGTGGATTTTTTAAAAAGTGTTTACAGTGACAAGTGTTTCTAAATGTATCATAAAGAAAACACTTGCATGCAATCTTGAATAAGGTTCTAGATAATAGAATTTTATCATTGCCATAAATATAAATGTATACATATATATTTATTGCTTTAATTGTATGTGATTCCATTCCTTCCTTATCCTCAAATGTACATCAACTACTTGTCATTTCACTTAAAGTGATGGAAGACAAAAAAATCATTCAATAGTTTATAACGGGCAATCAAAGAGGAAGGGAGAGACAGAAGGGGAAAGAAGGACAAATAATGAAGGAAGGAAGGAAGGAAGGAAGGAAGGAAGGAAGGAAGGAAGGAAGGAAGGAAGGGAGGGAGGGAGGGAGGGAGGGAGGGATGGAGGAAAAAAAGTCAGGAGAAAAGGAAGAGAAGAAGAGGGCAAAACCATCTCTTATGAGAGGAAGAAGTACATTTTTGTGATTAAGATGGAAACATAGGTTCAAAAGATGCCATTTTTATTCCGTCATCCCTCATAGAAGAAAAATTGTTAAACGATAGAAATGTCATAAGGTGGAAAATCCCCAGATTCAAAGTCAGTGTACATATGTTCAAGTGATGGCTCAATTATTTACTCTTACTGACATGACACAGTTCCTAGAAAATAGTAACAGCTTAATAAATGATTGTTGATGAGTTGACTAAAACCACAGATCTGAATTTTTCATTAGTCTTCTCTGTAAACTCCAATGGTTCCTATATTCCATTAAGGTCAAATAGATACTCGCCTTTGAGCCATATTGATAATCTAATTTTGTTGACTCCAGTTAATCTTTCTAACTTTATTGTATATTACTCTATGAGTCTGGAAACATAAATATTAACTAAAATGCAATCTTATGTGACCCTGTGTAAGTTATTTAACATCAGTTTGCCTTAATTGTCTCAAATGTAAAATGGGAATATTAATGGCAGTTACCTCTCAGGGTTAAGATGGAGATCAATAAAGATATATTTAAACCACTCTCTGCAAAGTAGTAGACACTTCTCTCCCTTTTTCTCATGTTCTATGATCCAATCCAGTCAGTTTGCATAGGGCATTTGATCTCACATATTCATACGTTTTTATAGGTAGTCATCCCTAGAGTTTTCTTCCTATCCTATAGAATTCTTAGTTTCCTTCTGTTTAAGAACCACATTCTAAATGAGAATATTTTCCAACTTTGCTTGTATATGTGTATACTTAATCACTTAGGAGATAAGCTCTTAGAAGGAACAAATTATTTTTATTTCAGTCTTTATATCTCTAATACCTGGCAAATTTTGGAGTCTTGATAAATGCTTATAAATTAATTTATTAGCATCAGACAAGACAAAATGAAATTAAAAAGGTTGTATTTCTGCAGTCATAAGTCCTGGGTTCAAGCATCTTACTGCACCCCTTGCTACCTACATTCCCATAGTCAATCTCCATGTTTCACTTTCCTCAAATTTATAGTGCATGTTTTAATCTAGGTAATTTATATTTCCTCCCAAATTTAAATCTAAGACATACTGAATCTTTCTTCTACGTTTCCTTGTTTGTAAAGAGTTGGTTAGGGGTAGCTAGGGTGTGCAGTGAATAGAGCCCTGGAGTCGGGAGGTCCTGAGTTCAAATTCAGTATCGGAAACTTAATAATTTCCTAGCTGTGTGACCTTGGGCAAGTCACTTAATCCCATGGTGTAAAGGAAAGCAACTAAAGAAAGAGTTGGTTAAAGTTGACTGGTTTCTTGGATCCTTTCCAATTTTTACATATCTTAAATTAACCTAAATATTTAGTTCCTATACATCTAATATTATTACAACAATCAAATTTGTAATTAAAATATTCATATAAAAGAAAAAATTCCAATAGTACACATATTTGATGCAATATTCTCTTTAGCCTTTAGCATGATGCTTTGCAACCTGTGAGCATTTAATTAAAATTTGTTAAATATTCAATATGATGAAATTAAAGTCAATAAAAATGATGTCGTCGACCCACAGTCATCTCCATACCAGTGACAAATTAACCATCCTAATGTAGCCACGTCCAAATTTATAACCTTCAATGATTCTATGATTTCTATAGCATATAGTCCAACCTTCCTAGGAAGACATTTGAGGCCCTGTATAATCTAGTACTTAGCTGTTCAATCTAAAGGGTTATACTCCTTGACACAAAATCTCTGCTCAAACAAGATTGGTCTCCCAATAACTATTGCTTTTCCCTTTCTTCTGTCTTCATCATTCTTTGCTCTTAATGTTCCTTATGTTCATTCTCCACTTATAAATCCTACCTACTATCTAAAGTCCAGAGTCTCCTTGCCTCTAAGAAATACCCCTTTTGGATACTTTTGCATACCATCTGCAATGGTATGGAATAGGGGAAGGTGAGGGGGAATGAGGGAGCCTTCACTCTCTTCAGAAATGGCTCAGGGAGGAAACAGCATACACTCAATAGGGTATAGACATCTAGAGGAAAAAAGGAGAGAAGGGAGACGGGGGAGGGGGGATATGGGTGATAGAGGAGAAGGTAGATCATAGGAGAGAATAGTCAGATAGAACACACTTATAATAAATGCTATTTAATGATTGGGTATCTTTCTGTGGCACTGTTTTCTTTTCCCAACTGGATTCTAAACTACTTGGGAGAAGGGCAATTTTTCATTCTTTTTTGTATCATCAGTATTGAAAAGGTTGTAATAAACAATCGATTCACACTTATCTTGTAACCTTTGTTTATTGCGTATCTCTTTATTTTTAAGCAGATTCTCAAGTAACAAATTCCAAGATCCTTCAGAACTTTTAGCAAAGATAGGCTGCCTCTAGACATTGTGTAAATTCATTTTATTTTCCGACTTTAAGAGCGGAAATTTGGTGGAGCAAATTATTGGGAATCTTAATTATGTAACCCAAAGCTCCTGGAAATTTTATTGTACTTCTCTAAGTTCTCAGTAAGCATCTCACCATCTTAGATTAAAAAAAAAAGAAATTAGAAATTATATAGTAAGCTACCAAAATTCGCAATCAACCACCAGACCTCTCTTCCTATGTTTATTAGTGAGAAAACTGAAGCCCACCATACTTTAGTAACAGAGCTCAAATGAAAATTTATTCTCAACTCCTAGTCTAGGAACTTTTCCCTCTGCACACAGAATTAAAAGCATTTTATTATGCTCAAGAGATCATTTACTTATTTCCTAAAAGTAGTGCTTGTTGAAAGTGCTGGAAACTTTCATTTCCCTTTTTTTATCTTTTCATGCCAAATTAGTTTTCAGTGAGTTGCAAGTTATTTGCTTTTTCTCAACCTTGTTTTCCTCATTTGTAAAATGGGAAAGATAATAGTGCGTACTTCACAGGATTGGTGTTGAGGATCAAATGGAATAATGCTTGAAAGTGCTCTGAAAACTTTTAAGGACTATATACATGCAATCTGCTATTCAAAGTGCATTGTTGGGGAGGTTAGGTGGAGCCATGGATAGAGCACCAGCCCTGGAGTCAGCAGGACCTGAGTTCAAATTTGACATCAGACATTTAGTATTTAACCAGCTGTGTGACCTTGGGCAAGTCACTTAATTCCATTATCTTGCAAAAGCAAAAAAAAATGTTCATTGGCATGGCATTTTCTTCATTTTTGTAATGGATTACTTAATACTCCCCACCTTTTTGTGGGTCAGGGTTGACAAGAGTTTGGGTTGAAAGAAATTCTGTTCTTATGCCTCCTGGTTTTGAGAGAGAAAATATGGTTATAGATTCTTTTTAGGTAGAAGTTTTTGAAGGGATAGATTCAAAGAGGAAACAGACTTGCAGAAGAATGAATATATTAAGAAAGTCCCTATCTCCAAATCATGATGCCAGAGACTGGGAAATTTCCTTTTGGATAAGATGTGAGCTTGTTCTCTCTCTCTCTCTCTCTCTCTCTCTTTGCTTTGTGACAAACACTGACATACACGTTAGGGAAATACATATATGCCAACCAGACAGGTTTTTTTTTTTTCCCCCAAGTAATTTATATTCTAAAGGCAACAAATTAAGGGGAATTAGGAAGGAGTAGTAAATGGATGTGACCACATTGTGTGGAGATATCTAGGAAGCAATGTGGAGGATTTCTTCCCAGGTAAGACAAGGAGAAAGCCTCCTTATTAGATGTCATGATTCTAGGGGCAGATACACCTTTTATTGGAAGGGTATGAAGATGATGATTCTGGTGGAGCAATAAGAATAAATAGCAAGTGAAATCAGCTACCATCATGTTCTTGCTTATACCAGTAGCCCCCCCCCCCCAATTCATTCTGTGAACTAACCCTTTGACCCAAAGATGCTGAGAAAATCTTTTACCTCTTATAAGGTCTCTTAGCTAATCATCTATCCTTTATCTTCTGAGCTAAGCTTCTCCTCATCCTTTCAGGCTCTGGTCTGTCCTTCTAGCTCTCGCCCCTCAGTGGCTAACCTCCCACCCCTCATCTTTTAAAATAACTTTCTCTTTGTCAGCCTTTGAGCACCCCTTTTATCATAGTTTCCTTTCTTCTCCAAGTTTTGTTTCAATTCTCAATGCATGTCTTTTGGTTTTGAGACAAAGGTGGGAGGTTGCGGGGAGGAGGGGACTTTATTTTTGGCCTGTCATCATCTTTGTACACCAACTGGAAAAGGCCAGATTCAAAGCTGCTTGCCAACACAGTGTATGTATTCCTGTCAATTCCTTCCTGCTGAAAACATACTTCTTTCACAGCAGCCAGCAATAAAGGGAATTGGAGCCAAGATGTGATGATTCTATCTTTCTTTCCAACTCATGTCATATTGTGCATTTGGAACCCATAGATAAGACATTTTCTTCATCTCTATTTACCAAAAAAAGTCTAATTGATTCATTGGGACTTGTTTTCCTGGGAACTTGAAAGAAGTATTATAAGGTATTCTGAAAGGTAAGGTACAGTAAACACTGCAATAAGTTACCTAAGGGTTTTTACTCAAAATGAGTGGTTCATTCAATAGACTCCCCATAGCCTGAAGAGTCTAAGGGATGACAATTCAACAACCACTGTATAATATAAACTAGCTTAGCAAAGAATTTTCTTATTTGGAGAAACATTTAACATTTGCTCCAAATGCAATATAAAATACAAACATTGATTAGATATTTTCTGCATGTCAAAAATAGTCAGACGCACATTTTTAATGAGGCCTTCATTATGAAGTCACATCCCAGTAGGGAGATGTAAAAAAATAGATTAAATAAAATTCAAACTATTACATGATGAGTATAATAAAGAGGAACAAGGGGTACAAGATATGATGTGACATCTGAAATTTTTTTAAAACTCTGGGGGAAATGGAGGAGGAGGTATTTGGGTCGGTCTCTAAATCCCAGGCATAATTCAACAAACAAAAAGAAGTAAGAACTTTCCATACTTTTGTGGAGCTTCATGAATGACAAAAGAGAGAACAGAAAGTACCTGGGGTCAGAAGAGCTGGTCAGTTTGGTTAAAATATTGAATGCCTGTTAAAAAAAATCTGAAACCAGGATGATCAGCATAAACCTATGGAGAATTTTAAAAAATATATATATGAACTATGTATATTTGTGTATCACCTACACAGATGCATGACTATCTATCTAACCATGTGTTTTATTCATATTGATGAGTCATAATATTGACCATTCTAACCAAGGAAAAGGAGGAAAAAGAAGAGTCAGAAAGACAGAAAGCATCAGAGAGATTCAGCGAAAGAAAGAGACAGGTGAACAAAGATATACTGAAAGAATCAGAAAAAAAAGACATAAAAAGAGAATGATAAGGAAAAAGTTGTAGGATGAAGTCAATAACTTAAATCAATATAGGGACAGTTTACCTTATTATTAATCTGAAGGCAAATATAAAAACAAAGGTGTTATGTGTTTGGTCTACATTGCTCTTTTGATTTCTAAACCAAGCTAAGGTTGTAATCAAAATCAAGTCAATTGCATTTCTAGATATGTCTTAGAGACAACCTGTATAGGTGACTTTTGTCCCTGTGAAAGGTAATGTGGCTTCTGGTAGAATGCTAACAAAGCAAGGAAGATTATTAATGAATGCTAGAGATGGGGGCGAGGATAGTGAATGACCTAAATTTAGTGTATAACTTAAACTTCACAAGAGAATGACTGGTATATTTAGATCCAGTAAAAGATAAAATGAACAGGAGGTCTTGCAGAGGTAAAATTAACTGAATAAAGTCTTCAAATTTAGAGCTAATAGATTTACATTTGGAAGAGAGATTAGATGTTTAATCCAACTCCTTTATTTTACAGAGTAGGACACTGATTCTCTTAGAGATTAAGTTATTTATACAAGGTCACAAGGATAATACAAGACAGAGAGACTTGGACCCAATGTTCTGACTCCTAATTGTTCTTTCTCCTATATAATATTGCCTCCAGTGAAATGTCAATCCCAGCACCACCATGAACTACGTTCATAAGGATAGGAAAGGTGCAGGATCTGTCATTACATTGCTATAGAAAAGTCCAAGAGAACAAATTCTTTCTACTAACATAAGTTGGCATTTCATTGCAATTTATATTCTCACAGAATTCCCTGGATCACTGAGAGGTTCATGCAGCAAATTTGTATCAAAGGTGAGACTTGACCATAGATCCCCTTGGCTCTGAACTCAGCTCTCTATTAACTAAGTCCTATTCTCCCTCAGTATGACCTTGCGCTAGCAATGGATGACATGGTGCTAGCTATAGTCTCAAATTTCTGGAGCCTATTTGTGGGCAGATATCCAAGAGTGAATCCAAAAGTCCTCCATAGGCTACATAGGTGGGAGCTCAGCCAAAAGCATGTCAACGAAGAAGTATCAAACAGATGGCTGTACTTTTTGGATTTGTTTATGGAAATAAGGGATTTATGATGGCAATTCAGAAATAGTTTGTTACTAACAGAAACTAAAAACAGGTTATTCTTATTTGCAGTGTTTAATGGAACTGACTCAAATCAGATTAAGGGAGCTGATTGCTAAATTTTCAATGTGAGCATTTATTACTCAGAAATAAGCAAGTATTGCAAACTTTAACTTGATTCATTGTTTTCTTGATGGTCTAAACTAAAGAAAATGAAAGAAAAATGTTATTAATGTTGATTAAACTTTAAAATGAATCTTGTTTCTTTTCCTCTTTTTCCTCCCTCTCTTAATCTCAATCTTAAATTTAATCTTCTTCCTTCTTTCCAGTTGTTAAACATCACTAGCATAGTCTTGTTAAGAGAAGTTGATTTATTAACCAATGTAGATTATGTGAAGTAGTAGTAGAAACTACAGAACATCATTACAAGCTATGTACATGCATGTATTACATATAGCTATTAATAATTTGAAGATATTTCTTGATTTTAATTATATACATACAAAGCTCATCATCTTATATAAGAAATATGCATACAACACATGGGGAACTCAAAAGAGCCTAAAGAACTCAATTACTAAAAGATGGAGTCATTTACCATTATGTCCTAGATAAAAATTCAGACCATAATTTCCAAATTATATGGAAAGAAAAAACTGCTAATATGTAGAGTACAAAATGGTGGTCAAAATGTGAGCAAAGGACCCCTAAGGCCCTATCTCTAATTGAAATTATAACAGTGATGCATTCAATAAATATGTAGACTATGAGGCTATATTCTAATAGGTACATTCAACTGCAAAAAGCAGCAATGTTTTCCACAAGGGCAATAATCTATGGAACAGTAAATCTAAAATAATAGCTAAATAATAACTTCAGCAAATAGTGTTGAAGAAAGAACAAGGAACATGAAGACGTGATATCTAGTCCTATTGTTCAGTCATTTTTCAATCATATGTGATTCTTCGTGACCCCACTTGGGATTTTCTTCATAAAGACACTAGAGTGGTTTGCTATTTCCTACTCCAGTTCATTTTATCTATAAGAAAAGCAGACTTGAATGATTTCTCCAAGGCCACATAGCTTGTAAGCATCCAAAGTCCAACTTGAACTCGGGAAGTTGATCTTCCTAATTCTAGAAACTTCTTATTTCTGTCTTAACTGTGCCAATAGATAAATAGATAGATAGATAGATAGATAGTCTAACCCATAGTTTTTCCTCTATAAAGCTATATTATATATAGATTTATCTATTTTATATAGGTAGCTAACAGATTTATTAATAGTCTAATATACATCTAATATAGAGCTATAAATCTGTATGTTAGAAATCTTTTTTCTGACTATCTAGTCATATTACCTGATACTAGCTCTATGATTTAGGTAAGTTGTTTAATTTCTCTAAGGCTCAGATCCTTCAGCTCTAAAATGAATTCTGCTTAAAAAGATACTTAATAACAATAATTATATTATAGAATCTCAAAGCATTCAAAATGCATATTCACCTAACAACCTTGTGAAATAATTGGCATGGATGTGATCTTTAAAATGTGACATGACCCGCAAGCACTTAATACAGAATCTGCCCATAAAAATAAATAAGTTTTCTAAATGACTGACCAGGCTGACTTTGGACAAATCATTTCTCTTTTCTGAGTCTTAATTCCATTATGAGTGTATTGAAAAAGGTCTTCTCCAATTTCATATCTTTGAGCAAGATAATTTTTATACTGAGAAAAAGAGAAGCTAAGAAAGTGTCAGTGACTTATCCATGATAACATAAGTCCCAATTGTCTGATGTAGAATTTGATCGCCTTGCAGTCTACCTTTCTATCTATAATATTCCACCTTGATAGAAAAGGTCTTATCTAAAGAAAATAAAATAAATGAATGGGTTATGCAAATATTTTTTATAAAATGTAAATGGATAAGCAATTCAATGGAGATTTCCTCTACAATTTGAAGAAATTAAATTGATTCTGTCATTTTATAATTGATTCTATTCTATAATTGATCTTATACTGTATTACTTCCCCATTGCTCGTCACATATTTTGACTCTTTGCTTAAGGGTTAAGTTTAGATAGTTTTCCTGCTATTCACTATCCTCTTCCTGCCTCAAGAAAATCTACTATCCTTGGAAGGGTGCAGATGGACATCTAGGAGTCAAGTCTACCAGCTTTACACCACCAAGCCATCTTTTTTAAAATTTATTTTCCAGTTATATGCAAATATAATTTTCAAAATTCATTTTTATAAAGTTTTTTTGCTTCCACCCTAGAATAGCAAGAGATCTGATTTGCCAATTCATTTAAAAAAAAGTCTGATTTGATATTCAAAGAAATCTAGTCCTAAATTTATTCTTGTATGAGGAAAGTAGGGGGTTGTTGCTAGCCTCTCATTTCCCATTTCTAAGCAATCCCATTATCACTACTCCCATTTATGCTATTTGCTCTATAATCAATTACATTGTTTTCTCTCTTGTAAAATATTACTCTTTACTTTCTGTACTTCTTTAAACTATATAAAGATTAGGAAGTCTGATCTTTGATTTTTGAGAGGTCATAGACAATATATTGGTTACTGCCAGTATAACTCATCAGTTGAACATGTTACAACCATCATCTCCAATTATCTTATTTTTCAAATCTAACAAATTAATGACTTTGTTACTGTAACATATTTTATATAGTAGTGGTTATCTAGGTAGAAAGGTTAGGGATAAAACTAAGGCATATTGGCTAGGCTGGACCTGGGATCAGAAAAACTCATCTTCCTGAGTTCAAATCAAGCCTCAGGCACTTACTAGCTGTGTGATCCTGGGTAAGTCATTTAAAATCCTTGTGTTTTAGATGCCTCCTTTGTAAAATGAAAGGGCAATACCATTCTGATGTCTTTACTAAGGAAAAAAATGGAAGGAAGAGTCATTGGTGAAAATGACTGACAACTATAATAAAAACAACTTATAGTAGGTATAGCAGAAGTATAATATTCAGAATTTTTCATTGCTTCTAAAAGTCAGAAAAGAGCCAAAATTGACAATAATGACTTAATGAAATCCTAGTTTCTTTTCTTTTTTTGGTTTTTGCAAGGCAATGGAGTAAAGTGACTTGCCCAGGGTCATATAGATAAAGTAAAAATTAGGTGTCTGAGATCACACTTGAACTCAGGTCCTCCTAACTCCAGATTCAATGCACTATCCACTGTGCAACCTAGTTGCCCTCCCCGAGTCCTGATTACTAATCTCAAGACAAATTTCAAGTCATGCAAATATTAAAATTGAATTTTCTCTAGAAATCCATAGTATCTTTGGATCAGCAAGTTATATGTGGTATGAAAATTATTTTGGTTAAAGATTTGGAACTGGGAAAAAAAACACTTTCATTAACCTCATAACAGAATTAAGACTGAGGAAAGAGAAATGATTTGTCCAAAGTCACCCTGGTCAGTCATTTAGAAAACTAACTTATTTGTTATGTACTTTTTATGGATCAGACTCTGTATTAAGTGCTTGCTGGTCATGCCACACATTTAAGCCGGGTTTGAACACATGTCTGACTCTAAATTCAGGTCTTATTTTATGCAATCCTAATTTAAAAATAATTCAATCTCTAAAGTTCAACAAATCAGCATATATTGTTCTAGCAAAAAATATGAAAAAATAAATTATAACAGATTGTCTATTTCATCCCTCAGAATGTATTTTCACATACACACCATATGTTAAAGGTTAATTTTAGGGTTTTTTTCCCCTGCCAAATATTGAGAAGTCCATGTAGATATACTCTTGCAATTTTCTTGTTTTCTTTTCCTTTTTATTGAATTATTTTTCTTTTTAAAAATTTTTTAATATTTACATTTTTATTTATTTACACATTACTAAAATAGTCCTGCTAAAGAGTAAATATCATCCTCCCCAAAATAAAAAAGCTCATGAGAAATAAAGTGAAAGAAAGATAAAAAATATGCTTTGGGCTGTATTCCAATACCATCAGCTCTGTGTCTGGGGTGGATCACTTCTTTATCATAAGTCCATCAGATATGGAGTTATTCCGTATTTTTCTACAGTTGCTGTAGTTGCTGTTGCTGATTGTAATTAGCTCCATCCATTCTTCCCTACTACCATTTATTATATTTTCTCTCTCTTTCATTCTGTTCCTCTTCAAAAATGTGCTGTGGGACAGTCGAGTGTCATGGTGGACACTGGCCCTGGAGCCAGTAGATCCCAAGCTTACATCCCACCCCAGAAGCCCAGCAACCATCTGTCCTCATGGTCCTGGACAGACCACCAAATCCCAGCACCTTACAAAAAAGTAAAAAAAAAAAAGAAAATGTATCATTATATCTATCATCTCCTATGATCTACCCTCTCCTCTATCAACCACATCACCATCCCCTCCCTCTGTCCCCCTTCTCTCCTTTTTCCTCTAGATGTCTTTACCCTATTGAATGTGTTTCCTCTTTGAGCCATTTCCAGTGAGAATGAAGGCTGCCTCATCCCCTCACACCTTCCCTCCTTCCACAACATTGCAAAATCTATTTCTTGATTCTTTTACATGAAATACCTTAGCATATTCTAACTCTTCATTTGCTTTCTCTCAGTACATTTTCCTTGTCACCCATTGACTACTATTTTCCAATATAGTATACCTTCATATTCAGCTCTGTCCTGTGTCTCATCTATAAAAGCTCCTTCTACCTGCTCTAATAAATGAGAAGTTTCATGAGTATTATCAGTATCGTCTTCCCATGCAGGAATACACACAGTTCATCATCATTAAATCCCTCATATTTTACCCTTCTCCTCTGCTCTCTGTGCTTCACCTGAGTCCTGTACTTGAAGATCATACTTTCTGTTCAACTCTGGTCATTTCAACAAGAACATTTGAAATTCCCATGTTTCATCTTTTCCCAGGAAGAGGATGCTCAGTTTTGTTGAGTATCTGATTCTCAGTTGCATTCCAAGCTCTTTTGCCTTCCAGAATATTATATTCCAAGCCCTATGAGCTCTTAATGGTGCTAAGCCCTGTGTGATCCTGACTTTAGTTCCATGATATTTGAATTGTTTTGTTCTGACTGCTTGTAATATTTTCTCTTTGACTTGGAAATTCTGGAACTTAGCTATAATATTTCTGGGAGTTGTTTTTTTTTCAATCTCTTCCCAAAGGAGATTGGTAGATTATCTCGATTTTTATTTTGTCTAGGATATCAGGGCAATTATCCTGTAAAAATTCTTTAAAAATGATGTCAGGATGCTTTTCCTGATCAGGACTTTCAGGTATCCCAATAATTTAAAAAATGTCTTTCCTGGATCTGTTTTCCAGGTCACTTGTTTTTTCAATGAGATATTGCACTTTTTCTTTTTGTTTTTCATTCTTTTGGTATTGAATTATTAAGTCTTGATTCCTCACAAAGTCATCAGCTTCCTTTAGCTTTATTCTACAACTGAAGGAGTGGTTTTCCTCAGAGAGTTTTTTTATCTCCTTTTCCATCTGGTCAACTCTGCTTTTAAGGCATTCTCCCCATTTTTTAACTGTATTATCCATTTCACCTAAACTGTTTTTAAACATCGTGTTTTTTTTCAGCATTTTTTGGATCTCATTGACTAAGCTGTTGACTTGGTTTTCATGCTTTTCCTGCATTGCTCTCATTTCTCTTCTCAATTTTTCCTCTAATTCCCTTATTTGATTTTTCAAAATCTTTTTTGAGCTCTCTCATAGCCTGAGCCCATTTTCTATTTTTTCTTGGAAACTTTGGATACAGAAGCTTGGACTTTCTCATTTTTTGAATGTATACTTTGATCCTCCATGGGACCAAAGTAATTAGCTATGGTCAGATTCCATTTTTTCCTTTTTTACTCATTTCTCCAACCTGGGACTGGTTTTGGGGTGCTTCCTGAACTTTTGAGTATTATTGGGTTCCCCCAGCAAGGACCTCAGTTCCTTCATGGTCTAATGAGAAGCTCTGACTGCTCTCCTGTCTGTGCCCTGGTCTGTGGATGATCGCAAGTATTCCCCTCTGCCCTCGAGCTGTGAGAAGGGTCTGTGCTTCAGTCTGACAGTATAGGATCCCAGAATGTGACAGGTTTGAATGTGGACAAAGCCCCAGAGCCCTGTTTCAGGGACAGAGGAGACCTCAACAGTCCCCACTCACCCCCTTACCTTCTGTGGGCTGAGGACTATGGAAGCAACTACTGGGAGGTTCCCAGCTGGGCAGCTTCCATTTCCTGGGGTCTGGATTATACCAAGGGCCACAGCTGTGTTGAGGGCCTAGTTGGTCTGGGCTTCATGCTTGTTCTGGCTGAGGTTTCCCCACTGATCTTCCACATTGTGCTTGGTGCTCCCTACATTGGCAAGTCAGGAAACTGCTTCTGCTACAGGGAGTCAGTGCTCCCAGGGAATCAGGCATCCTGTGGGCTGTTCCCAAAAGGCTCACTCTTACAATTTTCACACAAAATACTTTCACTGATGATGGAATTAAGATTAAATAATATTTATTAGGTTCCTTCTATACTTAAAGCACTAGAGTGGGCACTAGGAAAATGTGAAGATAAAACAAATCCAATTTGTTCCTCACTAGAAACTTATAATTTACTAGGGGAATAAAATACGCAGATAAATGATGATGATGTAAGGTAGTAGATGTAGTAAGGAATGACTAGGAGGCAAAGGCAAAAATAATCCCAGAAAATTTGAAGGAGCTAAAAAATACTTTCAGTCTGTAAGTACAAAAGGAAAGAGGTGAAAGGTAGGACTTGTAGGAAAGGTAGGAGGTGAAAAGTTGGAATTGAAAGGAAGAAAGGAAGTTTCATTAGTAGAGGGTGATAAAAAAGCAATGTCATGCAATGATTTTATCAGTAAACATTTATTAAGGGGCTACTTGGGTCAAGGTGGCATGATGGATGGAGTACCAATCAGGAGAACCTGATTTCAAATCCAACCTCAGACACTTGAGTTTTACTGGCTAGGTGACCCCGGGCAATTCACTTTACCCTATCTCTCAACCAGAGTCATCTCCAGTGGTACTGATCCATATCTGACCACCAGACGTAGGTGACTTCCAAGGAGAAAGTGAGACTGGTGACTTATCACAACAGCCCCTCACTCAAATCTGATTCATGTGCTTGTCATAGGATTCAAAAATGAAGAACAAACATCATCATCATCATCATCATTAGTATGTAGCTAATGTGCTGGATTCTGTGGGTGTATGTATCCAAGGAATAAATGTTGTAAATTGTAGATAGGTGGAAAGAAGGTGGGAAGGAAGAAAGGAGACAAAGTACTTTTAAAGGGTATGGATAATTGGGAGGTGAGGGCGGGATTAGGCCTTGATACTTGAACTGAATATTGAAAGAAGAGTTGAATTCCATGAAAGGAATTTAATAGAGAGGCAAAGAAGTTATCATATAGAAAAGTACAGAATTAAAATAGAGCTCAATGTAGTCAAAGAAGAGTTGCATTCATTTTGCCAGGAATGAAAAGTGAATAGAGAAGCAATTTAAAATAAGGTTAAAATGTAAGGATCCATGCTATTTAAAACCTTAAAAGGTAATTTAAGGTACCCTCTAAATCTTAACTGTGCCCCCTTTATATAGTATTATCATCATAGAGCACAATAAGTGGATGAAGTTATTTCAGTGAAACAAATATATCTACGAGAAATATGATTTTTATAGTATTGTAAAGAGTGAACTGAAGAAGGAGTGAAACTAAAGGCATGGAAGTCAGTAAGAAAAATAATTGTATAATCTTGACAAGAAGTAATGAAAGTCATTTTATTGTGCAGGTGAGGGTAGGCATAAAACCATAAGAAGGCAGAAATAAAATCATCAAAACCCAGTAACTTAGTGAAAATATGAAAAAAGGGATTAGGCAAAGACAAGGGAGGTTTTCAGTCGTGGAAACTTGGAAGATGGTGGATCATGTAATGATTTAATGAAGTTAGGAGAAAGTACTTCTGATCTAGACTTTAAAAATTTGAGGTGGCAGTATGATGAATAGATAGAAATATCCAGCAGACATGTTGTGAAGCAGTCAAGAAAAGAAAAAATGTGATTAGACCTAGATTTATATCAATTCATTTGAAGTGATCATTGAAAATAAATGGGGAGGTAGAGGTGGTAGTAGGTGAAATTACCAAAAGATAGAAGGTATAGAGATATCAGAACTGAACAAAGAGACTCAAGTACTACCAATACTTAAAGGGCATCAGAAAGATGATAAACCCCTGAACTAGATAAAGAAAGAAGGGCCAGAGAAATAGGAGAGAACAGTAACAGGAAAGAAAAGAGAATCAAAAATGATATGATCCAACAGTCAAAAATAACAGAATGATCAAGGATGAAGAATGAAATAATGATAGTATATTGTGTTTTTTTTGTTATATATCACAATTAAGAGGACAATTTCAGAAAAAAAAAAGAATCAAGCAATTGTGGAGCATGGAAATTCAATGAAAGCGTCTGGAGAACAGAGTGAGCAGTAAAGAAATAGAAATGTGTAGTATATGCCATCATTCCTCACCAAAGATCAGGTTGTATGATATAAATAATTCCTTTATTGTTTTCATGTTTGCCCCATTCAAGTACCTACCTCCAACTGATTTGCAAATATTTATTGCTTTCAGCAGTAAATATTTTTTTCATTTAATCTTTCTTGATAAGTTGGTTTTCTAATCAATTTGAGTGCCCTCATTTCAGAGCTAAATTCAATACTGTCTATAATTTAACTCTTATTACAGAGATGACTAGCCAATGTAAGATGCATTTGAGTTTAAAATGTAAGGTTTGCACACATGCTTAGAAAACTACTCACTACAGTAAATTCATAATGGAATCTAACTTGAAAGACATTGATTTTTATCTTGATATATATTCTGAACCCCAGTGGTATTTGAACACTTGCCTGTGTATTGATGCTGTTTCTCCCCCACCCCACATCTCTTGGCCCATCAGGAATTAATGAAGGGTCAACTATCCATCAATTTAGAATGCAATCAATAAACTTTGAGTTTTCAGGATTGCTATAGACCTGTCATATTTATTGGATAATTAGAAGTTCCCTCTAATTTTGTACTACCTAATCAGAGAAGGTAATGAGTGGTGATTTGTGATCTTTTTTCAAGGAGAGACAATCTTCTTGGAAGGTAATATAGTGATTTTTTTTAATTATGGGGATTCAGGCTGCCCTGTAATTTTTTGTTTAATTATATATTTAAAAATCATCAAGGTGATAACACAGTATAGAGAGACAACAATCGAGATCATATAGACATAGAGAAAGAAACAGAAAAAGAGATGAAGCGGTAATCAACACATAGATAGAGAAGTCTATCATGCTGACATATTCTGTTCTCAGAGTTCCTTTTTTTGGCAAGGTAAATGGGGTTAAATGACTTGCCCAAGGCCAAACAGCTAGGTAATTAAGTGTCTGAAACCAGATTTGAACTCAGGTACTCCTGACTCCAGGGCCAGTGCTCTATCCATTGTGCCATCTAGCCGCCCTGTTCTCAGAGTTTCTTAAACAAATCTTGCTAAAGCGTATATGTATTACATACTCACTCTCCTCCCAACTCCTCTACCTTCCCCTTAACTGAAACTGCAGTGGATTCCTTTAAAATCATCAAGGATTAGTGGCTTTGTTTGAGCTTTAAAGTCTTTCACAAGGAAGTCTCTCCCTAACTTCCCTACCTTTCCAGGGTCTTACACTGGGGCCCAGGGCAGTAACATGACCCTTCCTGAAGAAACTGGTGGGAGACCTGGGGAGAGCCTTTGTGAAAGTAGGGATGCCCTAGAATGCTCCACCTTGAAAGCAGAGCCATGCCTTAGATAATGTCATAGTTATGGTGATGTCCAGTGAACTGGAAGCCTGGGGGTATATATTTGCAGAATTGAGCATAGACCTCTGAGTGACAATTTAGTTTTGTCTTACTGAACATAGCTTGTCTCCAAATTGTACCATTTTGTGCATCATGAAACAGATTATCTTACCTTGCTGTCAAAAGTCTATGGCCAAAAATAGCAGAGATAGGTTACCTTTACCACATGGTTGCAAGTTTTTACCAAAAAAAACCACCATATCGATGCTCTGCCAAGAGTTATGGTAATGCAGTGATGCCTCACTAACATGGAAAAGATCTCATGTGAAATACCAAGTTCTCCCACTGCATTGGACTATCACCAGAAGTCCTTTTTCATATTAGATCAGGTTTTGGGGAGAAGACAATTCTGGAAGAGGCAATGAGAAGGATGTCTTTGCATAACACTCTTCTCACTATAATAAACATAGTGTTCAAGTCATACCATCCTTCAAGTGTTGTCATGGACTTTTTTAATTATGAAGGACAACAATAAAAACAAACAATCAAGCCTTCTTATACTATTCTTTCCTCCATATACTCTTCCATTACTAATATTTGTCATCTCAATGTGCCTCAATAAAACACCCAATCTCCCAAACCCTTCTGGTGTAGGATATGAATATCTAGAAGCTCCCTTTCTCATCTCCTTGAGCCTCTCTGGTGTCCTTCAAGACTAAACTCAAATCCCATTTTCCCCAAGATGTGGTTCCCTCCTGAATTACCCACTGGTCCTGGCTCTTTACCCCCCTTTCCCAAATACACATCCAGAAAATTATCTTTGTCATTTATCTTCAATGTAAATTGGGCAACTAGGTGGTACAGTAGATAGAACACCAGGGCTGAAGTCAGGAGGACCTGAGTTCAAATTTAGTCTCAGACAATTGACCTATACTATTTGTGTTAACTTGAACAAGTCACTTAACCTTGATTGCCTAGCATCCAGGGTTATCTTCAATCATCCTGATTGGCATATGGACAATGGACCAGAAGGTCTACAAGAGAAAGTGAGGATCCTGACTTAATATAGCTTCCCCTCATTCAAATTGAATTCACTAGCATGCAATGATGTCACTTCCCTGCTATCTTGGTCTTCTTCAAGAACAAGACAAATATCATTATTATTACCTTCTTTATATATTGCATAAGCACAGCTATTTATATGGTTCTGGTCCTTTAAAATGCAAGGAGCAAGATTAAAAAAGCAACCTCTGAGTCAGGAAAACATGTATGTAAAATTACCTTGTGGCAAATATTGACTGGGTAAACCCTGAAAGTCATTTCATTTCTCATGGACACTCTCAGTTCTCTATGGTTCTAAGGTGCCTAGTATCTGCTTCTTCAGACTGGAAAAGGGAGGTTTCTGAAAACAATGATATATATGTTTTAGAAATAAGAAACAAATATCAAATAAACTAGAACTGCGTGATCTTCTCCAGAAAGCTCCTTGAGGGAAGAAGAGAAGTGCAATTATTTTGACATCTCTCCTGGGAGGGACAATAGAGTGGCACTACATAATTCTTCTGTCTCTACATAATTCTTCTATCACAAAGACTGAGTTGAATTTGAATTGAATTTGAATGTGAGGTAAGGGGGAGCTAAGCCACCAGTCTCACTTTCTCCTCCAGAATCATCTGGGACCAGTAATCACATATCAATCAGGGCAATTGGAGATGGCCCTGGAAGGAAGGCAGTCAGAATGAAGTGATTTGCCTAGGATCACACAGCTAGTAAGTATTAAATATTTGATCCTGGATTTGAACTCAGGATCCTCTTATTTCAAGGTGAGTGCTTTAACCATTGTGCTACCCAAATGCCTCCATTTAACACCTTGATACATCAATACCTCCATCATTGGAATATGCCTCATTGAAGGCATAGTTTTGTGGGTTTTATTACACTTCACAGCATCAAGCAAACTCTCATAAGAGTTTAATGAATGTTTAACAATCTCTCTTAAGAACTTTACAATGGGGGCAGGGGTGCAGAGCCAAGATGGCAGCATGAGAACAGCCTTTCCTAGGATCTCTATCTAAAATATTTCAAAAACCTTAAAATTATGACTAACTAAATTTTTGAGAGAGATAGAACCCACAGAAAGATTCAGTGAGGCAATTCTTCAGCCCAAGATAACCTGGAAGATTGCAGGAAGGCTCTGGTCCACGGGGCTGGAGGGGGTGGCAGCACAGCCAGGTTCATCTGGCCAGAGTGAAGGAGCTCGAGCCTTCAAAGAACAGACCACAGGGCACTTGGGTCCCTAGAAACTCAGGCTCTCAGCAGCAGAAGAAATTTCCTGACCTTCCAACCCAGGGAGCACCAAACATAATTTGGAATATCAGCAGGGAAATATCTGGCAGAGCAAGCAGGAGTCAGCATGATCCCCAGAAAATGTAAGCAGTCTCAAAGAAGTGTCCAGCAGGAAGACCCACTGGCAGCTGTTTCCAGAGGCCTCACCCCACTGAAGTTAAGGGGGTCAGGGGAGACTGTCAAGGTCTCTCCTCTGTTCTGGGACAGGATTTGGGGCTTTGTCCATATTAAGACCCTGGCTACAGTCTGGGCACCCATACCTTCATAGAGCAGGGTCCCTCCTTACTGTTTGATCATCCAGAGACCAGGGCACAGGCAGGAGAGAAGTCAGAGCCTCCCATAATATTTTGAAGGAACTGAGATTCTTGAAGAGGTGTTCCAATAATACTCAAAAGTTCAGAAAGCACCCAAAACCAGGGCACAGGCTGGGGAAATGAATAAACAGATAAAAAGGAACCTGAACTAGGGCAATTACTTGATCCCATGGAAGATCAAAACACACACTTAGAAGATGAGAAAGTTCAAGTTTCTGTATCCAAAGCCTCCAAGAAAAATAGGAGTTGGATTCAGCTATGACAGAGCTCAAAAAAGAATTTGAAAATCGAGTGAGGGGGGTAGAGGAAAAATTGGGAAAAGAAATGAGGGGGATGAAGGAAAATCATGAAAACTAAATCAGGAGCTTAGTGGAGGAGAGGCAAAAATGCTGAAGAAAACAACATGTTAAAAAGCAATTTAGGTCAAATGAATAAAACAATTCAAAAGGCAAATGAGGGAAATGATGACTTGAAAAGAAGAATCAGCCAGATAGAAAAGGAGATAAGAATGCCCTCTGAAGAAAACAGCTCCTTCAAATGTAGAATGAAGCTAAAGGAAACCAATGACTTTGCCAGAAATCAAGAAACAATAACACAACACCAAATAAGTACAAAACTAGAAGAAAATGTGAAATATCTCATTGAAAAAACAACTGATCTGGAAAACAGATAAACAAGAGACAATTTAAAAATTATTGGACTACCTGAAAGTCCTGATCAGGAAAAGAGCCTTGATTAATTTTTAAGGAATTTCTACAGGAAAATTGGCCTGCTATCCTAAAAGCACAGGGCAAAATAGAAATTGAGAGAATACACTGATCTCCTCCTGAAAGAGATCCAAAAAATAATAACCCCCAGGAATATTTTAGCAACATTCTAGAACTTCCAAGTCAAAGAGAAAATATTACAAGCAGCTAGAACAAAACTATTCAAATATCATGTAGCTTCAGTCAGGATCACACAGGACTTAGCAGTATCCACATTAAGGGCTCTTAGGGCTTGGAATATAATATTCCGGAAGGCAAAAGAGCTTGGAATGCAACCAAGAATCAACTACCAAGGAACAATGAACATCCCCTTCCAAAGGAAAAGATGGCCATTCAATGAAATAGGGGAATTTCAAATGTTCCTGTTGAAACTATCAGAGCTAAACAGAAAGTTTGAACCACAAGGACAGGACTCAGATGAAGCATAGAGAGAGTGGGTGAGAAGGGTAAATTATGAGCAATTTAATGATGAAATCTGTGTATTCCTGAATGGGAAGATGATACTGATAATACTCATGTGAACCTTCTCATTTAACAAAGCAGGTAGAAGGAACTTATATAGACAAGGCACAGAAGGGAGTTGAATGTGAAGGGATAATATAATGTAAAAATGGAGTCAATAGGTGAAAGAGAAATGTACTGGGAGAAAGAGAAGGAAAGATAGAATAGAATAAGATGTAAAAGAGTCAAGAAATAACTTTTGCAATGGTATAGGAGTGGGGAAGGCAAGGGGGGATGAGGGAGACTCATTCTCATTGGAAATGGCTCAGCAAGGAAACAGCATACACACTCAATATGGTAAAGACATCTAGATAAAAAAAGGAGAAAAGGGGGACCCGGGGAACTGAGGAGGGATGTGGGTGATAGAGGAGAAGGTAAACCATAGGAAATCATAGTTAGATATAATACATTTTCTTTTTCACTTTTTGCAAGGTGCTGGAATTGGGTGGTCTGTCTGGGACCATGGGGCTGGGTGGTTGCTGGGTTTCTGGTGTGGGATGTAGGTTTGGGGCCTCCTGGCCCCAGGGCCAATGCTCTGTCTGCTGCACCACTCCGCTGCCCCACAGCACATTTTTGAAGAGGGACAGAGTGAAAGGAGAGAGTAAATATAATAGATAGTAGTAGGGAGGAATGAATGGAGGGAATTACAATCAGCAATAGCAGCTGTGGGAAAATATGGAAGTAACTGTTCTGATGGACTTATGATAAAGACTGTGATTCACCCCAGAGACAGAGCTGATGGTATCAAAACACAGACTGAAGCACATTTGTTTTCCTCTTTCTATCTCTTTATTTCTTGTGAGGCTATTTTAGTTTTGTGGGGAGAGGGGGGAATTATATTACTCTTACAACAAGAATATTTTAGTAATGTGTAAATAAATAAAAATGTAAATTAAAGAAAATAAATTCTAGTTGGTGGACTAACTACAAGTATCACAAGTATATTTGAATAAGTTGCCATAGTCATACATTACAACAACCTGATGTTTAAAAAATTACCCCAAGTTTTGTTATTTCTGTGCCATCATTCACTCATATTATATTTGTCATGATCCCATGACACATAGCATCAATCCTGCCCTTAGGGTTTTCTTGACAAAGATATTGGGTGATTCTGCCACTCATTCTTCATTGTATTAAGGCAAATAAAGGTTAAATGATTTTTCATGGTCACACATTTGGCTAAGGTCAAATTTGTACTCAGGTCTTCAGGATTCCAAACTGTATGCTTTGAACTGACCTGTGAATTAAAAAGAAATTAAAAAGATAGATGATTTTATGTATAATTGTTTTCACTCAGATTCTTGCACTGTGACATATGGAATGTATTCTCTTAAGCTGTGTTGATTAATATTTTTACCAATAAATGTTACTATTTGCTGGGGCCAATTTGAACCCAGCATGCTTCTTATAACTTCCTATAAATAACTATAATCACTAATTACATTCTTAATGAAGAACAAATACTTTCCCATTTACTATCATGTCATAAATTTGTTCAACTTACACTCTTCTTCCTCAAACTTTGCCCCAAATCTCAATATATGATGTCAAATATGGGTACCACAGTAATAATTCTACAAATGGATTCAGAAATCAAGCCCTTTGCTTTAAAGACCCAAATATGCCATATTTTTTGTCTAGCCTTGTGGAAATTGATCCTTTAATTATGTGATAATTACCATTCACTGATAGGGTAATTATAGAGTAATTGCCCAGTCATTATTGAGTAATAACATTGTAATTCCATGAAATTACAGGGTAGATAACTGCATGCCAATTTTTACATTCTCAAGAAAAGTACAGATAATTTAGTAATTACATTTTATTGTATGTAGGAAATTTATGCTATAAATCATATTAATCTGGAACTAGATGCACATATAGAGGCCAAGCTGCTTCCAAGCCTGGCTATTCTTGCTGTTTTTAAATGAATTTCCAGTTTAGGTCTGGAGGGAAAGAAATATGTCTGAAAAACAAGGACAGAAAGAAAGGAGAGACAGAGAGAGAACAGACACAGAGAGAAGGCAGAAGATAGAAACAGAGAATGGAGACAGAGAAACAGAAAGTAAAGAATAATCAGAGAGGCAGGGACAGAGAGACTAGAGAGACATACAGACAGGGAGACACACACACACACAGAGAGAGAGAGAGAGAGAGAGAGAGAGAGAGAGAGAGAGAGAGAGAGAGAGAGAGAGGGAGAGAGAGAGAGAAGTGATGAGAGGGAGAGAGAAAGTAACAAAGACATAGACAGGGAGACAGAGACATAGAGAGAGGCAGAGAGGAAGAGACTGACAGACAGACAGGAGAGAGGACAGAAAGATGGAGACAAATAGAGAAATTGAGAGAGATAGACAGAGAAAGGACAGAGAACAGATTGAGAGAGACACAGAGAGAAGAGACAGAAAAGAGCAGTTAGAGACAGAGAGATGGAGATAGACATAGAAACAGAAAATATGAGAGACAGAGACAGAGAGGCAGGGCAGAGAGATACAGAGAGGGAGACAGACAGAGAGAGGGGAGAAAGATAGGGAGACAGAGAGGAGAAAGGAAATAGAGAGATGGAAACAGAGACACAGAATCAGAGAGATAGATGAGACAGACAAAAGAGACAGAGACACAAAAATAGAAACAGAAAGAGACTAAGATCTTTTCTTTTGTTTTAAAATTACCTTTATTTCTCCCACCCCCTGTATTACCTTGAAATGAATTATTTGTAAGTAAAATGGCAAACTATCCAAGATATCCCCCCCACAATATCTGGGATATTCTACATCCAAAGAGCCACACCTGTGTAAAGAGGAAATGGGTATGTATTTTCTAAGCTCTTCTGTCCTGTCAAGACTGGGTACAGTAAAAACTGTTATCATGTATTTCGTGTTTCATTGTTCTGCTCTGTTGTCTTTGAATCATTTCATATAAGTACAGAAAAGAAAATTATTCAGTGGAAACACAGACAGATTGTGTGTGTATATATGTGTGTGTATTTATATATATATATATATATATACATACATACATACATACAAATATACATATGTGTATGTATATGTGTATCTATAGATGCAGGAAGACAGAGAGACAGACATTTTTTTCTTTTCTTTCAGAGCTAGATAAACTAAGCCATAAAAATCACAAAAGATATCCCAGAAAGAAGCATGATGCATTGGATGATATTGGTCAGTAATGTAATTTTACTAAGTGGTAGGTCCTATCAGCATTTATGCACCAAAGTAGAAAGGGCAGTCTTTTCAGCAAGATAGAAAGTTTGCAATCAGATAAATGTCACTATTACATTGGGGATACACAGTGGGTAGAAGAGAGAATAAGAATTCCTAAAAAGTTCACCACTTCCACGCCTGACAGTCCAATGTGAGTTTTCTCACCTGTAAAGTAGGCATGATGAGTTGTGAGGTAGTCACATCACAGGGCTGTGGTAAATGAGCTAATGTATGAAGAGTACCATCCAAAATTGAATGTGTCATCTAAATACCAGCTGCTGATATCACCAACAAAAAATAAAAATAAAAACTGATTGCAAAGCAATAAGTGGAAATAAGGTAAATGATCCCTGCAACCCTCCCCCCCCAGAAAATTATTTGATCCTGAGACATTTTAGGGGAGCATTACTTTTTGTTCAATACCATTCCTTCCCGGAAACATGTATTGTGGGGAATTACTGTTCTTAAATAGTCTTATGTAGAATTTTGGTGTGTGATTACTAGCAATTATAGTATTCCAAAGCACTAAGATATAGTGGCTGATTGAGTCAGGGAGAATCCAATTCTGCCTCTAATGTTTATTCATAGTCCATACTGTATGATACTACCCACGCAAAACTGAGAAACTTTAAGCTTCAAATAACTGTGCTTACTTGTGTTACCAAATGGTCTGTTCCCCTTATTAGTTCTCTGAACAAAGAAACAAGTTTTTGGTTTTGGTTCTTAAAGAAACTCCATGAAAGAGGTGAATGAATGTGATATGTAAGGTGATGTTCATAGATCTTTGGAGATGGAGAGTGAATTAGCTGTATTAGCTACCATGAAAGAATGAGAAGAACTTTCCACTACAGACTTTTACTTTATCAAGAAGAAAACCAAGTCACAAAGTAGTTAAATTTTTTGATAAGGTCATAAAGCTTATTGGTGACTGAGCTGGAACTAAAAACCATATCTCCTGATTTCCGTATATTATTAATATTCTTATCATTGTGGTTGTTATTTCCCTAAACTAATTAAATCGTTGTTTCACTTCAGAGGAAATTTAGAGGATAGTAAAAATCAAGTGTTTGCTTTCACAGTTACAAGGCAAAACAAAAGGAAATAGATTATCATTTACATTCCCATCATACAAAAAAGACAATTTTAAGAATAAATCTAAAAAGCGGTGAGGATATCCCTAATACTTGGAATAACAAATATAAGAAAAGAATCTAGTATCAGCAAACCCCAAGTCATCAAATGCTATGATAACAACTTAAAATACTGATTAGGAAAATGAATGTTTTTCTTTAAGCTATTCAACTCTTCCCATCCTCCCTACAAAACTTAAATGCACCTACATACATAAGAGAGAAAGAGGAGAAGAGAAGAGGAATAGATGGGGAGGGGAGGGGAGGGGAGGGGAGGGAGGGGAGGGAAGGGAAGGGAAGGGAAGAAATACTAGCTGAGAAAACAATGAAGACTATGACTAGATCAGAATAGAACAGATGAGTCATAATACCTGGTCAAAACATGGAGAAAAGGAATAAGGACTTAAGCAACACCTACTATGTACCAAGAATGCATATTTTTCACAAATGTTCTTTGTTGTTCCCACCAATCCAACAAAGTTGATGCTTTTCATTGAAGATAATAAGACAAACAGAACTTAGGTGAGTTACCCAGGGTCTCACACACACACACAGACTAGATTTGAATTAGGGCTTCTTAACTCTAGTCCTCACACTCTAACCAGGGCATATGAGTAGATGGGAATACAAATTGTGCTTCATATTAATATAGTATAGCTAAAGATAGAACTCCAAATTCACCTAATTTTTTCATTATTGTATTACATTGAATCATATAATTTTGGATTTCAAGATCATGTTTTTTAATGTGGTTCATAAAGTCTAGAGAACTGTTGAAGTCTTAATAATGTTTTCTTGACCCTCTTAGCTGAGAGCCTCATATCTACTAATCTGGGTACATGCTGCATTTTCTTCAGAAGAATGCAATCTCCTTAAAGGCAGGAATTGCTTTTGCCCTGGATTCCAAGCCCCAGCAAAGTTCCTTGAAAAAACTAGAAAATCACTATTTGTTTAACTGGGTAGAATTTTTTAACTATTGAATCAATATTCACAATGTTGTGATAATTCCCCTTTTAATAACATTGATTCACCCTTTCTGGAACTCTTTGCCTTTTACAAATAACTGTCAATAAAGGATCAAGAAGTTATTAAACACTTGCTCTACCCTGAGATTCTACCCTCAAAGAAACTCAGATTCTATTGTAGGGGGAACATACACACATATGTATGTATCCAGGTATGTTTTATATGTGAATGCTTATATAGATATATGTACATGAAGATAAATTGTGAATTTATACAAAGAAAATATAAACCATTTTGGGGGAATCATTAACATGTGGAGATTGAATCAAGAAAGGGTGGTGGGATTTCAACAAATCAATTAAGTTTTTATTAAGCATTTTCAATGTTCTCCAGATGAAGTCAAATGCTTAGAATCTAAAGAAAGTCAAGAATATAGTACTTACTATCAAGAAGCTAAAATTCTAATGGGAGAAACAGTATGCCCATCAATAGATAGAGACAGGGTACATGCAAAGTACCCGCAAGATAACCTTAGAGGAGAAGGTTTTAATGACTCATACTCATTTTAGACGTGATGGCAATAGTGTTGTGTTTTAAAAATTACTAGACTGAAAACTAAAATGTTTGATAATATATGTTATGCTGGGCAAGGTATTTCTGGGTTATTCTGAGTCTCAATTCCTCCACCTATGAAATGGGAATAATCATATTTTCCACTGCTGTCTCACAAAGTTGTTTAAGGACAGTGCTTGGCAGATCTTAAAGCACTCTATAAATATCTTCTGTTTCATATATTCAATGGTATTCTGCCCATTCCACTTGAGATAGGCACATGGAATACTTTCTGGTCCTAGAAGAATGTGACCTTGAGCTGTAGGATCTACTTTAATAAGGTAAGATTGGTCAGGGATAGAGCCAAGATGGCAGAGGGAAGGAAGGAAATCCCAGCAGCTTTCTCCTAGACCACGCCAAACACATTTAAATACTGACCCTAACCAAATTCTTAAGTGGTGGAACCACTTGCATTATTTTTTTCCTTAATATGGGAGTTCTGGAATTTAGCTATTCCATTCCTGAAGGTGTTTATTTGTTGCATTCAGAAAAATGGAATGCGACAGTTTTTCAGTCCAAGACAATTGGAAGATCCCCTGTTATAATGGAATTGGAAAGGGCTGGCCACTGTGGAGCCAGTCATCCAGGAACAGTCCTCAGGACACCTGGATCTTTGGGGGCACCTGAGTACGTGACAGGTGATGCTTTCCAGAATGCATGGCCCAGGAACTGTCAAGGACAATTGGGAAGGACAACAAGAAAACTCTACTGCACTGGAGTAAGAGTGGAGCCTAGTCCAGAGCAGATATCAATGTTGGCCTGACCCCCAGAACCAGAAGTAGGCCTGGGGAGTCACGGGGCAGTTGTTTCTAGAGCCCTCAGTCCAAAGAGTAAGGAGGTCAGAGATGACTGCAAGGAGTCTCTTTACTCTCTCTGAGGCAAGATTCTGTGGGTTTGTCCATACTCAGATCTAGGTTGCAGTCTGGAGCCTCATACTGGTGTAGCAGAGTAGGGATCCTCCTCACAGTTCCAGGGCCGGGGAGTGCTGTGATCATCCACAGAGCAGAGCACAGGCAGGAGTGCAGTCAGAAGCTCTCATAAGACCTTGAAGGAATTGAGGTCCCTGAAAACAGATGCAAAAGCTCTCAAAAGATTGGGATGGTGGTCCCTCCACCCTAGAAACAAAGCCCCACCTTAAGGAAGAGTTAAAATCAGGTCATAGGAAGGAAAAGAGCAAACAACAGAAAAAATAATTTCGACCATAGGCAATCGCTTTGTTCCCATGGAGGATCAAAACACTCACTCAGAATATAACAAGGTCAAAACTTCTGGAACCAAAGTTTCCAAGAAAAACAGGAAATGGTCTCAGGCTATGGAAGAGCTCAAAAAAGATTTTGAAAATAAAATAAGGGAGGTAGAGGAAAAAAATGGGAAGAGAAATAAGAGTGATACAGGAAAATCATGAAAACCAAGTCAGAAGCTTGGTGAAGGAATTACCAAAAAATACTGAAGAAAATAACATATAACAACCAAAACAAATAAAAAGCAGTCTGGGTCAAATGGAAAAAAGCCATCTACAAGGCCAATGAGGAGAAAGCTGCCTTTAAAAAGCAGAACTGACCAGGTGGAAAAGAAGACATTAAGGCTCTCTAAAGAAAATAACTCCTTCATATATTTAATAGAGCTAAAGGAAGTTGATGACTTGTGAGAAATCAAGAAACAATAAAATAAAATGAAAAGAATGAAAAATTAGAAGAAAATGTAAAATATCTCAATGGACCTGAGAAACAAATCTAAGAAAGATAATTTAAAAATTAATGGAATAGAGGGGAGGCTAGGTGGCATAGTGGATAAAGCACTGGCCCTGGAGTCAAGAGTACCTGGGTGCAAATCTGGTCTCAGACACTTAATAATTACCTAGCTGTGTGGTCTTAGGCAAGCCACTTACTCTGTTTACCTTGAAAAAAATCTAAAAAAAATAATGGAATACCTGAAAGTCACAATCAGTAAAAGAGCCTAGACTTCCTTTTTTTTTTAAGAAATTATAAAGGGATGGCTAGGTGGCGCAGGATAGATCCCCGGAGTCAGGAGTAACTGAGTTCAAATCCAGCCTCAGACTCTTAATAATTACCTAGCTGTGTAGCCTTGAGAAAGCCACTTAAGCCCATTTGCCTTGGAAAAAGCTAAAAAAAAATTATAAGTAAAATTCCCTCGTATACTGGAAGCAGAGGGTAAAATAGAAATTGAGGGCACACATCCAATCACTTCCTGAAAGAGATCCCAAAATAAAACCTTCCAGGAATGGAATAACCACATTCCAGAATTCCCATATCAAGGAGAAAATACTCCAAGCAGCCAGAAAAAAAAATGCCAAATATTGTGGAGCTACAATCAGGATTATATAGGGCATAGCAGCTTCTACATTAAGGCTTATAGGGCTTAGAATATATTATGGAAGAAAAAGAGTTTAATTACAACCAAGAATCAACTTCCTAGCAAAACTGAACATACTCTTTCAGTGGAAAAGATGTAATTTCAATGAAAGAGTGGTCTTTCAAACTTTCCTGTTGTATCAACAAGAGCTAAATAGAAAGTTTGATCTCCAAGTACAGGACTCCAGTGACTCATAGAGATGGTGGACGGGAAGGGCAAATGATGAGTGATTCAATGATGTTGAACTATGTTTCTAACTACTTGGGAAGATGATACTGATAACTCTATGAATCTTCTAGAAGGACTATATATATATATACATATATATATGTATTTATATATGTATATATGGTTCAGGAGGGAACGGAATATGGATATGTATATACATATATATATATATATATATATATATATATATATATAATAAAGATGGAGTTAATGGATGAGAAAGGAATGTACTGGGATATAGGGAAAAGCAAGGTAGAACAGGGTAAAGTATTTCACATGAAAGAGGCATGGAAAAGCATATAAAATGGAATGGAAGAGGAGGAAGATGAAGGGGAAGAAGTGGGCTTTCACTCTTACAAAAAGTGGCTCAGAGAGGTAATAACATACAGACTCAATTGAGTATAGAAATCTACCTTACCCTAGAGGAAAATAGGAGAAGAAAGGGATAGGAGAAAGAGGATGGGGGAGGGGAGGTGGTTTGTTGATAGGAGAGGGAAGATTGTGGGAGAGGGTGGTCAGATATAACACACTTTTGAGGAGGAAAAGGATGAGAGGAGAGAAAGAATAGAATAAATGGAGGTGAGGAGTAATACGATGGAAGAAAATACAGCTAGTAACAGCAACTGAGAAAAATATTGAACCAATTACTCTAATAGACTCATGATGTAGAAAGCTATCCATCCCAAAGAAAGAGCTGATGGCATCTGAATACAAACTGAAACACACCTTTCCCCTCATTTTATTTTTCGTAAATTTTCTCTTTCTATGATGGGGGGGTAGTTATGTGTCCTTTAGTAACATAACTTTTGCAGTAATATGTTTCATGACTATAGAATTTTAACATACACCAAATAAATTTTTCTCAATGGTGGAAGTGGGATGGTAGGAAGGGAGAGAATTTGAAATTCAGGATTTGGGAAGTAAATGCTGAAATTTGATTTTGCATGTAGTTGGGGGTAAAAAAATCAAATTAAAATAAAATATATAAATAATGTGAGATTGGCATTAACAATGAACCTTGGAAATGCAATCACATAATCAGTAGTAAGTTTCATTTTTTTATAGATTCCATTTTTCCATCATTCCCTCAATTGCCCAAAGGTTAAAGATACCTTTCCTTCTTATACTAAACAGTACCCTTTAGAACTACCTACTGTATGTTTTCATTAGTTAGCAAGGAAACTACTTTATGATTTGCTATCCTTTGTTCAAGAAGAATTTAGACAAACTTTTTACTTAGTATTTATTTACTTTATTTGTTTATTTAGGTTTTTCACAAGGCAATAGTGTTAAGTAACTTATCCAAGATCACACAACTAGGTAATTATTAAGTGTCTGAACCTGAATTTAGGTCCTTCTGACTCCAGGGCTGCTCTATCCACTGTATTTGACTTATTTATTAAAATAATGTGGGGAAGTTTCCATTAAAAAAACCTTTACACAGGGTCAGAAAAGGGGTTTTTGAGATAGGATGCATTTTTATAATTCTCCTAATCCTAAAATGAAGAGAAGAAATGGACTTATAATTGCATCAAAACAGGAAATTCCTGTATATAAAACTACCAATACAGAAAAGTGCCTTCTCTGCAACATAACATCTTAGAGACTCACATAGAGAATAGAGGAATAAATTATTTTTACAGAGTCACCTTACCAGCATGTGTCTGAAGTAAAATGTTAATCCAGGTTTTCATACCTTTGATGTTAGTTCTCTAATTACTGTGAAGTTCTGCATAGTTAGTTTGATATCTAATGTCCCACAGCAGAGATGGTAAGGCTGCAGAATATTTAATAAAATATCTAGTCAAGAAATTAATAAAAGCAAGTATTTCTGTCTTTCTTAGTGAGTTTCTTTTTGTTTTTGTTTATGTTGCTCTTTATCCTTCATTCTGGAAGAAAACTAATGATATCAGGTGGGTGATAACCTGACCTGCATGTAAACTGTATTTAAGTGAGCTAGGACTGTGCTAAACTATCATCCTCACTCTCTTCTTCAGTCATCAAAGTCCATTGACAAGATGCAATGGGAGACCTTAGTCTTTTTTCTTGGTGAGCTTACTACTCAGCTATGTGTCATGTCCATGGACTCTTTACTGAAATTTTTTTTTCTTTTTGTTATTAGACCAAAGACATGCCAAATTTTAGGGGGAAAACAAACTAGAACATTAATAAATTTTTAGAGGAATGAATATATGCAAACCTAAATGTGCATATATAAATAGCTATAGACATATATATAATTATATATATATATATATATAATTATATATATATATATATATATAATTATATATATATATATATATATGATGACCAAGATATCAGGGAAATGAAAAGCATGTGAATTGAATTTTAAGTGAGGAGATGTTGTAGTATGTCACTGGACTTACTTTGTCCTTCAGAGACACCTGGGTCTAGTGGCCAGATATGAATTACGACAAATGGTGATGTGAGGCAATCAGGATTAAGTGACTTGTCTAATATCATAAACAATTAATAATATTAGTAATATCAATTCTGATGTCAGAGTTAAACTCCAGTCCTCCTTTATGAATTCCAGCAATACATATACATGCATACATACGTACTCACATCTTTATACATCTATGAATACACAGATGCATATCTGAACTTTTTGTACATATAATATATGTATATATATATATATATATAATATGTATGTATATAATAAGTTATAGAATGAGACCATGCTAATGAAATTATTGCTATGTTTCCAAATGAGATTATCTCCACAAAGAAAGTCGGAACATTCTGAACAACTTTTAGCTGGAAGTGCCTACAAAACTGATATAAAGTAATTTCCTCAGGTTACATAGCTATGGTCTAGAATGTATCATTTATTTATGCAATAAAACAATTTTTCATACATGAAGGATCTGTGCATTTAGGGGTAAATACATTTTCACATGCAGAATCCTAATTCCAGCCATTTATTTCCAAATTTTGCAAATATATATATATATATATATATATATATATATATATATATATATATATATATATATATATATATCTGAGAAAAGTAGAATTAAATAGCTTGTCCAGTGTCACACAATCAGCTTTTTCTAGGAGTAGATGTTGAATGCAGGTCTTCATGATGCTTAATATATAATCTATCCATGCCATCATTCTGTTTCTCAAATTTTTGCATAATCATAAAATGTATAGTAAATATAATTTTGACCTTTGCTCCTATGTATATTTCTTAAACTGATTCTTAAATACAAAATAGCAATAAGTTAAATGATATTATTCCCCCAAAATGAGACACATAAGAACTTTTTCATATCTATTGAACAACATGATTATAATATTAGCCTGCCCTTTTAAATTATTCTTACTTTCTCCTATATCCTCTCAAATCCAATTTTGGAGGATGCCCCCCTCATTCACTAATATTTTGTTTTCAGTACACCTCTCTGAATTTTTAAGACCACTGTGATCAACTCATTGTCTAACATTGATCATTGGTATTCAGTTTAATCTTCTGCTGCCCAAAATGCTCTTCATGAACATCAAATAAGAGAATTCAGAAAATCTCTGTGGTCATAAATCCTTCTTTTCTAATATATTCCACATATTCTTCACAATTGGATCTCCTGTCTTAGGCTCATTTTAGAATACAAACTCATTACACAGTACTTGTCCAAATTTATCTTCTGTTTGTCCTCCATTAACCCTAAAACGTATTGAGGGCACAGGAGGGGTAAAAGAGGAGAGGCACATAAGATCTAGGCTTTATTTTATCATACTAAACATCAGAGAGTGGGAGAATTGCACATGGGGAGAAGGGAGAAGGATGCTTAGCTATGATCTAAGAGAATTAAATATCACCAAGTTAATCACCAGTGACAATTGTTTCTTCTTCTAGGTACTTCTTGGAAGATTCCCATTCAAATGTTTACTGACATTCCTTTCAGCCAGAGGAAGAATGGCTTCTGGCTAATGTCAGTGCAGATGCTAATATTTATTCAGAGAAATGTCTACTCTTTTTCTTTTTCTTTTTTCCTCCCTAATTCCCTAAAATAAACCACTTGTGGCCTTCTGTATATATGAGATGGCACCTAACCTTTAGTTAGTGTAAAATTATGTCGGATTTCATGTGATGATTCCCTGTGGTGATATAGTTAAGTTTGAAAATTATTAGAATAACATTTTCATCCTGCAGTTAAGGAAAAATAATGATCTTGTTTAATTTTTCCTTTTTTCTTGCCTTCAATCCCTCTCTTCCTCCAGTATCTATCCCTTCATCCTTCCATTTTTTGTCCCTTCTTTCTTTCCCTAAACACGGTTTTACTGAGTTTCTTTTATCATCTTTTCACTGGGTTAATCATAGCATAAGATAACATGGGGATGGGAAGAGCCATAAGATGTATATTGAATCTCTAATTTAGAATCTATCCAGAGAGACAAGCATTGCAATATGATTGAGGAACTAGGACAAACAGATGTCACATTTAAGTAGCAAAGCAAAACATTATAGAAACAAATTTCACAAAAGCAACTGGTCATCTCTTGAGGCAATTGACTTTGACTTTCTATTATCCTCATCAATAAAATTAAGGAGTTCAACTAGATAGACTCCAGAGCTAAATCACCAAGTGTAACTGAGTTTTTGTTACAAGAAACATAGAGTTTATAATAAAGAGCAGAGAAGGATTAGAAGGAATTCTAGTGTTGCCTGTGTGAGAAGTAGGACTCATGAGTGACATGAAGAGAAAGACAGATCATCAATAAAACATGAAAAAATATTCAGAATATTGCAGAAAGAAGTTCATACTCACAAGTAGATCCTTTATGTGATCACTGAGTTAAAATTGGCCTACACTGACAAACAACAGCAACAGCAATCTCAAATGTATCAGAGTTCACATATTTTATACAAGCCTTTCTCCTCTTCATCTTCATATAATTGAAATAGAGAAATTTGTTAAAATTCACTGAAATCATTTTAAAAATAGATTGCAGAATGAAAAAAAAGTCACATACTTCCATTTCTGAAGGGCAGTAGGCACTTTTCATTTCTTTTGGTTTTGGTTTTCCTTGAGCATTTTGACTTTTTTCCCCGACTTGCTACAAAAAATGTGTAAAATTTACATCCAATACTCTTATACGACTAAGTAAAGATGTAGATATAACCAGAATATGATTTCTTATTTAAATAGACATTTACATGTTTTGTTTTTTTTCTGAATATTATGGAAATTTAAAATAATTCCAGATACAGCATATGATTTTGAGGATATATTGATTTTTTTTCATATCTCTCGCTTTTCCATTGGTTAACTGATATTTGAATTTTGGCCAGTAGCAATTCCCTTGACTTGTGGATATGTTCCCCACTTCAAAGTGTGTTTCTGTATTTTGAAAAGCCTTTCTTTTTTCCCCAGAGAGAATCAGAAGACCCAATTTTCTGGTTACTACTACTATGACCTTAATAAAGTATCTTTAAATTTCAGGGCATTTAATAATAAAGAATTTTGAATTGGATGGCCCTGAAAGTCCTTCTCTGTGATCAACTCACTTATTTTTTTTTACAAATTTACAGAATTTCTGCATTTCAAAGAGCCTCAAAAACTATCTAGTTTGGTCTAATTATAGTCTAAGGAATAATCCCTATACACCAGGTTGGTGGTCATCCAAACTTTTAATGAAAAGCATAAATGGGGGCTAGGTGGCGCAGCAGATAGAGCACCGGTCCTGGAGTCAGGAGTACCTGAGTTCAAATCCAGCCTCAGACACTTAATAATTACCTAGTTGTGTGGCCTTGGACAAGCCACTTAACCCCATTGCCTTGCAAAAATCTTAAAAAAAAGCAGAAATGAGGGGAAGTTAACTTTGATAACAAGTAACCCATTCAACCTTTGAATAGCTCTGATACTGTGGAAGTTCATTCCTATATTGAGCCTCTAAGGAAGTATATATTTTTTCTACTTAAAAATATTAGATAAATTTGAGTTAGTATTAATTTTAAATATGGTAACTATAATAGCAATTTCCTTAAGATTTTCTTCTCCCTGGAAATGATGTGTGTCAAAGGCCAACAAAAAGACTTTTCCTAGAATCCATGGCTGGGAGAAAAGTTGGAAACCTCAGCAAAACTCTAATCACTAAAGTATTGAAGATAATGAAAAAAATATCTTTTCATTGAGTTCATCCTTGAGAATCAGGCTTACAGCAATAAAGAGGTTTAAGTTCAGTCATTATTATTTTAATTGGGACATTTTAAATAGTTTTTGGGAGTGAATGAAATTGTAGAATTTAGTAATTACTACCCACTCAGATTCTTTTATGCCTGGGTTCTACTTTTTTCATCTCCATTCTAGTTTTACCTTTTTTGTAAGCTTACTTCTGGTCCTTAAACTTTGTCTTTGGAAGGCAACCAAAGATTCAAATCACCAAATGCAATGCACATTTTTTAATGAACAACCCCCCCTTAATAGTCCTCAGTAGCCTTTGAAGTTTTCGAGCCTTCATCCCTCTTTTTTGAAGTACAAATCTTGTTTCTATTGTATTCCTCTCTCAGCTTTTATTTCTTTTACTTTTCCCATTTTTTAAAAGTCAATTCCCTCCTTCATAATTGTTTCTCTTATTCTTGAGGAGGTAGGAAAGCTCTGTATATGGAGTCACAAAAGATTGGCCTAAATCCAGGAATACCACTACTGGGTCTATACCCTGAAGAGAGATCATGAAAAATGGTAAAAAGGGTAAAAACATCACTTGTACAAAAATATTCATAGCAGCTCTGTTTGTGGTGGTAAAGAATTGGAAATTAAGTAAATGTCCTTCAATTGGGCAATGGCTTAGCAAACTGTAGTATGCGTATGTCATGGAACACTATTGTTCTATTAGAAACCAGGAGGGATGGGAATTCAGGGAATCCTGGAGGGATTTGCACGAGCTGATGCTGAGAGAGATGAGCAGAACCAGAAAAACATTGTTCAACCTAGCAGCAACATGGGGATGATGATCAATCTTAAGGGATTGCTCATTCCATCAATGCAATAATCAGGTACAATTTTGGTGTATCTGCAATGGAGAATACCATCTGAATCCAGAGAAAGAATTCTGGAGTTTAAACAAAGATCAAAGATTAATACCTTTAATTTTTTAAAGTTATCTTATTATAAAAAAATAAACAATAATTTAAAAAGACAAAAGATTGGCCCAAATTTTGTATCTTAACTCTGTGTGATTTTGGATAAATAACTTAAGCTTCTTCAAATGTAAAAATTGTTGATGAAGTATCTTACATAACACCTGATCTTCATTCTAGCTCTGTATTTGTGACCTATTCTTTTAATTTCCTCCATTGATGCTCTGATCCAATTTAAAGGCTATCATTATCAATTGTGTGGAGGTCATAGATCTTGACCTTCCTGATCTTCCTTCTTTTCATGCCAAAGGGATAAATGGTAGTACTTATATTGAGGAAGAAGTATAATGACTTAAATAAGTACAATAGATAGGGAGACTTTCAAAAATATTACATTCTTTAAGCACACTTGGCAGAAATAAACTCAGTGTATATATAATTCCTGATCTCACAATCACTCTACCTCTTTTAAGATGACTCCTGTCTCCTATTTTAATACTTTTCTTTGTATCTTCCTTTTTCTATGCAATAGTACCCAAAAAAGGAAATATCAAGCAAAGTGAGAAAGCATCCAGATTTCAGAACTGTTCTGAAAATGCAACATGGTGGACTTCCTCTACGGCTGACTCCTGTTCAGAAAGAGTTATTTCGGATCTCTGAGTTGTAGGTGAGAAGAGGGACACAAGTTCTTGCATTTTGTTCTTGAAGAGGACCAAAAAGGACACCACTTGTTTGGAGTCATTACAATATGTTCAGCTATGACTGATCAGAACCATAAGAGCTCAGAAAACTCTGCCACAGGTCAGGCACAAATGGTCCTTATGAAAATTTTATAATAGTGATAGCTCTAAATTTGTGAATATCATGTTTTGTAGAGCTAATGCAAGTATACTTTGATCATTGAGCATAGCACCTCTTTGATGTGGACACACCATGATGGGGGGTCCTGTGCCAGTGTCTCCCGTATCTCACAATCAATTCCAAAGTTCTTTAAAAATACCTTGAGTGTCTTTGTATCTCTTCTTCCTCCACTGCTTGTGTGTACTTGCTTAGTGCAAATTCTCCATATAGGGAGAACTGTGAGGCAAACATTCATTTGAACATGTTGGCCAGCCCACCAAAGTTGTATCCCTACAATAGAGTTTGAATGTTTGGTTGCTCAGCTTGAGAAAGAACCTTAGAGTACAGTACTTATTTTGCCAGATGATCTTCAGAATCTTCCTAAAACAATTAAAATAGAAATGATTCTGTTTCCTGGCATTTCATTAATGTACTGTCCAGATTTAAGAGGCATGGAACTATGAGGTTAGTACTTTGGCTATGCAGACTTTCAGTTTGTTAGGCAGTCTAATATCTTTTTTTCTCCCATACTTTATTTTAGGTTTTTCCAAGGTAATGGGGTTAAGTGGCTTGCCCAAGGCCACACAGCTAGGTAATTATTAAGTGTCTGAGGCCGGATTTGAAATCAGGTCCTCCTGACTCCTTGGCTGGTGCTTTATCCACTGTACCACATAGCTGACCCTCTCCCATACATTTCTACAGAATATCTCAGATCTGAGATAGTTATGGTAATGCATTCATCAGTCTTATCATCTATGTGCACATTTTTGGAGAGAATCCTGCCAAGATAAATGGACTTATCTACAGAAATCAAAATTTCTCCATTTGCTATAAACAACAAATCCACATGTGAATGGTGTGGTGCTGATTGGTGGAAACACTTCTGTTTTCTTGGTTTTGATTGTCAATTCACAATTAGCACAAGCAGCAGAAAATTGATTCATATTTTCGTACATCTCAGCCTCAAATTTTTCATTGAATGAATAATCAAGTTTGAGCAAAAAAGTCAAGCAGCAGTTCTCCTTTTATTTTAGTCTTGGCTTGTAACCTCTTCACAGTAAATAATATTTATGAGTACCTGACTTTTATTCCATTTTTGTTCTTATTGAAGGTATCTAGCAACATTGCTGAAAACACCATCCTAACAAGCCTGGGAATAAGCATACAATACTATTTACTTTATTGGTAAGTGGAACCAGTAAGAGCATTGTACACTGTCTGGAACCCATTCCAGCACACCATCTTGAAACTGATGTACAATACTCATGATCTTCTCTAATGTTATAAATGACTTGAGAATACTTAGTCCAGAGTGATTCAAATGGTCTTTTATTAATACATCTCTGCAAAGAAGGACCACCTCTCCCTTAAGGGGAGCAGGGGCACTGAATTCCAGAAATACTAAGTCTAATATGCACTTTAAAAGACTAGTTCCTCCCCGTTTAAAGCCAATCACTGACTGTGGGCACAATCTAATTTGTACATTTGCCCCCATATATTTTCCCCACCCTGCTCACTATATTAATGAGGAGGAGGAAACAGTTAACTCTTTGAGCATGAGCAAATGAGAAGGACCCAGACGCTAGTTTAACTCAGAACTTGGTGCAGGCAAACCTGATTTAATCTCAGATTTTGATCAAGTTGAGGCTGCCTTTAGTCTTACTCCCACATACCTGGCCATAGGCACCAATACAGGTTCACCCCAGTCTTTGCAATGTAAACTAACAGTCACCAGTCACCCTTCCCATTTTTGTGGGACCCAAACACCCTCATATTTCTCATATTCAGGAAGCCTAATTTTGCATATCTCATAACTCACAACTGGCAATATAAAATGTCTTAGTCAGATCAAGCAACATACATAGAGGCCTCTGTTCTGTTCCTGTTAATTCTTCTGGAATTCTCAGGCAAAAAACTGAAGCCATGCTGGCTTAAAACTATTTTTTGATTTTTTAAAATTTATTTTTCCAAATACGTGTCATAAAAATTTTTCAACATTCATCCATATGCATATGTATATTTTTAAATTACAAAATTTCCTTCCACCCTCCTTTCCCTCCTTTCCCCCAACTGGCAAGAAGTCAGGTTAATATTATAGATACTTATCTGTAATAAACATGTTTACAGATTAGTCATTTTTGGTATGGGAAATTAGGATTAAGAGAAAAAGATACATAAGACATTATTATTATAAAGTGTTCATCAGATTCTGAAGGGTAATTTTTAAAAAGAAATTTTTTTGTTTTGTTTTGTTTTTCTGCTTCTTCTGGATGGGGATTGTCCATAGGCATCTAATACAATTGTTCTAGTTCTGTGAACTGCTAAGAGGAACTGCTTCCATTAAGGTTGATCATTTCACAAAGTTGTTATTAATGTGAATTTTGTTCTCTTGGTTCTGCTCCCTTTGCTCAGCATGAGATCCTATAATTCATTCCATGCTTCTCTAGAGTCTGATCATTTATGGTTTCTTATAGAACAATAATATTCCATATTATTCCTGGACCATAACTTGTTTACCTATTCCCCAACTGTTGGACATCCTCTCAGTTTCCAATTCTTTGCCACTACAAAAAGAGCTGCTATGAATATTTTGGAACATGTGGGACTTCTGCCATTTTTATGATTTCTTCTGTATATAGACCTAGAATTAGAATTGCTGGGTCAAAGGGAATGAACAGTTTTATTACTCTTTAGGCATATTTACAGATTGCTCTCCAGAATGGTTGTATATGTTCACCATTCCACCAGCAATGCATCAATGTTCCAATCCTCCCACAACCTCTCCAAAAGTGATCATTGATCATTTCCCCTTTTTGCCATTTTGACCAATCTGATAGGTGTGAGATACCTCATTATTGTTTTAATTTGAATTTCTCTAATCAACAATGTTTTAAACCATTTTTTTCATATGACTATATAGCTTTAATTTCTTCATTTGAAAACTGTTCATATTATTTGACCATTTATCAATTGGGGAATGACTTGTAACCTTATAAACTGGATGCAATTGTTTATAAATATATTGTTTGGTCATGAATTTGTCCCCTTTCCATAGAATTGATAGATAAGATTATTTCTTGGTCTATTTGGTTTTAACCTATTAAGGAGGACTCTGGAAAGTCATTGTTGGAAATGACTATGAGAGATATTCCCATAAGATTTCCATAGGACAACCTGTTTCATTTTCTTTTGTAGAGAGAAAAACAATGGAGGCATCCTTGAACTCCTTAGAGATAACTTCCTTTTGCTATATAACTTGAAAGATTTTCAGTCAGTTTTTATATAAGCAGTGGACCACTTGCACTGTAAATCTCAGTTGGAATAGAATAGAATGTTACTACACTAGAGGAGCCTAATGGCATTCAAAGCCTCTTCTTCAATTGGAAATTCAGTCAGAGAGGAACTGACTGCAACCTGAAGTATATGGTCAATGGCTTCATCATTGGTTGATGAGAGTCTGTTGAGAAGACCTTGGAAGTGTTCATCTCTCCAGGACCATGTTTTTAACACTAAATCAATGCAGCTCCATTAGCTCTGAGTAGCACCATAGGGCTTTGGTCCATAAGTAGACTTCGGGGCATAATAAAAGTTCTTTAGATTTTTTACTATCAGTGTAAAAGTGAATTTCTCCTGCCTTCTTCCTGAGCAAACTAAGCTCTCTCAGAAGATAAATGGGAAGGAACAAAACCTGTGAGAGTACTGATATGTCTGATAAGAAAAAGAGGAGTAAGGCAAGGGAAAAAAAGCCAGAAAACTCAGAATCAGTGGATATTTATTGAGAGATTACTGTGTTCTAACCATTGTCCTAAAGTGCTTGGGTTAAAATACATGCAAAATGAAAGGCAATCCTCCTCAAGGAGCTTATCTTTTAATAGGGGAAATCAATAAACAAATGAGTGTGCTCTGCTACATATTAACTCCCTATGTGACCATAGAGGAGTCATGTCACTTCTTTCATCTGTGAACTTAGGAGGATGAGTGGTAAGTTCTAAATGCTTATGACTCTTATTTGACTTTTGCTTAAGTGACTCCAAACAGAATAGCTCTCTTCCACTGGTATGTAAAACAGGGTATAAGGCTTCCATTTTCTATGAAACACAATCTTATTTTGATATCAGTTTGTTGCTGTTTTTCCTCCATACAAATGTCAAGGGTTGCTATTTTTTCCAATGACCAGTGTCTTGGTGGTACTGTGTTTTAACAGGGAACTGGGCTTATAAGAGTATAATGAGGCATTTACTTTGTGATCTTTTTAGTCAAAAAAATTGCTGTTGAATATGAGCCTGTGTAGTTAAATAGTGAAGCACCCTGTTAAAAAGGCTGTTTATTGGAGAGGGTTGGGGGTTCATCCAGTGTCTCTTCTTTATTTTAGCTTTCAGAACCAGAAACAGAGCATTCCATTGCCCTTTGGCTGCTTTTATGATATAGATATATTGATGATTTCATTCTCTTAAGAATCTTTATAGATGAAATGGTCAGACAGTCCTCTAGACCTCAGGGGAACATGAAAAGTACTGTCTGAGTGGAAACAAGGGTAATTTTCCATTATCTTACAAATGTTTTTTTTTCCTGAATTATAGATAATATCTTTTAGAATCATCACATCATCCTCATCATCATTATATTATTTAATTTTTAAACAGACATGTATACATACATGCATATGCATATGTCTCTATAAAATGTATGTATGTATGTGAATGGAAACATACAACTATAAAGAGACATACACAGGAAGGCAGCAAGGTGGTACTGGACAGAGTGCTGATCTTGGAGTCAGGAGAACAGAAGTTTGAATTCAACCTCAAACACTTGACACCTATGAGCTATATGACCTTGGGCAAGTCACTTAACCCTAATTACCTAATTACCTTGCATCCAAGACCATCTCTAGTCAACCTGATCCTTATCTGGCCCCTGGACTCAAATGACTCTGGAGTAGAAAATGACATATCGCAACCCTTCCTTCACTCAAATTCAATTCATGGTCTGTCATGGCATCACCATCATCATCATCTTCATATGCAAGTAAACAAATAGTTAATTTATAGGGTGGTAAAAAATATATTCCCTGGCACAAATAATATATCCCCTAAGAGGTTGTTCCTAAATCAGAATCATCTCACTCCCCACCTTCACTCTTGAAATTCTCCTATTCAAAAACTGACTCACCTGCCATTTCCTATAAGAACCTTTTCCTTATGATTTTGACTGTTAGGAAGCTGCCTTCTTCCATTTACTCAGTGTGATTATAGTATGTTCTTACTTATGCATATATGTTCCCCTAATAAAATTTAAGCTCCTTTAGGGCAAGGATTATTTTCTTTTTGTCTTGTTTAATTAATGTTTATTGATAAAAAAAAAAGATTTGCTTATTGTCTGATTTTGGCTGATATCTTTCACCCTCTATTCTCATTTCCCCATATCTCCATTGGTATCATGAAGTATCAAAATAAATGCTGATATATATATATATATATATATATATATATATATATATATATGTATGTATATGTGTGTGTGTGTCTAATAAAAACCTTAATAGAATTTTTTTGTACCAGAATATTAGTTGTAATTAGTAGAATTTTAGTTGAGTTTATGGGTAAAGACTGCTATGAGAAGACCTTTGAGCTGAGAATTCATTGTGAATAAAATTACAATAATGACAAATATTTCTCCAAGACAATATATTATTTTAATAATAACAATATGTAAAGGGTTGATAAAATGAAAGTGTCACACTGGCAAAAGTTAGGGACCTGAGCACAATCGGTTTATTGGTTAGATTAGCAATAACTATATTCGAAGAAAGAACTGTGGAGTTTAAACAAAGACCAAAATCTATTACTTTCATTTTTTAAAAGCTCTTATATAAAACATAATTTTTCTATCTCATATTTTATTTTCTCCTCAAGGATATGATTTTTCTCTCAACACATTCAATTTCGATTAATGTATAGCATGGAAACAATGTAAAGATTATCAGACTACCTTTTGAGGAGGATGAGAGGGGAGGGAGGGTGGAGGAAAAATTATAAAATTCAAAACCTTACAGAAAATTATAGGTAAAAACTACCATCCTATATAATTGGAAAATTAATAAAATATTAAAAATATTAGCAGTAACTAAGAAACTGGATTTTTTGCTTTTCTCTCTCTCTCTCTCTCTCTCTCTCTCTCTCTCTCTCTCTGTCTCATTTGGTCTAGCACTGCCATATTAGATGCAGGTGGTACTCAACATTCAGCAAATCTAGAAACTTTTTAGGGATGAATCAATTGAATATTTCACCAAACATAGCAGACTAATTGTTAGTAACGAATTGTGTATGACTTCCGAATTATGTTTAAAAATATCCAAATGTCCTTGGGCAGAAAAAAAAAAACGGTTCCCCATTCATTTTGTAGATAGGTTGACACAAAAATATGGGGAAGGGATTCATGTAAGAAGACTTAAAAGAAAGGAACTCAATTATTCAATGATATGTTTTAGGCTCCCAGGTTTCATATACCAACCTGATGGGCATGATTCTATATTAATACTAGGCACCTAATTACTCATATTCATCTTTTTGTGTCTAGCAAGGTGTTTTTTCTTTTTTTAACTTTAATATTCAGTTTACAAAAGCTATCTAATTCAACAGTCATTTGTCAAATTGAATTAAATCATTTAATTTCATTCTTATGACCACCCCATGAGAGATATCATAAATATATTTTAGATGGTGGAGTCAATAGAGTACAAATATATGAAGTCCTAATTCAAAATTCTGCCTCATATTTAGTAGCTATGTTACACTAGCCATGTCTTTTGACTTTTTTCCTCATTGGTAAAATAGAGATATTAATAATTATTTCTTGGGGTTGTCGTGAGCATCAAATGAGATAAGCTACTCACAATTCTTTGTAAATCTTAGTGTGATACAAATATACTTTAGCTATTCTTATTTTATATTCTTATTTCCATTTCTGGGTTTATAATTATACATCATTGTTTCAATGAATTTTAGATTAATTCTCTAATTTGAGCTGTAAATAAGCTCACCTGGGTGGATGCCATCAATTTTGCATTGCCCATTTTACAGATAAGAAAACCAAGTCATAGTCCTAAAGTGACTTGTCTAAGGTCATTCAGCCAGTGAGTATCAAAGGTAGTCTTTAAAATGCACTGTCCTAGACCTCTTTCGACTTATCTACTCTGCCTATCAAATCACTTCACTCCTGGCCACACTTTCATTCATGGAGAATAAATCATTACAACATAATTATATGCTGTTATCATTATTAAGTTGCTTGAGATAATTAATGAAAATGATTATGCTAATCATGCTTCCTATTTTCTAAGACTTTATAGAAGAATAAATAAAATAAAGATTGCAGGAATCTCATTTCCTAAAATGATTTCACAAATATAATTTCTTTTTATGAAGATTCAGATGAGATCAGAGGTTCATCCCACCAGCCCCCTGGGTAATTTGATTGTAGAAGGATATTTTTAAAATGTAAAGAGATAAAAAAGATTTATGCTATTAAAATATGTTAAAAAAGTAAATATTATAATGCACATAATTCTTATAACCTTCCAAAGAAACACAATTTTAAATCTCATCTACCCAGCAGTTATATTGTATAAAGAACAAGCAAAACATTATGTAATAATAATAATTGTTAACATTTATATAGCACTTTACAGTTTTTTTCTTCTATAATCCTCAAAACTACCTCGATTTTAAAGATCAGGAAGCTGAGGTAGAGGGTGATTGTTTGTCCAGAATTCCACAGCTTATTGTAGCAAGTATGTAAAGCAGAAATTGCATTCAGGATTTTCGAAATCCAAAAGGAACATTCTGTTCACTGCACCCCTATAAATAATAATATGGTAAAAAGAGTTATGATCTGTCAAAAATCTCTGAGTTTGAATGCCACCTCTAGTAGCCATTGTCTGCATGACTCTGGACAAGTTACTTCCCTAAGTCTCAAGGTTTTCATCTGCAAAATTTGGAAAATGATATTAATAGTAAACATTTCAATTGATCAAGAAGCACAGTGGATAGACATCTAGACTTGGAGTTGAGTCAATTCATCATCCTGAGTTCAAATCCAGCCTAAAACACTTGCTAGCTAGGAGACTCTGGGTAAATCACTTAATCTTGCTTTCCTCAGTTTCCTCATCAGTCAAATGAACTGGAGAAGAAAATGGCAAACCACTCCAGTATCTTTCTTTGTTATTTGTTTGTTTGGTTTTTTTTTTTCTGTTGTATCCACAAATATGGAAGACTGTTTTAAGAATTAAATGAGATCATGGAAACAAAAATACTTTACAAAGGACTTTTAAAGTGGCATATAAATAAATAGCAGTTAGCATCCTATTCTTATTTGGGTGAAAAGTACTTCAGGATAGAGACAATTTAGATTTAGAATGTTCCATTTGGAGAATGGTCCACTGTTTTGTCTCTCTTGAGTCTCCATTGTACCATCAGAAACAGAGATAATAATAAGATAGCTCCAAAACAATAATAATGTTAGAAAAATGTTGGGATGCTGTGTGCTACAATGTAAGGAGCACTGACTTAGAAGACTTAGATTCAAATTCTGCTTGAGATGTTTTGTAACTACACATCCTTGCGAAAGTCTCTCTTAATATCAGTAGATCCAAGCATTCTCAGTTGCAAAATGAGGGTCTTAGATGGATGATTTCTGGGGTCCCTCACAACTCTAGATTTTTTTCCAAAAATGAAGAGAATCAAGTATTTCTTTACAATTCGCAGCAGTATTTTGTTTGTTTTTGTTTTATTTTCTGCAGTGGAAGGAGAGCTAAAGGGAAGGTTTAGATGTATTCCATTATAGAATGGCATGCTTGTTTGAGTACCTCCATGTTTAAAATGCAAAATGAAATATTCCACTATTATGGGCAAGCAAAGACTCAATTAGACTCTTCCTAGAGCAAGACATAATTAAAATGATCAATCCCTTTTACAGATGGAGTAATTCACTGATCTATGATACTTTTTTCCCCCTTTTAACCCTTGGACTCCTCCTATACTTAGAAAAAAAACAAAGAGAACAGGTAAAGAAGCCTTGCCCTTTCCTGGGGAGATATTTATTATGCTTAAGAAGCTATTCTAAAAATAAAGAAATAAAGCTATATCATCCTTTCTGAATTACATCTTCCCTCTATGCAATGTCTAGTTCTTTAGAAACCATATTGTGGTTTGTATTTGTTATATTTCCCTTCAGTCCTCCCTTAGAGTCCAGGAGGGAGTGGATTTGGAGAAGCCCATATTTCCCTGGTTTCTGGCTTTATGTGAGTATTATTCTGCCCCCTCTCCCCTGTTTTTCTAATCTCAGTGGCTTCCTTGAGAACCCATATTGGGAGCTTTGTCGTGAATACATTTTCTGGGACCTCCCCATCAAGATCGTGCAATCTGAAAGTCCAGATCTCCAAAAGTTTACCGTCCTGGCAGTTTATTGCAACTCATGCCATAAGGTTTCCAGTGCCTACAATATGTTCAACCTTCTGTTGATATCTCTGTAGAATCAGCCGTTTGTCTCTTTCACTCCAACAGAGGTTCAAAAATCCTGGCATTTGCTTCCTGAATTTCTGCCATCAGAAATAATTTCACACTTGTTTCTGAGCATTTTCTCCCCTATTCTGTGGTACTCTGAGAAATTTCTTTAGAATAAAGATTCTGCAGCTCCTTTCAATAAATCAGAATCCATGTTGGATATGAATACATGCATACACAGAGATGTATATCAAACATGTATGTCTGGAATATATTTTATAGAAAGCATTTTCTTTGTGAGTAAAGACAATTATAGTGTGTGTGTGTGTGTGTGTGAGTATGGGTGCATGTATGTATTTATATAAGTGTGTGTATTACCCCTAGCTCAATTGTCTTAGGTTTTTAGCTACTTCATAAGGTAATTAGTAAGAAAGAAGTAAAAGACTTCTGCCCACGATGGTGGAGAGAAGACAAATACTGTGATAGTGCTCCCTCTTTCCCCTCAAAAATAACATGAGAGAAAACTCTTAATAGAAATTCAATCAAAAGAACCCAGAAAGAGAATCTAGAAGAACATCTATCAAGAAGGTCTGTCTCAGGGGACCAAGGGTGAACTGCGAGACAAGAGCAGAGAATCAGTACTGGAGACAGCAGCTGGGGAAGGCCAGAAGGTCAGCCTCAACTGTGGAGACTTCGGTGAGTGGTGGGTGTTCTGAGTCTTTGGCCAGGAGGAGAAGAGCTATAGGAGGGTGAGTTCCAGCACAGAGTCTCAGAGCAGGCCTGGAGAAAAACCAGCTGGGCCAGGGACTTGAGCTCCATACTTTTGGCAGAGTACTTTGCCCAGAACAAACAATAAACAACCCCCCCCACCACCACCACCCTACCCCTCAGGTCAACAGACTTCACTCAACAGAAAGAGATTAACTCCTTCCCCCAGGGCCCAGTCCAGTCTTGAAGGTCAACTCAGACCCTGCTCTGAGGACCTCATTTCAAAGAAAGCAACCAGCATCCCCCTATTGGCTAGCCCTAGGAATTACTAAGCCAAGTGAACAAAGCCTTTGGATCCTCAAAAGCAAACCTCTAAGAGGCAGCCCTCCCCCCAACACAAGATGAAAAAGGCCAGAGAAAAAGGGGGGGGGCATGGAGAAATATTTAGATGAAATAGATTCTAACCCAGAGAGCTAGCACTGCTGAGGAGAATATGATCTGGTCTACAGCCCAGAAAGACTTCCTTGAAGAATTCAGGAAGGAGTTTAAAAATCATTTGGAAAAATTGGGAAAAGAAACTCAAGAGAAAATTAACATGTTGCAAGAAAAAATTAGCATCTTGCAACAAGAAAACAAATCCTTGGAAAATACAATTGCACAAATACAAAATGAGAATAACTCTCAGTTCTTCAATTGGGAAGATGCAAAATGAAAATGACCCTCTCAAATTGTCAATTTGGCAAATTCAAAAAGGAAATTATTCTCTCAAAACTACATTTGGGCAAATATAAAAGTACTTCAAAAATAGAATGGACCAACTGGAAAATTTGTTGCAAAAGATAAATGAAGAAAAATCTTCTCCTCTAAAAAAAAAGAAAGGAATTAGCAGAAAATAATGACTTCATGAGACTACAAGACTGTGTTAAACAAAACCAAAAGATAGAATAAATGGAAAAAAATGTAAAATACTTCATCAGCAACACCACTGACCTCAAGAACCAATTGAGAAGGGAGAATCTGAGAATTATTGGCCTTCCTGAGAACATTGAAGAGGGAAAAAAAAGCCTGAACTTAATATTACAGGATTTAGTGATGGAAAATTGTCCCGATATCAGGGAACCAGAGGGCAAAATATTTATTAAAAGAATACATCGATTTCCCCTCCAGAAACAGATGCTAAAAATGAAAACATCAAGGAATGTTGTGGCAAAATTCCAGGGCTATCAGATAAAAGAAAAAAATCCTGCAAGCAGCCAGAAATAAAAAAAAAATTAAATACCAAGGAGCCACAGTAAAGATTACACAGGACCTGGCCATAGCAACATTAAGGGATTGAAAAAAAAACTTAAAAAATTATTAAGGGATCAAAGGCCTAGAATGAGATATTCCAAGGAGTAAGGGAGCTTGAAATGCAGCCAAGAATCCACTACCCAGCAAAGCTGTATCTTCTCTTCCAGGGAAAAGGATGGACATTTAATGAAATGGGAGACTTCCAACATTTCATCATGAAAAGACCAGAGCTAAATAGAAAATTCAGACATCAAACAGGAGGCTCAAGAGACACATGAAAAGGTAAAAGAACCAAACTGCCATGCAATAAGATGAAACTGGCTATATACCTACCAGGGAGAGTCTCTTAACCCTTGAGAATTGTAACTCTGTTAGAATATACATAGCCACAAGTGATGGACACTCAGCTTTTCTGTGACTCAGATAGAATGATTTAAAAATAATACCTCCTTAAAAAGAGGGGAAGTAAGGAGAAGGAAGGTTGGAGAGTGAATGGGGTAAATCCCATTACAATCAAGAGGTACAAAAAGCCTATTGTAATTGAGGGCAAGAAAGGAGGAGGTAAGAACCACCTGAATCTTCATCTCATCAGACTTGACTTAAAGTTAATTTAGACACACTTAATCAAGTTAAGAAACTTATCTTACCTTTCAACCATTAAAAGGGGAAAAGGGGAGAGGGGGAGGGGAGGGGGGAGAAAAAGGGGGAATTAACAGAAGGAAGGGAAGAAGGGGAAAAGGAAAAAAGGGAGAGGGTTCATTTAAGAGGGCAAACACACTGAAGGTGGCGGTATTCAGAAACAAAACACTGGGGGAAATGAATAAAGGGAAAAAAGGGGAAAATACAAACAGAAAGAAGATAGCATGGAGTACAATAAGGCATTAGTAATTATAACTTTGAATGTAAATGGAATGAACTCTCCCTTAAAATGTAAGCTAATAGCAGAGTGGATTAAAAACCAGAATTGTACAGTATGATGCTTACAAGAAACTCATTTGAAGCAGAGAGAGACACACACACACACACATAGAGTAAAGATAAAAGGTGGGAGCAAGATATATTTTGCTTCAGCTGAAGTGAAAAAAGCAGGGGTAACAATCCTTATCTCATACAAAGCAGCTGCAAAAATAGATATTGTTAAAAGAGATAAGGAAATAAACTATACCCTCCTAAAGGGTACCATAGAAAATACAGTAATTTCTTTTTTTTTTTTTTAGTTTTTTTTTTGTAAGGCAAATGAGGTAAAGTGGCTTGCCCAAGGCCACACAGCTAGGTAATTATTAAGTGTCTGAGACTGGATTTGAACCCAGGGACTCCTGACTCCAAGACAGGTGCTTTATCCACTATACCACCTAGCCGCCCCCAAAATAAAGTAATTTCAATACTAAATATGTATGGACCCAATGAGACAGTATTGAAATTCTTAGAGGAGAAGTTAAAGAGCTACAGAAAGACATAGATAGCAAAACTCTACTAGTAGAAGACCTTAACCTCCTGCTCTAAGATTTAGATAAATTGAATCATAAAATAAACAAGAAGGAAGTAAATGAGGTAAATAGATTGTTAGAAAACCTAGATATGATAGTCCTATGGAGGAAGTTGAATGGAGATAGAAAGGAATATTTTTTTTTCCCGCAGTACATGGCACTTACACAAAAATTGACCATGTCCTAGGATATAAAAACCTAATTATCAATTTCAGAAAGGCAGAAAGAGTGAATACATCTTTCTTATATCATAATACAATAAGTATTATATGCAATACTGGATCAGGGAGATATAGACCCAGAACTAATTCAAAACTAAATAAACCTCATTTTAAAGAATGAGTGGATCAAGCAAGAAATTATGGAAAGAATTATTTCATCCTAGATAATGACAATAATGATACAATATGGCAAAACATATGGAATATACTTAAGGAGGCTGTCAAGGGATATATTATATCTTTCCTTTTTTTCAGGTTTTTTTTTTTTGCAGGGCAATTGGGTGGTTTGTGCAAGGCCACACAGCTAGGTAATTATTAAGTGTCTGAGGTCAAATTTGAACTCAGGTACTCCTGACTCCAGGGCCGATGCTCTAACTACTGCACCACCTAGTTGCCCTATATTATATCTTTTGATGCTTACATGAATAAATAAGAGAAAGAAGAATTCAATGAACTAAATATGTAACTAAAAATTAGAGAAAGAACAAATTAAAAAGCACCAATTAAATACCAAATTAGAAATTCTAAAGATTAAAGGAGAAATTAATAAAATCAAAATCAAGAAAACTATTGAACTGATAAATAAAACCAAGAGCTGGCTTTATGAAAAAAAAACCATTAAAATTGATAAACCTGTGGTCAATTTGATTTTAAAAAAAGGAAAGAAGCAAACCAAATCGTTAGTATCATGAATGAAAAAGGTGAACTTACCACCAATGAGGAATAAATTAAAGTAATAATTTGGAATTATTTTGCCCAACTCTATGTCAATAAATTTGGCAATCTAAGTGAAATGGATGAATATTTACAAAAGTATAAATTGCCCAGATTAAATGAAGAGGAAATTAAAAACCTAAATAACCCTATCTCAGAAAAAGAAATTCAACAAGCCATTATTGAACTCCCTAAGAAAAAATTTCCAGGGCCTGATGGATTCACAAGTGAATTCTACCAAAATTTAAGGAACAATTGGTGCCAATTCTATATAAACTCTGAAAAAATAGTTGAAGATGGAACTCTCCCAAACTCTTTCTTTGACACCAATGTGGTGCTGATACCTAAATCAGGAAGAGTTAAAACAGAGAAGGAAAATTATAACCTATCTCCATGAAGAATATAGATTCCAAAATCTTAAATAAAATCTTAGCAAAACAATTACAAGTTATCACTAGGATTATACATCATGATCAAGTAAGATTTATTCCAGGAATGCAGGGCTGGTTCAATATTAGGAAAACTGTTAGTATACTCAATTATATCAACAACAAACCTATTAGAAATTATATGATCATATCAATAGATGCTGAAAAATGCTTTTGACAAAATATAGCACCCATTCCTTATAAAAATACTAGAGAATGTAGGAATAAATACTTTGTTCCTTAGAATAATAAGCAGTATCTATCTGAAACCATCAACAAACATTATACGGCATAGGGATAGGCTTGAGGCATTCCCAATAAAATCAGGGTTGTATCAAGGATGCCCATTATCACCACTACTATTCAATATTGTATTAGAAATGTTAACCTAAGCAATAAGAGAAGAAAAAGAAATTGAAGGAATTAGAATAGGGAAGGAAGAGACAAAGCTCTTACTCTTTGTAGATGACTTGATGGTATACCTAGAGAATCCTAAAAAGTCATCTAAAAAACTACTAGAAATAATTAGCAACTTTAGCAAAGTAGAAGGATATTTAAAAACTCATAAATCCTCAACATTTCTATATATGACTAGCAAGATACAGCAGAAAGAGCTAGAAAGAGAAATTCCATTCAAAGTAAGACAAAATAAAATACCTGGGAGTCTACCTGCCAATTCAGACTCAAAAACTTTTTGAAAACAATTACAAAATGGCAATCATTTAAACTCACCAATTTTCATTTTTCTTAACAAAAAAGCATAGACTAGTTCATTTCAGATGTTTCCTCTGTAACCCTATAGTATGATCTTCATCAACAACACTATCCTCATCATCACTCCACCAGCACTACCATCACCACCATAATGTCTGCCACCATAATCATTATCATCAAATCTGTCCCTATGACTACCACTATCATTATCATCACAGCTAGTAACATCTCTCTTTTCTTAATGAAATTTAAAAAAATATTGGACCATCATCAAATCAGATCACCATATGACCCACCAAAAATATTTGGAGAGAGAGGAGCTAAGTTACACAATGAATAGAGCACTGACCCTGGAGTTAGGAGGACCTGAGTCCAAATCTGACCTCAAACTCTTAATAATTATCTATGTGACCTTGGGAAAGTCACTTAAACCCACTGCCTTGAAAAAAAATTTTAAAACGAGAGAAAAAACATTTGGGGAGAAAATCTTCATTCCATCTTCCAGGTTGAAGTTTCTCATGGAACAGATTGTGTGATTCTAGGGTCGATGTGTTTTTACAGTGTGAATAGATTCATAGATTATGATGGAGAAGTCCATAACAGTAGAGGCAGCCAGATGAGTGTGGGATGAGAGACAGTGAGAGAGAGAGACAGAGAGAGAGAGAGAGAGACAGAGAGAGAGAGAGAGAGAGACAGAGAGAGAGAGAGAGAGAGAGAGAGAGAGAGAGAGAGAGAGAGAGAGAGAGAGAGAAACAGAAGAGAGAGTGATAGAGATTTGAGGAGAGGTTATATGAATTATTGATGGCTAGTTTCTATTCATTTTATTTGGATGATACAGTAATGAAGGAAGTGTTTTTCCCCTCTCCTTTGTTTCAATTCTTTATTTTTTTAAAAAAATTCTTAATTGAATTAGTAACAATCTTGATTTAAACTAGATAAATATAATCTATCATAATTTCTTTTGAGGTGTGCTTCATTATTTGTATACATGGGTTATGAAAAAAGGAAACATTTTTGATATATAAAGGTGAAAAGGCATTATTATATTTGACTACACACTTGGAGAAAATGGAAGCAGTCAGACGGAAAATAATGTTAATTTATTAATTTTTTTTGCGTCACAAAGTAGGTAAAATCGTAACTGAGTCTTTTTTTCTCCTTTTGCTTTGCTATCTAGTTAGGAAACTGGCTTAGTAGATTGAGCTTCCTTCTCTGTGGTTCTCTCTTTCTATCCATGCATGAGCAGAGAAATCTTTTTGTAGGCATGGATTCAAGGGATGGGACTAGATAACAGATCATAACCAGTGGGAGGGGAAAAGGAGTGCCAGGACCTAGATCCAGCTGGTAATAACCAAATTCCAAATCTGGGGCCAAGTAAGGGACTGAATACACCTCCTTTTCATTTTCATCAAATAGAATTTCAAATCTTCACTAAGAGCAAGATATATATATATATATATATATATATATATATATATATATATATATATAATTCTCTTGCAACTCCCAGAATGTAAAAGGCTTTCTCGATGGTTGCCTTACTGTTATAGGGTTTCAATGAAGGAAGATATACATAAAAATTGACTCATTAGAGACAGAGTAAAAATTTTACTTTGCTTCCAGATTCTTGGTAAATTAACATTAAATATGTTCATGACAATTAAGTTTAATCTTTCAGGGATTCCCTTCCCTTTCCTTCTTTCATTTATTTTTTCCCCTTTAAGAATTTGGTTAATATAAGAACATAGCAGATTCAGAAATGTTGAATAGGAGGACCTCAAACCTTCCTTACCTTTATAAAGTCTTATTTCCAAAGTATCCAAAGGCATTGAGATTGTAATATTCAATTTAAGGATAACAACAAAGAAATTATTTCTCATTAAACGAAAAATATGATCAATTTAATGGATCAAGAAAACGATGAGATTTAAGAAAAATAGAAATGTTTCCAAATGTGTTTTTCTTGGTTTTATAAATAATATATGTGTATAAATAGGCAAATATATATATAAAACATATATACATATATATCTATATATTTACACATACAGCAATACATATGTATAGATGTGTATTTTGTACATATGTATATATTGATATAACCTAGATTATGAAGAAAGTATATGATTTTTATTCCTCTGTCCCATCTTTGTCTTTCAATATGAATATCTCATATTCTTGTTTGTGCAGTAAACCCTGGGGAAAATCTCTTAACTTTTTAAGACTCAGTTTTATCATCTTAAAAATGTTGTGATTTGTCACTACCTCCCTCAGAGATTGGGGTTACAAAGAGCAAATGAAATACTGCAAGTTGGACATGTCTTTCAAACTTTAATTTAAAAAAATAATATATATAGTATTTATGATTCACAAAATGCTTCATATATTTTACATATCTCACTTAATCTTTACAAAACCCTATTAAGTGGATGCTATTATTATCATTATTCCAGTTTTACAGATGTGGAAATAGAGGTCCATTGAGATTAAGTACTTGACCAAGGTCATATATCTGACTGAAACACCTTCTGAATCTAAGTTTTATACTCTATACATAGTCACATGTAAATGCCTAGGAAAATATATACTTGGGTTGTCCATTATCAAAAATTTATAATATAGAATATTAAAGTGGTCAGAGCTTTTGATATCATTTCATGTTCCATTCTCATTTTGAAATGAAAGAAACTGAGACTCAGAGAATGAATACACTTTAATAAAAGTTACACATTTATGGTAAGGTCGGGACTAGAAACCAGGTCCAATATTTCCTTGTTGGGTAGATTGCAGAAGAATTTGGTGCTTTTGTTCATTTTTCTGTTTGTTCTTGGTCAAACTGTTTAACTTCTCTTAGTCTCATTTTCCCTTTCCATAAAATCAGAGGTTTGTACAAAATGACTTCCAACTCTCCATTTAATATTTCATATTTGCTTTCACATAACTGTATGTATATCGTAGTACTCTGTAGAATGGAAAATAGAAGAGACAATTTCCTTTGTTTCCCTAACTTTGGAATGGTGGCCTGCATATAATAGGTTGTTAAATTTTTTTTTATTGAAATAAAAAGACAAGCCTTGTATAATTGGTATTGCAAATAGCAAATTTTTTGAAGGGGTCAAAAGACATATTGGAAAATGCTTCATTAAAATTAGACATTTTAGCATAAATTCACTAGTATTGGGAATAGAGTTTGACTCATGGGAAAATCTGGGAGTAGATCATTAAAGAGGTTAGTGAACCTGGCTTCCAAAGGCTAGCATATTATCATCAAGAATAGGGCATACTAGATTTACTTTTATTGATAGGATTACTAAACTTGTAGATAAGAGGGAATGATGTCTCTATTCCCCCACTCCCAGAGTTTATCACATATGTTGATAATGAAATTCATATATTTTAATTATTCAGACATTTTTCAGTCATGTCCAACTCTTCATTTGAGGATGTCCATTCCAGTCATGTTCACATCCATTTAGGAATATTCTTTTTGTTAAAGATTTTATTTATTTTGAGTTTTACAATGTTTCTCTCATAGCTTACTTCCCTCCTCCCATCCCCCACAGAAGACAATTTGGCAGTCTTTACATTGTTTCCATGGTATACATTGATCCAAATTGAATGTGATGAGAGAGAAATCATATCCTTAAGGAAGAAAACATAAGGTATAAGAGATAGCAAGATCAGACAATAAGATATCAGTTTTTTTCTCTAAATCAAAAGTAAAGTCCTTGTTCTTTGTTCAGACTGCACAGTTCTTTCTGTGGATACAGAGGGTATTCTCCATTGCATACAGTCCCAAAATGGAGTGATTTGCCATGTCCTTCTCCAACTCATTTTACCAGGTGAGGAAACTGAGGTAAACAGCATTAAGTAATTTTCCCAGGATCATACAGCTAATCAAATACAGAAATATATACAGAAATCCAATTTTAATTCTGATAGAGGTATCTTTCCTGGCGAAATTCAAGCCCTCTTTCTACTGCGCCACCTAGCTACTGCTTCACTAATAAAGAATTTCATGTTTTTAATCGAATATGTTCTTGTACCAAAAAATATAGAGAAAGTGACTGGATGATAGTATAATTAGATGTGTTTGGAACTAACTGCATTACTGGTTTCAGAGTTATTATTAATAGTTTTAAGTGTACTTGGTAGGATGTCTTCAGTGGACTATTTCAGGGAACTACTTTGGCCCCTGAGTTAGTTATTTTTAATGGCCATATTGCTAATGATATGAATAGCATGCTCATCGAATTTGTAAATATTTCAAAGCTGGGAGGGACATCTTACATACTAGATGGCAGAATTAGGAACCAAACAGATCGGAACAGATTAGAGAATTGGTCTAGGGGAAAAAAGCATCAATTTCACATGTCCATGATAGATGAGGTATCATTAGCAAGAAGTTTGTATGGCAAAGATCTCAGGGTTTTATTTGATGGCAGGTTCAATCTGAGTCAGCAGCAGCAGGTGTCAGCCAAAAAACCTAATGAAATCTTGGGTTGAATTGAGAGGCATAGGAATAATAACTAATCTTCATATGGTATAATTATGCTTGCATGCACTTTACAAATATTTTCTTATTTGATCCTCACAATGACCCTCGGAGATAGGTACTTTTATTAATCCCATTTATTAGGTACTTTCATTAATCCTCAGCAATCTGAGGCTAAGATAGATGAATCTGACTCCCACAGCTAGTCATTTTGATTCTGGGTAGGATTTGGAGACAGTTCTTCCTTACTCTAAGTCCAGTAGTCCATCCACTAAAAATCCATCTAAAATAAAGCATTAATTATTTTATCCTTTTGCCTGGTCAGACTAGGTATGACGTTCAGTTCCTTGGTTCAGAAGGAGCACTAGAAACTTCCTAAATCCATGCCATATGAAGAATAGTTGAAGGAAGAGGGGAACTTTGACCTGAATGGAATAGTTGTGAAGGGATAGACCTGTGTATCATTTTGAAAAGTTATCATATGGAAAAGGGAATAGGCCTAGTTTATTGGATCCAGAGGAAGGAAGTAGTAGCAATGATAGGTAGTTTTAAAGGGTCAGCTTTCCACTGCTATAAGAAAAACAACATCTTTCTAATCACTAGAGACACTCCAAGGAGTTAACATGCTTCCTTGAAAGGTAGTTACTTTTCTCCCTTGGGAGGTCTTCAAGTAAAGTCTAAATGATTTTTACTCTAAATATGTTATAGAGCAGAATTTTTTAGTGGAAGATTGGTTGAGATGGCTGCTGAGTCTCTTTCAAACCTCAGTTTTAGGATCCAATGATTCATAGTTTTTATAATCTGAAGAGAAAATTAATGTGCAAATGTTTAAATTGGTAGTTATAAGAATTCTGCGGGACTTGACTCATCGAAACTGTGCATTATTTAAAACAAGGATGTAAAGAATTTATACAAGGGCATCTAGGTGGGGCAGTGGATAGAGCACTGGCCCTGGAGTCAAGGGGACTTGAGTTCAAATCTGACCTCAGACATTTAATAATTACCTAGCTGTATGACCTTGGGCAAGTCACTTAGCCCTATTGCCTTGCAAAGGACCCTCCAAAAAAAAGAGTTTGTACAGATTGATTTTTTACAGGAATCATAAGAGTCAAATCAAAATGTGGAATGAATGGCTCTGGAAGTCCACAAACCTTGAGTCTTAAACTTTTCAGTCTTCTATAAATTGAAAAAAGACATATGTATGACAATAGCCATTATATAGTATCATGCATGTCCATTCTGCTAACATCTTATCTCTAAATTAATTTTTAAAAACTGGCCAATTACAATTATTATTTAAAATGGTCATTATGAAACTAAAAGTTGATTCTCTTAATTAAATCCTCTTTTAAATGTTCTTTTTAAATAATATATTCTAAAGCATTTCCAGTGATTTTTTAAGTGAATATAAATTTTAGCTTACTTAAATGCTCTGAATGACTAAGGATGTCTGGAAAATAAATCCGCTATATGTTTGTTTAGGAGGCTTTATCCTCCCCTCCCCAAGTGGATTATTATAAATTGAGCTCAGCAGAAAGCTGGATTAGTGAAACTCAAGTGGGTATATTTTGTTATCTTCCGGCAGCTTTTTCAATCACTACAACAGTACAGTTTTCAATTAGTGACTGCAGGGAAAAAGTTGATTTTCATTTTTGCTGAAGAGGGAGGGAAACAATAGGGCCAACTAATGTTTGGTACCTGGTGGGTCTACATGCTAGATATGCCACTGGAATATTTTAATAAAAATTAATGCAATGACAATACATTATTCATGTGGTCAGAAGTTAGGATCTGGCTCCTATTTCCTAATTGCATAATAAAACAGACATAAACTAGCCATTTAATTTAATTTGGCAATTAATTAAAAAATAACTTCATATAAACATTGAAAAATGTTTGGAAACTAAAGATCTATCAATGATGCAGTATTATCCCAAACCTTGATTCAATCCACAACCCCAAACGGTTAATAAATATATGAATCAATTTGGAATAAAAGAATGAGATAAAGCATGGGGGTATGGGACAATAGCAGAGAGAACAGAGGATCCAATCACAGAATAGCAGGAAATAGAAATCCGAACACAAATCACCTTTATAGGGGAATGCTGGTCGCGGGGAGAGTGGGGGCCAAAAATGACAACAAAAGACAGGGATCAGATTTACTGGAATATAAGATAAAACACAAAAGAAAAATAAGCCTAACTACAATTTTTTCAGAAGTCCTCTTAAGAGTATGTGAATGGAAGAAAATAAATATAATAAATTTAGAAAGGCAGGAAGGGTTAACTTTTGAAGAGCATTAAATACCAAATAGCAGGCTTTGTATTTGGTCCTTAAGGTAGTAAGTTACTGGAGTTCATTAAGCTAAAGGTGACATGATCAATCCTATATATATTAGAAAATTGTATTTGGTAAGTGAGTGGAAGATGGAACAGATTGTGGATAAACTTGAGTCAGGAAGACCAATTAAAGAACTAAATTCATAATCTATGTGAGACCAATTAGAAAACTAATTACATAATTGATATGAGGGGTGATGAGAGCCTGGGTTAAGTTAATGACTAAATGCATAATGAGAAATGGGTACAAGTGAGAGATGCCAAGGTAAAAATGACAAGATTGTGGACAATTGATGGTATATGAGGGTTAAAAGGGAGAAAGAGGTGAAGAATGACACTGAATTTTGGATTTGGGGACCCTAGAAAGATGCAGTACTTTCAAAGTTGGGAAGTTAAGAAGAGAGGGATAGACTAGTTTTGGTTTGGATATGCTGAACTTGAGATGTCTCTGGGATATCTTTAGAAAAGCCAGCTAGGTGTATAGTTATTTCTGAGTTTTCTCCTCCCAATTAGAAAGTAACATATTTGAGGTCAATGGCTGTTTTTGCTTTTCTTTGTATTCTCATGATTTATCACACAACCTGAGAGGGAGCCCTTAAGCATGTGAAATGACAGATTAAATGAATGAATAGGATGATTGGATGAATAAATGTATGAAAAGTGACTTTAGGAAAGAAGAGAGAAGTAAACTACATATGCAGATTTTGGAATCATCTGCACAGAGATAAACTGAATTGAAGGGAGATAGAGAAGCAGTCAGACATTTGGTAGAAGAACCAGAAGACCTCAGACAAAGGAACCTTTTAGCTGAAATACCAACTTGATGATAGAAAACAGTGATTATTGTCCCAATTTTATTTAAGCAATTAATACCAATTCACTTTTTAAAAGAAATATTTAATGGCATGTTATAACATGAAGAAAAACAGAAACCATTCCCCTATATAGAGATATACCCTCCTCTCTACCACATTTGTTCCTGGGGACAGTGAATTTAAAATTCAATCAGTTGCCTAGTGTATTTGCCCCACTAATCTCACTTCCAAAGGCAGAGGAGATGAAGGATGAAGTCACAAAGGAAAACTATGACTGATTTGATTTATTTCTGAGCTGGGTCCTTCTGGTCAATATTCTGGGCCTTTCTGGTAATTTTACTTGCTCTCTTTGGAATTTCATAAAGGTGCCTTAATCTATTGCATTTTCAGTACTACACCTAAGAGTGGTAAAGAGTAGACAGTAAAATAGTCATACAATTTGTGGACATGACCTCAAGTCAGCATTGTAGAGAATTAAAGGTTCAAGGCTTTTCTCTCCACCTGAAGATTTACATCATTCTTTTTTCTGAAATGCATTGAGGAATGTGAGAGGCTGAATCCTTTCGTTAGTGATATTGTAAGATTAATCATTTTTCTCCTCAGCAGTCAGTCAAAAGGATATGCTTCTTCAAGTAATAAACAGACTAGAAATAGGCCCTGTGCATGCTTGTAAGTTATTGACTCTCAATGATATACCGACTCAATAAATATCCTTTTGGAAATTTCCAAAATATTTATGGCAAAGCATTGTAAATTGGCAGGGCATACGTTAATTAAGGAAAGGCTGAACAAGTTGTAGTATGTGAGTATGATGGAACATTACTGGGCGATGAGAGAGAAAGGCTGATAATTTTGTTCGGCTTTCCTACACAAATTCAAGTCACCACTCTTGTTGAGATCATAGATCCTCTTTGAGAACAAAGAACAACCAGCAACAAAAACATGAACTCTGCACAAGGAGCATAAAGAGGACTCTCAGAGCAGGTGATGTGAGATAAACTTGGTCTTCTATACGCTTGCATGAGTGCTTCACTATTATTATAGTCTATGTTTAAACTTCTTCCTCCCGTGAAGGCTGTGTGTTTGTGGGAAGAAGCCAACCACGTTTTATGAGAATGATTATATTTCTTGGTTTTATCTTGCTCTCTGAGCAGAGTAGTAGCTGCCTTCTAGGGACACAACACGCCAATTCGAGAAAAAGTTGTGAAATGTTCCTCCTCTTCATCTTCCTTATTCTACTCCTTCTTTCTTTTTCCTTCTTTATTTCTTCCTTCTTTTCTTTTTTCTTTCTTCTTAAGTTCTCCTTCTGCTTTACTTCCTGTTTATCTCCTTCTCCTCCATCTTCTTCTTCTCCTTCTGCTCATCCATCTTCTCCTTATTCTCTTCCGTCATCGTATTCTTTTCCTTCTTCTCCTTTTTTTTAGGTTGTTGCAAGGCAAACAGGGTTAAGTGGCTTGCCAAAGGCCACACAGCTAGGTCATCATTAAGTGTCTGAGGTTAGATTTGAACCCAGGTCCTCCTGACTCCAGGGCTGGTGCTTTATCCACTGCACAACCTAGCCACCCCTCTTTCTTCTTTTTTCTTAATTCTTCTCTTCCTCTGCTTTCTCTCTCTTTTCCCTTCTTCTCTTCCTTCGCTCTCCTCTTTCCCACATTAAATATGGAAACCCTTCTTCCATGTGGGTACTCTGTACATAGAAATATAATTTCAATCACATATTTTGTAAGGCATTTTGGAGGTTGTGTCATAGTATACTTTTATCTCTACATTTTTTTTTCAAACAGCTGTACCAATTTATTTTTTGTCCTGTGTGGTTTTTATTTCTGTATTCTTGAAATAAAGACCTGAAAAAACAGGCTTACAAAAATATTATGTTTAAAATAAAGCTACTTGACTAGATTTTTAAGAAAAAAATATGATTTTTTGAATGACCAACCATAGTCTCCAAGCCAAGTCTTTGTGGCTCATAGTTTTAAATTTTAGTGGCTCAGAATGAATATAAATTCCATTTCTTTGTTCTGGACTGAAAATCTAAGTCTTCTCTTCTCAGAATGATAGTTATCGATGGCCCTTGACACATGGAGAAGACCTTATTTTAGAAAAGGTCTCCCACAGCATCCTGGATCATGGTTAGTTATTTTGCCATTGACTTCAAGAGTGAGGTGGCTGACTTAGCTCAATTCTGCTCAACTTAAATCCAATATATACTCAAATGAAGACATTGTCCTCATGATATCATTGGTCCTCTTTGGGAAATGAAAGTGAGTAAAAACAGCCTAAAGCACAAAGCTAAATTGTGCAGTGCAAAGAGTGCTAGTCTGGAATCCGGAAAACTCTTCAACCCGGGTTCAAATCTGGCTTCAGACACAACTAGCTACATAAAATTGGGTAACTGTCTTGAATAATGATAGACCATGTTAACATTGGGTAAGTTTTTTAAACCTAAATTTTTTTTTTCAAGTAACCCTCTAGGAATCAGTCCAAGATATGGATATTTTGGATATGTGATTTAATAAGAGAAATTTTCAAATTGGAATTTCCCTTTGTTGATGAAATCACAAATTCAAGCATTTTAATCAGGGGTTGGAAACTTTTTTTTCTGCCTAGGGACATTTAGATATTTATCATATCATTCATTGTCTATATTTGGTCAAACATTTAATTAATTTACTCCTAAAAAGTTACTGAATTTATTGAATTTCCAGTTCCACCTGCAACTGCAACTCCAGACCAAAGGATTTAACAGATCTTATATGGCCTATGGGTCAGAGATCCCCTGCCTCTGATTCAAATAAATAAAGCAAGACATAGAAATCATAGATAGTTGGAAGATTATAATATTATATGCCTAGTAACCAAATTATATTATTAAGACAATTAGAAATTAAAGGAGAGGGGTGGCTAGGTGGCACAGTGTATAGAGTACTGACCCTGGAGTCAGGAGTACCTGAGTTCAAATCTGGCCTCAGACATCTAATAATTACCTAGCTGTGTGCCCTTGGGCAAGCCACTTAACGCCATTGCATTAAATTAAAAAAAAAAGAAATTAAAGGAGATGTTTCAATAAGTCAAAGTAGCCTAAGCACTAAAAGTCCAAGGACAGGTACTAATCTGTCAATCATTAGTACCAAGTTTGAGTCAATTACTGTTTTCCCAGTGAACCTCCAATAGATAAGGAACAGTGAAGTGGGGAAAAAAGAAGAGAAAAAAGTGCCATCATCACCTGAAAAAGTCAAGTAAAAATATCTATTTTTATTGTATCAATAACTCAAAAGGTAGATTGGAATGGAATTTCACATAACTGATGAAAATTCTTAAATAAAAATGAGAAGAAAATGATGATGAATTTCAGTCCAATAGGTTTGTGAAGGTTATAAGTTCCTGCAAATAACACTTACCAAAACTGCCTCTTTAGCTACTGAAAGAGACTGATGGCATGATTTTATAATTGGCATAATCAATTTTTATTAAACATCAAGGAAGTGACAAGTAAGTCCCTGATGCCAGTTGCAAATTTGAGGAGAGAGATACAAACAAAAATAAAGCATTTTATCATGGTCTTTATTCCTTCCCTGCAGTATTTTTTAAAAATTAGTTGCTTTTTAAAAAATTCATTAAGATTCCAAAATGTAAAATGCATAGAAAGGTTTACTTGTTGGACCACTGTGATCTTTTATGCTAATTCATTCATACAAACCTAACACCTTCCCTAGATTTTAACTGCAAACTTACTAAAGTACATATATTTGTTCAGCTTTCTTGGAAAAGAAAAACGAAGACTATAAAGATAGATTGGACTTTTGAGGACATCTTGACCCTATAATAACCTAACCTTAAATATCAGGGTTCTAATGCCCATAGGGTTAAAATAATTAGTTTTTTCAAAGCCGCATTGGGCAAAAAACAAATGAAGAGCTGAGATGTAAACATTAAGTTCTCTGACTCCAAGGGTAGGAAACTTTCTATTGCATTATATCAGATAAAATTTGCCAAGTTATACAACAGATTTGACTTAAGATCATTTATCTATTGTAGTAATCTATTCGTTCTTATTTTTTTTTAATTTTTAAAGGTTAATCTTTCAGCAAAAGCAAATCTCCAAAAAGACTAGCATTTAAAATGTTAGCACAGAACATTATCAATTTTTCATTAATTTTCAGTTTTCCTAATATGCATGTTAACATTAAATGGAAGTAAAATTGCTTTATATGCTTCTGAACTCGAAAATGATTTATTTTAAATTGAATAGTGCTTATCAACATTGCTTATTAAATCTATTTCTCAATAATTGATAATTTAATAATTCAATAATAATTTCTCACTCCCTTGTGAATGCTTGTCCTATGTGAATTCTCCATAAAATATCATTTTTGGCAAATGTATGTTTAAAATTTGAACAACATGACCAGCCCATCTTCCTTCTTAGTCTCAATGTAATCGTTTACTTGACTATTTTCATTCCACTAGTGTATATATATGTGTGTGTGTGTGTGTGTAATTTATTTGCTTTATTTCCTTGAGTTTCTTTTTTTAAAAGAATTTTAAGTCTTTCCAAATTTATAATCATCTGGATTCATATTTGTTGATATATAACATACATATATATATATATGTGTGTGTGTGTGTGTGTGTGTATATATATATATATATATATATAGTTACCTTTCAACACATATTACAAAATATCACATCATATTATAATTTGCTTAAACATTCACTTTCTCAGATTGAGTGTAAGGGATAATGACATTAATTCCAGTATTGTTTTGCAAATGCAGTGCTGGTATGAATGTTGTCTTGTCTTACAGACTTAACTTGTTAGTTGTCTGAACACAGTCAGCCTATCTTTTCAGATACAAAATTAGAAATTATAATAAATAGGAAATAATAGTAATAAAACTATTATTTACAATGATTTTAAGCCTAGATTATTTAAGCAAGGTTTTTAATTAAAAATAATAATGATAACAATATATAAATTGACAATAGAAGCGATATTGGCACTGATTATAATCATTTCATTCAGAAATTTAAGCAATGCAAATCAGTTCAACAATAAGATCCAAGGAACTCACACAACACCTCAATAAACAAATATTTGACTAGCTTGTCATCAGAGAGATATGACTGCAAAAGACAATATTGGGTTAAAGTATATAAGCCCATTTGTAAAAGCTTATGGTGAATGGTGATAGACAATTATGAAGAAGAAAATTTCCTAAAACAGAAGCAGTGGAGAGTAAAACCAGGTCTAGGAAAATTTGGTAAGTTATTCAACCACAAGCAAAGTCGTCCCAAGGGCATTCAAGACTGAAAACAGAAAGTGCTGCAGTTAAAATAAAATGGAAAAAAAATTACAAAAAAAATTACAATCAAGAATTTTAGCCCCTTTTAATGGAACTGCCATATTTGTGTTCTCAAATCATAGTAACTGATGTGATTACAAATATGGTAAAAACCTCTCTAAAGAGAACCAAGAGAGTAAAGCCTGATAGATTTAATCAAATATATGCAATACAAATCCATGCTGGTGACTATTGAGTTGACAGGAACATTTTTTTCAAGATATTGAAAGGAAAGGAAGTTACTAAAATTGCAAGGGGAATATTATACCTTATTGAACCCTCACTCCCAATAGAATCATCAACACCACCAACACCAACCACAACAACAAAATGTTTTGTACTTTTGTCATTTGATACTGAATAAGACCCAAACCACATCTCTAAGTTAGAAACACCATACAATGTGTCCAACTGTGGCTGATGAGATCACTGAGGGGTTGAAATGTGGGTGGCTAGGTGGCGTAGTGGATAAAGCACCGGCCTTGGAGTCAGGAGTACCTGGGTTCAAATCTGGTCTCAGACACTTAATAATTACCTAACTGTGTGGCCTTGGGCAAGCCACTTTACCCCATTTGCCTTGGAAAAACCTAACAAAAAAAGAGGTTGAAATGTTCTACCAAGGTTGGGCAAAATAGTCCATGTGAACACCTGGGCTGGGTACTCTAAATTCACCAATCTTATCTTTCCTTTGAATTGTTTTAATTCTGCCTTTCTCATAAAGCACAGACCCTTTCTGATGAGGCTACAGCATGCTGGTTGGTTTGGGGTCGTTGTCTTCCATGCTTCACAATCAATTCTGAAATTCTTGAGAGATATTGAGATTGTCCTTGTAATGTTTTTTCTGACTCCCTTGTGAGTGCTTGTCCTATGTGAATTCTCCATAAAATAGTGTTTTTTGGCAAATGTATGTTTAAAATTTGAACAACATGACCAGTCCATCTTCTTTGCACTCTCTGTAGCAACACCTGAGTGCTTGCAAGTTTATCCCAAGAAAGAACCTCCATTATCTGGTATTTTCTCCTACCAACTAATCTTCAGAATCTTTATAAGACAATATAAATGAAAGTGATTCCATTTCCTAGCATGACTGTCCAGGTTTCACAGATATACAAGATTGAGCTCAGTACAACTCTGTAGACCAGAATATTTCAAATATTTCTTCTCTCGCACATTTTCTTTCAGAGCCTCCCAAACACTAAGAAAGCTCTGGCAACGTGTGTGTCAAACTCATTATCAATGTGTAGTTCCTAGGGAAAGTATACTACCAAGGTAAATGGCTTTAGCCACAGTATTCAAAACTTCTTCATTTGTTGTAATTGTTGGTTCCCCATATGTACAAGGTGGTGCTGGCTGACGAAATACCTGTGTTTTCTTGATGTTATTAGGCCAAAATTAGTACAAGTAACAAAGAATCAATCCATACTTTGTTATATCTCAGCTTCAGAGGCTTCTTTGAGTACACTATCATCTGCAAAAAGAAGATTATGCACCAACACTCTACTTTGGTTTTGACTTGTAGCTTTTTCAAGCTGAAAAATTTACCATTACTGTAGTAGCTGACCTTGAGGCCATGTTCATCCTCAGACAAGGCATTTGATAACATGACTGGAAACATCATGCTAAAAGGTATGGGAGCAAGAACACAGCCTTGCTTCACTCCATTGGTGACCTGGGAATAACAAGTGTTGTCCACTATCCAGAACCAGGGCCAGAATGCCATCAGAAAACTGATGTACAATAGAGATGATCTTCTCTGGCCAGTCACATTTTGACATAAATTTCCATAAGTTCTCATGAATGAAAGTATTGAATGTTGTATACAGACCTCTGTTCTTCTCCTGGAATTTCTTCTGGACTTGTCAGATAGCAAACACCATATTCATTGTTCCTTGACCCTTTTGTGAAGGCACATCTGCTCTCAGGTAGGTGACCATCTTCCAGGTGAAGGATCAGTCTATTGAGAGGATGCTGGCAAGAATCTTAGCAACAATTACTAAAAGAAAAATACCTCTGTGATTGTCATAGGACAATCCATTCCCTTTATCTTTCTAAATAAAGATTGACAACGGAAACCTCTTCAGCTCCTAGAAGATAAACTCAGCTTTTGTATGAACATTGTACTCCTCTTCTTGCAAATCTCAAATGAAATAGAATCCACCCCATGTGTTTGTCATATGAAATGAGACTAATGACATTCAAGATCTCTTCCTCAGTTACAATTCTAAGTAGAGATGATTGAATTAAAGTTGAGGTAAACGGTCAATGACTTCTCCATTGATTGATGATGTCTGTTAAAAACACAATGTAAGTATTTAGCTCATCTCTCTATAATTTTGTCTCTATCACTAATCAATGTGGCTCCATCAGAAATGATGGAGTTTAGATGCACCTTAAGTCTTTGCCCATAAGCAGTCTTCAGGACATCATAAAAACATTTTTGGATTGTTACTATCTGCATAAAAAGATGAATTTTAACTGCCTTCCAACTGAGACAAGTTTCCTGCCTCTGTCCAAAATTATACTAATTTTGCTTTCTTAAAAATGGATGAACTACCACACAGAAGTTCAAAGAGCTAGGACTACTGTATTAGACCAGCTATGGACAATGTTATCCCCATCCAGAGGAAGAAAAACAAAATAAAATAAATAAAAAACAACCCTTCAGAATCTGATGAACACTTTAGGAAACTTATCTTTTATGTATTTCCCTTAGTCCTAATTCCTCATACCAAAAATGACTAATCTGTAAGCATATTTATCAAAAGCATGTGTGTACAATGCTAACCTGACTGTCATTGCAGAAGGGAGGGTGGTAGGAAATTTTGTAACTTAAAAATATGCATGTGCATATAGATGAAAAAGAAATGAATGAATGAATAAATGAATAAATGGATGAACTAACCTGCAGGTAAAACTGTGAAGTTCTCATTTTTGACTAGCAGCTTCTGTATTTCCCCATCATGTTTATCAAACAAGTCTTGATGTTAGCAAGTGTTTTGACTCAGATGAGCAAATGAATGTTGTACATACAAATATCTGAAAGTTTCTACTCTTTTTCTACTCCACTGCTGTCCACTATGTATTGGCTTGACTTTCCCTCCAAGTTAACAACAGACTCTCTCCCAGAGAAGCACTCTAATGCTTTGAAATTAATGCTTTTGGAAGCCATTTTGCCTCGGGGCTGCTGCTTCCATTGAATGTCACTATTTTGTTTGGAGAGGATGAGTCTGTGATCAGTCCAGCACTCTGTATTACATATTGTCTTTGTCTCTCTTTCACATCCTGTCTCTTCCCTTTATAATAACATAGTCTATTAGTTGCCAATATTTGCTTGAGGGTACATCCAGTAAGTTTTATTGTGTTTAGATAAAGGAAGAAAGTATTTGTGGTGACAAGGTCATGCAATGCACAAGGTCTCAGTAGTGTGACCATTGCTGTTGCCATTTCCAACTCCATTACTCCTAAGAACTCCCTACAATGTTTGGTAATCTGAATCTATGCTGGCATTAAAGTCTCACAGAATTATAAACTTGTCCTTTTTTTAATATACTGATGGTAAGGATCAGCAGGTCCTCAGAATTTTTTTCTTAGATATTTTTTTGAACTGAAATATTTTCTTATATAAATATTTTGCCACCTTCCATCACTGTGTGGCAACAAGTCATGAAAAACACTGCCTCAAAAAGAACTAAAAAACAAAATGCAAAAGACAATGGAAAGAGACAGAGGGCTATTAAGAAAAGCAGCAACATGATACCAGTGAGGAATATCAGAGAACAGGATTGAAGAAAGTGATCAAAGAACTGAATGATGTGAAAAAAAGACAAATTGTGCAAATGGCAGCAGTGAAAGATTATGGAGCAAAGCTAGAGAGCTCTGCTCTAACATACTCATTATTTTGGGAAAACCAGTAAATCTTTTGTATAACTTTTGGGAAGACATAATAGAAAGTGCACTAATGATTCAGCACTAATGGGTGGTGATTTGCATCCTTAGAGGGATAACAAATCTATTTGAAGTATAAGAATTTTAACTTATAAAAAATATTTAAAAGTATTCTTTATTCCTCAACTTCAATGAAAAATTTTTATAACATAAGGATTAAATAATACTGAAATATGGAGAGAATGTCCTCAAGATGCTCTTTTTTGTTGATTGGCTTGGTCATTTAGTACAATTTTTGATGAATATTGATATGTCTTCTGAGATTGGTCTATTTCAGTGACTAAATGAGTTCCCGCTTCATAAAACAGTTCCTTAATGCCAGGTTTAATTTATTCTTCTGAGTTTTATTTATATCTAGTATTTTACATAGCTTTGTCTTTCTTTAATATCTCATATTTTGGGAGATAATGTCTAAATTACTATTCTCAACATCTGTCTTATATGTATAGTTAATGATTATTTTCCTTATTTCACTTCTCTTCATTCTGTTCCATTCTATTTTGGTTGAGAAATTGATTTTCCTTAAATTTAATTTTAATTAAATTTAAAATCTTTGATTGGATTTATTCAAATTCAGATTAGACTATATTTTGTTTATCAATTATCATTTTTTAATTTCATGGATTTCTCCTTTGGATAATTTCTTCTTTATATTTGTTTTCATTTGTTATTTTCTAGTTCATTGAAGTGAAATTTAAATCCATTCATTTTTATTCTTTTCTCTTTATTAATATATGTTAAGGGTTACACATTTTCTCTGTTTTTTAACCTACCCCCCAATATAGTATATATTCTATATTGTATATTAATTATATATTATATATTATTATAGTGCTGTAATTATATTTAATGTAATCTTTTCTTTTGTTATTTAGTCTTTAATTCAAGGAATATTGAATAACAGTTTAGACCTCCATAAAAGCCTGCATTTTCTCATTGATGAATATTTTTGTTATATTGTGATTCATCAATGTAATAGCTATTTTTTCTGAATATATAAGTGCTATTTTTGATATACAATAATTAAAATTTGATAAGTGTCCTATGTGTGACTATTTAGGCAAATAAATTTGTAAGTCTAATATGTGCTCAACTTTTTTGATTCACTTATGTTTGTTTATAAATAAAATATATTTTATTTAGCGTTCTTTTTATGTATAGTTTACCATTTTTATCTTATATTCTCTTTTGCAATATAAATATTACTGTTTTTAATTTTCTAACATTTTAAATGTAGATTTTTAAAATTTATAATGTTTGCATTGTCAATAAAATGAAATATTTTTGTACTCTCCGATTGTTAATTGTTCCTTTTAGAACAGAATAAAAACATTTTTTATCTCATTTAGGATTTCTAATGTGAATTGAACTTTTTATTTTAGAATTATATTAATACATATTTTCTGTAGCTATTTGAAACATACTAAATATTAGACCATCTAATCTATACTAAAGTACAATATCAAATTTACCCTTTTCTCTGTTTCCTTTTTGAAGTTTTCAGTTATCACTTTATTTTTCTAATTACCACCATGCAAAGATAGTTTTCAATATTCAGTCATGTGCAAGTTTATGAGTTCCAGATTTTTTACTAAGCTCCCTTACTTACCCCTGGTGCCAAAAAATCTGCTAAAAGTTTTATATGTTTAACATATTTCCATTTAATCTTATTGGGAAAGAAAAATTAGAAGTAAAGGGAGGGGAAATTGAGAAGGAAAAAAAATGAAAGAAGTTTTAAAAATTGAACATTGAATGTTTTGAACTGCAATCATAATCCAGAGTTTTCTCTGAATGTGGATAGCATTTCTCATAGAAGGCTCTCATGATTGATCTTGATCATCACTAAACATCTTCCAATGTCATTCTTAAGTCTGTCATGATTCTCTAAAATATTACCGTACATGATTTCTTACAGAACAATAGTTCTCAATAGCATTCATATTCCACAATTTGTTCCACCATTCCCCATTGATGGACATTCCTTAAATTTCCAATTTTTTGTTTGAACATGTGAAATTACCACTACATTTTATGATTTCTCCAGAATATAGACCTTGTATTGTTATTATTGGAACAGAGAATGCAGTTTCATTGCCCTTTGTGAACAACTCCTCATTGCTCTCCAGATTGGTTGGATCAGTTCACAACTCCAACAAGGCATTAGTGTCCCAGTTTTCCCACATCTATTCCAACAATAATCATTTTCCTTTTTTGTCACTGTAGCCATTCTGATAGGTGTGAGGTGATAGCTCAGAGTTGTTTTCATTTATCTTTCTCTTATTTTTTTTATTTTTCTAGTTACAAGTTAGGAAAGTTTTACAGCATTCATCCACTTGAATATTTAATATTTATTTATTTTCCTAATGCATTCCCTTCCCATTCTTTCCCCTCAACAACAAAGAGTTTGGTAAAAGTTGTGCATTTAAATTTGCATTTAACATGATTACATAGTAGTCATATTAGGACTAAGGGAAAAGAAAGAAAATCATGGGATAGGAAGAAAAACATAAGAGCAGTCTTAAAAAAATGAATGTTTATCCATTCAATTTCTTTGGATTTTTGGTTTGTGTTTTTGTTCTGTTCTGGATATGGATTGCATTGTCCATAACAGTCTCCCAGATTTGTTCTACCTCTCTGAACTACTGAGAGGAGCTGCATCCATTACAGTTGATCAGTTCACAGAGTTGTAATTTTTTTACCAATTTATATTCATTTTAATTTTTCAACCACATGTCATGAACGTTTTTCAGCATTCATCCATGTGCATATGTATATTTATACATTATATAGTTTCCTTCCACCCTCTCTTCCTATCCCCTTCATCTCAATGGCAAACATGAACATTATGTACACATTTGTGCTCAGCATGTTTACAGATTAGTCATTTTCTGTAAGAGGAATTAGAACTAAAGGAAAAGAAAGAAAAAAACATAAGCAAGGAAAGAAAAACAGTAGAAATTTTTGAAAACAATGAATTTAGTGTTCATTCAGATTCTGTTGGTTTTTGTTTTTGTTTTGCTCTGTTTTGTTTTCCTTACTCTGGATATGGATCACATTGTCCATAAAAGGGTTGCTCAGGGTTGTTCTAGCTCTCTGAAATGCTGAGAGGAGCTACATCCATCAAGGTTGCTCAACTCACAATGCCGTTAATAATGTGTAAAATGTTCTTTTCATTCTGCTCCCTTCGCTCACCCTCTGTTCCTGTAATTCACTCCATGCTTCTCTAGAGTCTGATCATTCATAGTTTCTTTTAGAATACTTGCACTTCCTAACATTCATTTACCATAACTTGTTCAGTCATTCCTCAATTGATGGGCATCCCCTCAATTTCCAAGTCATTGCCTTTACAAAAAGAGGTGTTAGAAATATTTTGAAACATATGAGTCTTTCCCCATATTTTTATGATTTCTTATGGTTTTAGGCTTAGTATTGGTATTACTAGATCAAAGGGTATAATCTGTTTTATTGCTCTCTGGGTATAGCTCCATATTGCCCTGCAGAATGGTTAGATTAGTTCACAACTCTACCAATATTGCATTAATATGCCATTCCTCCTATAACCTCTCCAACATTGATTGTTTTCCCTTTCATCTTAGACAATATGATAGGAGTAAGGTAGAAACCCATAATCGCTATAATTTGCATTACTGTAAACAGTATTTCTTTGGAGCACTTTTATATGATTATATATAGTTTTAATTTCTTCCTTTGAAAACTGCCTGTTGATATCCTATGACCTTTTATCATTTGGAGAATGACCTTTTATCAATTGGAGACTTACAAATTTGATTCAATTCTCTATATATTTTAGAAATGAGACCTTTATCAGAACCCATAGCTGTGAAATTCCTCCCCCCAAGCTTTCTGTTTTCCTTCTATTCTTGCCAGCATTGGTTTTATTATTGCTAAAACTTTTTCAATTTAATATGGTCAGTTATCCATTTTGTAATTTAGAATGCACTCTATTTCTTAGTTGGTCATAAATTCCTTCGCTTTCAATAGGTCTAACCAATATTTCTTCCTTTATTAATTTATCTATGGTGTCATCCTTTATGTCTAGATCCTCTTCCCATTGTGACCTCATATTGGTGTAGGGTGTGAGATGTGGATCTATGCCTATTTTTTCCCATACTATTTTCCAGTTTTCCCAAAAGGTTTTTGACAGATAGTGAGTTCTTATCACAGAAACTGATGTCTTTGGCTTTGTCAATAGTAGATTGCTATAGTCATTTACTATTGTTTCTTTTGAACCTATCCTAATCTACTGATCCATTATTCTTTTTTTAATACTTTTTAAAAAATTTTATTCATTTAAGGCAAGGGGTTAAGTATCTTGCCCAAGATCATACAGCTAAGTAATTATTAAGTGTCTGCAGTCAGATTTGAACTCAGGTCCTCCTGACTCAGGGCCAATGCCCTTTTAATCATTGTGCCACCCAGCTGCCCCTGTTACTCTGTTTCTTAACTAGTTCCAGGCAGATCTGATGACTACTGCTTTATAATATAATTTTAGATGTGGGAGAACTAGGACACCTTTCTTTATATTTTTTTTTTATCAAATCTCTTAATATTCTTGATTTTGGGTTGCTCCTGAGGAATTCTGTTACTATTTTTTCTAGCTTGGTAAAATAATTGCTTGGTAGTAATTGATATTGATATGACACTGAATAATTAATTTAAGTTAGATAGAATTGTTATTTTTATTATATTAGGTCTACCTAACCATGAACAACTGACATTTTTCCAGTTATATAGATGTGAATTTACTTGTATGAAAAATGCTTTGTAATTATATTCTTGGAGTTTCTGAGTTTGTCTAGGGAGGTACATTCCCAAGTATTTAATATTGTCTGAAGTTACATTAAATGGATTTTTTTCTAGCTCTTGCTGTTGAGCTTTATTGTTCATATATATATAGAAATGCTAATGATTTATGTGGGTTTATTTTATATATTGGCAATTTGCTGAAGTTAGTACTTGTTTCAAGTAGGTGATGTTCTAGGTTTCTCTATCATCATATCATCTACAATGAGTGAAAGTTTTGTTTTCTCATCACCTTTGCTAATCTGTTCAGTTTCTTTTGATTTTCTTATGTCTAAAGATACCATTTCTAGTAGAGTATTCAATAGTAGTGGTGATAATGGGTATTGTTTTTTCTGGGTTTTGTTTTTGTTTTTAAAAGAGAATGGGGTTAAGCAACTTGTCCAAGGTCAAAAACCTAGGTCACTATCGAGTGTCTGAGGTAGGATTTGGACTCAGGTCCTTCTGACTCCAGGAGTGGTGCTCTATCGGTTGTGCCACCTAGCTGCCCCTGATAATGGGTATTCTTGTTCCACCCCTGATCTTATTGGAAATGCTGCTATTTTATCACCATTACATATAATGCTTATTGATGGTTTTAGATAATTACTATGCATTGCTTTAAGGTAAATTTCAAATATTCTTATACTCTCTAGTATTTTAATTGGAATGAGTAATGTATTTAATAAAAAGATTTTTTGACAGCTATGGAGATAATAAAAATAAAAAAAAATTAACAGAAACATGATTATCAGTTATGTTGATTACTTTTCTAGAACTGACCTATCCTTGCATAAATGCTATATATGTTGCAATAACTTTGCTAAAAATTTTATTTAAAACTTTTACATTAATATTCATTAGATATCCCTATTTTTCTTTTTTTGGTTTATAATTTTAATTATTTTAGTTCTTCCTTCTTTAGGCATCAGCATCATTTTGAAGTCATAAAAGGAATTTGGCAGAATTTCCACTTCATCTATTTCTTAAATAGCTCATATATAATTGGAATTAGTTGTTCCTTCAATGTTTAGTAAAATTCACTTATAAATCCATTTCATTTTGGAGTTTTTAGGGAGTTTATTGATGACTTTTTCAATTTCTTTTTCTAAATTGGTATTATTTAAGTATTTTATTTCCTCTTCTATTGATCTGATTTCTGAAAATATTCATCCATTTCACTTATATTGTCAGATTGGCTGACTTACAATTTGGCAAAATAGCTCTGAATTATTATTATAATTTTCTCCTAATTGATGGTGTGTTCATACTTATCAATTTTGATACTGTCAATTTGGTTTTCCTCTTCCCCCCCCCCCCATTGTATTAGCCTTAGCTTTATCTTTTTTTTCATAAAATCTATTTTTGGTTTTATTATATCAATCATTTTCTTACATTCAATTTTATTAATTCCACCTTTGATTTTCAAAATTCTAATTTGTTTTTAATTAGGTACTTTTAATTGTTCTTCTAGTCATTTTAGTTGAATTTCCAGTTCATTTATCTCTCCTCAATTTATTTATATATGCATTTGGACATTTAAAATTTCCCCTAATAACTGCTTTGGGTGCATCCCCCATAAATTTTGGTATGTTGTCTCATGGGTGTCACTGTTGTAGATGAAATTGTTTATTATTTCTATAATTTGTTATTTGATGCATTCATTCTTTAAAATTATTTTATAATTAATCTTTAGTTTATCTTTCTATGTCCTTCCCTATGTGTCATTTTTATTGCCTCATTATCTTAACAAATAGATTTACTATTTCTGCCATTCTGCATTTGCTATTGTGGTTTTTATGTCCCAATTCCTGGTCAATTTTTGTGTAGTCATGATGTACTACAGAGAAAAAGGTATATCCCTTTCTATCCCCATTCCATTTTATACAGAGTTCTATCATATCTATGTTTTCTAAATTCTATTAATCTTAACAACCTTCTTGATTACTTTTAGTTAGATTTATATAATTTTAATAGAGATCTATCACTATTATAGTGTTGCTCCCTATAATTCATTTCCCTCATACTCTTAAGAGTTTGGATGCTATACCACTTGTGCATATCTATTTAATTTTAATATTACATCATTGCTTATGGTACCTTTTAAGAAGATGTAGTTTCCTTCCTTATAACATTGAATGAGATCTACGTTTGCTTTTGTTTTGTCTAAGATCAAGATTCCTACCTGTTTTCTTTTTTACTTCTGCTGAATCATAATATATTCCTCTTTAGCCTTATACCCTTTGTGTATCTCTGGTTCAAATGTTTCTCTTGTAAACCACATTTTGTAGAAGTTTGGTTTTATTTAATTTCATTTGATGGCAGAGTTCATCCCATTTAAATCGTGCCTGTGTGCTTACTAACTCTGTATTTCCCTTTGTTATCTTCCCCCATTTGTACATGATTCTCCTCACCAATATTCTACTTCTGAATTCTACCTCTCCAATTCTATTAGTCCTTTTCTCTTTCCCACCTCCTCTCCTATTTTATTTTTCTTTTAAACTTTGACTTTAACTTGACTTTTACTTTGGCCTTCTAGTTCCTTCTTCCCCTTTCTTTCTCCTTTCCCACTGTATTTCCCTGTAGGGTAGGATAAATTTTTAAGGTCATTTGAGAATAAATGTTATTCCCACTTGTAGTCAAATCTGTTGAGAGCAAGATTTACTCAGTGTTCACACTCCATTCTTTACTATAATAGGTCTTTGTGCCTCTTCATGTAGTGATATGTATGCTATAATTAATCCTGAATGTATATATAAATTCTGTCAAAATATACTCCTATCTTTCCTGATAGAAGTATAATTTTTAAGTATTTATTGATTGATGGATTGATTGGTTGATTAATTTATGAACATCATTATCTAATAGTCACCTCAAACTCTCAACCTTTGTCCAAATACACTCGCTTAAACCATCCCATTTGAAATACAATTTTCAAGAGCTATAAGCATCATCCAATTATAATAGATTTATGCCATGCTTTCTTTCAAAGTACCCTCTATAGGAATACAGTTCTCATGAGCTAAAGTGTCTTGAAAAGCAAAATCACTTCATGATCCATTTATATCATATTCTCTATCTCCCTCCAACTGTCCCAATAGAACAACCCTCATAATATTCACTGTCATGTATATCAGGTAAATCAAAATTACTTCAAGAACCAATCACACCCAGCCCCTCTAAAGTACATGCCCTCCAACTATTTTCAACCCACATGAGTTAAAATATCAGCTAACACATCATCACTTTCCTGATCATTCTAAACCTATTCCTTCTAAGTGTGCTTCTTTCAACTATCCTAAGATAAATACAATTCATAATACTTACAAATTTGTCTTCCCAGATAGAATTCAATTCAATGTTTTTTCTCCTATTTATTTTATTTTGCATCTCTTGAGTCTTTTATTTGAAGATGAAATTTTCTGTTCAGTTCTGGTCTTTTTATAGATCATTTTGAATGTCCTCTATTTTGTTGAAGGTTCCTCTTATCCCTTGAATGTATATGCTGGGGGGCAGCTAGGTTGCACAGTGGATAGAGCACCAGCCCTGGAGTCAGGAGTCCCTGAGTTCAAATCCAGCCTCAGACACTTAATAATTACCTAGCTATGTGGCCTTGGGCAAGCCACTTAACCCCCCTTTGTCTTGCAGAAAAACCTTAAAAAAAAGTTTATGCTGAATTTTGCAGGGGAGTTAATTCTTGAAGGTCCTTTGCCCTTCAGAATGTTATATTCCAGGTCCTCTTCTCCTTTAATGTTGAAGATAAGTCCTGAGTAATCCTAAGATTCCTTCTAAACTACTTCTTTTTGTCAACTTGCATGTGTTATTTAACTGAGAATTCTGAAATTTGGCTACAATATTTCTTGGGGTTGCTTCTTTACCATTTTCTTTTTCCTGGAATCTTTTTCTGGAGGTCATTGGTGTATTTTTTCCAAGCATTATTTTTTTCTTCTTCTTGTAGAATATTAAGGCAGTTTTCCATGATTTTTTTCCTGAAAGATATTTTCCTAGCTCTTTTATCGATCCATTATTTCAGGAAGACCAACAATTCGTAAATTAAGTCTGCTGGATCTCTTTTCTAAGAGGGTTATTTTTTCCTAAGAGGTATTTAATATTTTCTTCTATTTTTTCAGCCTTTTGATTTTGTTTGATGGGATCTTGGTATCTCCGAGAGTCATAAGTTTCCGTTTCTCCAGTTCTAATTTTTAAAGTTTTATTTTCTTCAGTTTAGCTTTTGTGTTTCCTTTTTAAGCTAGTTTACATTCATTTTCTAGTTGTTTGATTTTATTTTTGATGAGTTCTGTGACTTTTCAAGTTGACCATTTTTATTTTTAAAGGACTATTTCTATAGTCAATCTTTCATTATTCTCATTTCTTTTCTCCATTTTTCTTCTTTTGTTTTTAAAATCCTTTTTGAGTTCTCCCAAGAGGTCTTTTTGGATGTGAGGTCAAGTCTTAAACTCCTTTCATATGTAGGTATTTTTTCACTGCTTTTCCTCTTCTGAGATAGTGTTTTTACCATCGCTATCAAAATAGAAGTTTCTATGATTACTACTTTTTTTTTGCTCATTTTGGAGGTTGAACTTTGCTCCTGTGATCTAGGGAGTATATTCCTAAACTTTTTGTGTTGGGGCTCAGATCTGGTCCTTGGCTTTTCACTTGCCCAGGCATTGCCTATTGAATGGCTTGTTCCCTGCTTTAGGATAGCTCCACTCAGTCCCACGTATTGAACAGGTGCTCCTGGGGCTTTAACTTTGTCTTCTGAGTTGCAGGTGGGACCCTCACTGCTGGCTGGTAGACCGTTGGCTTACTGAGCCTGGGGTGTGCTGTGGGTAAGAGCCTCATGGGCTTTCTAGGTCTCCTGCCTAGGCTGTGCTATACTTCCCTTTAATCCAGGTGAGACAGACTTTTACTGAAGCTCTTTTGTGATATTTTGAGTTGAGAACATGTTTCACTTTTTTGTTGTTTTTGGTACTTTTTTTGTTCTGTTTTGTAGAATCTGTAGCATTAAGGGTTTTATTTAAAGTTGTTTCACAAAACGTTCCAGGAGCTTTCTAGCTTCACACCACTTTCTGAGAAGGTAAGGAATCAAATATTATCCAAATCCTTCAAAGTTTGCAAGGTTCTCCTTCAATGAAGTGGATTTTTGTTTTGTTTTGGTGGAGAAAGGTGGCAGGGGCATTCTGAAGCCAACTCATACCAGCTCTTGAGAGCCCACTGTTAAATTTTTAGTATTTTGAAAATAGGCAATCTATAAAGCAAGGCTTAATTTATTGTTGGCTGATTTTCTAGACTTTAGAAAGTCATGGAAAAATTTCAATGATGAAGGTTAAACTTAAAGGTGTGTGTGCATGGTTTTTTTGTCCATTTTTTACTCAGGCAAACAATTCCCAGCATACCCCATAATGCTGAATAAATAATGCTTGCACTCAAGAAGAGAGCAGCAATAGGGGACAGCTAGGGGATGCAGCAGTTAGAGCACCAACCCTGGACTCAAAAGGACCTGAGTTCAAATCCATCTCAGACACTCAATAATTGCCTAGCTGTGTGACCTTGGGCAAGTCACTTAACCCAATTGCCTTAAATAAACATTTTTAAAAAGAAGAGAACAGTAAGAAAATTTAGAAAATGAAGTCATCACTGGACTAAAATCCAGGTGAGTAATGTTTAACAATGATAAAGGCAACGGTAACAAAAATGATGGTGGTGATTATGATAACTGTCCATTTATGTATCTATATATGTATGAATATATGTATGTTTATATATTTGCAATATGTATATTTATATATATATACATATAAAACTTTAATTTCCAAATAGTTTCTATTAATTTTCTCATTTCAGTCTCACAATATTCCTGGAAGGATATTAAGGTCTAAGATTCCTTTCCTACTCCAAATAACTCCTTTTTATAAACTTGGCTGTGATTACTGACATCACTAACCTGCTGGATACTCAAATCTCTCAGTACGAATAATAGTTTAATATTTTATAGAAACTTGTAAGGTTCCATTATCTTTCTTTATTTAACCAATCAGAACAGATGTACTATCATACCTTTACTTTAGTTCATTTAACGACTTTCAAAAACTTTTTATTCACTTAGTCTAACATCTTTAATTTATTCATTAATATGTCTTTTCATATGGTTAGGATGTCCATATTACTATATATTCTAAATGGAATGGGCTGATTAATAGACTAATCTACTTCCATCCTTAAATTAATTATCATATTTTTTATGCTTTTATGCAAAGTCCTTAAGTAATTTCTATCTACAGTGGAACAGATGTCAAGATCTGATTCTACCTATGGAGCAATTGGATTATTGACTGTATATCTACATAGTAGGAAAAAAGTTAAAAAAAAAGATTGATGTGAGGTTTTTGCTTCTTTGATGGTATTTTCTATAAAATATTTAATCGGATTAAAAATATTTTTTCATTAGAATAATTTAAAACCAAATGAAAAGGGGCAGCTAGGTAGTACAGTGGATAAAGCACTTGTCCTGGAGTCTGGAGTACCTGAGTTCAAATCCGGCCTCAGACACTTAACAATTACCTAGCTGTATGACCTTGGGCAAGTCACTTAACCTCCACTGGCTTGCAAAAACCAAAAATAAATAACCAAATGAACAATAAACCTAATAACTGTCCTTTCTTCCATAATCCCCCAATATAGTTAATGATAATTTTATGAATTAAATGTATAGGAATATTAGAAACCATTTTATCCAAATTCCTCTTATAAATAAAAGGAGTGAGATATTGTGACATTTTAAGGTAGTGCAAAGACTAGGAGATTTGGCGTAAGAAATTCTGATTTCTAATAATGTATCTTCACTTTCCTATTTATGTGACTTGAACAGCTTATGAAACCATTCTGTATCTCATTTTATTCCATTATAAAATGAAAGAGCTATAGAAAGAGATAATGAAGATTCTTTCTTGTTTGGAAAACCAGGGATTTGATGAAGTTAATACAAAACAAGAATCACAATGCCAGGACCTAAAGTGGCTGACACATTCACAAAGTCCATCAGTATTAGAGTCAGGTTTGAATGTGTCTTGTAAGTTACAGAGGAAAATATTAGTTCAATTTTTTGAAAGGGGTGGGAAGGGTAGAACTTTCCTAGAACCTTGCATTATCAAAACGGAAATAGCACTCAATTTATCAATAGACATAAATTTAGTGTTTGCCATATACTAAGCAGTAAGGTGATATAGTGGATAAAGCACCTCCCTTGAGTCAGAAGAACCTGAGTTCAAATCCAGTCTGACACTTGATAGTTACTATCATGTCATGTAACCTTGATTGTGTCTCATCCAGGACTATCTTGAATCATTGTGCTTCATTTTTGGTGACATGAACCAGAACACTCTAGAGGAGAAAGTGAGGCTGGTGACTTAGCATTGCACCGCTTCACTCAAATCCAATACATGGGCTTTGTCAGGCTTGTCCCTGATATTATGGTCTTCTTTTGAGAACAAGGGACAAATAACAGCAGCAGCAGCAGCATCCTCACTAAATCCTAGGCACCATGCTAAGCACTGGATCCACTTCTACTCTATACTTCTGGGAGATTAAACATGTTGGACATAGCACTTGAACTGTCTATGCTTCAGGTTTGTTTGTTTGTATTAGCAAAATGAGATAAACTTTAAATTCATTCCTTTTGATTTACAATTCAATGACTCCATTTGGGAGAAGATGAGATCCTTTAACTAGAGGGTCTTCAAGCAGAACCTAGATGACAACTTGTTGTTTAGGTTGGAAAAAAAAAAAAGAATCCTGCTTTGCTTATTAGTCAGACAAAAAAATGATGTGAAATTCTTGTCATTTCTATGTGTGTGGTGATTCTGGCATTAGGATACCTTCTTTCCATTATTTAAGATCATCATTATTTTTCCCTTCTGGGCTTGGTTTCTTCTTTGCATAATATTTGCCATGGAAGATCGAATGTAAAAATATATTCTAATTAACAATCCAATGCCAAGCATACAAAGAATGCTTTTGAATAAAAAAGCAATCCAAAAACAGTGTCACCATTTCAGAGCTTGAATTAGAGCAAAATTGAATTAAAGCTTAAAGAACTGTCTGAATGTCAATTCTGATGCAAATAGTAGTTGAGCTGAAAACATTCACGTGGGATTCTCATTAAAGCATGTATATGTTGTTGAAGTAAAAATAGTAATATTTCTTTCTTCATTCCCTCCCTTTTAAAAAAAATTTTCCTCCCCTTTTATAAAGAATGAAAATTTCTTTCATAGTAGAGAGATGACTAGTATTTTTAAGTTAAAATGAAATAACAGAAGGGTCATCCCTAGACTTCTAACATTTCCATTTAAACAATGTTAAAAAATAACAGATTCATCCATCTAAATAGAAATAATGAATATATGGAGATGTCAGAGAGTGTATGTGGAAAAGGCTCTGTTATGAACCATACAGCTCTAATTTATACCTATGGGGACACCAAGAAATTGGTCAAATTTGATCCCAAATTCTGGGATAAGAGGAAGAAAAAATATATACCCAAAGCAATTTATATAATACTGTGTCATCCTTATCTATGAGTCAAGATCATTTGGGGGAAATGATAAAAGCAGCCTAAGAAATCTGTCCTAATACCTTTAAATGGCAACATGCAGTCCCTTAAATATGATCCTGTTGGTCACTGTTAAGAGGAAGGCATTTTCCCTTGCTCGTTAAATGTCAAATCTTGGCATCTTTATTTTTATAAAGTGACAAATCTCCTTCCTGACAGCTGTGTAGAATAATAAATTGCATGCTCAGGTGTTCATAGTACAGTTGATACTTCCTCACTCTCTTACAATGGCCATGATTTAGTGGGAGCTCTGCCCCCACAGAAGAATGGGTATCTAGGGATCATATATTGCAGATGGACTTTGATTGTTATTCTTGGCTCAGTCTTCAGTCCATGTATATTTACTTCTGTCTGGGATGAGAATTACATCTTTGGGAGAGTAGATCTATTTGCTTCTTCTCTATATACACCAAAATGCTGTGTGTCTGTGTGTGTGTGTGTATGTGTGTGTGTGTATGTGTGTGTGTGTGGGGGGAGTTCCATGAGAAGGGCAGAGAAAAACAGAGAGAAAAATAAGCTAAATTTATTTTTCTTGATACTCAGAAAAGTCACTTTTTGTTCACATTCTTCAACTTTAATTAATATCACCATTAATGCCACCATCACAAACTGATGATGCATAACAGCGTACAAGTCAATGCCCACTGGGTTAATCTTGCATGAATACCTCTAGGATCTGAGATTTTGCCAATAGGGATATATTAGAGAAAATGATATTGTTTTATCATTAAAACCTTTAATAATTTACCTCCTGACTACATGTTAATACATAATACATATTCTTCCCTCACACTTTCTTCCACTAAGCAACACTTTCCAACCAAACTTATACAATTCCAACTCTCACTCTGCCTTTGTATGAGTTCTTTCATAAGGATGAGACATTTTTCCTCACTTCTTCTACCTCTTTGAATACTTAGATCTTTCAAGGGTCACTTTTCCGATTCTCTCATCACTATTCCTCTCTTCTCCATTATGAAGTTAGATATTCCTTATATTAACTTAGAGCTGGGCTTGGAGATGGAAAGATCTCAATTCAAAGATGACCTGACTTTAGCTAGATGAATGTCCAAGACCATATGTGAACTCAGGAAGACAGATCTTTCAGATTCCAAGCCCAGTATTCTATATATTGAACCATTCTATGATCTGTAGAAAGAAATAGTAGACTATATATATTCGCCAAAAAAAATGTCAAAAGGGGTCACAAAGAATAGGTCACAGCTTAAATGATTAGGCAACCTATTTTTATTTGTATATGTGCTTTAACTCCCTCATCTTAAACTATCGTCTCTGAACTCTTTTTTCTTTTTTACACTTTGATAATTGTATTATAATTGTTATTCTTGTTCAGTCGTTTCAGTTGTGTCTGACTCTTTATAATCCCATTTGGGACTTTGTTGGCAAAGATATGAAAGTGGTTTGCTATTTCCTTCTCCGGATCATTTTACAGATGAGAAAAATGAGGCAAACAGGGTTAAATGAATTAAAACATAGAGATTGTCTGAGGTCAGACTTGAACTAAGGTCTTCCTGATTCCAGGTCTGCAGCTCTAGTCACTGTATTACATAAGTGCAATACAATATAATTAATTTCCTTTTAATTCTGTGTATTGCATGAATATTTTGTTCATTTGAGAAGGAGTCCAGAGATATCAAAAGGGTCTCTGAAGGGACAGTTACGCTTAAACTCAAGAAGACTCATTTTTGAAAGCTCAAATCTGGCCTTAGACTCTTACCAGTTGTAGAACATGGATTTAAATCTCTTGCCTCAATTTCCTCATCTACACAATGAGCAGAAGGAAAAGGTAAATCAATCTGGTATCTCTATCATGCAAAATTTAAAATAGGGTCAGGAAAAGTCAGACATAACTGAAAAACGACTGAATAGTGTGATCTGATAATGGCTAAAATCCCCTACCATAGTCAAAATTTAACCACCTTGCCACCAGAATTGCTCATACTTCTGTATTCATATCCTCAACATCAAGAACCCTTCCAGAAAAACAGAACAGCCCATGCTTAGAAAATTCTTGTTAAAATGAAAGTTGAAATTAAATACTTAAATAACTCCAATTGAGAATGAGAAAATGAACAAGCCATCAATGAACTCTCTAAGAAGAACTCTTCAGGACCAGATGGGTTCACAAGTGAATAATCCGAGGTTTTAAAGAACAATTTAATTCCAAATCTAAGATATTTAAAAAATAGTTGAAGATCTGCAAAATTTCTTTTATGATTCCTCTAAGTTGCTGATACTTAAACCAGAAAGAGTCAAAACAGAGAAAGAAAATTATAGAAGAATTTCCTAATAAACATTGATGCAACAATTTTAAATAAAATATTACCAAAGATTACAACAAGTTAACAATAGGATAATGCACAAAGATCAGGTAGGATTTGTAGCAGGAATACATGATTGGCTTAAGATTAGGAAAACTATTAGATTAATTTACCATATCAATAATAAAGTTAACAAAAATCATATGATTATTTAAATAGATGCTAAAACAGCTTTTGACATAATACAGCACCCATTCCTTTATAAACACAAGAGAGTGAGGCAGTTAGGTGGTGAAGTGAATAGAGTACCAGCCCTGGAGTCAGGAGGACCTGAGTTCAAATCCAACTTCAGACACAATAATTACCCCATTGCCTTGCAAAACCCAATAAAATAAAAAAAAATAACAGTAACAATAATAAAATAAAAAATCACTAGAGAGCATAGGAATAAGTGTAGTTTTCCTTAAAACCATCAGCAAAAACCATATGGAATGGACATAATAAGCTAGAAGCATTTCCCAGTAAACTCAGTACTGAAACAAGTTAGCAACTTTTATCAGCATTATTATTCTTTATTACATTTAATATGTTAGCTTTAGAAACAAGAGAAGAAAAACAATCGAAGGATTAAAAATAGACCAATGGGGAAACACAACTCTCATTCTTCAGAGATGATATGATAACATATTTAGAGAAACCTAGAAAATCAACTAAAATTACTTGAAATAATTAGCAACTTTAGCAAAGTTGCAGGATATAAAATAAACCCATTAATCATCAGCATTTCTATATATTACCAACAAAGCACAGAAGCAAAAGCTGAAGAAATTTCACTTAAAATAATTGTAAAAAAAATAAAATACTGGGAGTCTACCTGCCAAGGCAAGTTCAGAAACCATTAAATCAATCACAAAATACTTTTCACACAAATAAAATCAGATTTAAATAATTGGAAAAATGTCAGTTGATCATGGGTAAGTCAAACTAACATAATAAAATTACTATTCTACCTAAATTAAATTACTTATTTGGTGCCATGCCAATCAAACTACCAAAAGTTACTTCACTGAGCTTGAAATAAACAGTAACAAAGTTCGTTTGGAGAGCAAGAATATAAAGGAAGGTGGTCATAGAGCAACATCCCACACCCTATACCACAATAAGGACAAAATGGGTACAAGATGTAGACATGAAAGGTGACATCATAAGTCAGGTGGAGATTACGGAATAGTTTACCTGTCAGATCTTTGGAAAGGGGAAGAGTTTATGACAAAAAGAAGAGATAGAGAATGTTATAAAAAGCAAAATGGATAATTTTTATTATATTAAAGTTCATACACAAAATTTTTTTAAACATGTACAAAAATACTTGCTGCAGTTTTTTGTCATAGCAAAGAATTGGAAACTGAGGGGAGATCTATCAATTGGGGAATGGTTTAATAAAAGGTGGTATATGAATATGATTGATTATTGTTATTTTGTAAGAAATCTTGAGGAGTGGGACTTCAGAAAGGCTTGGAAAGACTTGCGCGAATTGATGCTGAATGAATTGGGTAGAACCAGATGAACTTTGTACACATTAAAAGCAAAATAGATGGATGTTCAGCTAAGATGGGCAAAGACAACTCTTGTGAAGGGACAATGACCATCCACAGCCACAGAAGGAACTATGGGGGCTGAATATAGACCAAAGCTTACTATTTTCAATTTTTAAAATTTGTTTCATGCTTTATGATTTTTTTCTCCCTCATGTTTTATTTTCCTTTTCTCTCTTATTCTTCTTTCACAACATGATGAATATGAAAATAAGTTTAACATAGTTAAGGGACAGTTAAAGGGTGCAGTGGATAGAGCACTGGTTTTGGAGTAAAGAGGATGGGAGTTTGAATCCAGCCACAGACACTAACTAGCTACGTGACTTTGGGCAAGTCACTTAACCCTGATCTCATATCCAGAGCCATCTGCAGTTGTCCTGATTCATATCTTGTCACTAGACCCAGATGACTCTGGAGGAGAAAGTGAGGCTAGTGATGAAGCACAGCCTCCCTTACTCAAATCCAATTCATGCACTTATCATGGAATAATCTCCCAGATGTCATGTCTTCCTGGAGAGTGAGACAACCAACATCATCATCATCATTATTATTATTATTATTATTATTATTATTAATCACAGTTGTCATGGATAACCTGGAGGTTGTAAGGAGGGATAAGAACGTGAAAGTCAAAACCCTCCAAATAATGTATGTTGAAAACTATCTTTGCAAGTAATTGGAACAAAAAATAAATGAACACAACAAAAAAAAAGAGAAAATTCTTGTGGATAAATTGCATTGAAGTGAATTATAAAGATTCTTGAGCTTTCTTGAATTTTCATGTTTCATCTGGCACTGTGTGTCAAAAAACATAAATTCTACAGCCTAAATTAATCTCCATTCACTCTTGGTGTTTTAATGCATGATAAAAAATGTCAAATGAGAGACCAAGTCTGGTAGGGAGGGGAGATGGGTACCCCTAGAATCTAACATTTGTCTCCACTATGCCTTTCTCTTCCTAAACCCCAGTTTCTTCATCAAAAGATCCTGAAGTGGAATTATTCTAAGGAAACTGCAACATATAATATTCTATATATTTTGAGCATTTTATCTTTCCTTTGATAGAACGTAAATGTAATGAATATAGTGGCACCTTATGCCAATACAGATCATAATCCTTCCATGATTTCTGTTTGTAAAGAAAGCCTGTTCCACTTTGGGAGAACATTGGATTGCAGCTTTAGGGGTGCAATGGAATGCAGATACCATCAAATTCAACTTGTTCCAACATGAGGAAGCTGAAACACAAAGAGATGAAGCAGTTTGCTCATGATCCAACAGTGAATCACTGTCTTGATTTCACTGCAGCATCCCTCTGATCTTTTATCAAAGAATTAAAATAGTAATTTACCTGACTAAATAAGCCTAGTCAGAGTCAAAATCAGAAAGCTGTTGAATGAAAGAATAAAAAAATTAAAATATTGATTTAGTGATCACTTTGATTACTTTGATAAGTACTGGAGATACGAATATTTTAAAAGATATGGATCTTGCCACTTATTTTTTTTTAGGTTTTTGCAAGGCAATGGGGTTGACTGGCTTGCCCAAAGCCACACAGCTAGGTCATTATTAAGTGTCTGAGGTCAGATCTGAAGTCAGGTACTCCTGACTCCAGGGCCAGTGCTCTATCCACTGCACCACCTAGCCACCCCTAGACACTTATGCTTTAACAACAACAAATAACACATTTAAGTGAGTGGTAGTCTATTTTTTATTGGTTTGTGTGTGTTGATGCTATTTAGAGTTTGCCTTGATAACAGGGTTTCAAGAATATTCAGTGGTGCATATTTGATTGCTAGAGTGGATATCAGGGTGGGATGGGAAGAAATATTATCTGTTGTCCAGTGACATTAAGTAGATTTTGTGGGTTAATGGTTTGACTTGGATCATACTGATTGTCTTCAATCAGTTTAGTGTGTGACACTAGGGCAGGAACTCTCAAATTAATAGATTAATGATGTCAAGGACTTAGGCAGATATTCAAAAAGATTAAAGCCTGAAGGACTAGGTCTCAGGACAAATGGGGGATGTTGGTCCAGGTGGAGTAGAGAAGAACATAGGAAGGAAATAGAAGGTGTGAAGTACGGTGTGGATGCCTACATGGAGTGATTTGTTTTCATTCTTGACTCTGGCATGTTGCCTGTCTCTGCCAAAACAAAACAAAGCAAAACAAATTAAACCACAAAACAAAACAAAAATCAAAGAAAGTAACAGAAGAAATTTATTTCGTTCTTAGCAGTGGAATATCATCAACTGTGACCAATGTAAAAACTAAACTCATGGTTGTTGACCTACGTAGGCAAGATCCAAGAATTTACAACAAATAATTTCCATTTAAGAGTGATCTGTGATTACTCTCAAATATTTGTCTCTATCTGACCTTCACAACAGTCCTTTGATGTAAGTGAGAAAAGTATTATTTTCATTATTTTGTGATAAAACAACTCAGTCTTGGTATTTTTGACCTTCTTTTTCAAAGGAGACCAACAGCATTAAGAAGGTGATGCATGACAATCACATGAACTGGATTTGAGTGGGGGTCTGCTGTTCTGTCAGCAGCCTCACTTTCTTCTGCACAGTCATCTAAGATCAGTGATTAGATATGAATCAGAATGACTGGAGATAGTCCTAGATGCCAGGCAATCAGGATTAAGTGACTTGGCCAAAGTCACACAGATGGTGTCCAGTCTGAGGTGGGATTTAAACTCCCATCTTCCTGACTCCATTGCCTGTGTTCTATCCACTGTCACCTAGCTAAGCTACTTATCCAAGATTATAAACTTAATTATCAGTAAAATTGGGACTTGGAATCAGGGTCTCTGATTTTAAATTCGAGTTCTTTGATGTATGGACCTTTATCAGTTGTTAAAAATCAACCAAAGACAACTTCAAGTATACATATTATATACATATATATATGTATATATATATGTATATATATATATGTATATGTGTATACACACACACACACACACACACACACATATATATATATATATATATATATATAAATAGTTGAAGAGATAGGTAGAAAGACAGATAGATGATAGGTAGATGATGATAGATAGATGATAGACAGGTAGATGATAGGTAGATGATGATAATAGATAGATGATATATAGATGGAATGATGGATAGATAAATAGATGGATGGATGGAAAGATACCTAGATGGATAGGTATATTTAGGCACTAGTTGACTGATATCTGGTGTATTATATATGTACATGCAGATATCTGTGGCAGATATGCATACACATTTGTGTGAACAACTATATATACTCATATATCTCTATATGTGCTATGTGTTATGTGTGTATTACTGGAAGTTATATGAAGTACTTCAGGTTTCAAAGAACTGTGCTACTTGGAATATATTGGTTATTTTCCCACTATACATCAAGCCACTGAGTCTTTTAATACCTGGTTAATAACCTGTGTCTTTTTAGGTCATTAAAAGTCTACAGTCCTTTGATCAATATAGACCATTTAATGGAGACATTAATTTTTTTTCAAAATGAAGCACATGGAATTCTTTCTTTTTTCATTGTACTTCTTAGAATGTCTAGCCTCCTTCAAACACAAATTCAAGTGGCTCTTCTTACCAAAGTGTCTCTTGATCCCTTGAGTTGCTAATGAGCCCAGGTCACTTCCATGTCTAAATAACTATATTAAGCTGTAAGGTGGGGAAGCGTTATTGAATCTATAATGTTATTGTCTACAATTCTCAATGAGGAAGCTATTGGATCCATATAGATAAGTATCTGCTTTGAAATGTGTCATAGTAGACCGAAGTACTATGATCTCATACCTTCCCAAGTTCTACTATGATAATTAAAGAAGTTCAAGAAGCATCGTTTCTGGGTAATTTGATCGTTTTATTAATAAGGCCAATATTCTATTTAATAAATGGATCGCCATTTGGCTATCTCTCTGAGATCAAAGATTTCCTTGATCTCAGTGAGCTCACTATCCATATGCTCTTTGAAGAGTAGGTATTCTCAAGGGATGACAAACAATTTGATCGCTTAGCACAATAGGGGATAAGCTATATAAAAATGCGAGTCATGGTCACTCAAATCTTGATCAAAGAGATATCAATTTCCATATCACCTGTCTGAAAAAAGGGAGAATCCACATTTTCCCAGATCTTTCTAAGGAAACACAATGATCAGGGATACACCCATTAGTCCAAACTTTTTTTTTTCTTCCATACAGCCTGATTAGATCTTAAATTCTAAGAGAGATTTCCTACACAGACTATTTTCTGGATGAGGAATTTGAAAAGAAGTAAAGGTTTTTTTTCATAATACAATAATGAGTTTTTAAATACAAGAAAGAAATATACATTTCTAGCTATCTATCATTCTCAAATTCTCATCCTCAGTTTTACTCTTTCTACTAATCTCCTTCATGTTCATGTTTCTCTAACCCTGAAATCCTTAATTGATCCCCTTAGTTATTATCCTACATCAGTCCTCCTCATGTTGGAGAAATCCTTGAACAAGTGATTTATACTAGGTGCCTCATCTTGCTCTCCACTCACTTGCTTATAAAACCTCAATAATATAATTTCTGACATCATCATTTCCAAAGTTGCCAACAGTTCCTTAAAATGCCAAATCTAATGGACTTTTCTCAAAGTAATTTCCCTAAATTATCTATACTCATTTACACTGTTAATTGCCAACTTCTTCCATTTTCATGACAGTAAACTTTCCTAGTTCTGTTCCTTTCTGCCAGTCTGCTCCTTCTCATCCTCTTTTGTGGATCCTCTGGCTGATCATATTCACTAATCACAACCCTAGCCCCCAAAGTTTTGTCTGGATTCTGTTTTCTTCTTGTATACTGTATTATTTGATAAACTCATCAGCTCTAATAGTTTCAATTATTATCTCTATGCAGATTATTTCTTTTTCAAACATTCAATCTTAATATCATTACAGAGTTCTATTCTTTGTTCAGCAATTTTTTGTCTTTCTCAAAGCAGATATCTTATGGGGATCTTAAGTTTAACTCACTTAAAACAGAATTCCGTATCTTTCTCTCCTAACCATTCCCTCTTCCTATCTTTGCTACTACTGTCTAGGGCACTAACAGTCTACCATTATCCAAACTCACATACTTGACCTCATTCTTGACTCATTCACATGCACATATAGTCAAACTTTGTGCCAAGTCTTGTCATTTCTTCTTTTTTTTTCACAATCCCTCTTTCATATATCCTGTCCTTCAGTCGCCAGATAGAGTACAAACTCTTGCCTCAATGGTTTTCAATTTGTAATAGCATTTGGCTCTCCTTGTCTCAATTCTCTCCAAATTCCAATCCATCCTCCATTTTTTTGTCAAATTTGTTTTCCTAAAACATAGATCTAATTATGCTCCTCCACTTCCTAATAAAAAACTGAAAGTTTACCACTTTTCTAATCCTCTAATTTATTCATTTCCATATACTCTTTGATCCTGTTACCTTGGACTCTTTTTTGCTTCTTGCATTGCATTTCTTAACTCCTTTTATGTTTTAACTGACATTCTCCCAATCTAGAACTTTTTTCCTGCTTCATATCAGTCTTCTTTCTTCCCTACTTTCCATTAAAATTCAGGTCAAATCCCTCCTTTTTTTTCATAAAGGTTCCCTATACCTAATTCTCCACTGTTAGTGACTTTTTGGTAAAAATAATCTTTTTTTTAATATATACTTCATATATCTTTTATAAGGCTAATAATGGGACTATTGACTCCTTCATTATCATTTGAGGTCCTTGAAGGAAGGAATTCAGCATTAAACTTTCAAATTAATAAATGTTTCTTGACTGACTGATCGAAAATTGAAGATAATTATGAATCATCCATGTATAGATATTTGCAGACAGAATGACTGTAAGAAAAAAGTGTATAATTTTATCTAGAAAGACACAAGTGATTGACTTGCCTACAGCAACACAAGCATTAATGCAAGAGGAAGGAATTGAACTCCTTTTAAATTTTAACCTTAACTTTTAAACTCCTAGGTTAGCTCTTTCTCCATTATAATACATCAACTCTAATTACTCTGAGTGTGGATTTGCTTATTTATTTATGTGTTGATTTCTTCCTAATGGAAGGTAAGCTCTTTGAGGTTAAAGCCTGTTTTATTTTCATCTTTGTATAGGCCCAATATGTAGAATAGTACCTAGCACTTAAGAAGAGTTTTATAAAGGTTAGAAACAAAAACAAATAAGGAAGGGAGAAAGGTAGGAAAGGAAGGAAGGAAGGAAAATAAAAAGGAAAGGAAGAGAGGGAGGGAAGCAGAAGGGAGGGATCAGAAGGGAGGGAGGGAAAAGGAAACAAAGGGGGAAAAAAGAAGGGAAGAAGAGAGGAATGATTTTTTCATTTGAATTTGCTAATTCTTACAACTATTTACTTCATTTCTACCTTGCAAGTTTAACTGTTTTATCATTATGTAAGCAACAATTAATGATTTTGTTTCAACTTCCCCCTTCAAATACAATCACACCCAATAAACTTCTATAGCCACATTTTCCTTCAATGGTTCATGCAAAATTGTTGTGATTTGGTACATAACGTAAATATCATTGAGTTTTTATAGGCCTCTATCACCCTACCCTTCCGTGACATCTATATATTATTTATCTGAATGGAGTTGATTATAAATATGATGCCTCTTAAAATTTTTTGAAAGACTATAAAGGATGAAATGCTGTGAATTCTGCAAATAAAGTTGTCTTCTTTTTATTTCTCTGCTTTACAATACTGAAGAGGAAGAGAAAGGACTAACCCTATTATAACACCTCCCTTCTCCCTACCCCCCAGGCAAATTCTTTCTTACTCCATCTGCCAATCCAAATGTTCAATTGTAGAAACAACCATGGAATGGCCCTCTTGTTAGTTAAACTAGAGCAGTGGTTTTTCATGAAAACACAAACTATCACTACATAACAGAGTAGACATCTGGTATTCAGTCTGGGGAAAACACACACCCCCATAACTTAAAAGGAAGGGATTGGAAGAAAAAAAGAGGAGAAACTAAAGTGCCATAGTAAATTTTGAGTCTGCAACATGGTATATTGACAATCTGCTCTGCAAATAATAATCAGTGTGAACTAGTCTATGTATGAATGCAGGAAGGACTTCTGAAGACTTGGTGAGAGAAAGGATGAAATTGAGGTTCAATTTCCCACTTTTTGAATTCATTCAAGCAGATTGGTATTGGTGTAAAGAGTACTGACTGGCATCAGGAGATATGTGGATATGAATTCTGTCTCAACTACTTATTAGATATTTGACCATGGACATATCATTTATACTCTGTAAAGCTCAGCTCCCTCATGCACAAGATAGGAATAGTAATGCTCACAATATCTTTCAGAACAGGTTGCATATTTTGTAAACTTCTAAATGTGATGCAAGTATCCGACATTATCATTCTTAGTATCTTTCTTACATAGAATTGCAAAGGTTTGTGGATGCTACTTGCAATTCCTGGATATATAAAAGCATAAATGAAATAAAATTTTCTCTTAGGCGTTTTGTTTTTGTTGTATGCTTGGTGTACTGTTCAAAGAAGTCTCTTTCCTGGACAGGTAAGTTTATATCTATCAATTCCAAATGGCCAGCACAAGATGACCTGAAAGGTGACATGTTCCCAAAATATGCTATGATTATTCAGTTAATAGCAAAGATATATTAACCACCTGCCCTTTTGAAGATTTTGTTAGACTAATGAAGCTCCAAGGGACTAGTCAATTATTGGAGAATGCCATTTTTATCAAATATAACCTTTTGGAGACAGAAAGATAGTTTAGTATAGTAGTGTTAAAAAAAAAACATAGAATCAAATGCTCAAGGTTACAATCCTAAAATTACAATTTACTAGTTATGAGTTTATTGTAATAACTTGTGCAAGAATTGGTCCAAAGAGCACAGACCTTGAAAAAATTCCTGTTGACTTAAGGGAAGCTGAAAAGACTGTTATTCCTCTCATTCAATTAGATTTGTGAGGTTGTAGCTCTGATTACATTTTGATGACCAGAGAAGGTAAAACAAGAGGTAGGAAGATTTATAATTACTGAAAAAGATATGAGACAGCACACAAGCATTAACTTTGTTATCTCATTGAATCCTTATGGCAACCCCAGGAGGTAGGAACTATTAGTATCTTCATTTTACTTCTGAGAAAACTGAGACAGCCAGAGCTTACCTACAGTTACACAGCTAGTATAAGTTGAAGGCTGGATTTAAATTCTTCTTAGTGACGTTAGGACCAGTGTTCTTTACACTGAGCAATCTCTAAAGGAATATGGTTTAATTTAAATGATCATTTGCCTAGAATTATAGGCAAGGAATATGTTAATGAATTATAATTGAATAAATAGGACAGCCAGGTGGCATAATGGATAGAGTGTCAGGTCTGAAGTCAGGAAGATTCATTTTCCTGAGTTCAAATCCAACTTCTAACATTTATTGGCTATGTGACCTTAAGCAAGTCACTTAACCCTGTTTGTCACAGTTTGCTCATCTATAAAATAAACTGGAGAGGAAAATAGCAAACCACTCCAGGACTATTGCCAAGAAAACCCCAAATGGAGTCACAAACAGTCAGACAAGAACAACAAAACAATTAAGTAGAAATGTCCAGGAAGTTTATTTAAGTTGCATTAAGGGAAGATAAGTTTCAGCAAAAATTAGAGGGATATGAGAAGAGACTACTGAAGTTTAAGAAATATAATATACTATGTTGAGATGTTAGGAGCGAGTTCAACTTGGAATGCTACTGCAGAAACCTATTCCCCCTCAGTTTGCTGTAAGATACAAGTAAGCTCAATATAATATTTAGGTGAGGAAGGGAAGGAGGAAGAAAGGCAAGAAGGGAGGGAGGAAGGAAGGAAATGGAGGGAGGAAGGAAAAAAGGGAGGGTGGGGAGGAAGGAAAAAAGGGAGGGTGGGAAGGATGGAAAGGAGGGAGAGAAGGATGGAAGGGAGCTAGGGAGGGAAGGTGGAAGAAAGGAAGAAAAATTCAAACAGTGAAAACTGATGCAAAGTAGAGACTGAGTATCTTAGAGGATCTTATATTCTAATAATGAGGGCAACGATCTTAGAGGAGTGATTATTAAGAAGAATATGTGGGTTCAAGAAGTCATAGGGCAGTGAGAGAAGCCCAAGGCAAATTAATCAATGGGACTGAGATGTAGAACAATTAGAAGAGTAACAACATGGAGAAATATGCAAATCTATGAAATACTGAAGTGCCCATATACATAACCATACACATGTACACAAATCCTGGAAGACAGTCAGCTTCATGCATCTTGGGATCTTTGCAGCCTCATCACCTGACAGTGTGTGGCTTATATGAAGTAATCATTACATGTTTCCTAGATTGCTAAATTTATTAAGACTCTAGTTGAACTCCTTCATTTAACAAAGGCCAGGAAGTTCAAACATCCCATGAGAATCATGATTTAAAAAATATTATCTAGATTCCACTATCTTAGCTCCTGATCTAGCATTCTTTGCATCACTTTGAGATTTTTCAGGCTTGTCCCAATTCTAGTTGATGTCTCTGCCTTTCATGATCATATATTACTTTATAAATGAAAATTAAGAACATTAATTTAGAAAAAAATGATCATTAGATTAAAGGGAATTATCAATTTGCTTAAATTACAAGGATGCACGATACCATCAGAATGTAGAATTCAGTCAATAAGGCTGGTTCCCAATACCCTTAGCAATTAGTAGAAAGTCTTTACAAATTTCCATGGCCAAACATCCAACTCAAAAAAAGTCTTCTAAAAACTTTTCATAAGCAAGGTCTGACACAAGCTACTGGGGTTGAAAAAAATCTCAAAAATAGTCTTTGTCTTCTCAGTGAGCTTAGATTTTACTGGAAAGAGAAAACATTGCTTAATAAATCGATAAAAATTATATTTATTCTTCACCTGCTATGCTTTTGCACTGTGCTAATTGGGATAAAAGCATCAAGAAAACCTCATTTGCAAAAGTTTGAATTTTAATGAAGGAGATAAGGATACTTAAAAATAAATACAGTTTAGATAAAAGGTTAAGATTTTATATATATATATACATATATATTTATGCATTGCCATATACACATACATATATATTATATATATATATGTACATATAAAATGTATAAACATGCATGCCAACGTTGTTGCTCATTTATTATTCAGTTTTTTCCGACTCTTCATGATCTCATTTTGGATTTCTTGACAGAGATACTGGAGTGGTTTGCCATTTCTTCTTTAGTCCATTTTACATATTTAAAAAACTCAGATAAAATGGATTAACTGACTTGTCTAAGGCCATAAAACTAGTTAAGTGTCTTGAGATAAGCAAATATAAAGTAAGACAGTGTTGTTTTTATAAGTGGAGAGTAATAACTTCTGACGGAGAGCATGTGAGAAAAAGATTTTGTATAAGGGATGAAAACTTTGCTTTGGAGGAAGCTAAGGCTTCAGTGATTTAGAGATAAAGATGTAGAATTCCAGACATCTAAGTGTGGGAGTGATGGTAGTGGAATGGGATTTGTGAAAAGACAAAGAAAAGTAGAGGAGATCTCACAGCCAGTGATTCACTAACCAGGTTGATTGAACCAGAGCATCCATGGGGGAGAGAAATCTGAAATAATCCGAGGTGAAAGCCAATTTATACTGGCATATAAATTCCAGACTTTAGATATAATAGTTTATCCAAGAAGTAGTATTTGAAACAACTTGTCATTGAACCTCCCTAAACTTGACTGAGTTAATTGGCAGATGAAAATAATTCTATTTTGTCCTTAAGCTTATATTTGAAGCCATTATAGGTAGGTAAGACATATCAGAAATAACTCTGTCTACATAGGTTTTGGGAGCCCAGGATTATATTCTAAGATACGTAATAAAGATAAGAACTGGAGAATCTATTGAAAATATTTAAATTTGGTAATGAATATACTGTATCCATTTGGGCAGGTACCAAAATATGTTCCAAGTTATTTATTTGATAATGGATATCGGGCTGGTACTACAGTCAGAGGAGTTCTATAATCTGACAGAATGAAACACATCCATAGTTAACTTTGATTAATTTGGCTTTGCAAAAGTATACACAACAGATAATATTAGTTTCTTAAAAACATTGTCTTTTAATTATTGTCACTTCAAAATGATGTCTAAGGATGTGATGCTTACTTGCTTAAGAAATCACTCCCTTTTTTGTTTCCGCAATTCCTGTGTTGAATTCATTGTCTGACATCTAGTAGACACTTAATAGATGTTTACTCTCTGATTGATTGGCTTGACAAGAACTTTAGTCCTTCACAGCATTCATCCTGCCGAGTTCTTTTTCCCCAACTTTGAAGTCAAGTTAGAATGTATATTCTCGTGAAGTAGAGGACATAAGTAGAACCAAAGAAACTAAAACAGTTTGCAGACCCCAGAGGCTTCCATAACACACATCTAAGTAGATAATATGTAAGTTCTATGTCAAAAGGAATTTGAATGATATTTGAGTCTTTGATAATTTGTAGTTGGAAAAAATATATTCACACACATATATATTTATACCATATACAAATTCTTATCTCAGCACACAGATGAACAAGTAGGAATTAGCAACAACTGATGATTTCTGCAAATTTATATATATATATATATATATATCATGTACATGTATCAGAATATGTCAATATGAATACATATTTCTCTCTGTATTTCTGTCTGTCGACATAGCTATCCATTTATTTTCCTTTGACTGTATATGAACTTGGAAATAGACAAAACAATACTTTTCTCTATTTTTCTATACTTTGGTCTCATGGACATTTAATTACAATGGTCATTCAAATAATATGCCAACCCTCTATTTTATTTTAACTCTTTAATAAATTCTTATTATTATTTCATACCTAAGGATATATCAAAATGTCCTTTTCCCCTTGTATTTCTCGAGATCTTTGCTTCTTTGTCTTCCTTCTTTTTCAATTCAATTTGTTTATTTTTGATTCCTCTTTTAAGATCCAAAGATCAAGGGATAATTGGAAAGGCTATTGATCACTGACACCCCAAGTTCTACCATTCAGTTGTTAAAATTGCTTTTCTCTTCTAACTTGGCACAGTGAGATTCAGAGCATGTCCCTTGGTTCATATTATAGGAAAAGAAAGTGGCACCAAGAAGCAGCTAATGCAGGCTGAGCAGCAGGTCTGGCATACAACGCAGCAGCATCAGGACCCTCAGCAGGGGTTGCCAGGATCGGAGGCTGATCACGAGCACCATGTCAGGTTTCCAACCTGTCCCAGCCACTCCTGGGCTAGAAAAGGCTGCTTCTGTTTTGATTAATATCCCATCCACTGTTCTGTCCTTGCAAGATTTTATTCCACCACCATAAGGTCAAAGAAGTGTTTCCCTTCCACCTATAAACTTTAATGCCTACCCATAGATTATTAGTGGCCTGTGCATTTCAGATGTTCTCTCAGTGAATTACAGGGAGTCAAACCCCTTTTGATTTAACAGGTGAAATGAAAAAGATATATCTGAAAAATGACAAATAAAGAGGACATAATTTATAAGTAGAAGATTATGACTTTGGGGGGGGGAATTAGTTTCTCTGCTATCTCTGCTAGGTGATCTACATTAGTATTTCAACCATTAGCTAATTTTAATTACTTTCATTATAATTATTTTTATATAATTTTAATTTAATTCATTGAATTAATGAACTAGAAGACAGAGGATTTAGAGGTATGTTTGGAAAAAATAGCTGCCTATCTTAGACATTTCTTGTGACCCTAGGAAAATTGTTTCACCTTTTATGGCTTCAGTTTTGCTCATCTGTAAAATAGGTATAAAAATACATACCACACAGGATTGCTGTTAGTGATAAACTTTAATTAAAGTGTTTATTATAGGATCAGAGTATGGCATATTTAGAACTATAAAGTAATGTAGAGCTAGTCTATTCCAACTCCCTCATTTTATACCAGAGGAAACAAAAGTAGCATCTGGGGCAGTACAGGTCTTCCTGGCTCCATGTCTAGAAAAATATCCAGTACCTGTTGTTTCAGTTTAAAGTAGAATCTCAACCCAAAAGAGGAATGTGTAGAGATTAATGCATCCTTCAACATGAACAGAGAAAAAATAACATATTTTTCAATAACCTAAATTTGAATTTAGCCTTTCCTTCAATTAGAAAAAAAGCATAATTCTGATCCTGGGACTAGACTTCATTTAGCTGACTAGACAATTCACAAAACAATAAAAGTTAAGAACTTCTGTATTGAATCCTTTGCACATCTTGATGGCTATATACTATCAGTTATAATTGTTCAAAATAATGATTTTAATAATAACACATCTAGCAGGTTCAATGAATCAGTTTACATAAATTTATGGAAGAACAGATGAAATTTTCAGGAAATGTAAAGTCACAGATGTTTCACAATATATACTATTTGAAGGAAATAAGAAATCACATTCACTAGACTTATTGTCATCATTACTGTTATTGAAATATTAAGTGTAGTTAGGACTGTGATTACCACAATCCTCTTTATCATCAAGTGCTATGGTTCCATGGGAAATTTTTTAGATTTTGCATTTAACTCAGTCTCTGTGATTTTTGGCTTCAAGTATCTAGAATCATATAATTATTTATATTGTTCAGGCTGGGGCATATTATTTTTGGGCAAGGGAGAATTTTAAATTTAAATCTGACACAAATTTCTTTTATAATCATTATCAGGAAAAGCATTATCAAACTCAAAAGATTATTTGTTAATGAAAACAGGTACTTGCCATTTTAATTATTCTATGTTAACAACCTCAAGGGATCTTGCTCTCATTCAAATTTGTGTTCCATGGCATGTAATGAAGGAGAGAGCAGGCATATTGTTTGTTGGAATGAGCAGCATTACCGCTCCAATAAGAATCTCTAGCAGCATGACTAATATGGAAATATGTTTAACATAGTTTTACATGTATAACCTATGTCAGATTGCTCGCTGTCAGGGGGAAAGGAGAGTGGAGAGGGAAGGGAAGAAGGAATAGAAATGTGGAGCTCAAGATTTCACAAAAGGGATCATTGTTGAAAACTATCTTTGCATGGATTTGGAAAAATAAATAATTAAAAGAATTTTTTAGCAGGCATTCACAGGTAAGTAGCCAAGATTAGTTAATAATATGAAATTAAAAAGATTTTTACCTGGACATTTTGACATTGTGAGTGTGTGTATGTGTGTGTATGTGTGTTTAAAGAAAATTGGCAGGCAAAAGAGAACATAGATTCTCATAGTTAGGACAAAAAAGATTCAGGTGCCTAAATGTATATTAGGAAATATACTGATTTGAAAATTCTACTCTAAAACATACCCATGATTAATGGCATTCTTTTGAATACACATCTAGGCATATTAAAATGAAGAACCTTGAATGGACATTTCAATAAATTTAATAATTCATCAAGCATTAAACACCTAGTATGAAATAGGAATTGTGTTAGGCTTTTAAAAAACAATTGCAAAATGAAACAGTCACTGACCTCAGCAAGCTTATATTATTGGGGGACATTATATTGTTGGGGACATCAAAAATTACTCATCTAGTTAAATATAAAGCATTTATAAAATCCTACAGATAAAATTAGATATTTCAAGTTGGAGAAAGTAAGAACAGATGGGTGGCTTAGGTAAAGTTTATATGGTATGTGACACTGATCAGTAGTGTAAAGGAAGCTAGAGATTTTAATGGATCAGGAAGGGGTAAATTCAACATATAAAGCCAGTTTTCCCTATGAATACAAGGTATAACACTGAATGTTACACATGAGGCACAATTGTAGAATAATTTGAATGAAACAGTGATTGGCTGAAGGAGAGTATTATGAGAAAAAAATAGGAAAGTTGTGCACAAATTGGAGAAGACTTTAAATGTCAAACCTAGAATAATTTCAGAGTGTGGAAGTGGCACAATCATATCTATCTTTTAGGAACATCATCATCATCATTTTTATTTACATAGTGCTTAAAGGTTTGCACAGATTTTTGCAAATATTCTCTCACTTAATCCTCTGAGAGGAAAGTGCTATTATTGTTGCTATTTTGCATTTAGAATAGATGGGGGAGGTGTCATACAGCTAGTAGGGATTTGGAACCGGATTAGAATTCAGTACTATCATGACTTGAAGTACAGGATTCTATCTACCATGTCATCTAGGTTATTTGGATGGATTAGAGAGTGAAGAAACTGGAAGATGGAAAAAAATTAGTATTCTATTAAAATAGAACAAGTGAGAAGTCATAAGGTTGTTACCATAGAAGCTGTTTAAGAGAAAGGGATGGATGAAAATATAATATAGAAAATTTTATGAAAGTTTCCTGAAATATTATGATCTTTAATCTGAGTGTGTATATCTTTATGTGTATGTTTGTGTATGTTTGTGTGTGTATGTGTGTGTGTGTGTGTGAGAGAGAGAGAGAGAGAGAGAGAGAGAGAGAGAGAGAGAGAGAAATCTGTTGTGTTATTTCCCCTTTTACTCTCTGAGATCTTTTTGGTGAGAATTTAGCTTACAAAATTTCATAGCAATTTTTTGTCCCTATCTCAAAAAGGTCATAGGATTTTATCATGGGTATTATCATGGTAATGACATAAAATATATGACCAGAAATGTTAATGAATGTGGAGATTATTGAGATTATGAGATCTAAGACTAGGAAATATGGGCCAAGAAAGTAATGAGTTTTTATTATAATGGGACAGATCATTGATGGGAAGGCATAGAGAAGTAACACAAGATGAGAAAGCAAGTGTTGGTTAGCTTCTAAACCACTTGTGAAAATCTCCAGGGGGGTTTGCATTATAGATACATTAAAACATCCATATTTTCTAGGTGATTCTACGTGGCTATGCTTTATAGATTTGGAAAAATCCACGATCTTGGGAAAATTTTAAATAGCAAAACACAAAGTGAAAAAGAGAAAGAAATGCAATGGATGAAAACAGCCTTCTATGTATTACCAACAATTCCTTATATGCAAAAAGTGGTGTAAAATATGTTATATTTAAGGGGATAAAGAGACTGAATGTTCATATAGTAAGAAAGTAGGGTAACTAATGGATATTTTGAGGTCTTCGCTGCTATTCACAAAACATGAAAAAAAGAGGAAGAATTATTCACCTTGGATAAGATTTTCCAACCTGATTGATTTTCATCCTGCAAGGTCATACATATCTGAATCTCACACCTCTTAAGTATCCTTCCACCTATCCCCTGAAGACCCTCCCTCTCTCTGATTTTCCATCTAAGTATGGCTCCCAGGGCAGTCATGTCATCATATCTCATGAGGTTGTAGGACTTCATGAACCCTCTGCATCAGGAATCCTTCTCCTCATTTTGCTTTTTAGGTTTGTGTTTGATTTTTTTTCTGTGTTTCTTTTGTTTGATAAGTTAAATTTGCTCCTTAGATTGTGAGATTCTTAAGAGCAAAAATTTATCTTGGTTTCTTTGTATTTCCAGGGCTTCGCTCAGTGCCTCATATAGAGTAAGAAATTAATAAACATTTATCAATTGACTGAAATACACATGATCCTAGCTAGTATGCATGAGCAGAAGACTATGAATCTAAGTTGATAGGAATGAAAAAATAACAGACTCTCTACTACATACAACAAACAAATTAGAGGTGGTTCAAACTATGGGAGTAAGTTTAGGAAGGCAGAGAAATGAAAGGCAGAGAATTCCAGTCTCAGAGGCAAGAAACTTTGGATTTGAATCCACTTATCTTACACACACACACACACACACACACACACACACACACACACAGACTCACAGTCACAAATGCACTACCTGTTTGATCTTGCATATGGCAGAAACCATGCCTGAACTCCAATCTCTCTAAGAGTATGTGTTGCAAAGTATAGATACATACACACCCAAATATGTGGGTGTTTATATATATATAATATATATGTATATATAATATATATATACACAAAAATCTCATACCTCTATAAAGGTATGAATACATATCAATATCTATGTACTTATAGCTATAGATATAGAAATATAGTAATAGATATCTATAGACAAAGACAATTCAAAGAAATTTCCGACAATAATGAAATTAATTTGTGCTTTTGTAAAAGATTGGAATCACATGATATATTTTGGAGTGATTGACATAAAATTCTATGAAAAAGCAAAATTGTTTAAAAAAACTAGAATTACTGATAATGAAATAAAACTGAATATTATCTTCATACATACAATTCGTCCCCCTATTATTTGATTCAGTTCTAGACATGTAGCCAATAAGTGGAGTCAGAGAAAGGAAATTAGGGATAAAAAAATATAGAAAATGTCTCCTAAGTATTGGGAGATGGGGAAGGGGAATGAGAGGTGCTGAAGTCAGTCTAGCTTAGCATCCTGTGAATGCTCATAGTATTGGGTATTTTAATAACTGGTTAACTGTTACTGTAAAAGTGGATTTGGAAATTTGGAAATAAATAATGAAAATGATGGAAAAAACCTGAAAAACACTGAAAAAGTAATCTTTCCATGGTAACAATATATATTTTTTTAATTTCAGAAACACTGCAGAATCTATAAAGACATTAATGAGAAAGTTAATATATAGTGTGGAGTTGGATACAAAATAAATCATTGATAGTTTTATGCAAAAATCACAAGTTCAGGAGAAAATTATAGAATAATAGAAAGAAATATATATTTAAAATTAAGAGGAAATAAAACATCTATTAGTCAATCTACTAAGACACAATTCTGAGATATTCATGTGAATATAATTTAAAAAATCCATAATGAAATAATGATGTACATAATTGAATGAATAATCATTTCTCATATACTGAGTATCTTAATAAAATAAAAATTATGATAACTGAAATTAATTCACAAATGTAGTGTCCTAGAGATTAATATCATACATTGCCAGGGTTTGCTTTATAACGTTAGACAAAAGAAGAACAGAATTCATTTGGAAAAACAAAACATCTAGAATCTCAAGAGAAATATTAAAATAGAGAAAGACTGATGCAGCTAGGTGGCACAGTGGCTAGAACACTGGCCCTGGAGTCAGGAGTACCTGAGTTCAAATCTGGTCTCAGACACTTAGTAATTACCTAGCTGTGTGACCTGGGGCAATCCATTTAACCCCATTTGCCTTGCAAAAACCTAAAAAAAAAGAAAAAAATGAAATAGACCAAATCCTATTCCTGAATCTGTCATTGACTAATGGCATAATTTTGGTCACATATGCATACACATAGTATATGCATGTATGCATACATGTATGTATATATTTATGTTTAATACAAATATATGTGTACATAATGATCAAATTATATGAATGGGGACATGGGCATATTTTGTAACCACAAAGAAAAGGCTTTTCCATGAGAAGTTGAGGAAATCCATCTTTCTTGTAGAAATAGAGGTTTATGGGTATAGCATATAGCATGTGTTTTCAGATGCTAATTTTATTAATTAGTTTTACTTTACCACCCATATATTGACTCTATAAATGACTTATATATGACATGACTTGCTCTCCCTTCTAAAAGGCATAGCAATGTACATGAAGCAAAAAAAGAATCTATGTATAAGAAATGAATATGATATAAAAATGAAAAGCATCGATTTTAAAAGACTTGGTATTGTAACAAAAATGGAAAGCTTCAATACTCTGGTAAATTTACTTCATGTGAGACCCCCTCAATCTCCCATTACCCTGGGTAAATGAACAATTACTATAGATGGAGCTTTGAGAAATAGTAATCAAAGTATAGTGGAAACTACTGAAGGGATATAGGATTTTTACGACTCAAAGAGCTTGCATACCTAGGAGCTAAGAAAATAAGTTAGGCATTCTGTGCATGAAAATTATCATGGAAACCAAAAAATGAGTCTTGTCATGGTCACAGTTACAGTAAAATGAAAAGGTAAATTTTGTAAAATGTGTTACAATGGAAACAGTAAATGCTCTTTGGAGGACTGAAGAGGCAATGAAGACATTGGCTTCTCAATGCTCTCCCTCTCTCTAATTTTAAATAACTTTCATTTACAGGCAAATAGTCAAAGATTTTACCCACTGCCTGCAAATAAAAGCATGTTATATATTACTTGATCTTATGTTAAACTCTATCTTCTTGAAGTTTACACAGTGAGGAATTCTAATGACAGGTAATTTGTGGTCACTTTTTTGTGGTTTCCTATAGGAAAATGTCACAGATAATTATCTGTTAAGAGCCATAAACATAAAAGTATTGATGGATTAATTGATTTGGTTGTATATTTCTAATATATATATATATATATATGTGTGTGTGTGTGTGTGTGTGTGTGTGTGTGTGCGCACGCGCATGTGTGTATGTATGTATTGGCAAGGCATTGCGGTTAAGTGATTTGCCCAAGTTCATACAGCTAGGTAATTAAGTTTCTAAAGCTGGATTTGAACTTAGATTCTCTTGACTCCGGAGCCAGTGCTCTATTCACTGTGCCACCTAGCTTCCCCTCTACTATATTTTAAATATTATATCCAAGGATTCCCTTTACAAAGAAGTTGGAAAAAATAAGTTGGGTTTGGAGTCTGAAGCCTCAAGATTAGGTGCTTAGCAATGTACTTTACAATGTGTATGACTTTCAGTATGTCTCGGTACCTCTGAGTATAATCTGATATAAAAGGATTATAAAAAGGTTTGTATAACATTTTTCCTTTATTTATATAAATTATGAAGAAAACTATTTGGAAAACAAAACATTCCATAGAAATAAGAGTAATTTTCATTTCTTCAAAATGGCATGCCCCAATCAGCATCAGTTCAGGGCTTTTCAGGTTTTATTTTCCCTGAAATCTTCCTGCTCATCATTTCATATAAAACAATAGTATCCCATCATATTCATTTACTACAACTTTTTTGTTTCCTTTTGTTAACTCATGATATACCTGGAGAAATGCTCAAAATAAAAGGTATAACTAATGCATAGGTTTCCCTGAATATGAAAAATGGGGTCCCCAGTTCCATTTAATAATTTATGATAATATATGCAGATTTGGTAGGAAAGTATTTTTTTAATAAATATACAATGAATGTAACTACAGAAACCCATAGACAAATTCAAAATTAAGCAAGTATTGACCATTCCATTCCATTAAATATTTTTAATACTATAGTCTCTTAAACCCTTTCTATTCAAACCTTATAGTTCTAATAATTATGTCATTAGAAACATTGTGCTCCTGAATGTCATGGCTCAGCTCTCTAAGAAAAACTATTAGATAAATATCCCTCATAATGATGATTATGATGATTCTGGTGATGGTGAAACTGGGAACTAGCCTTTGGTTATAAAGGTCACTCCTTTCATCTCCTCATGGACATTACAAGCTTTTGTGTATTGTTAAGATTGTGTTAACCTTAAGAAGTCATTTTCAACCTTGAAGTTAGTAGAAAAGAGAAAACAGCATGCAAACCATAAATCTTTTCCTTAAGGAAAGGTATAATGTGCAAGCTGACTTTTTTTGTTTATTTTCTAATAATAAAAGCACAATCCATATACACAAATGACTTACAAATATAATTGAGACAAACAGCTGAAATCTGATTTTCAAAGAACAGCAAGTAATCCATAAATATGTTGATGTTAGTTCATCTGTGTTTTAAGATCATATTAATGTAAGAAAAATGTTAACAAACTATCATTAAATGTAATAGAAATGATAAAACTAAGAATGCCTCTACAATTCAACACAAGGAGATTGTTCTTATAAAGGTTTTAGGCATTGGTTTATCCTGAAGCAATTTGAAATGTAGCAGCTTTTGTGTTTTGGAGAATTTATAGTTATATTTAATTTAACTATTGTTTGTAAAAGATGGGCTATTTTTGTAGATGTTAAGCATATTATCCCATAAACAATTTATTTTGTATTTAAAAATCACACCATTTGTATACATATGGTAATATTAATTATGAATTGTAAAATTCAGAAATTAATATGTGACTATATAATTCTATTAAAAATGTGCTAAGCATGAGCAGAATACAATGAATGTACACAGGAACATCACAATTCCTATTTGGCTAATTGTCTTAAAGTTGGAACAGATTTTCCTTCTTACAATCCTAGGTTATGATGGGACAATTTGTTGTTATTTTGTGGAATCTAAGGCTTTGAAAGGTTACATGATACACCCCGTGAATAAGTGATAGTATACTATAAGATTAGATAAGAAAACTGTGAGCCAAAAAGGTAGTTTTAAAGTGAATAATTAGGAGTCATTCATTACGTTTTATAAAAGGCATACCACTATCACCATCTCAGTCATCAGGAAATGACTGAGTCCATAAGCATTAAAAATAGCAAGTCTCCTTCACTTCCAGACTACTAACCCTTTTCCCAGATTCCCATAGTCATCCTTGAAAGGAGAAACAGATATGCAGATGAGGTTCATCATTCTTGTCCATCAACAGTAATCATGGATGAACTAACAACTGAAGTTTAATATGGTCAAGGTCCATAGGCAATAATGTGCCTCTGGCCCTCAGTTTCCTGTAGCCATCATTCATTGGAAAACACCACCGTGGAATAATTCAATCATTTCCACTGACTGTAATAAATGAGAAGAGACAAGACAGCTTACCTGAAGTAGCAATACACTCAGAGACAGAAACAAGAAGAGGCAAGTGCCCAGCTCTGCCACCCCTACAATTATGACTGCCTCTGAGACTCGATAGAGATATCAGTGAGCCTAAAGTCCTTGGAATAGCGGTGATTCCTACTCCTCTGTCTCTTCTCCCAGCCTAATCCCCCAAAGCTTTAACTCAAGAAACATATGATCTTTGGCACATCAGCTGTTTCAGCAAATAGGACAGCTCCATGTTGAGTGGTTACCAAAGACCCCTAGAGAGGTATCTATGTGTCAAGGTCCATAGCATCATCAAATGATTCAACATCAAAAATGAATACGGTTTTCTCCAATGAAATAATATTTTAAAATATATATCACTATTTCCTTTGCCACTAAATCCCATGAACCTTAACATGTTTTTTCTGACTTGACAATAAGAGTTTCTTTATGTATTTTCACATCTACAATAATGTGAGAGCTTGGAGAGAAGGAAACATTTCCTTGCTTCACTTTCTAATATAGTACCTACAATAGTGATTGTCTCATAAGTTATTAATAAGTATTTTTTCACATTTATCCATCCATTTATACAGGAAAGTTTCATTCATTTATACATGAAAGTTTAGATTGGGAAGGAGAAAAACAGGTGGAATAGAATAAATATTGTCAAGTATTTAAAAGGCTCTCCAGTGGAAAGAGTACTGGATTGGTTCCACTTAACAACAGAGGGAAAAATGATGAGCAATGAGCAATGAGAGGAAATTCCCAAGAGGCAAGGTGAGCTTTAGACAGGGATGTGAGTAGGCAGTAACAAACATAACAGGGAGGAACAAGTAGAATAAAGGGTGCCAGCAAAGAAAAGTATAACAGAAATGAAAGTGGACTAGTCATGCAGCAGTTAAGCATGAGTTTGCCAGTAGAAAGTCCATGTACTCCATTTGCATCTTTGTAATATCTAACAAAAGCAAGAGAAGGATAGCCAACTTGTAGGTGGCATAAGAAATAAGCATGGGCAAGAATCTGATGGCATGGTAGACAATGGACGAGCTGTAATCTTCATCCTTAGAAAACCATAGTGTTGCAAAGGAAGAAATACCACTTCTATTATCAAAGCACCTGGAAAAAAATGCTGCCTTTGCTACCTTTATGACCTTTGGTAAGTCACCTGACTACCTTAAGCCTTGGGTTCTTTATCTGAAAAATGAAACAGATAGACTACATTATTTTTGAGGTTCCTTCTAACTAGAACTCTATGATTCTATCATTTACATTGATATAAATTACAGCTAAGTTTGAGTCTTTAGAAAAGGAACAATAGATCAAGGAGTAGTTTACCTGTCAGATCTATGGGAAGGGAAGCAGCTTATAACCAAGGAAGAAATGGAGAGCAACATTAAAAACAAACTAGATAATTCGGATTACATTAAATTAAAAGATTTTGCACAGGTAAAACTGTAACCAAGAGCAAAAGAAATGTACTAAATTGGGAAACAATTTTTACAACTACAAAGGACTTATTTCTAAAATATACAGAGAATTGAGTCAAATTTTCCAAAAAAAGCCATCTCCCAATTGACAAATGGTCAAAGGATATACAAAGGCAATTTACAGATGAGGAAATCAAAGCAATCCATAGTCATATGAAAAACTGCTCTAAATCATTACTTGTTACAGAAATGCAAATTAAAGCATCTATGAGGTAGCACCACACACCTCTCAGACTGGTCAATATGACAAGAGAGGACAATGATCACTGTTGGAAGGGATAAGAGAAATCTGGGACACTATTACATTGTTGGTGGACTGTGAACTCATCCAACCTTTCTGGAGAGCAATTTGGAATTGTGCCCAAAGGGCAACAAAAATGTGCATACCCTTTGATCCAGCAATACCAGTACTGGGTCAATACCCTGAAGAGATGAGGAAAAAGGGTAAAAACATCACTTATATAAAAATATTTATAACAGCCCTGTTGGTGGTGGCAAAGAATTGGAAATTAAGTGAATGTCCTTCAATTGGGGAATGGCTTAATAAACTGTGGTATATGTATGTCATGGAACATTATTGTCCTATTAGAAACCAGGAAGGATGAAAATTCAGGGAAGCTTGGAAGGATTTGAGGTTTTGCAGGAACTGATGCTGAGTGAGATGAGCAGAACCAGAAAAACACTGTACACCCTAACAGCAACATGGGGGTTATTATCAACTTTGATGAACTTGCTCATTCTATCAGTGCAATAATCAGGGACAATTTTGGGGTATCTGTGATGGAGAATAGGAGAATACCATCTGTATCCAGAGAAAGAATTGTGGAGTTTAAACAAAGACCAAATACTATTATCTCTGACTCAGAAAAAAAAAACTTGTTATCTTATTATGAAATTTTGCTATCTCTTATACTTTATTTTTCTTCCTTAAGGATATGATTTCTCTGGGGTGGCTAGGTGGTGCAGTGGATAGAGCACCAGCCCTGGAGTCAGGAGCACCTAAGTTCAAATCCAGCCTCAGACACTTAATTATTACCTAGCTGTGTGGCCTTGGGCAAGCCACTTAACCCCATTGTCTTGCAAAAAAACTAAAATTAAAAAGGATATGATTTCTCTCTTATCACATTCAACTTATATCAATGTATACCATGGAAACAAGTAAAGACTAACAGACTGCCTTCTGTGGGGGGTGGGGGGAGGGAAGCAAGATTGGGGGGAAAATTGTAAAACACAAAGTAAATAAAGTCTTTCTTGAAAAGAAAAGAAAAAGCAACAATAATCTTCCTAACAGAACCATCTGCAAATGTGATGTGCTTCCTCAGGAGCTATTGATACCTTCTCACTGGAAGTCTTCAAGATAAATTTATATGGCAACTAATGGAGTGTGTTTAAGCAAGGATATATTTTCAAGTATGAGTTGGACTAGATGTCATCAGCATGCCTTCAGACTCTGATATTTGTTGAATTTATAAGGGAAAAGATAGTTTAACAATGCTCTGGTTATTTATTCCATAAGTCATCTAAGGGAGACCCAACTATGTTACCCATCACTATTTCTTTTGGGATACTGTTCCTTAGGAACCAACCATCTCTACTATAAAACAAACCTTTGGATTCAAAGCTGAACTGCGTAAGAAAACGATTTACAGTTGAATTAGACAATTCGCAAAGTGGTGCTGGCTGCCATCCCATCCCCCTGCTTATTTCAAGCTGCATAACTCAGGTATAGAAGAAGGCTTCCCTCTTCCTTCCAATACTAAAACTAGTTTACCACCTGCGTCTCCCGCATATCTGTAAATAATAGATTGCCCCAATTATACTTGAGTTCTGTTGCTCTGCATTAAAACCAAATGCAGCAGTAGGGAAGATTTATGGTTACATGCCTTCTTTTGAATTCTAAGTCTGATAAGCAGAGAAGTATGAATTATTAAACTGAATTGTTGCTTCACGGAGAGGCTGGTAATCAAGATTTGCTTGCCGGAAACAAGGGACCTGTTAACTAATTTCAAACAACTGTCATCTGCCTAGGAGAATGCTGCATGTAAAGGTCAACGTCATAATGAAAACCTGACTTGGAGGAAAAGGAATACCACTCCTTGGGTTGTATAATTCATACAAAAGGAACACTAGGCCATGGAATGAAATAGTGTCCAGAGTCACCCAATTGAAGTGAAATGCCTCTTTTTCAGATATGAAGAACTCTAAACAGTGGTAAATGAAATCCAAAAAGTTTATAAATGGAGCTTGAATTGTAATAAAATAGAATAATTTCAAATTTAAAAAACTATTGAAATATCTCAACATCTTAAACTTTCAAATACTGTTGCTACAAATTAAGATACTTTCCTTTTTTCCTCAAAGTTCCACTTTTTTTCTATTTCCAGAAATGCAGATCTTTGAGGATGGGGTCTTTTTTTTTTCTTTTTAGCCCTAGTACATAGCATCTACCATATATCAATATGTATCCATGTATCAATCTATCTAGATATAATATGTGACAACAGACTGGTGTGTGTTCTCTCTCTCTCTCGTGTTTTCTCTCTCTCTCTCTCTCTCTCTCTCCCCACAGAAAAATAAATATAGACATATTTAGACACTCACACCCATATCTCCCTCCACACATGCACACACACACATACATAAACATAGTGTACAACAGATTATGTATGTATATAATATATATATAGTATATATATAGATAGATAGATAGAGAGAGAGAGAGAGAGAGAGAGAGAGGGAAGCTATGTTATATATATAATATATATATATATATTGTATGTATAATATATAGGGAAGCTATTCATATTCTGGTGAGAAATTTGCCGGAATTATTGCTGTGTTTCCTTAGAGCTGAGGGCCATATCTTGTTCTTGCTATGTTTGTAGTAGGAACTAAATTTGTAAAAATGGGCCTGAGAGAGATGCTTGTTGATCATTTTGTATTCTGACTCAGTCATGGTTCCATCATAAACCAATTAGAAAATTCTTGATCACCATAGAGCTTGAGTCCTTCTATCATTCATGACATGAAAAATGGTTCACCCAAGTTGCATGTATTTGATTGACAATTGGCAGGCACTATCGGACATCCTCTTTATATTCTGTCAGGAAGGATATGCCAGCACTTGCTCTAAGGACTGAATCTTCACAAATTACTCTCCCATTAAATAGGCAAAGAACTTTGGAGACTTAATCATTCCTCTTGTAAAGTGCCACTTACCTACCTTTGGATAAGGGTTACCAATTGTTTCCAAGTTCTGAGTATTACATCACTTTGTTAGAGATAAAATTGAACTTAGTGTTCTCTTTACAACCCTCTTGCTGTTTCCTCTTATCCCAGATCAGAGCATCCTTAAGAAAATGAAGGACCAATCACAAAGGAGCAAAGATATTTCACATCCTTCTGTGACATTCCCAAAGGATACAATGGATTCAGTATCATTTACACTTACCATACAATTGTTATCCAAATAACAAAATTTACAGTCACCAAAATCACTAAATTTCGGAATTGGAGATACCTTAGGCACAAATAATGCTTGAAAAAAATATTCCAAAGAATTGGAAATTAAGTGAATGTCCTTCAGTTGGGGAATGGCTTAATAAACTGTGGTATATGTATGTCATGGAACATTATTGTCCTATTAGAAACCAGGAAGGATGAAAATTCAGGGAAGCTTGGAAGGATTTGAGGTTTTGCAGGAACTGATGCTGAGTGAGATGAGCAGAACCAGAAAAACACTGTACACCCTAACAGCAACATGGGGGTTATTATCAACTTTGATGAACTTGCTCATTCAATCAGTGCAACAATCAGGGACAATTTTGGGGTAAGTGTAAATGTAAATACTGTTTTACAGTATTCTAGATGAACTGACATTTACCCTCTGGTAGAAGACCAACAAAGACTGAGAACGTAATAACACTTGGACCAAACTCTTCTGCTTTTGAAGAGCTCCAATCACTATGACTTTTTTCTTATGACAAGTCCAAATTTGTATTATTCCAGTTTTGATCTATTATTGCAATAATGTTTGCCTTAGTTTTGAAAAAAAGACTATGACATCAGGGAAGTGATGCCATGACAAGCACGTGAATTGGATTTGCATGAGGGGGGCTGTGCTAGGTCACCGACCTCACTTGATCCTCCAGTACCATTTGAGTCCAGTGGCCAGACATGAATCGAGTCAACTGCAGATGGCCCTGGATGAGAGGCAATAATGATTAAGTGACTTGCCAGGGTCACACAGGTAGTAACAGTCAAGTGTCTAAGTCTGGATTCAAACTCCTGTCCACCTGACTCCAAGGTGAGTACTCTATTCATTATGCCATCCAGCTGCCCTACCTATTACTGTAGTTCTCTGGGCAGACGCAAGACAAATCTTATTCCTCTTTTCCATGGTAATAACTGCAAAACTCGAAGAGAACTGATGTGTCATCCCCTACCCAAATACCAAGATTCTTCTTCTCCAAGTTTATAATTCCCAATTTTTCACATGCCATAGACTAATTTTCTATTATCATCCTTGTAAATTCCCCTTGAATACACCTATAGTTTGTCAATACTCTGAAAATATTATGTCAGTAGCAGAACATAGTCTTCCAGCAGGGGTTGGTGTCACTGGGGAACAAAACAAAAGGGTTATCACCCACTTATTGCTGAAAATTATCCCTCCCAATATATTGTTGCATAGTACTAGCTTTTGTAGCTACCATTTATCTGCAGACTTTCACTTGAATTCCATAAAAATCTCTTTATCATTTTTAGACAGATTCAATTAATCAATCAATCAAGATGTCTTTGCTGTCTTCCCTGGAGCAATAAGGGTTAAGATTGAACCCTATCCCTGCCACAATCAGAGATTTGTTTTCAATCAGAGTAATACTTTGAGCCAAACTGTAAAGGAGTAATATAACATTGGATTTGGAGTCAGGAAGACCTATATTTTGTGTGACACTTGACAGGTCACACAAAACCTCTGTCTCAGTTTCCTAATCAGTAAAATGAGGGATTTGGATTCAATTGCTCTGTATCTTTGACTCTGCGACACAAATCGCTAGGCATTAGGGATGAAAAAAACAAACAGAAAAATAGTCTTAGCTTTCAAAGATCTTACATCCTATCAATCAGAAGAAAGACTATTTCTAAATTCAAATGACAATATTCCTCAGTTGAGACCTCTTAAATTAACTTTGAATCCCCAAATCAAATACTCCATGCCTGTTTTCTCTCTCTGAGTAATCCAGAAATGAAGGAAATACAGACAAATGAATGTACCTGTGTAATCAACATAAATAAGCATCTTTTATGAAAGTTTAGTGGTAATTTAGACCATTCCCATTTCAGTAAGCTATCATGTATCACTTAAACACACTTCTCTTCCATGCAGGACCTACTTCAAACCTTTTTTTTATCTCATTTTTTTAAATCCAAAGCTGGGGTATGCATGAATCTGTAATTACAAAGCATTGCTCAGCTTCTTTGCTTTCTTTCATCTTGCAATGAGATTAATAGTCATCCTTGGGATACCAGCTGCTTTCTATTTATCAAAAGGAGGCTGATGGTTGGCATCCTTTCTAGAGCACTGAGGTAAGATCACGTGCAAACAAACACCTAGCTATTTCCTGAGGACTTCAAAAACAAAATCACCTTGATGTGGAAATCCACAGGACTTTTATCAAATAAACAAATGGTTATCAATAATCATTCTACAGTATCTACAATGTGACTACCATCACTTTAGCAATCAATCAAACATTCATTAAGCTCCTCCTAACATGCCAAAGACTATTCTGAACTTTGAGGATAGAGGCAAAAGATAGTTCCCTACCTTTCATGCTAAAGAAATAGGAAATAATGGAGAAAAGACACTAGAATTAAGAGGAATTGAGGAAGGGATTAAAGAATTTGAAGTCATCCTTGGAACTTAAAGGAAGTCAGGGAAGTCAATAGTTGGAGTCTTCTCTTTGAGAAGAGTCAGAAAAAATTCCCAGAGATAAGAAACTGAATATTTTCTTTCAGGAATAACCAGAAGGTAAAGTAATTGAATTGAAGAATCTGTTTTGAGGAATAAAGTGTGAAATGACTGGAAAGGCTGGAGAGGGCTAGGTTATTCATGGTTTTCAATGTCAAACAAAACATTTTACATTTGATCCCTGAGGCAATAGGGAGCAATTCTCAATTTTATGTATAGATAATATTGTTCCAGGGAAAATTAAAAAAATCCCTTCATCCAAAAGTTTATGCTGACTTAAAGATTCCATGTTTTTTTAAATGGATAATTTCTTCCTGATCACATAAAATATAAGTACCTTGAGGGTAAGTGTAGTTTTTTAGTATTTCCAGTCCTTGGCACATAGCAAAAAATTTTAAAAACATTAATTAGATAATCAGATGGAAGGGACTTAATAAGTATCTGCTGAACTGAATTGCATAGATATGATTTTTGTGTTTGTTTGCTCTTCTTCATCCAGCAAATAGAATAGTTACTATTATTATACTATTTTTACAGATGTGGAAAATTGAGGTTGATTAAGATTAAATGGCTAGTCCATGGTCACACAGTCAATAAATTTCTGAATCAGGATTCAAACTCATCTTAACTCCAAGTCCCATGTTCTCATTTTTTAACTTTAATTGCATTTTAATTATCATTTATTTCCTCTCCTTCCTTCTCACCTTGAATTCTAAATTCAGAAGTAAAGACACTTCTTTGTTTTTTAATATACATAACATAATAATGATTGGAATATGGTAGGTAATTAATGAATATTTACTAATTGGGAAATAAATAGATATTAGAGTTTTCACCTTGTCCATGAGCAAAAATATATATCTCATTGTGCTATTTACCTCTCTGTCATAGTTCTTTTTTTTCTTTTCAATTGTTTTTTGCAAGAAAATGGGATTAAATGACTGGCCCAAGGTCATACAGCTAGGTAATTATGAAGTGTCTGAGGCCCAATTTGAACTTAGGTCCTCCTAACTCAGGGCCAGTGTTCTATCCACTATTCCATCTAACTGCCCCGAGATCATGGTTCTTATAAAAACTTAGGGAGGAATAAGAAGTGGGGTAAAGGAAAGATAGTGTTCTCTAACATTCCTTGTCTTTTAAGACTGAAATTCCTAAATTAAAATAATAATTTACCAAAGTTTTAGTTATACTGTATATACCTATGCAACTGAATTTTTTCATGAGAAATGTAAATATATATGGCCATAAGCTTCCATTAGAAATTAAAAAATGGAGGGGGAGAAAGATGGCAGTATGAAGGCAAGAATTCCCAGAATCTCTTCCCCCCCAAACTCCAAAAGCCATAAAATTATGACTAACAAAATTTTAGAGGGACAGAACACACAGAAAGACAATTTCCCAGTCCAAGACAATTGGTAGATCCCCAGGAAAGGTCTATTCCACTGGAACTGGGGTTGGAAAAACTGGAGTGCAGTATGGGCCACAGCCATTCCACACAGAGAAAATCAGTTCCAGTCTTCCAAGAAGAGTGCCTGGGGCACCAGAGTCCCTGTAGACACTGGGTCCTTGGCAGCAGGAGCAGTTTCCAGACCTCTTGACCCAGGGATTGCTTGGCATAACTTGGAGGGTTGGTGGGAGAATTCTGCTGCACCAGAGTGGGAGCCCAGGTCAGAGCCAGCCTCAGGGCACAGTGGGAACCTGAACAACAACTACCCACTCTGCTTCCATAGTGATCAGCCCACAAATGGTAAGAGGGAAGGGAGAGATTGTTGAGGTCTCTCTGCTGTCTCTGGGGCTGGATTCTGCTGCTTGCCCAGACTCAGATGCAGGTCTCAATCTGGGAACCTCTATTACCAGCTTCAGGACAGAGGCATTGTGCTTGTGTCAACCACAGACCAAAGCCCAGAACAGGAGAGCAGTCAGAGCCTCTCCTAAGACCTTGGAGGAACTGAGTTACCTGGACACAGGGGAGCTGTCCCCAAAACATCCAACAGCTTTGGGAGTGAGGTAAATCAGTCATAGAGTGAGGAAATGAACAACAACAGAAAAAGAAGAGTCTGAACATAGAAATTACTCTGATTTCATGGAAGATCAAAATAAACACTCAGAGAACAATAAGGTAAAAAACTTCTCAATTCAAAACCTCCATGAAAAACAGAAAATGATGTCAGATTGTAGATGCTCAGAAAAGACTTTGAAAATCAAGGGAAATATAGGGAAAATTGGGAAGAGAAATGAGAACAACATGGGAAAAATCATGAAAACTAAGTCAGCATCTTACTGTAGATAAAACCAGCTTAGGTCAAATGGAAAAAAGTAGTCCAAAAGGCAAATGAAGAGAACAATGCCTTAAAAAGCAGAATTGGCCAGTTGGAAAATGAGATAAAGATTCTCTGAAGAAAATAATTCCTTCAAATGTAGAATAGAATTAAAGGAAGCTGAGGACTTTGTGAGAAATCAAGAAGCAATAAAACAATACCAAAAGAACAAAAAAATTAGAAGAAAATGTGAAATATTTCATTGGAAAAACAACTGAGCTGAAAACAGTTCCAGAAGAGATAATTCATTTTTCAGAAATAATTCAGCAAATTTGTCCTTAGGTCCTAGAAGCAGAGGGAAGACAGAATTTGAAGGAGTGTGCCAATCACCTCCTGAAAGAGATCTCAAAATAAAAAAGAAAACCCTGGAATATTATAGCTAAATTTCAGAACTAACAAGTTAAGAAGAAAATACTACAGGTAGCCAGAAAGAAACAATTCAACTAACGCGCCACAGTCAGTATTGCACAGGATTTGGCAGTATCTACTTAAAGGGCTTGTAGGGCTCAGAATATAATATTCCAGAAGGCAAGAGAGTTTGGATTACAACCAAGAATCAACTACCCAGCAAAATTGAACATCCATTTTAAGGGAAAAAGATGAACATTCAATGAAACAGGGGACTTTCAAACTTTACTGTTGAAATACCTAGAGATGAACAGAATTTTTAATCTCAAAGTACAGGACTTAAGGGAACCATAGAGAGGGTGGATGAGAAGGACTAACTATAAGGAACTTAATGATGTTGAACTGCTTGTATTCCTGCATGGGAAGAAGTTGCTGATAACTCATATGAAGCTTCTGATTTATAAGAACAGTTAGAAGGAGCATATATAGACAAGATACAGGAAGGAGCTGAATATAATCTTATAATATAGAATAAAGATAGAGTCAATGGATGATAAAAGAAAATACTGGGAGAAAGAGAAAGGAGAGATAGAATGGGGTTAATATATTTCATATAAAACAGTCAAGAAAAAGTTCTTGCAATAGAGTGGAAGGGAAGAAGGTGAGGGGAATGATTGAGATTCATATCAGAAATGGCTCAGAGAGGAAATACTATGCACACTCAATAGGGTACAGAATTTTATCTTACCTTAGAGGAAAATGAGTGCAAAGGGATGGGAGAAAGAGGTACAGGGGGCAGGGAAGGACAGAATAGCTGACAGGAAAGGAAAGATCATGGAGAGGGTAATCAGAAACTACACAATGTTGAAGAGGAACAGGGTAAAAGGAGAGAGAGAAAATTGAAGAAATGGGAGTGGGAGGGAATAGAATGGAGGGAAATACAGTTAACAATTGCAACTGTGGGAAAAATATTGAAGCAACTTCTCTGTTGGATTTATAATAAAGAATGTAAACCATCCCAGATGCAGAGCTGATGGTATCTGAACACAGACTAAATTACACATTTTTTTTCCCTTGCTTCATTTCTCTTGAGGTTTCTCTATCTTTTTTGAGAGAGAGGAGAGCTTATATTTACTTTCACAACAAGATTATTTTAAGAATTTGAATACAAATAAATAATTATTTAAAAGAAATAAAATGTTGACAGAGATGAAATGACTGTATAGATGTATATGCATATATATTTTCCTTAATAATATAAATAATTCTCCTTAACAATAGTAATTTATATTTTTATCCAGAAGTTTGATCTAGCATCTGACAACTTTCTAAGTAACCATTTGTTTTCTTGATAGATAGTTATCATTCTCCCTTAGCAGCCAAAGACCTAAGGTCATGTCTCTATGAAACAACAATGTGCTCACTTTATGGAATATATTTTTCATGTTGTGTCAGTTCTTTTCAATGTGAGTTGCATATATAAAAGAGCAAAATCAAACTACTCTTTTTCTTCAAGTATCACAGAAGATAGGCTGCACCGTAAATGGACAATAGTGGACCAATAGAATTTGAAAGGTGTGTGAAAAAAGCAACTTCTAATATTATGTCCCTTTGTATTTAGGCTAATTTTTTAAAGGATTTATAGTTCAATTCCTTCTAGAATTCCTTTAATAAGTATCAATAGTTTTAGCTACTTACTGTTATATTCCTAGACTAGTGCAAAAAAAGGAAAAATGAGCATGTTAGTCTTCTGATCAAAGATTATGTGACTTATTTCTTTTAGGATCAAATACAAACACCAGAGCTTGGAATATAAAACACTTCATGTGCTGATTCCAGCCTAGTTTTTAAGAGTTATTTCACCTTATTGTCTTTTGTGCATTCCAACAAACAGAACTACTTTCTATTCCATGGACAAGCAAGCCTTCTCCTCCTTTTCTGAGACTTAACTATTATTTTGATAATTTTTATGAGCTCTTTGTTGTTTTTAAAATCAACAGTGGTTGCAAAATTTCTGTGCCTCCTTGACCATTTGTTTTCAGAGGTGACAGGTGATTTGCCCATAGTAGATATTCGAAAAACTCAATAGTTTGTATTGAATTTGCATAGGCTTTCTTATCTACTATATTTTTTGCAAGCAAATCGACTTTCAGTTTAAAGTTTAGAAGATTTTGTTATTCAGGTATGTGTTGGATGTGACATTTTCTGAATTTCTTTCATTAGAAAAAGCATGCATATATCTATATTAATACATTATCAATATATTTAATTACCTGTGAGAGGATATATGTTATAATGGTGTATGTTTGTGTGTGTGTGTGTGTGTGTGTGTGTGTGTGTGTGAGAGAGAGAGAGAGAGAGAAAGAGAGAGCAATAGAGAGATAGGAAAACAAGCTCAAAACCCACTTTTGATTCATCTTTACCATGTCACCCTTGAAATTTAACTTCTCACTGCTCTAAACTAGCCTCTAAAATTATAAGAAGTAGAAAAGGTGCCAACTGCATTAGTAGAGAACTTTTCCACATCTAAGTATAATCAAATCCCTAGTTATTATCCCCCACATGGGATTTTTCTAAGAATTTAATTATATAATGTCTATGAGTGTTATTGTTCAGTTGTTTCAGTCATGTGCATTTCCTTGTGACTCCATTTTGGGTTTTTTTTAGAAAATATACTGGAGTGATTTGCTATTTCCTTTTCCAGATTTTTTCAGTGATGAGGAAACTGAGTCAGACAGGTTTAAGTCATTTGCCTAGGGATACACAGTATGTGTCTGAGGTCAGATTAGAAGGGGCTCTATCACCTATGCTACCAGGCTGTCCACTGTTTATGATAGGACATTGACTTTTTTTAAATGTCCTATGTCAATGTATGGTATTTTTATTACTTATTTGAAATGCAAAAGAATCAAGAATTTTATCTGCATTGGAATCTTCATCACAAAATCTATGACTATAAAAAGTCTATCTTCATGAACTGTTTTGTTAAATTAAAAAGTGAAATCATGACTTGTAGACCAATACTTTTTTTAGTTTTTTTGCAAGGCAAATGTGGTTAAGTGGCTTGCCCAGGGCCACACAGCTAGGTAATTATTAAGTGTCTGAGGCTGGATTTGAACTCAGGTACTCCTGACTCCAGGGATGGTGCTCTATCCACTTCACCAGCTAGCCAACCCCGACCAATACTTCTTAACATTAGTGTCTTTGAACTTACCTAGATTGAAGCTGGGACAATATATACACTATTCATTAATGTCTCCTTATTAAAAGACTTCTTAGTTTTGAAGATTATGATAACTTATGATTGACTGATATGACTTTAGAGAAGCCAAGTTTATTTCTGTGTCATTATTAGACAGTGGCAATGTTGATTTAAGAATTTAGGGGAGAATTTGAAACATAATACATACTTATATGCTTATTGATGATTAGTTCACTTCTTAAACAACATTGTGACAGGAATCTTAGTGATGAAAAATATGATGTTTCAATTACATGAGTTCTGATCTTAAATAGGTGTGCTAAAGGATAGTGAAATCCCATTAGCTTTCATTGTCAAGAAAGAGGGCCCCTTTTATATCAATTTCTTTTCATTAGGTTAGAAATGCCATCATTTCTTCTAACCTACCCTTCCTCTTAAGAAAAGAAAATCATTAGAAAATAGGTTATCATGACATATCTTTTCTGGCATATTTTGAAGTAATATGGCTCACCTATTAGATTTGAAACATCCATTTGTCTGCCTGTCTATCCATATGTATATTATATCACTATGCTGAAAAGAATTTTTTTTCCAGGAAAACTTGTTTTCCTTGACACAGATTATTAATAAAACACCAAAAAAACAAAAAACAACTTTGATATGCAGTGTCCTCCTTTATCCAAGTTTCGTCCCTAGGGGCTTATTGACAAAAGATTATCTAACTTCATTAGGTATAAAGATGGCAAACTTATAGAATTTTAGAGATGAGAGAGACTTCAGTATAAATTTGCCCCCATCAAAAAAATCCTTTGTTCATAATATTTTTAATCTATGGAATGTAACAAGCATCTCCATAAAATAATACAATAAAAAGAGATGATTACACATGAAACTGCTAATACTATGCACAACTTGATATTCCTTTCAATTATTCAAGTGTATTGTTGTAAATTTCCCTTTTTTCTTCCTCTGTCCTCACCCTAGAGATGGCTACTATTAAATATAAATAGGCATATATAAGTTTGTGAATGTATGTACAAATGTATATGCATGTATGTGCAAAATTTATTCCATATATCTATCATTTCTTTGGATCCAGATAGCATCATTTTTACATGTCCTTTATAATTAGTTTATTGATAATAGTTAAAATAGCATATTTGCTCAAAGTTGTTCTTAAAATATTATTACTGTTACCGTTCTCTTGGTTTGCTCATTTCAATTTGTCATTTTATGTAAGTCTTTCCATGTTTTTCCCCCTAAAATTATTGAGGTCATCATTTTTTATAGCACAGTAGTTTTCCTTCAAAATTATATAATCGTTTCTTGTTCGGCCATTTGATCAGTTTCCAGTTCTTTGCCACCAGAAGAAGAGCTGCTATAAACATTTTAGAATTTCTTTTCCTTCCCCTCCCACTAATTAGAGTCAGATATAGAGCAAATGGTGGAATTTGTTGTGTCCAAAGGTATAGGTAATTTAATAATTCTTTGGATATGATTCCACATTGCCTCTTAAATAGTTACATCAATTCATGATTCCACTAAAAATGAATTAGTGTACCTATTTTGCCATGTACCCTCGAACAATACTCACTCTTTCCTTCTACCATTTCAGCCAATCTGGTATTTATAAATTTAAACCCCCTCCAAAGAAATATTTTCCTAATAGAGCCCCAATAAATGCAATTTTTAAAGATATTCAAAGAGATGTAAATTCCAAAGCAATCTATTAATTTTTAGAGACCTATAATTTCAAAGAATCCCCTCCTTAAATCAAGTCTAAATTTAACTCTTTCCATCCTCCACCCACTGTTTCTAAATAATTTCCCTTGGACTAAATCAATCAAGTATAATTATCATAGTACCAGACTCTTAACTATCTGAAAATAGCTATCATAACCTTTCCTCTTGAGTCCTCTTTTCCCGGCTTCTTCAGCAGAAACTACACAGAATAAACCTCACAATTCTCACTGCCTAATCTAAACTAATCCATCAATATAGGTCCTTTACAAAGCCACATTCAGATATATGTAAGGATCATTAGATTTTTCCCTTTTACCATGATTTTTTTGTAATGCATCATTCTACATGTAAGGGGTCAACATTAACACATTAAGAACCTAACCCTCTTTCTTTGTTGCAGTGTAGTAGACTTTATTGTCTTACTCATGGAGAAAACATTGCTAAATGGAGTTCTTTGAAATAAGGCATAAAACTGACATTAAATTTCTGAAGAAACATGAGATCAAGGATTATCAAGGGTAAATGATAAATAAGAAATGAAAGTGATTTTTCTTGCAGATAAACTCACTGATGATCTTCGTTATTTTAGTTAAAAAAAAAAAAAAACAAGGGGCACCTAGGTGAAGCAGTGGATAGAGCACTGGTTCTGGAGCCAGGAGGACCTGAGTTCAAATTTGACTCAGACACTTAATAATTGCCTAGCTGTGTGACCTTGGGCAAGTCATCTAATCCCATTGACTTAAATAATTTAATTTTAAATTTTACATAAAAAAATTAACAAATATCAGACTCAAGTCTTCAGCTCTTACTTTGAAAAATATAGCATGTTTCTTATTTTTGTAATTATGACAGCAGTAGATATGAGCATAATTCCTCTTCTAGCTTTCCCATTAAGACAGGCAATAGGAATCTAGGATTGGTCAAGAATATTCAGAAGTAAGGCAATCATGGAAGAATGAATGAGAAGTCTTGAATCAGACAGGCAATAGGTAAGTTCATGGGATCAGAAAAGTCATGCAAGATAGAGTTATCAGATTAACAGCTTACATAAACTGGGAAGATAATGAACACACCAAATGAAAGACTTTGAATCCAAAAAAAATTCTGACAGTTTGGAACATTGGGATGATTTGGAGAAAATGAAAAGTAATAATTATAAATAGAAAGTTTACAAAAAATTCTGGGGTTTTTAGTAGACAAGTCAACAGTTTAATGTGACAGATATAAATAGTATCATGCTCTTGATAGTAGATATCACAATAATTCTGAGATATATCTAATAGAGCAAATGCTGTCCTGATTTTATAATTGAAAAAATAAGGCTCAGAGAGATGAAGTCACTTTTGCGTCATCACCAAAGTCAGTAGGATCTCCTCTAACCTTGAATATTCAAAGCCCAGCAGGCCTTTGACTATACCTCTTAAGAATAGAACTCCCAGAAGATCCTTAAAATAGGTAGCTTTGAGCCATATTTATGTAAATTTATTATAAAGTTATAAATTATTTATTGACAATTAAACACTATGTAGATTGTCACTGACTGGTAAGTAGAGGACAATTTGTTCCCTAGATCTAGGTATTCTTTTGGAGAACTATATTGGAACAGAGAAGCAGATTCTCTTTCCTACCCCCCCATAGAAAATCCTTACAAAACAAAAAGCAAACAAACAGCAGAAAACGCTACTCTTGTTTCTATGATCTTATCCACACAAAAATAATTTGTAAATCCTTTTGCTAAGATGTAATTGTCTCTGAGGTAGACTATCAAAGGACTATAACCAAATCATTCCTTACACAAGAATAATTTTAGTCAAAAACTTAAGAATAATAAAGAAGCTTCATTCATCCTTTGTAATATGTGATTACTTATGTTCATGGAATGGTCTCAGAAATAAATTCCAATTGCAACTCATAGAGTCATGCAAATTAGCACTCATTCTAACTGTTTTTTTTTCCTTAATGTTGTCTTCCTTTATCAAACCAAAATTAGATCAAATGATCATTTCAAAATATATGATGAGTAATTTCTACTCAAAAATGCAGGAGGAGAGTGATCTTCTAACCTATTTTAGTAGTGTTTTAAATTGAAGGTAATTTCTTTGTCTTCCTTTATCAGCTCAAGCATTTCTCAAATGTTATATGGATTTTTACGTGATATTAGAAAGTAATTTTTAGAGTCTCTTTGATTATTGAGTAGAAAAGATGTCCATAGGCAGCAAATATATTTTGTGTATTTTGCAGCATTGTATACATAATTTAAAAGAAGACTAATCTTTATTTTGTGTCATAGAATCTTACAGTGACTGATGATATGAAAAGGAAGGAAAACTAGTACAATGTTTGGATTCTGATATGGTTTAGGTTGTAGTAGTCAAGTTTAATGTTATGTTAATTTCATTTAATTAAGACTATGTCTTCCAACTCTGATAGAATATAAGTTCTTGAATGTTGCACACTACTTAATTATGTTTTGTGGCCTCCATGTCTGGTAAATGGTAGGTACTTGATAATGCTTTTTTTCTTTGGATTAATTGTAGATATCGCTACAAAAGAGTATTGTCTCTGCCAGCACACTCATCATCACATATAGAAATTCGTGTAATAATAGAATTAAATTTTTATAATATAATTCTCAGTTTTCTTAAAATATATCCCCCCAATTATTACATAGAAACCCATATAAAAAAGAGTCTAATGCAGAGCTGTACCACTTGATCTTCCTTTTAGCAGGCGAGTATATGAGAACTGTTTTAGATAGAACTCATGAGCAAATGAATGAATGAAATTGCCATTATTCCACTTTCCACTTTTAGTATGGTTCCTGTGGGATGCTCATGGCATCCACATTTCTTCACGGTCTAATGATTATGAGGACCAGATTTATAAAGACATGATCAATAAAATCTTGCTTTTTACAAATGCTAACTATAATTATGGCCAAGTCACTTAAACTATAATGGCCTCAGGCAACTGTGCAAAATAAAAATTTTGGTTAGGATGTTGAGTTACCTTTGGAAGAAGTTTCTACACTTGAAAAATCTTACATAGTTGAAATATCTATATAGGAAAGTATGTGTTTTCTTGTTTTCCTATGTACAATCCTGAGAAAATTCCTCCTCAGAGAGACCCAGTTTAGAAGTATATAGAGAGGTGAAGAAATATCCTGAGATGAAAGCATCAGAAGCATTTACTTCTAAGTGTCTTTTTGAGTTCACCCTGCTGGGTATAGATAGATGATGTGTGTTAAAAGTAAAGAATGTTGGAGTCTCACTGGAATTTAGAATGATTTTCTAAGAAGAGAAAATGTGGAGTATATTGCTCACTTTTTCCTTCTCGCCCCTTGATCTTATTGTGATTTGGAAAATTTTTTCATACACTCCCCCACTGGGATGAAGCCAACTATTCTCTGCCTTTTGACGTGCTATGAGTTGTTTAGTCATAGGTAAAATCCACCAAATTACAGGTTCTCATCACAAAAAAAGGTCCTCCAATGAATATGGAAAATAATGAAGCTCAGCTATCATGAGGAACTGACTTTGGCATTAATGAAACCGAATTAATATAAGATTCCCTAAATCATCATTTATTGGAATTTCCCCTTAAGAGTCACCTCAAGTTGGCCCAGATATTGGTCAGTTAAATGAATCACACCATCATCCAGTATGTTCAGCAGATGTGGGATTTCCAATAGATAGCTAGTTAGTTATATAGACACACATATATAGATAGATTGCTGCAAACAGACAAATTAGATAGGTTGATAGAAAAAAAATAGGTACAGATACAGACAGATATATAGATAGATATATAAGATAACTATAGATAGATTGATAAAAAAGAAATAGTCATATAGAGAGATTTAAGTAGAGATTTATATAGATTAATAGGGATTGTTTGATTACATAGATATAGATTTATATTTTTGCAAATGGTAAGAACACATTATGGGGGGGTTATAAAGAAGAAAAAAAGAAAACCATAAACCAAGGTTATCTTTCTTTTTCCCCCTCATGAGGTGCTATGTTCCTAAATAGCTGTGCTGTAATATTAGCAATTACATGATTCATGGTTCATGATTTTAACTTTCTTGGTTGTTATATAACAAAAGCAAAGGTTTCTTTCTGGAATAGATTTCATTTTGCTCATGAATTGTTCCCTTATTTAATGTTTTTTCTGTATCTTTGTGTTTGTGTGCTGCACCTCTTCCCCCCCAACTGTATATTTGAAATATATATATATATATATATATATATATATATATATATATATATATATATTTGTTGCTACTGTTGTTCTTTTCTTTATACAAATAAATAAAAATAAATAAATAATAAAACAATCTTTGGACTTCAGGAATGAGAGACAAGATGATATAATGAAAAGATCAATTGATCTCTAGTCAGAAGAGTGGTTCCAGTCTTGCATCAGAAATTATCTGTGCCACTTTGGACAAATCACTTAGCTGGTCTGGACTTCATTGTCTCTATAACGAAAGAGTAGATAGACTCTGGGGTCCTTTCCAACTCAATCTATAATTCTATGAAATCAACATGGCTTATGCATCTATCCTAGAACTTTCCATTTACTGTTCAATTTAATCTCAGAGAAATCATACTGTCAGGAACACATTGCTGATTTGCCCTTTACTTTCCTAACATATTTTGTTATTCCATCGTTTTAATCATATTCAACTCTTCATGACTTCATTTGTAGTTTCCTTTGTAAAGACACTGAAGTGGTTTGTCATTTTCTGCTCCAGCTCATTCTTTTTTACAATGAGAAAACCAAGATAAACGAATGATTAAGTGAAATGTCTCTGGTCATAAATATCTGAGGTCATATTTGGATTCTGGAAGAAGAATCTTCCTGACTTTCAGGCTCAGTGCCATCTAGCTTCCTCTTCCGCACTACCATTTTGTAAATATTCCAATTGCATGGAATTTTGAGAAGGCTTTTGCTCCCAAATCTCACTGTCTGCTATGACCTGACTTAATATCCACTGTACTTAAAATATTTCTTGAATTTTCTTTTTATTTAAAATTTTTAAACAATGTAAATTAGATTCAATAGCTTCAAGTAGTCACACCACAAATTTAAAGAAAATATCATGCTTTGTAGCTATCAAATATAACTTCAGAAGTCAATAAATAGTAAAATGACAAATCCCTTGCTCCCATCTTTGGGGATATTTTAGGACAGATAAAATTTTGACTTTGTCAGTACGAATATAGTTTCTTCCATAATTGAATTTATGAGGGCAAATTCTCCCTCTTCAAACTGCATTATCTTCCTAAAATTTTGCAAATAAAAATACTTATTTAAAAAATAATTGCTATTTGTTGTGCCGACATCTTCATAAGAACTCATATTCACAGCTTTCCTGCTATCTTTAAAAGTGTTAATATTTTATAATATGGGTCCCTATCACTTTGTCAAAACTAGTGTATTACTTCAGATTTTCCATCTTTATTATCATCACTAACATTTCCATAGCATTTAAAGTTTATGAAGAGTTTTCCTAAAACATTTCTTGAAAAAGTGATCGCAAAAGTATTGTTATTTCCACTTAACAGGTGATGAAACTGGAGTTCAGAGAAATTATATGATTCTTTGAATGTTTCACATCTAGCATCTTTCTCTTAGTTTAAATTACAGCAAAGGAGACAACTGGTATAAAAAATATACAAGTATATAGAAAATAAATACAGAAAAATTGTAGGAATAAGGACCAGACCTTCTTCATAGCTTTTCTTGATTTAATGTTGTGAGGAATTTCCCCCAGTCACTGAATGAGGAGTTTTGTAAGATGAAATTCCTTGACTTACTTGGCTTAAAGTGTAGCCAACAGTTAGGGGAGAAATCACCATTTCTGATGAATGGGGAATGTGATTATCAATTAGTCACCAATTGTACAGTCATTGTTCAGGTGATATAATATAGTCAAGTGGATCAATGGAAAAAAGAGGACTCAAATGAGAAAAAAAAAACCTCTGGTCTCAGAGTAGTGATAGAATTCATATAAATTAACAACCCAGTTTGCTGAATTCAACATAAAATTAGGTATTGGTTCTACCAAACTGGTACAAACTGACTGAATCCCACCACTGGTTATGAGCTGTGTAAACCTCAATACTTCCTTTAACTTTTCTTTCCTTCAGGCAGAGCCAAGATGGCAACAGAAGAGCTGCTCCTAGGTGTTCTCTCCATAATATTTCAAAAATCTTAAAATTATGACTCTAACTAAATTTTTGAGAGACAGAATCCACAGACAGATCCAGTGAGGAAATTCTCCAGCTCAAGGTAACCTGGAAAATAGTGGAAAGGTTCCACTCCATAGGGATAGAGGGGCTGTCTCAAGAGTAAAAAAAACTTCAGCCTCCTGGAGGCAACCTGAGGATGCCTGGGAGCCACAGCTCACAGCAGGGACAGTTTCCTGACTTACACCCCGGGGAGTACTGAGCACAACTTGGAGGATCAGCAGGGGAACTTCTGCCAGAGGGAGCACACAAAGCCCAAGCCATCAGGGAGGTTGTAGCAGTCAGCGAGGTCAGCTCAACAGCGGGGGCCATGGCAGCCCAAATCCAAGAAATGGAAGCAGGCATGGAGCTGGCAAGCAGGAGCCTCCAGGCAATTGAGCCAAAGGTAGGGGAGGCTTCTGAGGTTTGTGCTCTGTAAGTGGAACAGAACTCTGGGGCTCTGACCACATTCAGATCCTGATCACAGTCTAGGTCCCCCATGGAACAGGGCCCTCCTCCACCTCAACTGGGTGGCAGAAGGGTGCGCTTGTGGTCATTCACAGACCAGGAGGATAGTCAGAGCTTCACACACACTGAGATCCTTATGGGGGGATGTCCCAATAATACTCAAAAGCTCAGGAAGTACTCCCAAACCAGGCACAGGCTGGAGATATGAGTAAACAGAGAAAAAAAGAGGAATACCATTGAGAAATACAGTGTCTATGATCCCAAGAAGGATCAAAATATTGAATCTGAAGATGAGGAAGTACAAGCTCCTGCATTTAAAGACTCAAAGCAAAATGGAAGTTTGTCTCAGGCCATGACAGAGCTCACACAAGATTTTGAAAATCAAGTAAGACAGACAGAAAAAATGAAAAAAGAAATGAGAGATGCAGGAAAAACATGAAGAAGTCAGCAGCTTAGCCAAGGAGATTCCAAAAAAAATATGCTGAAGAAAATAATGTTAAAAACCAGCATAGGTCAAATGATTAAACAGTTCAAAAAATTATTGAGGAGAAGAATACTTTAAAAAGCAGAATTGGCCAGATGGAAAAAGAAATAAGAAAACTCTCTGAGGAAATCAAATCCCTCAGATGTAGCATAGCTCTAAAGGAACCTGATGACTTTATGAGACATCAAGACACAATACCTCAACACCAAAGGAATGAAAAATTAGAAGAAAATGTGAAACATCTCATTGAAAAAACAATTAATATGGAAAACAAATTCAGGAAAGATAATTTAAAAATTATTGGACTACCTGAAAGTCATGCTCAGGAAAAGAGCCTTAACCTCATTTTTAAAAAATTCCTACAGGAAAATTGTCGAGATATCCTAGAAAGCAGAGGGCAAAATAGAAATTGAGAGAATTCACTGATTTCCCCCAGAAGGACATCTAAAAATCAACCCCCACGAATATTATAGTCAAGTTCCATAACTACCAAGTCAAAGAGAAAATATTAAAGCAGCCAGAAGGACACAATTCAAATATCATGGAGCTGTAGTCAGGGTCATATAGAACTTAGCAGCAACTACATTAAGGGCCCATAGGGCTTGGAATATAATATTCCAGAAGGCAAAAGAGCTTGGAATGCAACTGAGAAGCAACTACCCAGAAAAACTGAATATCCTCTTCCAGGGGAAATGACAGACTTTCAATGAAACAGGGGAATTTCAAATGTTCCTGTTCAAATGACCAGAGCTGAACAGAAAGTTTGACCTTCAAGTACAAGACTCAGGTGAAACATAAGAGAGTGGAAGAGAAGGGTAAAATATGAGAGGCTTAATTATGATGAACAGCATGTATTCCTGTGTAGAAAAATGATACTGATAATAATCATATGAAACCTCTCATTTAATAGAGTAGGTAGAAGGAGCTTATAGAGATAAAGCATGGGAAAAAGCTGAATTTGAAGATATAAAATATTGTAAAAATGGAGTCAATGGCTAAAAGGTAAATGTAAGAGGAGTAAGAAAAAGGAGAGGTGGAATAGGCTAAGATATTTTTTATAAAAGATAATTTTTATTGCAATGATATGGAAGGGGGAAGGTGAGGGTAAATGAGGGAACCTTCACTCTCATCAGTGGTGGCTCAGAGAGGAAACAGCATATACACTCAATGGGGTAGAGACATCTAGAGTAAAAAGGAGAGAAGGAGGAAAGGGGGAAGGAGACATGTGAGTGATAGAGAAGAGGGTAAATCATAGGAGAGAATAGTCAGATATAACACATTTTCTTTTTTACTTCTTGCAAGGGGCTGGGATTGGATGGCTTGTCCGGGACCACAGGCCAGGGTGGTTTCTGGGTATCAGGAGTCATATGTGGGCTTGGGGCCTCTTGGCCTCAGGTTTGGTGATCAGTCCGCTGCACTACTCAGCTACCCTACAGCAAATTTTAGAAGAGGGACAGAGTGAAAGGAGGGAGAAAATATAATACCTGGTAGAGCAGAGGTATAGATGGAAGGAGTTGAGATCAGCAACAGCATGGTGGAAAAATATGGAAATAGCTTTTGTGATGGACTAATCAAGAATGTGCTACACCAAAAAACAGAGCTGGTGGTGTCAGACCACAGAAATTTTTTTTCTTTGCTTCAATTTCTTCATCTGTAAAATGTTTATAATAATAACACTTTTACCACCCAGGGTGGGTTGTGATGCTGAGGGGGGGAAAAGTTCATTTGAAATATAAAAGTTCTACATAAATAGCTATTAGAATGAGGTATCATCTCACACCTTTCATAATGGTCAAGATGAGAAAAAGGGAAAATGATCGATGTTGGGGAGAGGTGGTGGGAGGATTGGGACATTGATGCATTGCTGGTGGAGTTGTGAATGCATCCAACCTTTCTGGAGAGCAATATGGAACTATGCCCAAAGAGCAATAAAAATGTTAATTCCCTTTGATCCAACAATTCCAACTCTAGATCTATATCCAGAAATAATTATTAAAATTAAAGGGAAAAGTCTTACATGTTCCAAAATATTTATAGCAGTCCTTTTTGTAGTGGCAAAGAATTGGAAATTGAAGGGATGCCCATCAATTGGGGAATGACTAAACACGTTTTGGTATATGAATGGTATGGAATGTTATTGTTCTATAAGAAATCATGATGGTTAGATTCTAGAGAAGGATGGAATGACTTAATGGGATCTTATCCTTAACTAAGGGAGCAGAACCAAGAGAACAATACATCAAGAACAACAATGTGAGATGAATAATGTTGATGGAAGCAGCTACTCTCAGCAGTCCAGAGAACTTGGACAACTATATTAGATGGACTATGGTTTAGGTTATCCCCATCAGGAGTAAGTGGAAGAAAACAAAACATAAAAAAACCCTTCATAATATGATGAACAATTTATAAAAATTATCTCTTTTTTAATTCTTTCCCTTAATCCTAATTCCTCATATTAAAAAACTAATATGTAAATATGTTTATCAAAAATATGTATGTTCAATGCTAACCTGACTGTTTGCCATTGAGGGGAGAAGGGTGGGAAGAGAGGGTGGAAGGAAATGTTGTAATTTAAAAATAGACATGTGCATATGGATGAAAATAAAAAAACAAAAAGAATAAATGACAATAACCAACCAAAAATACTTATTAGTATGGATACATTTTGCATACGTCCATGTGTATGCTAAAATTTAAGGTTTTTTTCTTTCTATAACTGATAAGTCTTTTGGAGGGTAGTCAGAATATGTTTTTCTTTATTCCTGACATGATAAGTAATTGTGCGTGTGTGTGTGTACAAATTTGATGACTTTAATAACCAAATGAACTTTGCATTTATTCTCTATATACTATTTTTAAGGAAATGGGGTTAAATGACTTGCCCAAGGTCATGCAGCTAGGTAATTATTAAGTTTCAGAGCCAGATATGAACTCAGATACTCCTGAATCAGGGCCAGTACTCTATCCACTGCTACACCTAACTGCCCCCCTGAATAGTAACTTTATTGGGAAAATTCTACATTGCAAACAAATTATGTGCTTAAAATTCAGATATAAAAATTGGAGGTTCTTTACTCACTTTGCATTTCTAGAGGTTTTATGGAGAAGAAAAGCTGCCAAAGAATAAGATGCTTCCTACGACATGTGATGGATGGAGAATAGGAAAGAATGGTCAGTAGTAAACTCTTCTTTCATCAACATAGAAAAGGTTGCAATGCCTGCAGTGGCATTTGTTACCTTGGTGCCCTGTTCATTCCCTTCCACAAAACACTTATGGAAAATCTTGGCAAGAAAGAGATTTCTCTTTCGTGGCATAACAGACAAATCAGCCTTAACCATACTAAAAAGATAACACAGATCCAGAAGTTATAGGTGTTTTCTATCTTAAATCTGAGCTAATGTACATGAATATAATTGAGATCCATATTTTACAATTCTGTCAACTTTTGCAGACTGAGCTGCTTTTCAAGGCAGCAGATCGTCAGTATCATCTGCTTATGTTGGGGCCCTTGAAAGAAGGTTTTGATACTCAGCATTTGAAGGACTTGATTTAATCAAAGGGCAGCTTCTATTTCTGATTTTTTTCATTCAAACAGAATTTGTTTCTTTCTTATTTAATCTAAACGGTATACCAATAGTATGGGCTTCATCAAATTCATTCTCCCAATTTCCTTTGAAATAGATGGCATTCACCAAGATGGGTATAGTCAGATTACTGTATCTGAAACCAATAGCTCCAGAATATTATCTTCTATTTACTTTTTTTCCTACTGTTTAATCTTAGTTGCATCTTCTGAAACATCCTGAAAACTAACAGTGGCCATCTCAGCTCCATACTATTTCTGAATAGGATTCAAGATTTCTGAAAGCAAACTTTATGTTTTCTCTGCAAATAATGTTACCAAGTTCTAGGATGCAAGAAGCTAGACATTTATTAATACTAGTGCTTAAGCTCTAAGATCTTGAATGAATTCATCAAAATGAAAAGCTTTTAACACCTGTCCTGCACTGTCATCTCTGGCTCTCACTACTCTGGCTACTACTGCTACTACTGCTATTGCTGCTACTGCTACTAACATATCTAGCATTTTTAAAATGCTAAATGGAGAGATGAAGATGTTTTCTTTGGGAAGGGTTTCAACAAATGTCTTCTAGCAATCAAAAATAAAATAGGTGTTCTTTTCACTCAACTGCTCCATGGTTTAAGATTGGTCAGAATCTGGATGGAAGAAACTGTACAAGACAGTCATCTTTTCTATATGGAGACAATGAAGTAATTTCTGAGACTAAGCCAGACTTACTATTGTGCCTTCAACAGTGTGCAAAGTTTGATGAGCATGATAAATCGTTTTATTTATCTATTTATTTTCATCCATATGCACATGTATATTTTTAAATTTACAAAAATTTCCTTCCACCCTCCTTTCCCACACCCAGCCCCTCAGTGGCAAACAGTCAGGTTAGCAGTATACATAAATATTTTTGATAAACATGTCTACATATTATTTTTGGTATGAGGAATTAGGGTTAAGTGAAAGGGATATATGAGAATTTCTATAAAGTGTTCATCAGAATCTGAAGGGTTGCTTCTTCGTGTGTTTGGTTTTGTTTTCTTCCACTAGATGGAGATAACATTGTCCAAAGCTGGTCTAATACAGTTGTCTTTGTTCTCTGAACTGCTGAGAGAAGCTCCTTCCATCAAGGTTGCTCATCTCACAATGTTGTTTTTAATATGTATATTGTTCCCTTGGCTCTACTCCCTTTGCTCAGCATCAGATCCCATAAGTCATCCCATGCTTCTCTAGAGTCTGACGATTTATGGTTTCTTATAGAATAGTATCTCGTAGCATTCATGTACCATGACTTGTTTAATCATCCCCCAATTGATGGGCATCCCCTCAATTAGCAATTCTTTGCCACTATAAAAAGGAAGTAGGACTTTCCCCATATTTTAATAATTTCTTCTGGATATAGAACTACAATTGGAATTATGGGTCAAAGGGTAACATTTTCATTCCTGGGTCAAAGGACAACATTTTTATTGCTTTTTGGGCATAGTTCCATATTGCTCTCCAGAAAGGTTGAATTCCTTCACAACTCCAACAACAAGGCATCAATGTCACAATCCTCCCACAACTTCTCCAACAGTGATCATTTTCCCTTTTTTCTCACCTTGGCCCATTTGATAGGTGTGAAATTGTTCATTTACTTTGTATTTCTCTAGTCAATAATGATTCGGAGCATTTTTATATGATTATATATAGCTTTAATTTCTTTATTTGAAAACTGTCTGATCATATCCCTTAACCATTAATCAATTGGGAAATTCTTGTAACCTTATAAATTTGATTCAATTCTCTATATATTTTAGAAGTAAGACCTTTATCAGAATTCCTAGTAGTGAAGATTGTTTCCCAGATTGTTTGGTCATAAAGTTATCCACTTTCCAAAGATCTAATAGAAAATTTTTTAGTCTATTAATTTATCTATGATATCACTCTTTATGTCTAAATACTGCACCCATTTTGAACTTATTTTGATATAGGGTGTGAGATGTGGATCTATTCTTAGTTTATGCCATACTATTTACCACTTTTCCCCAACAATTTTTGTCAAATAGTGAGTTCTTATTCCAGAAGCTGACATCTTTGGCTTTGTGAAATGGTAGGTTGCTGCAGTCATTTACTGCAGTCTCTCTTTTTCCAAATGCTTATTACCTCTTTTTAAAATTATTTTTTCCAATTGTATACAATACTAGTTTTTACCTATCATTTTTGTAAGGTTTTGAATTTTACAATTTTCCCCCACACAAGGCAGTTTGACATTCTTTGCATTGTTTCCATGCTATACATTGATCAAAATTGAATGTGTTGGGAGAGAAATCGGATCCTTGAAGAGAAAATAAAATATTAGAGATTGCAAAATTATGGAGTACATAAGACACTTTTAAAAAGTTGAAGATAATAGATTTTGATCCCTAATACATGATCAATTTTTGTGTTAGTGCCATGTACTGCTAAAAAAAAAGTATATTCCTTTTTATCCCCATTCAGTTTTCTCCAAAGATCTATCATGTGTATCAACTTCCTTCTTGTTTATTTTATGGTTAGATTTATCTAAATCTGAGAGAAGGAGGTTGATATCTCACACCAGTAGAGTTTTGCTGCTTCATTTTCTATGGTGCCTTTTAAGATGATATAATTTCCTTCCTTATCTCTGTTAATGAGATCTATTTTAGCACCTGTCTTGTCTAAGATAAGGATTGCTGTCCCTAACTTTTTCACTTTGGCTGAAGCAAAATATATTCTGCTTCAGTGCTTTACCTTGACTCTATATGAATCTCTCTACTTCAAATGAGTTTCTTGTAAGCAGAAAATTATAGGATTCTGGTGTTTAGTATGCTCTGTTATTTGTTTACATTTTATGGGAGAGTTCATCCCATTCACAAAGTTATAATTACTAACTCTTTATTGCCTTCCATACTATCTTCATTTTGTTTGTATTTTCCCCCATTTTTTCACTTTATCCATATTCCCCAGTATTTTACTTCTGAATACCAAATTCTTCAATGTGTTTGCCCCCCTTATATCCACCCCCTTCTTTATTTTTCCCCTTTCCCTTTGCCCCTTCTTCTTTCCTTTCCTTCTTTTAGTTCCTCTTTTTCTCCCCACCCCCCTTTCCCTATTTAATATTTGAAAGGTAGGATGAATTTCTTAACTGAGTGTGTAGGTTGATCCTTCTTTGACACAAATCTGATGAGAATAAGATCCAGGCAATTCTCAGCTCCTCCCTTCTCCCCTCTATTGCAATCGGTCCTTTGTACCTCTCCATGTAATATGATGTACCCCATCCAATCTCCTCTATCCTACTGTCTCTTTACTGTTTCCCCCCTTTTAAGGAGATATTGTTTTAAATCCTTCTATCAGAGTCATGGACAAGTCATGAATATTCTTTACTTCTAAGTATATTCTTTCTAATAGAGTTATAATTCTCAAGAGTTATGAGAATCCTTCTCCTAGGTGGGAATATACAATTTCATCTTATTGGATAGCATTTTTTTTCTTTTCCTTTTTTTAACCTTTTCATGTGACTCTTCAGTCTTCTGTTTGAAATTCAAATTTTCTATTTAGCTCTGGTCATTTTGTCAGAAAAAGTTAGAAGACTCCTGTTTCATTAAATATCCACTCTCTAGGTCTGCTGGGTTAGGGGGAGAAGCAGGGTCTGAACTGACCTTGACCAATGTTTCTGGGCCCTTGGGCTATATAATTAATTTTATCATTCACTCAGTACTGAGAGAGATCTGCTGCCCACACCTGAGCCTGGGGCTGAGGGGAGTGTTTGTTCTGGGAAAAGTCCCTTTCTCCTTCTTCTAGCTTTTTAGTCACATCCCAAATTCATTGATGTCCTCTTCTTCTAATTTATTATACAGGTATTTAAATATATAAATATATTTATTTTTTCCAATTATATACAACACTAGTTCTGACTATCTCTCTCAAAACTGCCTTGGCTACATCACATAAATTTTGGTATGATGCCCCAATATTATCATTTTCTTGGATATGAATATGGATTATTTCTATTATTTGCTGTTTGATCCACCCATTATTTAAGATAATGTTATTTAATTTCCAAGTAGTTTTTGGTTTATTTTTCCATGCCTTTAATGACATGTAATTTTTATTAAATTATGGTCTGAGAAGTATATATTTATTATTTAGGCTTTTCTGCATTTGATTATAAGGTTTTTGTCCCCTAGCACAAGGTCAATTTTGATATAGGTTCCATGTACTGCCAAGAAAAAGGTATATTCTTTTCTATCAACATGACGTTTTCTCCAGAGGTCTATCATATCTAAGATTTTTAAAGATTTCATTCACCTTTATAACTTCCTTCTTGTTTACTTTGTTGTTAGATTTATCTAGGTCTGAGAGAGGGAGGTTGAGGTCTCCCATTATTAAAGTTTTGCTATCTATGTCTCCTTATTCACTCAGTTTTTCCTCTAGGAATATGGATTCTATACTACTAGGTACATACATGTTCAGTAATTATATAGCTTCATTACCAATGGTGCCTTTTAAGATGATGTAGTTTTGTTCTTTGTCCCTTTTAATGAGATCGAGTTTTACTTTGACTTTATCTGAAATTAAGATTACCACCCCTGATTTTGTTTTTATTTCAGCTGAGGCATTATATATTTGGATCCAACCTTTTACTTTTACTCTGTGTGTATCTCTCTGCTTCAAATGTGTTTCTTTTAAACAACAAATTGTTGAATTCTGGTTTTTAAGGCATTATATGCTATATGCTTCCATTTAATGGGACACTTCATCCCATTCACATTTACAGTTAAGATTATAATTCTGTATTTCCATCCATGCTATCTTTCTCCATTTATATTTTTCTCTTTCCTTTTATTTTATTCCTCCTTACTACAATTTTACTACCTTTACCCTTTGACTTTGTTTAAACTTTTACATTCAGTTTATTTTCACTTATTCTTTCACCTTCCCTTTTATCAGTCCCTTCTTTCCTTATCTTTCCATTTCCTGATCACCCCATTCCCTGTAGATTAAGATGGATTTTTAAACCCAAGTGGGAATGTCTTATTCCCTCTCTGGGCTAAATCTATAGAGTAGAACTTATTCAACATTCACATTCTTCCTTTTTTTCCCCTCTTAAATTATAAATCTTTGTGCCTCTTTCCTTGGTGTTATTTATCAATATATTATTATTAATTAGGTATCATTAATCACAGTTTGATTAAACTCATATTGTTATTGAAGTAGCATCACAGTTAATTTGTTTGATTGATAAGCAGCATTGCCTCAAATTATATCAAATTATAATTATAAGCATATTTTCTTACCTTACCCCCTTTTCTAGTATCTCTCAAGTACACACACAATCCTCCTCATGTGTGAAAGTATCATCCAAAGTCATATCATTTCTTGAAGTATTTGTGCCCCTTCCCCAGGCCTATTTTCACTCACACTTTGCTTCCTCCCACCACCCAGGCTACTTACCCCTTTTTAAGTGAAGTTTTGGTTAAGTCAAATCCTGATTCAATTACATGAAAGAATCTATAAGATCTCTAAGTGTTGGAAGGCTCTGAAGGTCTTACCTGAGAACAGTACAAATGATTATAAGTTAAGGGAGATACTGACTCAGGACCCCACAAGTTATGATGCCCTCATTAGACAAGGTGCTAAGCACAGTGAAATTAAAGTGGGGGGTAATGAGGATAATGAGACACAAGTTTAAACTTAAGACCTCTGCTTTTTTTCAGGACTTTTTGTCTCAGGCATAGTGATATCATCTTAGAATTGTTCTATGAAAAAATAAAACTCAACTATACCCATATCCTTTGAGTCCATTCTATTCAATTCTATTCAACCCTTCAATTACCCTAAGAGAATTTAAAAATGTTCTAAAGAATTAGAAGTGTTATTTCTTTCCTTTTAGGGATGCATTCAACTTGATGGTCTTGACCAACATTTGTTTTGTTTTGTTTTTTCTTCCCCCTTTCATTTACCTTTCTTTTGCAGCTCTTCAGTTGTGTATTTGGCAGTTGAATTGTCTGTTCAGTTCTGGTCTTTGCATCAAGAAATTCTGAAAGTCCTCAATTTTGGTGATCATCCATCTTTTTTACCCTGACAGGATAATGCTGAATTTTGCAGGGTAGTACATTCTGAGTTGTAATCCCAGGTCCTTTGCTCTCTGATATATGGTATTATAGGTCTTCCTATTCTTTAATGTTGAGGCTGATAGGTCCTATGCAGTCTAATTGCGCATTTTACTTGTTTTTCTTTTTGCTACTTGTAATATTCTGTCCTTTATTTGAAAGTTCTAGAATTTGGCTATAACAGTCCTTGTAGTTTTTATCCTGGGTTCTCTTTCTGGAGGGGTTCGGTGGATTCTGTCAATGGTTATATTATTGTCTTATTCTAATAGATTTGGACAGTTTTCCCTTATGATTTCCTGCATGTTTTCCAGGTTCTGTTTTTGATCTAGGCTTCCTAATAGTCCAATGATTCATAGATTGGCTTTTTTGGAATTTTTTTTAAAGGTCATTCATTTTCCCTAAAATATATTTTATATTTTCTTTAATTTTTTCCAGTCTTTTTATTTTGTTTGGTGGAATCTTATAATCTTGGATATTCATTGGTTTCTATTTGTTCAAATCTAATTTTTAGAGTTTTATTTTCTTCAATTAGCTTTTGTGTTTACTTTTCCAATTCACTATTTTTGCTTTTTAATAGAATTGATTTCTCTGGTCAACTTTTCATAATTTTCCTACATGACTTTTATTTCTTTTATTTCCATTTTTCTTCTTCATCTCTTCTTTGGTTTTTAAATGATTTTTTAAGCTCTTCAGTGAACTTTTGTATTTGAGTCCTATTTATAAACTGTTTTGATACTTCCCCATGAGTGAATTTTCACTGCTTCCTCCTTCATATATGGCAATGTTATCATCTTTGCCTGTAAAGTAGTTTTCTATAATGAGTATTCTTTTAACTTTTTTGCTCATCTTTGTTGTTTTAGCTCTGCTCCTGGAGCATAGGAAGAATTGATCAAAGCTTTTTTTGTTGTTGTTGTTGGACCTGGGGTCTGATCCCTGGCTTGTCTTTGGCCAGGATATTGTCTATGGAGTCCAGGCCTTGCCTTTGCAAAAAAATTTTATTGCTCTTTTATGTCCAGGTTCTGAATTAGCAATGATTTATTCCTGACCCGGTCCTGTCTTTTATCCTGGTGTTCCCAGGTTTCAGTCTTTGGGTTTGGGATCCTCCCTGCTGACTTGCTATCTAGCTGCCCGGACCTCTGCTGGTGTTAATCTGTCATGACTTGAATTGCACTGTGAATAAAAGTTCCCTGCTGGCTTTCCCCCTCTCCTGTCTCCTGGGTATTACTTCCCCTTTTCCCTGAAAGACTCTGACCTTCACTGATGATCCCCCATTATGTCTATAGTTGAAAACTTCTTTGAATCTTCTTTTTTTCTTGGTGGTATCTGTTGTTTCAATGTCAGAGCAGAGGCTTCATGTAGTAGGGAAAAGCTCCAGTATCATGTTAGCTTCCCACCATCATCTTGGCTTTGCCCGGGAAGTCCTTATGATAATTGAGATCAACATAAAGCATATATCATTTTAAAGTATTTTTTCCAAAGCAAAGCTATTGAAAGTAAGAATAATTCAAGGATTCATTGACTTCTTCAACAAACATATAATAACAAACCACCTTGTGCAAGAAATTGTTCTTGGCAAAGGGAATACAGAAGAGAAATGAAAGAGTCCCTATCCTTGAAGAGCTTGGGGTTTATTAAATTAAATAGATAAGGGTAAATTCTCATAGTTAAACATACAATTTATATAAAGTAAATATAATATGATTTGGTAGAAGAAGGGCATATTCTTCTTTCAATACTGTAAGGATTTGATGGCAATTTCTCCTAAAATGAATTTGGATATGGACTTTCCAGTTCAGTAGCTCCCAACAACATTGCTCTCCAATTAATTTTTGTTGAGGGAGGGAAAGAAGAAGAAGAAAGAAGAAAGTAGAAACTTGAGAGAAAAAAGAAGAGGAAGAAAGAAGGAGAAGGAGAAGGAAAAAAGATGACAGAACAGCAGCAGCAGCAACAACAACAAGAGGAACAACAAGAATAGGAACAAGAAGAAGTACAAGAAGAACCAGAACAATACGAAGAACTGGAACTAGAACTCGAAGAACAGGAACAAGAACAAGAGCAAGAAGAGCAAGAACAGGAACAAAAAGAGAAGAACAAGAGGAAGAATCAGGAGGAGGAAGAACGCAGGAAGGAAGGAATAGCAACAGCAGCAATAGCAGTAGCAAAAGTAATAGTTATAGTAGCAACAGTAGCAGCTACAGAACTACAATAGGTGGTATTTGTAATAGTAGTGAAAGTAATAGAAGTGATAGAGGAGGTAGTAGTAGTGGTAGTAGTAGTGGTAGTAGCAGCAGCAGCAGTAATAGTAGTAGTGGTAGTAGCAGCAGCAGCAGTAATAGTAGTAGTGGTAGTAGCAGCAGCAGCAGCAGCAGCAGTAATAGTAGTAGTGGTAGTAGCAGCAGCAGCAGCAGCAGCAGTAATAGTAGTAGTGGTAGTAGCAGCAGCAGCAGCAGCAGCAGTAATAGTAGTAGTGGTAGTAGCAGCAGCAGCAGCAGCAGTAGTAGTAGTAGTAGCAGCAGCAGTAATAGTAGTAGTAGTAGTAGCAGCAGCAGCAGTAGTAGTAGTAGTAGTAGCAGCAGCAGTAGTAGTAGTAGTAGCAGCAGCAATAGTAGTAGTAGTAGCAGCAGCAGTAATAGTAGTAGTAGTAGTAGCAGCAGTAATAGTAGTAGTAGTAGTAGCAGCAGCAGTAATAGTAGTAGTTTTCTAATAATGTTGGCTGATATTTTTGCTATCATTTTTCTGGTGATAACCTCTTTCAACTCAGTCACACTGTTGCTAAGATGACAAATATCTAGTCCATGACTAGGGCTTACTTTGAATATTTTCTACTTTGCTAGGATCTCCTAAATGCAGTCTCATTACAATGTCTGCTGTTCTCAGAACTTCTTCACGTCATACATCTTCATTTGGGATGTCATTATTTTGGAAAAATCACTGAAGTTCTCCCCTTTTCAGCAGTTCTGAATATCTAGCTATGGAGATCTGGTTTTTCCTGATGGGTGAGAACTCTCCACAAAGAGTTTAACCAATCTACCCAGTTCTTCTATATCACATCTCATCTTCCCATTCCATGAATAATTTTTAAAACAATAATCAAAATAATACTACCAATTCTGGAGAGGATGAATCTTTCCCATGACTCAACACAAGTTTTGTTCTCCATCTCATTAATTGCCCAGGCTAGAATATCCTTTCTTGGATAATATTCTCCTATTAAACACTTTAATACAATATATTTAAAGACAAAGACTGTCTTACTTTTGTATTTGTACCTCCTCCATATATAGCATAGCTCTTGATAGTAAAAATTTAATTATTTGTTTATTTATAAATTCATTCATTCACTAAGATTATATAATTTGTTCAAGCTAAGAAGCAAGGGAAGAGAACTAAGATTCTTACCCAATTATGCCTAAAGGGCAACAACAACAATAACAGCAACGTGCATACCCTTTGATTTAGCAATACCACTACTGGGTCTATATCCTGAAGAGATTATACAAAAGGTAAAAACATCACTTGTACAAAAATATTCATAGCAGCCCTTTTGTGGTGGCAAAGAATTGGAAATGAAGTAAATGTCCTTCAATTGGGGAATGGCTTAACAAACTGTGATATATGTACGTCATGGAACACTACTTTTCTGTTAGAAACCAGGAGGGATTGGAATTCAGGGAAGCCTGGAGGGATTTGCATGGACTAATGCTGAGTGAGATGAGCAGAACCAGAAAAACATTGTACACCCTAACAGTGGCATGGGAGAGATGATCAACCTTGATGGACTTGTGAAACAATCAGGGACAATTTTGGACTGTCTGTGTTGGAGAATACCATCAGTATCCAGAGAAAGAATTGTGGAGTTTAAACAAAGACCAAATATTATTACCTTTAATTTAGAAGGAAAAAAGTTATCTTATTATATAATTTTGCTATCTCTTATACTTTATTTTTCTTCCTTAAGGATATGATTTCTCTCTCATTATATTTAACTTAGATCAATGTATACCATGGCAGCAATGGAAAGATTAACAGACTGCCTTCTATTGGGGGGTGGGGGGGAGGGAAGCAAGATTAGAAGAAAAATTGTAAAATTCAAAATAAATAAAATCTTTAAAATTAAAAAAAAACAGATTCTCACCCAACTATTCAGAGACATTCTCCTACTCCACATTTCTTTGTAGAGTCAGTACATTACTTAAGCTACCCATTAGGGAGGGGAATATCTCAACAGGGAATAATTCAAGTGGCAGTAAAATGGAATAGCATTAAGTCAAGTTATTGTGGGTTACCCTGGAAACTCTATTCTGATTAATAATCAAAGTTCACTGGATTAGGGAGAGTCATACAGCAGTTTTCAGAAGAAAGATATTCCATTTTTTAAAAATTCTGAGTGAAATACCAAATTGGTAAAAGGTAAAAGACTGAAGCATTATTTTTTTAATTTATTTAAAGAAAAATTGAAGCCTAACTTTTAAAGGCAAAATGCAATAGTAGATAGATCACAGAATTTTGAGGTAGGCATATCCAGGTTCAAATATTGCTCCAGATACTCACTAGCTATGTGACCAAAGGAAAGTAATTTAACATTTCAAGACCTCAGTTTCCTTATCTGTGAAATGAAGGTACTAAGCTCAATTATGAAGTGCCTTCGAGTTTTATATCTTTTATCCAGTGATCCATTGCTTCATGCCAACAGTCAAGAGTTTTTCATTGAAAGGCGAGTCAGTAGAATCAGAGGTACTGTTTACATTGAAGCTCTGGACCTGGGAATCAGGAAGAACTAACTTTGAAATATGCCTCCAACAGGCCTATAAGAAGCTTAAGGCTTTAATCATTAAAATGTTTCTAAGACTTTTGAGAAACCCAATATATCTCCATACAGAAATATACAAAATAGTTTAGGTTTGGAGAACCCAAGTAATCAGAACAAACAGGAATGGTTTCACATAGTAGGTAGTGCTTGAGTTGAAGGAAACCAAGAATTCTATGAAGCAGAAAAGTAAGAAAGGACCTCATTACTGGGGTGGTAATAACAAAACAGAGACAGCAGATGGAACATCCTGTGAGGATGCACAGCAAGGAGCCAGTCTAGCTAGACCATAGAATGTCAAAAAAAGGAATAAAGAAAAATAAGAATGGAAAGATGGACATGTGGCAAATTGTGAACAGTTCTAAAAACCATAGAGAAGCAGAGGGTTTTTTTTTTTTATATTTTACTTAAGGTAAAAGAAAGCCAATGGAATTTATAGAGCAAGGGAGTAAAATAATTAAAACTGTATTTAAGAAAAATTCTTCAGATAGAGTTTTATGGAAGATGAATTAGAATGGGACAGGATTTAAGGAAGGGACATCAATTGAGAAGTCCTACTGTCTAGTAACCCACATCAGGGTAGCTGGATGACCCAGTGAATAGCTCTCTGGCCTTGGAGTCAGGATGAGGAGAGTTTGAATACAGTTTCCTATACTTGATACTAACTGTGTGACCTCGGGCAAATCACTTAACCCTGCTTGCCTTGCATCTAGGGCCAGCTCTTTTCATCCTGATTCATATCTGGTTACTGGATCCTGATGGCTCTGGAGGAGATTAGCGACATAGCACAGTTATTCCACACTCAAATCTAACTTGTGCACTTGTGATTACATTACCTCCCTGATACCATAGCCTTTTTCAAAAATGAAGAACAGGCATCATCATCATCATTATCATCATCATCATTTTGGGAATAAGTCCACTCATTTCAGAGTCCTGCAGCATAGGAATTAGCTTGTCATACACTCTGAAAATGCAGGACCTGATGGGCCAGGCACTCACCACTACAAGTTTACAAATAGTAGTGTATATTTATGTAATAATGAAGAGGCAGCTTTGAATATTGGAAAGATTTGTACATTTGGAATTAGAAAGCCTAAGTTTTAATTCTAATACTACTGTTTATCGCCTGTGCTGCTTCAGACAATTTACTGCCATTTTGGTCTCTCTCTTTCTCTGTCTGTAATTTCTAAGATATCTTCCAGTTCTCAATTAATATTCTTTTTCTGTTATGACTGGAATAATTTGAACCAAATAGCATCATCTTTCCTTATTCCAGAATGTCTTCCCCCATCTCATCTCTTGATAAACTTGTCCTTCAAGTCCCAGCGCAAAACAAACAAAATTAGACTTGCAAATGGATGCCTATACTTCTTATGGTCCCCACTAATCCCTTTGATTCAAAATCTCTGAAAAGTATAAATTCTGAGGTACAACTACTAACTACTAACTACCTCTCATTAGGTAGTTTCCTCTTTTTTAAAAGGCTACTACCACATTGTTGAAAATATTTTATATTCCTTTTATTTTGCTTTCTTAAATTCTATTGATTGATTTCTTTTAACAAGCATCCTTCTTAAAAAATGTGCAACTTTCTTCTAGGAGTTGATGAGGTATAGAGAAATAAGGAAGGGTATGGATGGGAGGCCCCACTACCACTACTCTAGCACCTTTGCTAACTGAAGTTCTTTCTTGCCTTGAGTGAAAATTTAAATATGATACCTCTTGAGGTGGGGATCAATCTCAGCAAGGCTAGCCTGGACCTCTAGGTGGGTACAGGTAATTGTGAATACCTGACTGAACCCAAGAACTGAGTTGTGGGAGCATTCGACAGAGAGACACAGCTGTGAAATCTTCATGTCACACATTACTGGAATTCATCAATTATTTGGACCCAACAACCAATCACTCAAAATGTTTTCTTTCCCACAATGAAGTATGTTGACTTTTAAGGCAATAATTGAATTTCTAATTTCTTCCCTGAATAATCACTAGAACCCAAATCAAATAAAAAATGTGCCCTCTTTAGAGGTTGCATACAGCATGTTATATAAATAACAAGGTAAGAATTGACATTATGCCTTCTATATGGATTTAATCAGGGAGAGGTGCATATGTAATAAATAAAAAGGTTTATAGTGAAATCTAATTAATGTTGTTTGCTAGGGATCATTGCAATTAAATGAAATGCATGAGAGAACATTTTATTGATGTCAGAGAAAGCAATGTATGAGTGATAGAAATTTCCATGCTGTCATAAGTGGCATGGCATTATGAAGGCAGCACCATGGAGAGTTCAATGAGCACTATTTTGATCCCCATGTCTGAGTCCCCTGTTGATCCAATATCAGAAACTTTTAGTAAAGCAAAAGAAAATGAAATAAAACAAGCAAACACCCTACATTGCTGATAAATTATTAAGACCAGAGAAGGAACAAAATGCTTCACTGAATTATGTTATGCTTAGAGTTGGTCAACACTGAAAGACTGTGGGGTCTAGAATATGTGCTGTCAATCAGTCTTTGGCCATTTGGGCAGTTAGAAAAGTCTAGGTCTTGGATCTGGAAGAGACCTCAAAATACCATCTGGTTGATAACTCTGCTGTGAGACTGAGAAAGCTCTGGCTCAGAGATAGAGATGGCCTTACACATGACTTTCAGTTGCTATCTTCTTTGTTTGATAGGCATAGGTGAATAGCAACTTGTGTTGTGTGTACTGAAAATACAAGAAAACTTAGAGGACATCAGCTTCTAGCTGAACCATCTGCTATCTGGGGGACCTTCCAGGTACCTGTAGAGTAACCCTTTCCTATTACAAAGCCATTATCCCACATTGTAAGAGGGCTAAACTTCTTTGGACAAATGTGAGTTATAGCTGTAGCTATTTCTTCCTTTTCTTCCTTCCTTTCTTTTTTCTTCCTTTCCTCCTTTCTTTCCTTTGATCTTCCTACCCTCTTTCCTTTGTTCTTGTCTCTTCCTTTCTGTCTCCCTCTTTTCTTTCTATATCTACATGCATTCAGTATTTATGCACACACATATGCTGTATGTTTATGCAGTATGTATGTATTGTTTATGTTTGGATGTTGTTTATTGGCTACGTGTGTACTACACAGATGCATGGTGTATTGCACATATGTTGATCCTTTTTAAATAAGGTTAAATAGAAAGGCTAATAGACTTCCCTGACTTCAGTCAGGGAAGTTAGAGTTGAAATCTGTCTCAGACAATTAATAACTGGGTGATTCTAGGGATGTCACTTATCCTCCTGTTTGTCTCAGTTGCCTAATCTCTAAAATGGGAATAGAATTAACCCCTACCTGTTGAGTCCCTTTTCCTGAATTCTTTCAGTCTTCCCCAGGTGACCTTGGAGGGGTGGGAGACAAGGATTACAAAGAAGACAAGTACTCCACCAAGATCTCCAAGTGTTCCACTTATTCACCGGAATAAATACCTTTAAATACCTTTCCAGTCTCTAATCCACTCCCACTCCTGTTGTATTTAGTAGAACAAGGCTCTGATGTTCAAAGACACCAGGTGAAGATAATTTACAATGTTCCCATACACAATGGTTCCCAACACCTACCTCCCATGGTTGTAGTGAGAATAATATAAAATAATCACTGTAAAAGTGCTTAGCACAGTCACTGGCAGCCTGGTACATAGTAAGCATTATATCAATATTAACTATTATTCTCTCTCTCTCTCAGTAGGTATGCAGGCATGTGTTTAAGTATATATGCCTATATATTTCTGAATGTACACACATATATAAAAAATACATTTTGTGTATGAATATTTAAGTTATCTTCCAAATCTGAAGTACATGATACTTTGATTTATTTTTATTCATTTATTACATAATATGTTACTGTCTGATAGGCAAATGGGGAAACAAGCTTTTGGTAATTTCTATCTATGCAAACTTGGTACAGCTTATTTAAGTTCTCTTGGCCTCATTTTGTCCTCTATAAAAGGAAGGAGTTGAGCAAGATACCTTTACATTTTCTTGAAATACTAAATAGATAATTTTCCTAATGTTGTTCAGTTGTTTCCCACTTCTGTGACCGCATTTGGGATTCTCTTCCCAAAGATATCCTCTCTAGCCCATTTTAAAGATGAGAAAACTGAAACAAATGGAGGTTAAGTGACTTGCTAGGGTCACACAGCTACTAAGTGTCTGGGGCTGGATTTGAATTCAGGGAGATGAGGTTTCGGGCCCCACATTTTATCCACTGAGTGAAAGATATCTACATCTGTTTGTATATGCATATATGTGTGTATATTGTGGAATATCTGTGTATATACAAACATATATTATATATATATATATAAATGTAGTTATATGTGGATATGCATGTATATATGGATATTCAAGTAAATAATGACATATTAAATGTCTAGAAGTAAATAAGCAAAAGCAATTTAAGCAATCCATTTTCAGTTTTTTAAGATACAAGTAGGGAAAGCTAGGCTCAACCCTCTGGCATTTTTTCTCTTATTGAGGCAGATCACACATGTCAGAGAGGGCTGATCTGCAAAGGACATTTTGAATGGGGATTATGAATGGAAGCATAGAACAGTTGATGCATATGTAACTATAACAACTGACATTTATTTTTTATTTCAGGTTTTACAAAAATATTTTCTCCATAGTATATCATTTGATGGTCTCAACAATACTGCAGAGTAGGTGATATTTTTCTCTCCATTATATAGATGAAAAAATTGAGTCAGCGAGGTTGCTTCAGGAAGTTTAACATTGAATATCTGAAGAAGTACTTGAACCATGGTTTTCCTAAAGAAAAGATCAGCACTTTTTTCACTAGGCCACTTGGTAGTCTCATACATTAATATTAGGGTAATGTGGTTAACAGTCATGAAGCTGGCATGGCAGGAGAGCAGCAGTGTGGCTGGTATGGAATGACCTAGTAATGGTGAGTCAGAAAGAGGGCAAGGAAACAGGAGCCAACTTGGTGAGTCTGAGAGGAAGCAGGAGGCCTGAATTAAAAATGATCTGAGAACAGCTCCAGTGTGATGGGTTTGGGTCAGTCAATCTGGGGGAGGGGGAGGGAATTAAAAAAAAATAAAATAAAGCAAAAAGGGAAGGGAAAACAATAGCAACAATAAACCAGCCTTTCCTCAAGTAACTTATTCTTCTGAAAATGGGATCCAACCTAGGTGTGGAAAAATAAACTAAGCATGTCTACAAAAGACAGACAAAGTCATTAACATTCCAATATCATTTTCTCAAGGAAATAGAATGACTTTAATCCTGAGAAAATATTTGTTTATTGCTAGGCTGCCTGAAGTTTGGTTTCTCTTTCTCCCTTGGCTGTGAGAGGCTTCTTCAGAGAGATGCTTTACACAGGTATTATAATAACAGCTATTTCCAGGATTAGCTCTGCCCTCATGTTTTACATACCCATTCAAAGCCACAGGTGCAAACATTTGCCTGTCAATTATTAACAGTCAGCAAGATATGGCTTCAAAGCCTCTTTTCCCCCAAGAATTCACCAAATGGGGGGGGGGGTAGAGGAACAAAGAGGAAATTATATTTTATGCATAAGACCCATCAAGATATGATTCCAACATAAGAGAAAATGCATTATAAAAGAGCACTGATTATTAATAAAAGTTGTCAGCAAGCAAAATTTAGGACTTATTACAATAGTGTCACAAATTAATTCACCAAGACAAAGTTATAAAGTCTAGCTACTGAATGAAAATCAGAAATGCCAGAACTCAGATTGGTTTTCTAGTCATTGAGAAGGATGAGCAATTATACATCTCCAACTGTGTGCTAATCACTTTGCAAATATTGTATCATTTGTTCTTCATAACTACCCTGAGAGGGAGGTACTCTTTTTATCCTTATTTTATCAATGAGGAAACTGAGGCAGATAGTGGTTAGATGATTTTCACTGAGGTAGTCATTAAGTGCCTGAAAGCCAGAATTGAACCCAAATTTTCCTGACTTCAGGTCCAGCTTATCTATCCATTGTGTCACATAGCTGCCTCTTAATTATAGATAGAGGGCTGTCCTTCATAGCAGATAGACCTGCAATCATATCCTTTTTCTGACATATACTAGCTGTGAGACCCAGGATAAATCATACAATCAGAAACATAGAGCATAAAACGAAATCACTCGATTCAATCCTTTCATTTCTGAATTGAGCAAACTGAGACCCCAAAACTTGCAGGGAGTTTATAGAGGCTGATCCTGTTGATTTTAAATCTAGCCCTTTTTTTAAAAACCAAGATATTTTTCCCTCTATAAACAATTCTGGGATTGGAAGAAAGAAAAACTAGATAGGCACATTCATCTGATAAAGCCCACTCTTTTAATTCCCCATTTCAAGATGCAAATTACACATTTCATTTTCAGATGTGTTCCTATCCTTTGAACCATCTTTAGTATAAACGAAACAGAATCTCTAGCCAGTTCTTGTGTGATGGCATGGAAAGCACCCCATTTAAATATGTTCCATTACCTGGACAATTCTCTGATTGGCTGAATCATCATAATTTTCTAAAGGTTGGCATTGCAACAAGCACTTAGAGATTAGTATGGAATTGTGATAACAATCTAGGCTCCAAAGAACAAAATTTCAAATCTTGCTTCTAATATGTACTGTGAATTTAGGAAAGTCACCCAGCCTTAATTTCCTCTTCTGTAAAATTTGGAGAAGTAATATAGGGCCATCCTAAATATCTCTTTTAAGAACTTTAGAATTAAAAAATAATAATTTAAAAGAATTGATTGTGTATCATGGGAGATATTTGCATAGGATTGCCCCACATGACATGCCCCTCAAAGTAAATGTGAGATATATGTTTAGAGTAAACACTTTTAAGGGTTCACATGGACTATCTTTGTCTGATGTGGGATAAACCATTCAAACTCATATTGGTCTGATCAGCCACAGTCATACACACTGCAATTTGTCTCTATCACAGTGATGTCATTTTACTCTTCATCCATAACAGACAAGAATTAACCAAAATTAGGAGATAGTAGGCAGCCCTTTGAATTATCTTTCAGTACTTTTCCCTTAATTTTACAGAAGTTAAGAGAGAGACAGAGAGGAAGCATTTTCCCTAGAGAAAGTAAGAGAGACATTCTTCAAATGAATCCCTTGACATTTATGCAAATACTCTTTCCCAGAGTTCTACCTTTCTCAGACCAGGTTGAATTTTGATCCTGGGGTAGAAATTTAGCAAGCACAAGAGTTAATACATAGATTGCCCCAGGAGAATAAAAAGAGAAGAGAGCTATGAAGAAGATGAAAAGCAAAAGAGAAAAAAAGGTTTAGTTGGGGAGAGAGGGGTCCCTAAGAACAATGGATTGGAACTTGTTCACATTCTCTCTCATCTTCCTTTCCCTGAAGAAATTCCCAGCCTGTCTTGGTCCACCTTGTTTCCCTATTGCTGATTCTTATGCCTTACATCTTGTTCCTTCCTAAACATCACACCTCTCTATAAGTATCAATAATTCTTTCCATCAAGGGCCAGCATTATTGGCTTTCCAAAATGTCAAGCTTGAGGAATCATTTTTAAATCTACTTGATGAAAAAGATGAATAGATAGATAGATAGATAGACACATAGATAGATAGATAGATGATTGACAGATAAATAAGAGAAAGAAAAAAGAAACAGAGAGAGCGAGGAAAAAAGGAAGATTCAAAATTCTACTGTTGGTTAGATAACTTCTATCATACCTTCTACCTCTGAGATTCTATCATTCAGACATAATAGTAACTGATACTTTTTCCCAATCAACTGATTGTTTCCTTTATTCTCTCTTCCTTAGTAGTTCATGTAATGATTTTAATGCAAAGCTGTAGTAGTTCATGTAATGATTTTGTTTTTATATTTTTTATTTTCCCCTAGATCTGTCCCATTCACAGTGAACATTTCTTGCAAAATTAATTAGTTATTTAAATTAAAAAGTTGGTATGGAAGGCAGTTCAGCAAACTAAAATCATAGAATTGGAGTCTCAGAAACTATCTTGCGCTGTTTTCTCATTTTCAAGATGAGCAAACTGAGGCCCAGACTGGTAAAGTGACAAGATAATATAGAGCTTGAAGGCAGACTGAAGGTCATCTGTCTAACTCCAACGTTTTGCAGGTAAAGAAAGGGAAACCTATTGTGTCTTCTAATTTCAGAGTCCGCTTTTTGCTTTTTTGAATGTTAATTGTTGTTGTTCATTTGTTTTGTTTTGTTTTCTGTACTAACATTAACCTATGAATCAACTATATCTGAAAGTATATTTCATGTTCTAAGATTATGATGCCCATCTCTGCAAAGAAAACAGATTTTTGTTATCTCATCTGTACAGCCAAGCTTGGTTCTTCAAGATTAGTTGTCCTTTTATTACTCTACATCATAAATTACAAGTCCCTTGTTTGATTTGAAGGTCCATTTCTTCCTGCTCGCTCCAGTTGGCGCTACTTATCTTGGTCAGGACTTGCCTAAGGCACCAGGATTTTGATATTTACTCTGCTGCTCTTCCCCTTACTTCATGCCTGGTCTAAGCATCTCTGGACTTAATAAATATGTATCTATGGAAAGGGTGATGTCTAGCTGAAGGCAATAGGCTTCCTAATCTAAGCCATTTTATTCAGGATTACATTACAGAAGTGGCAAGGATCTTAGAGGTCTAGTTCAATGGTTCACTCTACATATGAGACAACAGAAATGTGAAATTACTTTTCCCACTCAGGAGAAATGTGAATATCAGATCAAGGACCTAAAACTACTTCCTTTTACTCCAAACCCATTTTTTCCCATTATAATGGGTCTTTTCCCATATTCTTTATGCCCAAGTATTTTTAAGTAAGGGGTAGGGAAACTTTTCTCTGACAAAACTTAAAAATTAGACTATCTTTGGTTTAACATTTAATTAAATCATCCCTAAAAAGTTTCTAGATTTGATGAATTTTGAGTCTAGCCTGCAGTGGTGGCCTTGGAAGCACCAATCCAAATGGTTTCAAGGGTTTTATAAAACTCTGGGTCCGACATTCCCTACCCCTGATATACAGAATGGAGAGAACTGATCATGGGCTTTCCTGACTGTGAAGTCTGCGGCATCCTTTTTTTCACCCTAAAGCTGAATGGATGTTTTTTTTTTTTTTTTTTGTGAAGCCATAAACTCTTTCTTATCTTTCTTCTATTTCCCTTTCTTTAAAACCCTTGTTTTTAGTGGAGCTCATACTCCTGATTTCTTATTCTGCAGGCATCCTTGCACCTCACACAGCAATTTACCCACTAAAGAATTCCTTATCACTCCCACTTCCTTACAGCTAGGCCAGGCCTTTCTAATTAGGACAACACCAAGAGGGAAAACATCTGGGCTGCCAATACTGTTAAGCAGCTACTCACAGAAAGGAACTGAAAAGAGCTTTCCAACACTTTAAATGTGAGAGGGATTAAAGGAGAATTTGTTACCAAAGTCTCCTTGAGTGGTCCTTCAGGCAGTAGGCCCACTAAGTTTGACAAGAGTGGGAAAGAAAGGGAAAACCAAGAGTTTATTTCTATCAATACTTCCTCTTGCCCTTTGTCTATGTCAAGTCCCCTAACCTCTCTTCACTTCAGTTTCCCTCTATGTAAAGACAGATGGACAAAATGCTGTGATCATTAGAGCTTTTCTTTTGCTATTACATTCATTAACATTAAGACTAACAAATAAGACCAGAATAATAGTATATTAGTATTCTCAATATCATAGAATATTATAGTATTATAGCCTGTATAGTTTGACATGAATTCTAAGGGAGTAGAATGAAATGATTGCTAACCCCCAAAGACTAGGTTTTTTTTTTTTGACTCTGTCCAAGTTTCCATACTTCACTCCCCAAGGGACTCCTCTGGATTCATAAAAACAGAATCTACCTTGGGCAATCTACCTCCACTTAATCCCACAATGCCTTGCAAAAAAACAAAAAACAACAACAAAAAAAAGGCAGAATCTATCCTTGGTTCCAAAGACCACAGTGGGATTTTCTTTTTCTCTCTCTCACTGCCCTAGTCCATGAATAAATCTTCAAAAATCTAGTGAGGGAGGGGTGGCTAGATGGCTTAGTGGATAAAGCACTGGCCCTGGAGTCAGGAGTACCTGGGTTTAAATCTGGTCTCAGACACTTAATAATTACCTAGCTGTATGGCCTTGGGCAAGCCACTTAACCCCATTTGCCTTGAAAAAAAAAACAAAAAAAACCCTAAAACAGAAATCTAGTGAGGGAGGAGGAAACTTTAGTTGATGATTATGTCTAAGGTCAACAGGGTATCTATTGTAAAGTGTATTCAAGGTATAATATAGGTATGACAATAAAATGGCTGTTTATTTTGCAAACAGAGAATATTTACTATAATCAAAAGCAGCATCATGTAATCTTTGGAATATTGAAAGTGTGGAGTGAGAAAGGTCCTGCTTTTTACATTTACTATATAGCCATAGCCTATTCATTTAAACTCTTGAACTCAGTTCACTCAATTTTAAAATTAGAGAATTCAACTGTATGACATTAAAGTTGGCATTCTAACTAAATCTGACTTCCTTACTTGAAAGACTTAAGATACACATTCACATATATAGAAAATATAAAGCAATAAGATTTTATCTGTTTGTTATACAGTTCTGGGGTAGAATAGTTAAAATAACTCTGGTGATGTGATTAACAAACTGGAACTGTTAATTTGAATTCCCCTCAGATTTGTACTGGTAGAACAATTCACAAAGTCAAATCTCTATCCATACAGATATGGGTTGTTATCTCATTAGCTGAAAGAATGATCTTATTGGTGGTCATTTCCTCTGAGAATCATACTGTTATGGGAATCACATCCCATTGGAAAGGTAAACACCCAACTCTGGGACTCCTAAACTCTTGAAGTTATGAGATATAAATGTCTATTTTTCAAGATAAAAAGAGTGATCACATTTGCTTTGGAAAGGAAATAGAAATAAAGAAGAAGCAAAGCATTTCAGGTTCAGCACCCCTAAGCAAGAATATGCCAGGGACTAAGCAGAGCAGTAAGTCAAACACTGGGCATGCAATCAAGAAGACCTGACTTCAAATCTTCCCTCAAACACTTACTAACCATGGGGCCCCTAGTCATATCTCCTATCCTCTTACTACTTCAATTTCCTCTTCCATAAAATGAAGGGGTGGGGGCAGCTAGGTGGCACAGTGGATAGACTACTGGCCCTGGAGTCAGGAGGACCTGAGATCAGATCCAGTCTCAGACACTTAAAAATTATCTATCTGTGTGACCTTGGCCAAGTCACTTAATCCCATTACCTTAAATAAATAAAAATTTAAAAAAATAAAATAAAATGCATTATCGAGAGGATTAATTAAGAAAATATTTATAAGGCACTTTGAAAACCTTGAAGAGTTTTATAAATGGTATTATTATAATGATAATGATGATGATGATGATGATTAACAAATGACAACTAAGCAGTGCTCTTAGAGAGAGAGTATTCAGCACAGAGTCAGGAAAATGAGTTCAAATCCGACCTCAGACATTTTCTAACCATGTATTCTTGGGCAAACTAATTCACTTATGATTGCCTCAGTTTCCTCATCTTTAAAATAGGGGAAATAGTATCACATTTTACAGTTTATTATGATCTTGTGATTACCAAGTGAGATAATACTTGTAAAATACTACATAAGACTTCAAACATTTTAGAAATTCTAGCTATTATTAGACAATTCTTTCTCTTTGCAAAGCATTTAAAAACACTGGATTATTTGAGAATGGACACAAACCTATGAAATAGCTATTTTAAATAATCCTCAAATGTTTGTTGCACTAAACTGAACTAGGAATATTATGTATGATTTGGAGTACTGCTATATAGAAAAGACTTTAAAGAACTAGAAAACCCACCCAAAAATGCACTAATTCATTAAGCCAATTAATATGTATTAAATACTGACCATGTGTCAGATACTGCAATAAATCTAAAAATGGCTGAATAAACAAACAAGCAAAAATGTTCTGCTCTAAAGGAGTTCACAGTTTGATATGGGAAAAACAAAGCAAGATATATAGAAGATGTATAGAGGTTACTCTCAGAAAGAAGAGATGAAAATTAAGGAGGATTGCAAAAGTTTTCTTCCAGAAGGCAGAATTTAATTGAGACTTAAGGAAAGTCAAGAAATTTAGGAAGAGTAATATAGATAAAGACAGATAAATTAGATGATAGACATGGATTATATATAGATATAGATATATAGATATATGTATATGTGTCTGTGTGTTGATATAGAGATAGAAACATGGATTGATTTAGAAAGATACATGTGTGTATGTTTATAGACATGTATAGACATGCATACGTGTGTGTATGTCTGTGTATATTTATCTTTATATAGATATATGTATTGTATATGAGCATGGGCAAAGATAGGAACACATGCATATGTTTATATGTCAGTATTGTAGCTAGAGCTAGATGTCTAGATTGATAGCTATAGCTATATAGAGATATATGTATAGAGATATGTGCATTATGAACATGTATACAGATGTGAACATATGTCAGTATTGTAGCTAGAGCTATAGATATCTAGACTGATAGATATAGCTACATAGAGATATATGTATAGTAATAGATATGTGTATTGATTAGCACACATTTCTGAATAGGTAAGTCTACATATCTGTAGATAAATAAATACAGACTTGGAAAGGTCTATATCTAAATAGGTATGCATTTATATATATATGCATGTGTATATGTGATTGTATTGTCTATATGACTGTGTATGTATATATAGATATAGAGATATCACTCTATTTTTGCATGTATCTAAACCTATGTTTGAGTATATATATCGATATATGTATGTGTGTGTGTTCATGTGTCTCTGCTTATGTGTATGACTATCTTTATACGTATATGTATGCAAGTGTGTATATAAAGAACACACCAGAGAAAATGCCCAGAATTAGAATGTGGAGCATCCTATAAAAAGAAGATCAGGAAAACTGTAGTCCTTGTTGTGCGGAACATGTAAAAGAGATTGAGGCATAGGAATCAATCAATAAGCATTTATCAAAGTCTACTATGTGGTAGGCACCATGATAAGCACTGGGGATACAAAAAGAGACAAAACACAGTCCCTGCCCTCGAGGAGCTCACAATCCAAAAAAGAAAGAAAACAAGAGAAGAAATATAAACAAACATATGTATTATATCTTTATATCAATATGTATATATATTTATATATAAGCATATACTATAAATAGGAAACAATCAACAGAGGTAAGGCCCTGGAAATAAGAGGGGTGGGAGAAAATTTAAAAGAAGAAAAGGACCAGGTTATTATGGGCTTTGGAAATCAGAGGATTTGATATTTGATTCTGGAAAGAATAAGAAGCTACTGAAATTTATTTCATTGTAATTTATTGTGAAATACTAAATTATATAGCTCAAACAAAGATGAATAACATGCATTACATATCTTCAAGGGTTTGCAATCTGATTAAGGGGGAAAAAGATGTGCAATCACATAGTCATAAAAAGAAATTAGGACAGGTATGCATAGGAGAAATAGAAGCAAAATGGGAATTAGATCAATTTTTTGATGCTTCATAGGATAGCCCATAGTTCTGAAAGTCATATAATTAGTGGATCATAATTATATAGTGCTGTAAGGCATATATAATGTTTTCAAATCAGTTTAAGTCTCAGCACAATCATGAGATACTTGTTCTTTTTTCCCCTTTTTTTACAAATGAAGAAACTCAATACTTCCAAAGACCAAGTCCTTTCTCATGGTCATAGAAGTAGTGAGCCTCACTTGCCCCTTCAAGTTAATTGGAGATAAATCATACAAGCATATAAGAATATGATATTTCTTAAATTTGTCCCCTTGGGTACATTCCAGTTGTTACCCATCCACATTCATGCACATATTGTTTCGTGATTAGTATAGTCTCCCAGTCTCATTTCCTCTCTAAAGCATCATAAAGGAAAATGGCAAAATCTTCTCAATAATGGAAATGAAACTCTGAGACGTCCACTAGATAGGAAAGGACAAAACTGCTGACCTTGAACCTCTATTCTTGCCAGATTGGTCAAAATACCAATTTTCTTAAAAGTACATAGAGGGCAGCTAAGGGGGTGCAGTGGATAGAGCACTGGCCTTGGAGTCAGGAGTACCTGAGTTCAAATCTGGCCTCAGACACTTAATAATTACCTAGCTGTGTGGCCTTGTGGCCTTGGGCAAAGCACTGGCCCTGGAGTCAGGAGTACCTGGGTTCAAGTCCAGCCTCAGACACTTAATAATCACCTAGCTATGTGACCTTGGGTAAGCCACTTAACCTCAGTGCTGTGTGCACCCCCCCCATCCCTATGACTAAGGAAAAAATCGACTATTACTTGACTTGCTCCCTATCCTTCAAACTCCTTAAATGTAGGCATCCAGCAACTACGCTTTCTTTCAAATAAACAAACAATTATTAAGGATTTTTATATACAAGGTACTATCCCAGGACCTTGATATACAAAGAAAAAATGAAAACAGTCCCTGAACTCCAGGATCTTACATGATCCTGAGTGGAAACAATGTATAGGTGGATAAGTATATGCAAAATGTGTGCATGTATACCCCCACCCCCACATATAAATATATTTACATACATATACACATACATCTATTTATATACCCACACATATGTGTATAAAAATGTATATACACATATAAAATAGGTTTTTAATGTCTATATATTAGTATGGAGGCAGATGTAGTTGTAAAATTATATTTATATCAATATATGCATTATATAGAACTCAAAATAATTCTGAAGCAAAATTCTAATTGGGGAAAAATCCAAAGGAAGGGTTGTTGTTGAAGATGGCACCTGAGATGAGCATTAAATACAGTTATTACAAGAAATTGAGTTGAAAAATGAGAGTACTCCCAAGTTTAAACTTCTTAATTACCATTTGTTAATGAATAGAACAATAAATGAATGAGGGTATAGATCATTCAATGAAACAGGCTATTTTCTTTAAGGAAACAAAGGAGATAAATAGTAGAAAGAAGCCCATATTTGAAGTCATGAGATTTGGGTAGGGATTCCAACTGATACTTATTAGTTCTGTAACTTTGCAAACTCAACTTCTTTCTCTGAGTATATTTTTATACCGATAAAATAAGACTCTTGGAGTTCACATTAAGCTTCATAACACAAAAAAACCATCAGATTAATCCATGTTAAGAAAACAATAATTTCAGGACTGGGGTGGGAATGAAAACACAAGTTGTAACACAAGCTACTGCACAATGGCAAGGCATGTGGGGAACTTGGAATGTAATTTCAAATTGGGGAAGCAAATATTATCCTACCTTGTCATTCTTATAAACTGGGTATGAATCTTTACTGCTATATTTGCTGCTAAATAATCTGAAAAAAAATCACAAATACTACCAACAAGTTTGGTGCCCTGGCACAAACATCCCCCATTCCTCCCGTTATCCTGCTTTAATTATGGTTCCACTTAATAATTGCTAGCGTTCTTCCTTTTCAGTTCTAAATGCTATTTGATTGATTACCAACTTATATTTTTGAAATTACCCATTGTGTAACACACAAACACACACGAACACTCAAATCAACAAAAAGAAAAATTTAATCCTATTATCAGAAAACTGACTTTCAATTTCAATTCAGAAATAACATAGAGAAGAATGTAAGAGCTACTCTTGGTTGGACATGTTTAGATTTTTTTTTTAAATGTCATCTCTCTGAGAGTCATTTTCAAATGGAAAGTAAGGAGCAACTAGGTGGTCCAGTACGTAGAGCACCAACCCTGGAGTAAGGATGATCTGAATTCAAATCTACCCTCAGACACTTACTACCTGGGCAATGCACTTTATCCTGATAGCTTCCAAGAGAAAAAAAAATAGAAGGGAAGATTTTGAATTTAAACTTTCTCCTAGTGAACGAGATTTACCATCAAACAAAAACAGACATGAAAAATGTGTCTTGTGTTATTCAAACTTTGGTCATAGTAAATGATTGGTAAGATACTTAAGAAGGTAGGTTAGATATGCAAACAACTGAGGCTTCTAAGTCGTTTAAAAAGGGCACATGGATTGAAAAGGCTTCAGGTCAATCCTATCTACTCTCATTTGACTATTTACACTTTTTGTAATTTTTATTTTATTAAAATTTATGGAATAAAATGAAGATTTCTATAACAATACAACAAAAATATGATTGTATATGAAACTATAAATCTACCATGAACAACTTGCTATTCCTTTCAAATATATAACAATATTTTCATGTAAATTCTTTCTTTTTTCCCCTGTTCTTCTGCCCTAGAAATGACTACCATTGGACCCAAATAGGTGTATATAGGTGTGTGTGTATGTGTATGTGTGTGTGTGTGTGTGTGTGTGTATGTACAATTATTCTATACATGCTTATATTTATCAGTGCTTTCTTTGGATACAGATAACATTTTTCTTAATATGTTCTTTATAGTGAAATTTGATATGTACAATAGAGAAAATAACTTATTTACTCCATCATTCTTAAAACAATATTGCTGTAACTGTATACAATTTTCTCACTTATCATTATTTCATGCAAGACTTTTCATGTTTTTTCTAAAGTCATTGAGTTCATCATTTCTTATAGCATAATAATATTAGATCACATTCATATATCACAACTTTTTAGCTATTCTCCAATTGAAGGGGAGTCACTACAGTTTCCATTTCTTTGCCATGATAAAGAAAGCTGCTATAAACATGTTAGAACATATAAAGTTTTTGCCTCCCTCCCCAATCATCTTTGGAAACAAACCAAATTGTGGTATTCCTGGGTCAGAGTATAGGTAATTTAATAACTCCTTGTGTATAATTCCATATTGCTCTCCTAAATATTGAATCATTTTACAATTTACAAAGAATGAGTGTCCCAATTTTTCTATATCCTTTCTAACATTTATCATTATTTACACTTTACTTCTTTCTTTTATCAAGACCATTGAATAATATTGTTTTCTTCCCATTGCAAAGTTTGTGAGAGATGCAGCAATGACAACTTCAGGGGGGAAAATTCTTTCTTTTACTCATAAAGAAGATAATTGCATGTGTAGCTTTAGTCTGTGTTGTTCTCTTAGACTCCCGGGCAATATTTCCCAGCCCCTTTTGAAAGCAGAAACTGGACCCACCAAATGGAGACTTCTGCTATGATGCCTCATTCTCTTGAATACTCCCTTAGAAATAGGACAACCAGAATGATAAGCAACTTGAGACTCATCTTAGGATCTTAGGAGTATGATTCATTCTAGAAGAATGAACTCCATATCCCACTGCTACTGGGAAACTCTATTTTATTTTTTATTTCTAAGGTTGTATGAGTTTGACCAGTTAATGCCCCCTCCATCAGGTCTTATAACTTTACAGAAACTGTATCCTACTTTTAATATTATAAAAGTATATTCTAGCAATCTCTAACTGAATAGAAGTTTCCTAATGGCATATAACTAATTAATCAACTAATTTATTAACTAAGCAAGTCAATGAATGAATTGACATTTTTTCCTGACATATTTTACAAAGTGATGTGCTTTGACTTTTGTTTTTCCTTGGTTGTTTTTTTCCCCTTGTCATAAATCTAGTTTACATAGTCTCTCTAATCTCTTTCTGACCATTGAGTGCCTCAACCCACTGTAATAGCATGAAAAATGTTTTGCTTCATGGAAGAAAATGATTTATTTAAGAACGTTAAGCCTATTCCCACTTCAACTGTGGATGCTAGTGAAGTGACTTATGAGACAGTCTCCATTTAGCAACATTTTCTGTCCTTATTAAAGTTCTCCTTGGACAAATCAAGGATCTAAAAATAATCTGCTTTATCTATTGATTTCTACTCCCTACCTCTCCTGTAATGCACCCCTTCTATGATGATAAAATATTCTTTCTTTTTTTTCCTCTCAAAGGAATGGATTTAGATAATGCAGCTAATACCTAACCTACACAGTGAATATCCTGGAACAGGAACAAATTTAGTACAGCTTCTGAATGCATACAGAAAAAAATAGGGAAAAATAGCTTACTTACCCTGCACTTTCAACTTTTAGAAACATAAGAAACTTTGGATCTAAAATGGAGCTGAAAAATGATCTACCAAATCTTTCATTTTTCAGCTGGGTAAAACAAGATCCAACAAAGTGAACAAGCACCAACAGGAGAGTGATGAAATGTGAATCTGAACCCAGGTCATCTCACTTTAAATCCCCTTCCCTTTCTGCCATCTCAAACCTAGTGGCATTTCCCCTCCTTTACTATCTGCATTCTTGCTTGGTCTAGCTTTTTGTTTAATTTAGTCAGACTTAACGTGCATCCTGAGAAGTTTATCTCAAGTAAACAGAACAGAGTAAAGCAACTCACAGAACAATTTTGCTAAAAAAAATTCTGCACATACAAAGAAATTCTCTGTATTTTATCTGAGGTCTTAATTGGCATGCAAGTATAAAAATTCAATCACTTATTTTCTCTAGTGTTCGTTTAGGGATGGCCAACTACTTAGCCTCATTCAAGACTAAATTCAAAAGGAGAGTTCTAATTTCTTTGATAAATATAACCCATTACATCCAATTGATCTTATCAGCTAGCTGAGCATACTGTTACTGGAAATTTTCTTTTCAAATGCTTACAGAATTGCAATATTGGTGTCTTCCTAACTGTAAAGATGTTGCAAATCGAATTCTTGGAGCTATTCTGCATAAAATTTGCATTTTTTAAAATTCACTTCCAAATATAGTGTGAATTTCTTTATTGTGTTATCTCTCTCTATTTAAACAAATCTAGAAATCATAAAACACTTGAAAAAAACAGTCATTCTTTTCTTCAATTTTGGTAGTAACTATTTCATTTCCATTAGCTGACTGAAACTAGTCACAGCTTTAGAGTTTAAGAAGATAACTATGCAATGCCATGTTAAATATGAAAACAAGTAGAAGTAATGGCTTTGTTTTATATAGTATTCCCTACGTTCATTTTCCAATAAAGCATGTCTGATCATAGGGAAGTAAAAGAAATTCTTCACTCATTTATTCATTCACTCATCATATATTCATTGTATTTGTTATGCTACAATCTCCGTGTACTTTTCTGTTGTTCAAGGTATTGTTGGCGTATACCTTTCTGCCTTTCTCAAAAAAAGAGTTTAAAAGGGGAACAAATCCCCTGTTATTTAATTTTTACTGTCCAATGAAAATTTCATTTTGCCCAATCCACCTCCTAAAGAAAGAAAATGTTTGGTTAAGATTAGTATATTTAGATGCTTGTATGTTAGGAATTTATAAATTTCTTCTTTAAAGTTAATGGGACTTCTGGATTCAGATTCAAGATGCTAGAGTAGATAAAGTATTCAACTGAGAACTTCCAAAATACCTCTCTGAACAACTACCAAAATAATTCGTCAAATTGAATTTTGTAGGGACAGAACCAACAAAAAGTCAAAGTGATTCATTCAGCATAAGACAACATAAGAAGTTGCAAAGAGAGATCTGTCACACAGAAGAGGCTGACCCAGAGTCCATTGGGATTAATGACCATTGAGAGGACTAGATAGTGGTTACAGAGTAGCTCTATGTAGGAATTCTTGAGGCAAATAGTCAAACAGAGAAGCAAGGGGACACTCATGTTAGTAATGGATGCAGGACCAAATGCTGTTGCAACTCAGACATCTGTATCTGTTTCTGAGTTATAGTCTAAAGCTAGAGAGGAGCACTTTCAGTCAAAAAGTCAAAGACCTGATGGTAGTATTATTCCTAGTCCTGAGAAATTAAAGACCTTGGAGAATAGTATTATTTCTAATCCCAAAGGAAGAAGTGTCCTGAGCCAGAGAATCAAATGCAATCCCAAAATATTTGGAACCCTTCATGGGTAAAGTCTAGAGTGTAGACAAAAAAAGCAATGAACACAATTCTTGTTAGATTCATTGGAAACACCAAAAACTTCCAAATCCCAGAAAGTAGTTCTGAAGGCAGTAATGCAAAAAAACCTGAAGCTTGAGGCAGATCCCATCCCCTCACAACAAATAAAATAGAAACAAGCAAGGCTTGCCCTCAACGAGCTTGCAATTTAATCAAGAGGACAAATCTATTTTAGTTTTAGGTACTTTTTGTAGCTTTTCCCTTAGTCGTCTTTCCTTCCTTCCTTCCTTCCTTGCTTCCTCTCTATCTTTCTCTTTATTTGCTTTTCTTTCCTTCTTTCTTTCTTTCAGAAGAAGGGATCAAAATGAACTATCCTCACAGATATGAGTCAACTGTGGCCTGGTCTTTAATAGTCAGTAATGGCTATACATACATGGATTCCTAATTTCCAGGAGTATTGAAATAAACAACAAACTCTCTCATATATCATTTCTAAGGCTATCTTTTTTTTATTTTAGGTACAAAAGGAGTTTTAAGGAGAACTTCTGGGGTCACCTATCAATTAGAGTAAGTCTAAGTGAGCTATAAAGTTATGGGTTAGCCTTGGAATTTTGTTGACTCTTACCCAGAATGAAATTTCTTATGAAATATTTATAATTAGAATATTAAAGAGAGGCAATAGAATCATTTCCCCTCAATAATGAGAGTGCTTTAAAAAATACTGATAACTATGTACAAGTGCATCCATACTCTGGTTTGGTAGCTTAATCTTTATAATTTCATATGAAATATTACCTCCATATCATGATGAAATAACTCACAGAATTACATGATTATTACAAAGCACCATGCACTGTGAGCTTTTAGGAAACTTACAATTTTCTTCCTGAATTATTTCCAAAGCAATCTATATGATGTTAATCATGATAATGATGAAGAGGAGAAGGAGAAAAGGGAGAAAAGGAGGGGAGAAAAGAAGGAAGAAGAAAGAAGAAGAAGAAGGAGGAGGAGGAGGAGGAGGAGAAATATAACAACCAAATAACTATTAACAATTTCATGCTGAACATACAAAGATTGGAATAGTTAGATATGAAAAAATATGAAAAATTTAATTTTTAATTTAAAACTAACAAAACCCTTTTTGCCATTAAAAGTTTATGCAAACAGCTAATAATTGATTATCTTCATCTGTAAAGAAAACATCTGGAAACATTTGAGGTATTTTTCTAAAGTTTCAACTTTTCAATAAGTCTCAAATAAATTGAGTGTTTTATGAATTATGATAAACATTGCTGAACTGAGAAGTGGAATTATACTGGAAATATAGAAATTTTCAAAAGCAGATAGAATGCTACAACATAGATTTTTACCATACTATGGAAACTTAAGAAATTAGTCTAAGAGAGAGAAAAGCATTCTTGAATGACCAGGAAAATTGACAAAATAATATTCCATGGCAGTGGCAAGGGGGCTCAGAGGATAGAGCACTGATCCTGGAGTCAGGAGTACTTGAGTTCAAATCTGGCTTCAGACACTTAATTACCTAGCTGTGTGGTCTTGGGCAAGTCACTTAACCCCATTTGCCTTGGAAAAAAAAATAATATTCCATTGAACCCTATGTCTCCAATCAAGGCTAGAATAAACAAACTTTTGTCAAAAGTGTTCTTATTATCCAAAGTGATAAAAGTGTAATTTGTTCACATATTAAGAAGTATGACTTAATATTTTGTGCGTTCATTTCCAAGTAGTATTTAAAAAGGTTATAACACATTCTTATTACACATTAATTTTAATGTTTTGTTTATTTTATGCCAATAAATTTACTATCTTTATTTTGTCCTTTTTAATTCACACAATGCTGCATGAACAGAGTTATATATATATATATATATGCATATATATATATTATATATATTGAAATAGGAGGAAAGCACACATAAAAAGGATTGAGATTCTTAGGCAATGCTTCATGTAAGAGATGGAACATCTTCTGACCAAGGACCCCTGAAAGAAGCAAAGTATGCTAATAATTGTCAAAGTGAAGGAAGTGAAATCTGGACATGGAAAAGCACAGACCTGGGAGACAGAGCCAACTTCACAGAACAGCAAGCAAGACAGTTTGATTATCAGATAGAGAGTATTGAGAGGGGATGAAATAGTTAATCTTGGGTCAGATGGTAAAATGATTTAGATGTCAAATGGAGATATTTGCATTTTATCCTAAATGCTATATTTCACCCATTTACAGAAACAAGGGTTTGCCTCCTCCAGATATTTTTCATCTAGATAAGAGACCATTCTTTGTCTCATTTTCATATCTAACTTTAATCACTAAATGGACATTGCTTCAATGAAACCCAGACCTGTTTAAAGACTTTTGCTTGATTAAAAAGGCCAAGCTCTCCCACAGCATGCAGGGCCATCTCCAGTTATCCTGATCTATCTATATCTTGCCACTGGATCCAGATGGCTCCAGAGAATGAATCGAGATTGGTGAATTGGAAAACACTCCCTTGCTTAAATCCTATTCACTTACATGTCAAGGAATCATCTCCCTGATGTCAAGGTCCTCTTTGAGAAGGAAGGACAAACAACAGACAGTAAATGCAATAGGAAGCCATTGAATTTTCTTGAGGGATGAAGTGACAAGATCAGACTTGTAATTTTAAAAGATTATTTCCTCAGCTCTTGGGACAAAGCATTAGAATTCACTAGGTCCTACATACAGCATTGTCTCCCTAGATTGATATAGTTTGGGTCCTGCAATGGAACTCATTTGCATACTTAGGTAACCATTTTTCTCAGAGATAATTGTAAATTAACATTATTTTGATAAAGGAAAGATCATTCATTCCAAATCTATTTTGAAAATGACTTAATACTACTGCCAACTTTAAGATTATAAAGAAAATCATTATGTATAGTCATGAATTGAACATTTTAGAATTCTGGGTTTCTAAGTCTTTATCTTGCAATCTGTGACACTAGAGAAACTCATTGATTTAAGCTCTCTATGTCTTTAACCTGAAATCAAAACCTATAAATCTAAAGTCAATCATATCTTCAGTGATATTTAGAACACTACTCTCATCACTCTATTGAATTAGTCTCTCTGTTAAGAGGCTTAACATAAATAGCATCAAGGAACTGGAAATAGATCAAGAGGTAGTAGTGGACATGGTGAAACATGACTTTTGGATTCAAAAAGCTGAATATTTGGGCTAAATACAATTCTTTTCCATATGAAAAGAGTTAGACAAAATACCTTAATCTGCTCGTGTCAAAAATGTTTTGATGAGTATCAATGAATAAAAAAAAGAAAAGAAAAGAAAAGGCAGGCAACCAGCAAGGTATGCCTGCAAACATCAATCCTTTATAAAAAAACATGAAAATCTGAGCAAAGCTATATTGTGGAAATTACCATCACCTACGAATACAAAAATTCAGGACTAAAACATTAGCAAGAACTCAACAGGTGTGAATAACAGCATGAATCCTGCAGCCGAGCATCCCAAACTACCAGGATCTTCTTGTATATACTAAAGGATAAATATTTCTTTTTTTAAGGTTTTTGCAAGGCAAATGGGGCTACATGGCTTGCCCAAGGCCACACAGCTAGGTAATTATTAAGTGTCTGAGACTGGATTTGAACCCAGGTACTCCCGACTCCAAGGCCAGTGCTTTATTCACTATGCCACGTAGCCGCCCCAAGGATAAATATTTCCAAGAAGAGCCTCTATTTAATCAAAACAAAATGAGAATCTAGCTTGACATCATCATCAAATGGTTGTTCCAATCCAACCTGGATACTCATTTCCATTATTTTCCCCACAATTTCATTTTTTTCTTTTATTATATTGGGTGAAGCATTAGGATGAAGAAGAGTCTGTTACAATTTGTTTTTTGATTGGTATTGAGAACTCTCAAACAGGAATCTTTTACTCACAATGTAGCTATGCCCTTATTATGAAATTAATCATCTTAGAACATTGTCTGAAATTCTGTGAATTTAAATTACTTTCCCAGGATCACCTAACATATGTGCTCCAGATGGCTATATGACTAACTTTTAACGATTTCAGAAGTGGATCTTCTCATTACACACACACACACACACACACACACACACACACACACACACACACAGAGAGAGAGAGAGAGAGAGAGAGAGAGAGATTGTACCTGTGATTTTAATCTGTGACTAGAGATAATAGTAATGAACTATCTCTAACAATGAAAATAGGTGCTTCCTCAAAAACTATTATCTTAGAAAGTTCTATGGGGGCACTGAGATTTTTAAAGTATTACCTGGAAGTGCTTAATAAATTCTCTAAATTGCAGTGGATTATGAAAAGCTGAAATCTCCACATTCATATGTGATTTTATCCCTTACTAGTCCTAGGACATATTCCTTCATTAGATGTTTCATGTCCATGTTATTTACTCCAATTATAAGACATGCACTCTGCTGTGTTCTATAGCCAAAGATCAAAACAGTTAAAATCAAAGATTTTCATTGCGTATAAGCTGACTGTTTGTTCTTTTATTTTATTTTCCACGTGAATTTATGGAGGCTGTCTGCTGAGATGGAAGATTCCAATTTCTGTAAGTAATGCTTTCAAAGCCATAATTTTTTTCAAATCTATAACAAAAATAAACTAAAATCTAGTAGATGCATATTGTCTTTGACTTTCCCCCTTACCTCAATGTTGAGTTAATCTCCCAGAAATCTTTGTGGTCCATAAATGAGAAAAGGGACAAAAGGAAGAAGAATGATAGACATGGAGAGTGTCTCTCTCTGTACCTTGGACAATCTCTGTGTCATGAAGATGCTTTCAATTACACTAGCAAAGAAGGCAGTAGGTCTGAGCAGTAAAAAGAGTAAGATGCTGTCTGGCTGAATCATTAGAGCAACAGTCTCAAAGGCAAAAAGGGCAGGATCTAGGTTTTGGTTAACCTTAGAAAAATGAGCTAAAATTCCATCATATAACCCAGAATTCAAGAGTGCAACTTTTTAAGTGATTCTGTTCTATCATTTCCTTAAGCCCCCATGGAGATTGGAAGATTTACTTGAGAAATTTATTTTTATGTATTTCTAAGTAAAAGAAATGGAAATAGAAGTAGGAAAAAGATGATTGCAACTTTTGAAACTTCCCTTTGTACTTAAAAAAAACTACCCTTTTGTCTATGCAACTAACACATTAATTGAGATAATAAGCATTTGTAAAAAGCCATTAAATGGGGTGGCTAGGTGGCACAGTGGATAAAGTACTGGCCCTGGAGTCAGGAGTACTTGGATTCAAATCTGGTCTCAGACACTTAATAATTACCTGGCTGTGTGGTCTTGGGCAAGCCACTTAACCCTGTTTGCCTTGCAAAAACCTAAAAAAAAAAAGCCATTAAGTAATATACCTAGTGGAAGGCTGGGAATGAACAGGGCCAGGAAACTGATTTGTCCTTGCATACATAGCCCAAGACATGATTTCAGGACCTCGGCTAGCTCCTCACAGTGTGTTAACACCTGAAAATGAGTAAAACCCAGATGCTGTTAATGATACCAAGGATAGACAGACATCTTGACCAATTTCCACAACCCAATGAAAATCTATGTAATTTTTTCAGCTTATCTACTTGGTTTATGATCAATCTTTCCTTCTAACACTAGTAACAACTGGGAGATTTTCCTTCAAACCATTGTATAAAAAAAATTCCCTGTGAGGAGACAGTTTTTCCAAAGTAGCACATAAGAGTGATGTGGTTTCAAATTATGTTCTTCCAAATCCAGTGTCCTATTCACATACCACCATTTTCCAAACAAGCCAAAAAATAACCCCTTCCCCATCTACTATTTGATATTCCCATTACTGACTTTTAAAATATTTAAACAATGCATAAAATATTTTCCTACTTTGGATTTCTGACAGCACCCATAAAATTTAAAGGATGTACTTGCTCCTGCCCTCTGTTGTGACTTTTTACATTTGAATTGTGAACTGCTTTTACTGCTGCAGACACTCATACCCTTATTAAATCGTCTTTCTTTTCCTCCTGTCCTCCTGTTTTGGTTTTCCTTCTTCTGAACATGGTTGTATATATTTTAAGTTTTCATGGAATTAGAGATAATGTGTTTTAAATAATAAAAATAATCATCATCATCATCATCATAAGAGGGGCAACTAGATGTTGCAATAGATACAACACTGGCCTAGGAATCAGGAGGATGGCAGTTTGAATCCAATCTCAGATATTTACTAGCTGAATGACCTTGGGCAAGTCATTCAACCATGATTTCCTTGCATCCAGAGCCATCTCCAGCTGTCTTGATTCATAGCTGATCACTGAATCTAGAGGGAAAAGTGAGGCTGGTAACAGCATAGCACCCTCACTCTCAAATCTAATTCAGATGCTTCTCATGTTATCACCTCCCTCATGTTGTGTTATTCTTTGAGAATGAAGGACAAACATGATTTAATGAATAATGAACTACTAAGTTAATGATAGGTAAAATTTATAGTTATACCTTATATAATAGAATATTTTTATTATTTTTAAGAATATTTTCAAAGAATTAGTTTAAACATGCTCCAGAACACATAATTTTCATATCCTATGAGCAAGGAGCCCAGTGGTAGAAGAAACTGAAAAGAATTCATTCATCTGAAATCAGGAAGTTGATACGAGTGATAAATTTGGAAGATGAGAAGAGGGACACTGAGGGGAAAAGAATCCTGAAAACCAGAAATGATTATAAGCTTTACTTAAAGAAGGTATGAAAATGTTTTCATTTTACCTTTATTAATGTAGCATTTGGAATACTCTTTTATAAATCTCTCCCTCTGATGAAGAAAAAGATGCTTTAACACATCAAAATCTGATAGAGTGGAAATTGTAAATTTCAAGAAAATCAGAGCTGTTTATGTAGTATATAACTGTACAAAGAGATCATGTCTTTGTTTATACAGCATTTTTTTTTGTAATTCAAATAGCTTTTTATTAATTTTTCTGCAGAAAAGGACCACTTCCCCTAGGAAGAAATCTCCAAATTGCAACAATGTCTACTCTTATATGCAATTTGTTTTCATTTTTAAAAGTTTATTAATTTGTTTTCATCCATATACACATGTTTATTTTTAAGTTACAAAATTTCCTTCCACCTCTCCTCAAAAGGGAACAGTCAGGTTAGTATAGTACATACATATTTTGTTAAACATGTTTATAAATTAGTAATTTTCAGTATGAGGAAAGAGACACATGAGATAATTTTTGTAAAGGGTTCATCAGATTCAGAAGGGTTGTTTGTTTTTTGCATGTGTATGTGTTATATTTTGTTTTTTCTTCATCTTGATGGGGACAATATAGTCCAAAACCAGTCTAATACAGTAGTCCCAGCTCTCTGGACAGCTGAAAGGAGCTGCTTCCAACAACCTTGTTCATCTCACAATGTTGTTATTAATGTGTACATTGTTCTCTTGGTTCTACTCACTTCACTCAGCATCAGATACTGTAAGTCATTCCATGCTTCTCTAGCACCTAACCACTTACAGCGTCTTACAGAATAATAGTATTCCATAATATTCATGTACCACAACTTGTTTATCCATTCCTCAACTGGTGGGCAATCTCTCAATTTCCAATTCTTTGCTACTATAAAAAGAGCTGCTGTGAATATTTTGGAACATGTAGGACTTTGCCTTGTTTTTATCATTTCTTCTGGATAGGTCTAGAATTGGAATTTCTGGGTCAAAGAGTATGAATAGTTTTATGGCTCTTTGAGCACAGTACCAGATTGCTCTTCAGTTCACAACTCAACCAGCAACACATCAGTTTCCCAATTCTCCTACAACCTCTCCAACATTGATCATTTTCCCTTTTTCACATCTCACTCAGTCTGATAGGTATGAGATGATACCTCATTGCTGTTTTAATTTGCATTTCTCTAATCAATAATGATTTGGGGCATTTTTTCTTTTGATTATATAGAACTTTAATTTCTTCATTTGAAAACTGTCTATTCATATCCTTTGACCATTTATCAATTGAGGAATACAATTCTCCAAATATTTTAGAAATGAAGCTTTTATCAAAACTCTTAATTGTGAAGATTGTTTCCCAGTTTTTTGCTTTCCTTCTAATTTTGACAACATTGATTTTATTAGTGCAAATTTTTTTTAATTTAATATAGTAAAAAATATTCATCTTGTAGTTTAAAATGTACTCTATTTCTTGTTTGGTCAGAAATTTATCGCTTTTCGTACATTTGATAGATAATTTTTTGGTCTATTAATTTATCTATGGTATTGTCCTTTATGTCTATAGCCTGCATCCATTTTGACTTTACTTTGGTATAGGGTGTGCGATGTGGGTCTATGCCTAGATTAGTCTATGCCTTTTGTCATACCGTTTTCCAGTTTTTCCAACAATTTTTGTCAAATAGTGAGTTCTTATCAAAAAAGCTGATGTCTGGGTTTGTCAAATAGTAAATTGCTATAATCATTTACTGTGGCTTCTTTAGAACTTATCCTAAACCACTGATCCATTACTTTTTTTCTTAACTAGGACCAGGCAATTTTGATGACTCCTGCTTTGTAATATAGTTTTAGATCTGGTAGAGATAGGCCACCTTCTTTTACATTTTTTTTTCCATCAATTCCCTTGATATTCTTGCCCTTTTGTTGCCACAGATGAATTTTGTTACTATGGCACATATTTTTTTTTGAGAAGAGTCTAAGCAACTACTTTAGAAGATTAGAACAATGCCATCCCTGTTTGCTTTGGGTTCCAAGAAATCAAGGAATAACAGGGCCCAAAAATAATAAAGGCTGGAGGAACAGCATGACAAATTCCTAGACCATCACCCTGGACAGGAAGATGAATTCGTAGATAATAAAAATTTTCTGGGAAAAAAAAAAAACTTCCCCTAGAGAAGATGAAAGTTCCAGAACAATGTTAGATTCTTAGAGTAAGCCATAATCATAAATGAAGAGTAACATATATCTATGATATAAACATAAAACCATGAAATTTAACTTTCCTCAATAATAAAACATAGGCTACAAAGGACTCAAGTGTAGGTGGTTTACTCTCTAGTTAAAAAAGGAAGTTCCGCTTTTCAAGGAGTCTTTATCATAGGATAGCGTTATATGCTTGGAGACCGTATAGGTCCCTATAGAAAAGGGAAGATGTATCGTTGCTGTTATTGTTACTGTTGTTGCAGTTACTGTTGCTTTCCTCCTCCTCCTTTTCATTCTGTTTATTATTCTTGTTTTCCTCTTCTTCCCCTCCTCCTCTTGCTGCTTCTCCTTGTTCTTGCTTCTCTTCTCTTCCTTCTTCCTCCTCCTCTTCTTTCTCTCCTTCCTCCTCTTCTTCCTCCTTCTATCACATAAAACAGATTTAAAAATTGAAGTAAGCTTTGGTCTACATTTACACTTAGTTTCTTCTCTAGATGTGGATGGCATTTTCCATCAGAAGTCTTTAGAATTAGCTTTGATTATTGTACTGCTGAGATGAGGAAGTCCATCATAGATGATCATCCCACAATATTGTTGGTGAGTACAATGTTCCTCTGATTCTATTACTACTTTTCCACAGTCTAGGCTCCAGCTCAATTTACATACATATAGTTCTGAAGTCTGTCTTCCATCTCTGTCTCTTCTATGCTTTTAGGGTATGCACTACTTTCTCAGTTTAACCTCTTAGAACTCCAATTATACCTTATCTTTCAAGTTCTGCCACCTCTTATAAGAAACCTCTTTAGCTCACTGCAATAATCTTAACTCTCTCTCTCTCTCTCTCTCTCTCTCTCTCTCTCTCTCTCTGTCTCCTTTATTCCATTATCATATACTTTTATGTTCATATTCTCTATCTCTCCAGAAAATATAAGCTTTTGTTGTAATAGAATATTTTTCATTCTTTCTCAGCATCCTTAGAACATAACATTATAATGTATACAGTAGGCTCATAACAAATTACTGTTGTATGGGAACAGTTTAGACCATTGGTAGCAATCACACATGAATCAATAGGACATATGTACAACTGAACCTACCACCTATGTCCTCTCATAGCTTTATGACCATTTACAAATAGGATGAAATGGATACTGCTCTGAATATCTTTCCACTAAACAGATATTCTCTGCTGTCACAGAATTTTGTATCCCCTGTCAAATTCCAAAGCTAAAATGATCCCTTTTTTCCAGTATAAATAATTTCTAACCTCTAGGAGGAAAAACAAGATTGATAAATGGTTTGGGTCCTTAGTCACAAAAGCCTTGAAAACACCCATCTTCTAGAAGATGATTATTATATAATGTTAAACAATGGTATCAGGGAACACAATTATCCAGGTACCCCCTCCAAAAGCAGAAAGCCAAAGATGCAGGAGGTCTCACTTCTAATTTCAGTTACAGTTGTTTCAGTAAACAGAGGATTTTCCTTTAGAGAATTCTCATCTTTAAAAAAGATAACCAGAAGTCTAATCTCTGAACTCTAAATTCTATTTTAGTCTATATGGAAAAAAAATCAACTCTCAGAGGAGAAAGTTAAAAGATAACAAGATGAAGCTTGGCATTGGTACAAGAACATTTGTTTAAAAAAATCAGGTTTAATCTATAGAATTGAAATGTTATTTTTCATTTTGTTTTATTTGGTTATGTACTAGAACTGTGATTTCATTGGTAGGGGGAACTTCCAGTGAGAAAACTTTCTACCAGTCAACATTCTCCAATTTATGATCTTGGATAGCTGACTGAATTATTGAGAAGTCATGGGATTTGTCCAAGGTCAATATGTTTCAGAAAGTCAGAATTCGGTTCTAGTCTTCCTGAACTCCCAAATTGGCTGTAACTATCATCCCTCACCATCACTTTAATAGTTCAAATATTATCCTTTTAAAAGATGTATACTGGTAGAGTTGTTTTGTTGTAATGACTAAAGCATAGCACAAGAAATAGGTTGTATACAGCCCCTGAGACATAATGATTGCAGGATCTTGGCAAAGTCTCTTAACTGTTTCAAGCCCAAGGGAACATTGTAAGATTTTGAGTTATTAACTTTTTATATTTCTAATAACCACTGCAAATTTGTATACTGATAAAAATCACGTTTATCAGCTCTTTAGGGGACATCTGTTAAATGTTTAACTTTGTTACGACAGAGGATTGGGGGGAATGGGAGATTGTGAAATGAAGTCCATTTTCACTCTAAATTGTTCCCATAATAATACATTGTTCCTTTATTAACTCTGATCATCTTAAATATATAAACAGTTTTCCCCTCAAATTATACCCATCATTATAGCAATCGATATTTTTAAGCACTTATATACCAGACATATGATAGATTATAAGGCTATAAAGGTAAAAAAATAAACCCTCCATATTGTGTAGACCCTTAGAATCTAGTCAGAATGACTGTTTCCCTGTTTTATTCTCATTTTCCCTTTTAAATTTTGCTACTTACCATGAAGTTTGGGTAATATCAGATCAATTCCAGGAGAATTATGATCCCTTTCTAGATATAAATTGATAGGCTATGGGTGTTAAATGTTTCATATACTGATAGATTTTGTATATGGTTGTTTCATTTGTGTAATTAAATACCTGTATTACTAGAGATAGTAGAGAGAATATAAAGTGGCGATAGGAAAGTAATAATAATACAAAGCAAATTTGTATTTGCAGAATATTCCGTATCTAACATCCATTCATAATAATACCTGTAGCCCAATTTTCTTGATTTAATGAGAGGCCTATGGTCTGGCAGTGATCTCCAAGAAACACATGATAACGCTGCCTTTAGTGCGGGTTTGAAATTGTTGTTTCTTGGTAGAATACATCAAGCCCATGTGAATGGGGATTGGATTGCTTTAGTATAGGAGCCTGTCCTTTTTCATTGAATTCAACAGCACTTTTTTTTTTTTTGCAAGGCAATGGGGTTAAGTGGCTTGCCCAAGGCCACACAGTTAGGTAATTATTAAATGTCTGAGGTTGGATTTGAACTCAGGTCCTCTTGACTCCAGGGCCAGTGCTCTATCCACTGCACCAAATAGACACCCTTCAACAAGCACTTAATAAAGAAGGATTATGCTTTAAAAATATATGGGAGCAAGGAAATAAAAATAGTAGGATGATATATTTTATTTCATAATTAAATTATGTGATCTGCCTTTAATCATTTGTATTTGAAATACAATTGAGCAGAAAGAAGAGATTATGATAAATTTGTAAAATGCTACCAATTGACAAATTCAGTCATGATTCCTAAGCAATTTCTATGTTCCAGGAATTCTTATAGATGCTCAGGATGAATATACATAAAGCAATAGTCCCTGCCCTCCAGGTTGATTAAATTTTTTTAAATTTTGTTTTATTTACACATTACTAAAATATTTTTGTTTTTTTGTTAAAGAGTAAACATAATACCCCTCCCCCACAAAAATATAAAAACTTTATGAGAAATAAAGTAAAAGAAAGAGAAAAAAATGTCTTTCATTTAGTGTTCTAATACCATCAGCTGTGTCTTGAGTGGATCACATTCTTTATCATAAATCTATCACAGAAGTTACTTCCATAGTTTTCCACAGTTGCTGATTGCACTTCCCTCCACCCAATCCTCCCTATTACTATCTATTATATTTTCTCTCTCCTTTCACTCTGTCCCTCTTCTAAAATATGCTGTAGGGTAGTTGAGTGGCACAGCAGAAACAGCACCAGCCCTGGGGCCAAGAGGTCCCAAGGCCACATCCCACACCAAACACCCAACAACCACCTGGCCCTTTGGACCCAGACAGGCTACCCAATCCCAGCACCTTGCAAAAAGTTAAAAAGAAAATATGTTATATCTGATTATTCTCTTCTATGATCTACCCTCTCCTCTGTCACCCAAATCTCCCCCTTCCCTCCTATCCCCTTTTTCTCCTTTTATTCTCAAGATGTCTATACCCTATTGAGTATGTATGCTATTCCCTCTCTGAGCCATTTCTGATGAGAGTGAAGGTTCCCTCATTCCCCCTTCCATATCACTGCAAAAAAATATCTTTTAAATGAACTATCTTAGCCTATTCCACCTCTCCTTTCTCTTATTCCCAGTACATTTCCATTGACTCCATTTTTACAATATATTATATCTTCAAATTCAGCTATCTCCTATGCTTCATCTATAAAAACTCCCTATACCTGCGCTATTAACTGAGAAAGTTCATATGAGTATTATGAGTATCATTTTGCTATGCAGGAATACACACAGTTCATCACCATTAAGTCCCTCATAATTTGCCCTTCTCCTCCACTCTCTATGCTTCAACTGAGTCTTATACTTGAAGGTCAAACTTTATGTTCAGCTCTGGTTGTTTCAACAGGAACATTTGAAATTCCCCTGTTTCATTGAAAGTCCATCTTTTCCCCTGGAAGAGGATGTTCAGTTTTGCTGGGTAGTTGATTCTCGGTTGCATTCCAAGCTCCTTTGCCTTCTGGAATATTATATTCCAAGCCCTAAGTGCCCTTAATGTAGTTGTTGCTCAGTCCTGTGTGATCCTGACTGCATCTCCACAATATTTGAATTGTGTCCTTCTGGCTGCTTGCAATATTTTCTCTTGGCAGTTCTGGAACTTGTCTATAATATTCCTGGGGGTTGTATATTTTTTGGGGGGGTCTCTTTCTGGAGAAGATCAGTAGATTCTCTCAATTTCTATTTTGCCCTCTGCTTCTAGGATATCAGGGCAATTTTCCTGTTAAAATTCTTTAAAATTGAGGTGGAAGCTTTTTTTCTTGATCATGACTTTCAGGTGTCCCAATGATTTTTAAATTATCTTTGCTAATCTTTTTTCCAGATCAGTTGTTTTTTTCAGTGAAAGGTTTCACATTTTCTTCTAATTTTTCATTGTTTTGGTCTTGAAGTATTGTGTCCTGGCTTCTCATAAAGTCATCAGCTTTCTTTAGTTTCCTTCTACAGAGAACTTTCTTATTTCCTTTTCCATTGGCCATTTCTGCTTTTTAAAGCAGTCTTCTCCTCAATAACTTTTTGAACTGTTTTATCCTTTGACTTATGCTGGCTTTTAACATGTTATTTTCTTCAGCAGTTTGGGGGGTCTCCTTCATTAAGTTGCTGACTTCTTTTTCATGTTTTTCCTACATCTCTCTCATTTCTTTTCCCAACTTTTCTTCTATCTCACTTACTTGATTATCAAAATCTTTTTTGAGCTCTGTCATAGCCTGAGCCCAAGTTCTTTATTTCTTGGAGTCTTTAGATGCAGAAGCTTGGTCTTCTTCATCTGCAGATTGTGTATTTTGATCCTCGATGAGATCATAGACAAAGTATTTGTCAATGGTCCAGTTCCTTTTTTTTCTGTTTACTCATTTCCCCAGCCTGTGCCTGGTTTTTGGTTGCTTTTGCAACTTTTGAATTTTATTGGGACATGCCAATAAGGACCTCAGAAGATTTGGATACAGAAGCCTAAACTTTCTCATCTTCTAAATGTGTGTTTTGATCTTCCATATGCCTGAAGTATTTGTCTATGGTCAGACTAAGATATTTCATGTAAAAGAGTCAAGAAATAGTTTTTGCAATAGTATGGAAGAGGGAAGGTCAGAGGGAATAAGGGAGCCTTCATTCTCATTAGAAAGGAAACAGAATACATACTTAATAGGACATGGAAATCTAGAAGTGAAAGGAGAGAAAGGGGATGGGAGAAAGGGAATGGGGGAAGGGAGGGGGCGTGTAAAGTGATAGAGGAGATGGTAGATCATAGGAGAGGATTGTCAGATATATAACATTTTCTTTTTTTACATTTTGCATGGTGGTGGGATTAGGTGGTATGTCTGGGACCAAGAGACTGCATGGTTGTTGGATCTATGGGATGGGATTTAGGCTTGGGGCCTCTTGGCCCCAGGACCAGTGGTCTGTCCACCAGCCCATGGCACATTTTTGAAGAGAGACAGAATGAAAATGAGAAAGAAAATATAATAGATGGTAGCAGGGAGGAATGGATGGAGGGAATTATAATTAACAACAGCAACTATGGAAAAATATGGAAGTAACTTCTCTGATGAACTTATGATAATGCAATCCACCCCAGACAGAGCTGATAGTATAGACTGAAGCACATTTTTTCTCTTCCTTTCACTTCCTTTCTCATGAGGTTTTTATTTTTGTGGGGGGAGGGGGAACATGTTTACTCTTACAACAGGACTACTTTAGTTATGTGTAAATAAATAAAAATGTAAATAAAAAAAATTTTGAAAAAAAAGATAAAATGAATTGAAAAGCACTCTAATATCTTTGCCAAGGAAATCACAAATCAGGTCACTGAGTCAGGCACAACTTAAAAACAACTGAGTAACCACTACTGAACCTTGAACAATCATCTATTTATCAGCTGCACGTTAAACATGTTTATTTATCCCTAAAAGTTGATGTGTCAGAGGTCATCTCATCTTTCCACAATAGTGGGGTGAGCATGGATAGGTGCTTTAGGAAATACCTAAACTGATCCTATAAATAACAGCACTATCTATGGGTCTCTATGACTGGTCTCCATAATGTTGACGTGACCCCAAATGGATATCACTGAACTTACTCATCAAGAGCTTGTTTGTCCTTCGTTTTCAAGGAAAACCTAATCTCATCACAGGACAATGTCTTGTCTCATGTGCGAATTAGATCTGAGGAAGAGTTGCACAGAGTAGTCAGTGTCACTCTCTCTTCCAGAGTCATCAAGTCCAATGGCAATTCAAAAATCAAAATGAATGGTGATGCTTCAAAAAAAAAAGAGGTGATGCCTTTGGCCTTTCTTCAGCTGCCTTCATAGATATTTTAACAAATTGTCCTCATTTGCCAGTTCCTTCAGGTGAAAGTCTTCACATACTTGGGATAGATAATCCTCCCCCCCACCCAGATAACTGATAGTTTTGAGAATACTCTATTACCTACAACCTTGTTTAGCTGTCTACCAAGTTGCTTTACTGGTGTCAGGTTGCTGCACAAACTTCAACTCTCTGATGCTACAGATGAGAATTAAGTGTCAGATAGACACCAAAAGTGGATAAGTGGATGAACAGAACTGAAAAGGATTGAACAAGGCTTCACACCAGAGTTACTAGTCCTCCTCAAACATCTACACCCCCTTCATTTAGAGGTATTGTGATGTATACTCACCTATGCTGTGATAATTTTCTAATTGAAAATTAACAAACAAAAATGAGAGGCAACTATTATAACACGTGTAAGGTAGTTGCTTAACCACAGGTATTAAAATATTTAAAAAAGACTTCTCAATGGACTTCAGGTCATCATAAAGACACAAATAGAAGATTTGGCATTACTAACGATGGTCTGAAATTTCTCAACGAGGTAGGAATCAATAAAATTTATCAAGATTTAATAGAAAAGAAGAAGGGATTGTGGGAAATCTATAGAGTAGATAGAGATGGATCTGCCTCCATGAGGAAAGTGATACAAATATGGTCCCCATTTCTCTCTGCAGTCCCTGTCCTTTTGCATGGAATTGGATCTTGACTATTGATGAGAATTTAGAAAATAATTGTCTAATTGTAAATGACAAATATGGTGGTCAAAGAGGAAATTGATGTGATATGGGTCATTGGAATGAGAAAAATCTTTCATATGCCATAAACTTGAGTTGAAGGGTTCAAGGTCAGTAACTGAGTGAGGCAAGGAAGAGAAATGTTAATGAACAGAACCTGAGACACTTTAGGGACTTTAATATATTTGGTGTTTTCAATTGAATCAATTGAGTGAGCTCAAATTTTTTTTTTTAACTTCAACCATGATCTCACTGGCAGAAGAGAATCCTGGTTAAGAAAGTCTGTAATTGAGGTAAAAATAGAGTTGAATAGAATTTATTGGAGGTCTTAGGTGTTAAGTGATTTGCCTAGGATAATGCTGCCATTATATGTCAGAACTGGGCTAGGAACACATGACTTCTTCTGATATTGTATACTATGTTGTACACTATGGCACAATGAATTTATGAGAGATATATTATCTATAATTATGCAATGAAGCAGAATTTATGATCTCTATTTGACAGACTATTTCCTGTTATTAAGAAAGGAGTGACCTCCCAAACTAATGTGGACTTTAAGACTCATGATAATAATGAGAAGGAGAAAATTATAGTTTGATGGTTTCCTTTTCTATTAGGAAAAGACATAAGAGATGAGGAAAGTTAGAGAAGTGGTCAAAAGGCACTGGGGGTGAAGTTGGCATCAACAATATTTTCATTGCCCACTGAGGCATAATTTGTTTTTTGTGCTCTATGATAATCATACATACTCATACTTGGAAAACTCATAATGATAAAGGGTGGGTTGTTGAATATAATTATTTACCTCTTAATTTATTTTGGAATTATTAAACATGTGCTCTGGTAATATGTTTATGATATTTGATAAACATAAGCATTGAGAATTGATTTTAAAAATTCATTCGCTTATTAATTCATAAGTTTGACCAATTTTCCATGACTCAAAGATTTATTGCTCATTCTTTCCTATAGATATCTCAAAAATCTAAGGGCATGACACAACATTAGTAACTTGGCACCATAAGAGAAAAGTCAGGAATGTTCAATGAATGCCCAAGAACTGGCACATTGTATCATGAACTAGTAAGATGATAGGTGAGTGACCAATAGGGCATTCTTTTCCAGCCCTTATTGAGTTTTAGAGAAAATTAATTTTCTAACAGCAGGAATGTTTTCTTCAACCACTCTAAATCTCACATCAAATCTGTGGGATTAGGCCATGCATCTGAAAAGATGAAAGGCAGTATTGGAAGGGAATTTTAAGTGGCTTTGTTTTAAACATGTAGAAATCATTTTTCTCAAAACATGAATGTTAGTTAAAAATGGCACTCAAAAAAGAAAGGAAAGAGAAAATTAGAGAATAGGAGATGAAGGAAGATGAGGAGGAGAAGGGAAAGGAAGGAAATGGTGGGAAGAGGGGAAGGACATAGATAGGGGGATGGGGAAGAGAGAAAAAAAGAGGAGAAAAGGGAAGGAGAAAGGAGAAAACATATGAGAGAAAGAAAAAGAGGAGAGAGAAGAGAAAAAAGAGAAGAGAGATGTGAAGAGAAATGAAAAGTGGAGAAGAGAAGAGAAGGAAAGAAAAAAGGGAAGGGAAGAAGAGGGAAAGAAAGGAATGGAAAGAAAAAAGAAAAGAAAAACCAAGTGTCTGTTCCTTCTATCTTCCTAATTCTTAGTTTTTTTTTTGTGTGACTCTGTTGTTCTTTCCATCTATTTCATTCCTTTCATCTGTGTTCCTTGCTCTTGCCTTATGTTTTTCTTCCTCCTTCCCCCTTCCAAGAAACAATGCTCTCTAACCTATTATAAAGGAAAAATAAAAAAATAATAAAACCTACCCCAGAGCTGTTCACTTAGCCTAACAGCTAAGAAAGAAGTAAAAATATAAATAAAGACAGGAGTGAAAATTACTTAATAAGGATTTTTCTATTCAGATAAATTTCTCTTCAGTGGAATGTGATGAATTCTCCTGAGCAAAAGACATTCAATGGCTTGCCCCCAATCATCTACAAGCAAAACATTTCCAATTGGCCAAGCAGTGGCACAAACATGCTTCAAATGGTCTCACACAAAAGGATTTCCTGCAGTGGTAACCACAATGGCTCTTTTATATTGATGACACTAAGGGGCAAGTTACTGGATTTTTCACAAAGGCTCCTTGAAGTGCCTCTCTAGGAAAGCTCTATTATTTAGGACTGCATGCATGCACAAGCTGCTGATTAACAGTCGAAGAAGGTCAGCTTCATGTTTTTGTTTTTCTTTTGGAAAAGTAGGAGCAAGACATAATCAATATCCTGTGTTTTTTTCCCTCTCCCCTCCACCTCCCAATCCAAGAACATTTATTTAACCTCTAAGTTGTTTCTGATATAGTTCTAGGTACTGAGAACTGAACAGACAATTGTTAACCCTTAAGGACCTTACTTTTTTCCCCTCTGAGAGATAATAAGTTTAGAAGAAACACATATAAAGTCATCTTTTGGGAAGAAGGCAGGAGATTCTAGGGTTCAAGGAATGCTTTTGGAAGAATGTGGTGCTGTGAGCAGAGTTCTCAAAGAAACTAGATACCCTTGGTAAAGCGTTGACTTAGCTTTATGCTTTTTGCCCAGAAAGATTGCCTGGTCCCTGATATTAAGAAGAAAAATAGAATGAACTAATTCATTCATTATAGGCAGCCTGGGCTCTAGAGAAATCTCCATAATTCCCATTTTTCATTGGTTTTTCAATTCATCCTCCATATAGCTACCAGCTAGATATACTTAAACCACATATCTGACTAAGTCAGTGCCATGCTTAAGAAGTTCTAGTGACTTCTTATCTCTTCTAGAATAAAATGAAAACAATTCTTACAGCCTCTTATTTAGGCAGCGATTCTGTAAAATAGATGTTATTCTTATTCCCATTTGACAGATGAGGAAACTAAGGTTAAGAAAATGATTTGCCTGCTAGTAAGTGGTATTCAGCCTCAGGGCTATCTGGGCTATCTGATCGACCCTCTGTCTATGTGATGTGGTGGATAGAGCCTGGAATCAAGAAAACTTGAGCTCAAGTTCAACCATCAGATGCGTATTAGCTGGATGACCCTGAGCCAGTCACTAGTTTGTAGGAATAATCATATCTATCAGGATTGTTCTGAGGAATAAAAGAGATAATGTCTATTAAGAATCAAAAGCAAAAACAAAGCATTGAGACCAGTACTCACAACATAGTAGGCACTCTATATAATCTTAGTAACTTTTTTCTTTATTGCACCACCTAATTGCCTCATATTCAAGTCATATTGACTTCATAATCTTTAAGATCAATGTTGTTATCTAGTTCAAAACATTTACAAATTGTAAGAGGTTGTTAGCCTAAGCAAAATATAGAGGAGTCACAGTATATAGCTGGAAGATAAGGAAGGGAAATGATATTGTATAGATAACATCATCCTTTTTTAGAAAGGATGAGCTATGCTTTAATAGAATATTGTAATTTTACAAGGTTGGGGTTTAAAACCAAAAAGACTGTATGGCATTCAAGTCATGGAACTATTCTAGAAGTGTTGCAAAGCCATGGAGGTAGGAAAGGAACGTTTGAATATTAGAAAGAACCAGTAGACAGTTTTGACAGTAACAAAAAAGATTAAAGGAAGTACTGAGTGTACTTGAGAATTCTTTTAGAATTATATAAAACTCTGGGAACAGGGATCATCTTTCAATTTTAAAGAAATATTCCACTTCTTTATTTCTCTTCCTCCCATCTGGTGATTTTTTTAAAAAGGTAAAGGATCTAATTATCTAAGATATTACAAAATCCATCCAAATTGAAAATTGACCTTTATATTAATGTGAATTGAGATATGTTTTAACATATTGCTAATAGTTCTAATAATCCCAGGATTATCTCAGTAATGACTTAAGAGCCAAACTGAAAAAGAAAATGTACACAGATGTTCATATTCCAGAGTCTAAACCTGGATAATGTCTACTTTCCTTTTGAAGTTATCTGTTTTTAAATCTTTAGTTTGGATACCAGGACAACAAAGTCACCTTTGTATAATGGAATGTTTTTGTTATGCTTATTTTACAACTTATTTTATAGCCAACTCTATTAAAAATATCAGTGTCTGCAAACCCATCAACCAAAAAAAAGAACCGTTCTTGTTCTTCCTCTTCCTCTCTCTCCCCAATTTTATGCATAACATCAGGGGATGACTTCCCATTTCTTCATCACTACTCAAATACTTCTAGTATATTTATGCTAATGAAAGGAACCCCTTTTCTCCTCTGAGCTCTTCCAAAATTCTAAGTGGACTTATGTCACACCACACAAGTTTCAGAATTCACATAAACATTTTCAAGAGATGTTATTAAAAGATATATTCATATTTTCCAAGGATCAGGATACCATATTAGGTGTCTTGAGGTTTGCCTTTTAGACTCTAATTGAAATGAGGCTCTGATAAGAGGAAAAAATGAGAAATGATTCATAGAAACTGCTCTAAAAGAGCAGATATGACTCAGTTTTTGTTATTGTTGTAGCATGCTTGTTTGTTTGGTTTTGTTTTTCCATTGGTGCTGTTGGCAAGTGGGAGTTTACACAATTGGTTTAATCTGGGTCCTTGAATGTACTAATAAATCCTAAGAGATTATCCATTACTTAAGTGACTTATGGAGCCAGAATGCTTGAGAATGAGATGTGAGTCACTTTTCAGTCAGGTATGTTTTATTAGTATAGAACTCTCTTGTTATTATCCACATAAGTAGAATGACATCTTTCAGCTAAGTACAACCAACCTCCTACCTTGAAAACCCCCAGTTTTTACACACACACACACACACACACACACACACACACACACACACACGAGATATATAAATTCCTACTGAGGAATGATTCAACTCCTTTCAGAAGATATATCTATTTGGTAAATGAGGAAAGCAAAACTCAGAGAGGAAAATGGATTTGCCTTATAAAATGGATGAGGCAGGCTTTGTGAGACTCCAAGTCCAACCACCATTCTCTCAACTTTTTTGTATTTCCCCTCTCCTGTGTGCAATATGCCTGCCAAGTCTGCCCCTCATTTATTTTAAAATTCCATCTTGACTTTTCATATGGAGTGTTCTAAAAATAAGAGTTAGCATTTATTTAGTGATTTAAAGTTTGTAAAGGACTTTTAAAATACTACCTTCTTAAAAAAATACTCTCTTCTTGAGCCTTACAACAATCTTCGGAGATATTATTACTTGTAGTGTATAGATGAGGAAATAGAGATAAACAGATTAAGTCATTTGGTCAGGGGTCCATTGCTCATAATTATCTAAAGTCATATTGGAAAATCAGATTTCCTTGACTCCAAGCCCAAACTCTATCCACTGGGCCATCTAGCTGCCTTCATAGTGAATATGAACTGCTACCTTTATAACTAAAAAGTAGTTCTAGGCATTTTTAGACATAATCCTTCCACTTGTTTTACAAAATATTCATAGACTTTATGAAATAAATCAAAAATAATTATTTTAATGCAGCAATATTATATCACAGAGAATATAGGACTTGTAGTCTGAAGATTGGCATTCAAGGCTAAACTTTGATAAAGCTTGTGTGACCATAGAAGTCTCTTCCTTTCCTCTAAACTACAGTTTCCTAGACCATAAAATCAGAATTAGAATGCCCACTGAGTCTGGAGTCAAGCCTGGACTTGGAGTTATGAGATCATAGATTTAGACTTTAAAGGGCCATCTGGGGAGTCAGTTTCCCTGGATATCATCATCAAGGCTTACAGCAAAGTAAACTTAAAAAAGTCGAGAGGTTGAGAAGCTTGTCGTGAACTCTGCTTATGGAATTTAAAGTGGGGAGACCTTAGTACATCCATATTTGACTGCTAGTTTGTTGTTCAGTCATTTTTTAGTTGTGTCTGACCCTTCCTGACCCCATTTGAGATTTTCTTTGCAAAGATACTGGAATGGTTTACCTTTTCCTTCTCCAGCCCATTTTACAGATGAGAAACTGAGGCAAACAGGGATTAAGTGACTTTCCCAGGGTCACCCAGCTAGGAACTGTCTGAGGCTAAATTTGAATTCAGTAAAATGAATCTTCCTGACTTCAGGCTTGGTTCTCTATCCACTGTCCCACTTAGATGTTAGTAAAAATCCCACTAATGGAGAACAAATCTTTGGAAAATTGGGTAAAATAGAGGAATGAATACAATCCATTCCACACATTGCACAGCATTCCTATGTTTTCTTGTACTAGGAAATAAAGAGTAAAATTGCAAGTCCTAGAATTATCAGGAAGAGTTCATATCAGCACCCCCAACCCCATAACTGTATAGGTATTTGGGGGAGGTAGGGGAAAATAGTTTGTCTATTTGTTTCAAAGTGTTCTTAGAAGAAATTTAAGGCAGCAGCCAAACTACTGGGGGGTGGGGAAGAATGTCAAATTTCACATAACAATTATTCTTTACATAGATTTACATATCTTTGAATACTAATTAATTTAGTTTTTAACCAAAATGCTTATATAACCTTTAAAATATAAGGCATGTTAAAGATGGGTTTAATATCATAAATTTAGAATGAGAATCAACCTTATAATTTTTCTAGACTAATCTCCTTATAGATAAGGAAACTGAGACCCAAGAAATTCAACTATTTGTTCATTATCTAATACATAATAAGTAAAAGAAATAGTATTCAAATGTGTCATCAGACTCGAAATTCAGTGTTTTTTTTCATTACAGTACACTAGTTTCTAGTTTTACAAATTTGAAAGCGCTACACAGAGGTATTATTACTTCAATTAGAACGCTAATTAAATGTTCATTTTTGACTCAGCATGTTTCAAGGAAGGCAAAAATAATAATATCTAAACTCCCACTGTTAAAGATAATTAGGCACTAGAGTGATTAGAGTTGCAAATGAGAGGCTCACAAGAAGGTAAATTGACACATTTCTTCTTTTTTCCCCTTGTTTATCAGTATTTTGCACTGTTTCTGGAATATCTGAATTAAAAATTTCACAGCAACATGGATATCTGATTTAAATGAAACCACCAACTTTCTGAAATCAAAATATCTTCAAATGTCTAGAAGGGAAGCCCTGATGAAGACAGTGTTCATGAACATTCAGGCTACCACAAGACCACAACAGTAATAAAATGATTCTAGAGATATGGAAAGATATGTGAAAGCACACAGGTGTTGTTTTCATATACTGTGGAAAGAAAAGAAATTTAAGTAACAAAATAAGGGAGAAGTAAAATACTGAATGATAATCTGATGATGTCCTCAGTAATGAAAGACCAGTTAGCACAGTGGAAAACATGGGCTTCAGGCTATAGTCTTGCCTCTGACCTATAGTCCCTCTATGACCTTGGACAATCTTTTGACCTCTCAAGGGTTCCCAGAAAGCACTTTAAGTTCCTATCTGCTTCAATAGATAGAGTTCCTTAAACTGATGAAATCACAGCTAGACTAAATAAGTGAATGAATGAAAGAATTGATGGATGAACAAATATATGTAAATAAATAGAAAAATAAATGAACAAATAAGTAAATAAATAGATAATTCATGAGAACATCAAAATCAATAAATACTAAGACTCCCAACTACTGATGGAAAAACTCAATATTTATTTAAAAAGAAACTAAGGGGGAAACTGGGGGGGGGGGGTATAGTAGTAAAATGGACAGAGGACTGTCCTTGGAGTCAGTCAACAAAGATTTATTAAGATTTAATAAGAGCCATAGTGCTAAGCACAGGATAAAAAGAACAAAAAACATAACTTGATTAATATAGAAATGTGTATTATGATTGTACAGGTATAGCCCATATCATATTATTTACTATCTTTGGGAGGGAGTTGGCAGGGAGGGAGGGAGGGAGACAAATTTGGAGCCTAAAATGTTACCAAAATGAATGTTGAAACCCTTTTTTTCCATGTAATTGGAAAAAATAAAATATTAAAAATATAAAAAGATACATTATTAAGGTCCTAACCCTCAAGGAGTTGAGTATAATAGGGGAAATAACATTCCTGAAATTCTGAATATAAGTTATTTTGAGTGTAAATGGAAGACAATTTCCAAAGAAAGAATCTAGTAATTGAGGAGAGGTAGGGGAGGAGGAAGAAAAGGTCACTAACAGAAGGATTTCAACTTAATCTTGGAGGAGACTAAGAAATTCAAAAAAGCAGAGATGAAGAGGCAGAGAATTCCCAGCATGGGAGACAAGAAGGTCATTTCACTATCATAGATTATGTAGACAGGGACAAAAACATAAAATACTGGAAAGTTAGGAAGAGTCAATTTTTAAGCATTTTTTTTATCTTTGCTGCAAATGGTTTTAGGAGGTGACCGAATTTTATTGAGTAGAGAGTATGATGTGATCAGCTCTAGACAATCAAAAATTCATTTTGATTGTTAAGTAGAGGATGGATTAGAATGGTTGGAGAATTGAGACTTGAAGACAAAGAAAAAGAATATTCAAATTGTCCAGGAGTGAGGTGTCCTATGGTCATTGTTTGAATTATCCAAAAGGCAATTGTAAATATGAGATTTGACAAAAAAGAGAGAAGTTGAGTGTGTATATATTTAGATATGGGAAACATTTAAATTGATCATCAAAATCATGAAAGATCATGAAATTACCAAATGAGAGAGAGTATAGAAAGAGAAAAAAAATGATTTAGGAAAACCTAGATTAAAGTACTACTTTGGAGACTTATCAACATGTGTGAACCATGGGTAAATCAATTAATGATTGGTGACCCTGACAGCTCTCTCAAATGTAAGTTGGATAAACTGCCATTAGGAATCATTGGAAGGAGTAACCAAGCCAGCATTTCTTTCACCAAAGAAAACACCAGGTTATATTTAAACAACAAAAACAATAGTTATTAGTCCTTCCTTATTCAACATAGCAAAGAAAAAATGGAAGGGCTCACAACTGTTGTCTTAAGCTTCTTTTAACAATATTTTGGGACAGATGGCCAGATTCTCTCTCCATCCCTAAATAAATATACTATATTTCCCCGTGTATAAGACACACTTTAATTTGGGGGCCCCAAATTTGAAACAATATGACAAGTTTTGAATTCAAGTTTATTCATCATGAAATTCAAGGACCTTTTGCTCATAGCTTTCCAGCATTGGGGGCAATTCTGATGCATGGACACATGCTTAGTCCACTCCTTTTCATGAACCTGAAGCCAATTGTGTCTTTTGAAATCAGTCACTTCTTTTTCATCAGTGGGAAATGCAAGTAAAAAATTCTATAAACACTGTATAAAATTCTCCCAGTTTTTAGACCCCCAACTTTTTTGAAAAAGTATGCATCTTATTCATGGGGAAATATAGTAAAAATTTTTGGGGTGGTAGAAGAATTCTAGGATTTGAATTCTTTATTTTCTAGCCTAAGAAAATATAGGCGGAATAGGAGAACATTGCACTTCATACAATGGATTTTATAACACTTTGCAACTCCAAGTCAATATTAAATGAGAGTGCTGTGAAAATTCAGTGAAAGAGGGGGCTCTTTTTTCTCTGCTCTGAGCATCTGAGAGTCACAACAGAGATGAGGAGGAAGAGTCAGGCAACTAGGGAAAAGGTTGCTTGATTAGTGACATTAAAAGTACCAGGGTTGCCTTTCACTGTACACAGATGAAATAGCAGTAAACCAGAAGGAAAAGTAAGTCCAGCTGGTGACTAAGGAAAAGTCTTTTTAATCTCCTCCTTTTACTCTCCTTCCAGAGAGAAATTTCAATTCAAAACTTCCCCTTTCTTCATTCAGATCTTGTTTTACAAGTTTCTATAATCATCTAATGCCAACATACTGGTTGTCAATACTTGGCCTGATTAAAATTTAATGAATAAATTATGGATGTTAAAAATGTTCCAAATATGACTGATTTTGGAGGGAAGAAGGCAGTGTTTTTCACAATATTGTCCCATTCAAGACTGTAAAACTTATTCTTACATTCAAGTAATATATAATTTTTTTCTGTCCCACCAAATGGTTACTTTCTGTAAGAGACTGTTGAATGTAAATTCTTTACATTTTACATTTTTACATTTACATTTTACATTACTGGGAGAGACTGAGGCTAACAGATAGCTTACATTTAGAATATCTGAGCTAGGATTGAAGCTGATTGCTTACACTAAACGTACCCCAGATGGCAGAGGTGTATGAGATTCCCTGGTGTAGGTCAGTAAAATGAAGCAATTTAAAACCATTTGGACTGATAACTTCCAGAAATAGGCCTGTGTTATAACCATTACACTTCCTTCTTAGTGGAGATGGGACGACCTAGTCTCCAAAAGGAAAAAAAAACAAACAGAAAAAGGTAAAATAAAAAATTTAGACAAGAAGAATGACTAGAATATTCAAATCATTACTTATCCTTCCATTCAACCTTTAATTATGAAATTAAAATAAAAAGATGGAAGGAAAATACATGTATAAGGAATTAATTCAAGGAGCATTTCCCCTCAATGGATGGACATTCCTCATAATAATGACATGAACAGATCTGACTGATAAAATTCACAAATTGGGAATTCAGCAAATAGAAATAAAGACATTCTTAGAGAATAGTCCTCTGGGGACAGCTAGGTTGTACAGTGGATAAAGGAGCAACCCTGGAGTCAAGAGGACTTGAGTTCAAATTTGACTTCAGACACATAGTAATTGCCTAGCTGTATGATCTTGGGCAAGTCACTTAACCCCATTTCCTCAAATAAACAATCAAATAAACAAATAAATAAATAGAAAGTAGTCCTCTGATTATGTTCCAGGGATGGATTGTAAACACCTGCTAGAAGAATCAAAGTATAGAGATGTGATAGAAAGCATGTCTCCTTATTTTGATTCTAAGGAAAAAGAATGATAAAAAATTAATATAAAAAAGATGTTTGGAAGAATTCCATAGTCCAATTTTGTTAGTCATAAAAGGCTCAGATAAAGTTGAAATAACCCTTTAATTACCTTCCCAAACATTCACCATTACTGTTCATTGCCATTACTGTATCAAAATAGATTAAACAATACATTCTGTATATATGTTATTCTTTCTTGGGCACTGTGAACCATGCATTCTAATATCACACAAAAGTATGTTTGTATACACAGAGCAATATATTGGAATTATATTTGTGGAAATCCTCCATAAAAATTCTAATTTGTTTATATGCTTTAATTTTGAAAACTATTTTTAAAAAAATCAAAAGCCAGCATAGTACAATGGAGAGAAAACAGTAGCTCTTTAGTCAAAGCAACTTTGTACAAATACATTTGATATTTTCTATCTGAAAGACTTTGATTAAATCAACTAATCCCTATGGACCTTTTCTGTACAATGAGGAGCTGGGCCCAGATGTCCTCTGAGGACCAGTATACCACCAATTGTGCATCTAATATGTTCGATAAATCTAATGGTATGAGGATTGGATAGATAGAAAGAAAGATAATTAGAAAGAATTTCAGAAACCTCAGAGACCTTATAGGCACATTTAGACTTAATATTTTTCAGATAATATGAAAAGTATTTGTAAAAGTAATTTCTTCATTGTACCTTACTACCTCTAGATTTTTTTTTTAATTTTAAGCACATGAACTAGCAACTTAAAAATATGGTTACTTAAGTACAATTCCAATATGACACAAATATCTTCTTATAAAATTAGAGTCCCAGTACTTAAGAAAAAGTGAGGTATGCACAAAATATGGTGAGTAATCCAGTTTAGCATAGGTGAGGCAGTGATCAGTAATGATGGATATGCCTTTGAAAATAGATTTGCCCTTTTATTCAGTGTTGATGAAGGGAGTTTTCATCCAGTGATTTCCTCATTGCTGATGAAATCACTGGTCTAGATTAGCAACCCCCAACTCTTAAAAAATTACTTAAATAATAACTAAGATCTTTTACATAGGCTAATCGGGTTAGTGGTCAGAGCCCTGAGCTTGAAGTCAAAAACTTTCAACTGGAGTCTGGATTCAGATAGTTACTGGCTATGAGACCTGGGGCAGTTCTCTGCATTTTAACCCACTGGAAGGGGAAAATGGCAAACCCCTATAGCAGCTTTGCTAACAAAACCCCATGAAGAGAATTGACTATGAAGAATTGGAACTGATCACTGAATCAAAGGTCCTTTATGTTAACCTAAAATTATAAGAAACTTAAAGCATAGATTTAAAATAACATAACAACAATAATAATACAAAAATAGATTAGACAAGAAATTTTATTTCTCTGTGGTTTACCCATCAAAATTAGAATGATCTTTTTAAGCTGAGGATATTGCAAAATTTGTACAGTATCAAGAGGAGGGGAAACAATATACATGACAAGAGTAGATAAAACCCTTAAACTTGACTGGAGACCATTCTATTATTTGATCTCAGAGAACCATCCTTCTACCATGCTAACTTCCTTGAGGGAAGTAACTTTTTTTTTCATTTCTTTTAGTTTAAATTCCAGGATGATTGGGTGAGTGTTTTTGAAGGCTAAAGGTGGAGATTCTTCCTTGATTTCAGGAGGAAAGACAAGATTTTTCTTTCAAATTATAAAATAATTAAAGAGACCAGGACAAGTTTTCCTTTCATAGTTTAAGGAGGACACAATTTTTTTTTTCTGAATTAAGGAAGGCAGGACAAGTCTTCCTTTCAAGGTCTAAGGAGGACACATTCCATTCCTCAGAATTAGCTAAGAAAACTTCAACTTTTTACCAGGAAAATAGTTATAAAAATTCATTGTAACTTTCATTCCATGATCCTTTTACTTCCCATTATTTTCCAGTAATTTTATTTGATACATAATTATAATCAGGTTGAAATACTTCTAAAATCCCATTTTTTGATCTATCATATTAGTTAAGCCTCCTAGTGTCATGTCACCTGTAAATCTGAAAAGCAAGCCTCTATTCCATGATCCACAATAATTATAATGTAAATAGTATGGTGAAAAGGACAGATCCTTCAGGCACTCCATTAGAGACCTTTCTTCAAATGTTTGCAGAAATAATTATACATTGAATTAAATTTCAGATTTAATTGTTTCAAGTTAAATTAGGATATTAGAAGACATAAGATCAACATAGTATTGTAGTCACTGGCTACTTGAATTCAGTTCTGCCTATGAGGACTCATTATTCAGACTCAGGAAAGCAAGGATGGAAATAAAACAAAAAATATCTAAGTTGTATTGACTGGGCCACAGGCTGGTAGAGAAAACTGTAGCCCTGAGCTGGAGTCCAACTCAGATTTTTATGTCTTGTCTCTCATCCAGAGGGTAAAAGGTGAACTCCCTTTCTCTTACTGGACCAGGAATTAGGTAGAGAGTGAAGCCAAATTTTACATTAAACAATCAATGGTGCATCAAGAATAGGGGATCTCCACCCAAGCAGCCTTTAAGAGTACAAATTGTTTCTGTTACAAATCATAATTCTCTACTTCTAGTCAGTTTACATCTCAAGAGTAGGTGGCAGTCATTTTAGAGCTCCACCCAATTTCTACATTCACAGTTTTCTTCATCTTTCCCCTATATCATTCCACCCTCAAAATTATACAGGACCCAGATTCCTCTGGGACTCTCAAAGTCTAATTGGAGATGAATACATTACAGTGAGGGATTCATTAAGGCAGGGTCCAGAGAATGATTGGCTGACATATGTTTGGCAGCCTACAGAGGATGGTCTTGGAGGTATACAGCTAAGAGAAACAAAATTCAAGGGGAAAAAAATTGAGCAAGCAAAAATCAGAGATATTGTAACAGAAGGCTATTTAACAGATGTCCAAAAAATTCAGGAAAAAACTAGAATGTTAGGAAGGAGCAAGAATTATACTTTATGATCCTAAGCCAGTATCAAAATACCTTTTATAAGAACATGGGTTCCAATAAAACACAAATTCATTGATGGATGCCACATAAGTTATAAACAAGAGCTCCAAAATAGTATAGACAAATGTACTGTAAAGGCATTTTAAAAAACTGCACATGTCCAAAAAGTAATTTGCAACAACATTTTCTATTTTAGCTTTGGCCATGTTTAGAATGAACAAAAATTCCAATTGAAGAATGGATCTCTCTTTAAAGCAGTACAAAGGTATACCAATAGGCGTTATCCTGATCCACTGGAACACTCTCATACTGCATCTGGAATGATTATGGAAATTTGCTATTATGGAGTAGAGAGGGACACAAGGAAATGTTTCTTTATGAAGTCAGACAGTCCTTTTTAATGAGCCAGTTCAATGAGGGGTTCCTTTAAGAGAATCCTACCCCAGTTGAGGCTAGGGTCATTTTATCAAATGTCACTTACTCCATCTGCAGCATTTAACATCAAACCCCAAAGGACTAAATGGATTCATTGGCATATTGTCTTTCCATTTTATCATACTTGATGTCAGGTAGATCAATTATCTATATATTGTAATATAGCAACAGGGACTTGAGCACTAAGGAGAACCAAGAGTGTTCCAGGCTGTAATTTGATATGAGATCTAGGGGAAAAAATCATAATTCAGTTGTTACTCAAAACTAAGGACAGTCCTGTAAATGATATGCAATAAATAGATTTTTGAGATGTAAAAAAATGCAATAACCCTAATTCATATTTTTTATAAAATCAACTTTTTGCAATGAACCCATTTAGTTATTAATTATGTTTAAAGTAACTAAACATCTCCTTCTGGCTAGGAGGTTGCCCATCCTCTCCATACTTTTCACATAACATTTGGCTAGAGATTGCCAGAGAAATCTCAAATCATCATCATTATTTTATCTCCCTCATGTTATATGAGTGCTTTTCTAATAAAATAACCATAGTTTAGTCCCAGTTTACATTATATAATATATATTATATAACATATAATATATATTATATATTATATATATGAAAGTTCTGTAATTTTAACTACTAACCATCTTCAAATATACAAATTATGACTTTCAGAATTCTTTAAAACCTTTAGACCATCTTAGGTAACTTTAAACTTCTAATATGCGTTATTGATTCCAATGCAATAAAACAATAGTAAAAACAACTAGGCATTCAAGTCAATTAATAACATGAGTTATTAAGTTTTACAAAATAATATTTCCATTATGTTTTGTATTAATCCAGATGTATCCCAGAAGGGGGCCATCATTTGTGATATTTTCCTTAGCACCCCTTCAAAGCAATCACATGTGAATTCCGGGCTTTAACATTACAGTATTCAAACAGATTACATGTTCACAAGAGAACCAAACAATGTAAATATAATTACTTTGAAGGTGCAAAAGCATATCACATAGCTGATAAATATATATACATTCCCTTCCATAAACATGGGATGATGGATGATAAGACAAAGATTACATATTTTCTTTCTTTACCAACAAAAGACTGTGAGAGTGTTGACAGTGTTTAGGATTTAACATCAAAACAGATCAGATTACGAAATTTAGTACAGTATTTCTCTTTCCCAAAAGACATCAGTAAATTGTATGATTCAATACTCCCAAATTCCTTGACATACAGTTTATCCCAATTATATTTTCATTCTTATTAACACATATAAATTCTCACGACTTGCTATAAAGCTTTCAAAGGTGATTAAATTACTCTCATTTAGCTCTCTGATAGTTTCTTTTTTTTTTTTTAAACACAAGGTGGTGACCTTTTCCTATCAATGGTCCTCTTTTCAAAGCCTCTTGAGTGCAGGGAGCCTACATTTACTAAACCTTAAAGTCTCAATCAACCTAAGTTGAATACAGCCTTCAATCAATATTGGCTTAACAAAAACTTAGCTCACAGGTGAAATCATTTCACTTTGCCACTTACAAACTTTCAAATGTTATAAGTGGATAGGCTCAGATCCCAACTTCATTAATTACTTAATTTTAAATTAGATCTTTTTAAGCAATGAAATTCAAAACCTAAACCTAAAAGGAGTAACATTTAACTCAGGGAACTGTAACTATTTCAGATCTGAATTACAGACACACACACACACACACACACACACACACACACACCAGAAACAACTCTTTTGTGTAAAGATTTCAAATTTACCAAAGTGAGATTGGATACCCTGGCCAGCTCCAAATATCAAAATGTAGAAACATTTTCCCACCTCTCCAGGCTATGGAGAGATGTGAAAATTTCCCATTACTGTTTAAGTACACATGTACACAGAGATGCTCATGTTTATATATTTTTTAATATACCAATTCAGACTAGTCAGAAAATAATTTTTAGAATCAAATCAGAATTTCTTGAGGAACCTCTTATATATGTTAAAATTGAATGCATTCCTAAGTAACTTTATAAAGTTCAAATCCAGTTGCTCTATTACAGAAATATTAGTTATTTAGGCAGGCTTAATTAAAAGATGAAATTTGAATTTCCTAGTCCCAAAAACTTATCTTCCCCTTTTTTTTCCTTTAACTAATTGACCAGGAGGCTTTTCAAATAATCTACCCATTTCTCTTCCCCCTCCCAAGGGTGAGGTTTTCTCATCCCAGATAATGTCCTTAAGGAATGGGGCTTGGAATAGAAAACATGTTTGTTGTCCAACACCCCCCCAAACAGGAAGAAGTCATGGGGTCTCCTGTTTTCTAAAAAGTTTTGAGGGGTCTTACCCTTCCTGCAGCAAAGCATGCATTCCATCTGAGACACAGGTTTGAGTCCCGAAGTTCTAAAAAGGAAGATTTTCCTTCTCCCTCCCCCCCTCTCTCTGCAGAAGGTGGGGGCAGCAGAGAATGAGAGAGAGAGCATTTCAAAGAGAAAGAAAGAGAGAGTACCATCCAAAGAAAATTTCCAGAAGCTCGGGTGTTTCGCTTTTGTCAAATATAATTCCTTCCAAGGTTCAAGCACACATCTGGGGGGAGGTGTATTGGTATCAAATTCTCCCCATATTTTAATTAACCGTCAATTTATAAGTAGGCAAATACATCAATTGTAGTGAGGGTATAAACCAAACACCTCAGAACTACCTTTGCTCCAGTCAGTCTTAACAAAAGGGCAGGCCCACACCAGGGCTGCTGTGAAACTCCACAAGACATCAGCTTAACTGACTCCCCACAGAACTCAACCTTTTTCCATTTTTCAGAAAAAGGGAAACACAGAAGGGCTCGATGTCCAATAATTTTCCTACTTTTCTAAAACTATAGAAAAATCTAAGCTCTTAAAAAAAAAAAAGCTCCATCCAGTTTCACAGTCTGGTCAGAGTCTCCCAGCTGGCTCAACATTTTGTAGCCCCTGGCTACTTGAGTTCAGTTCTGCCTATGAGGTCTCATTATTCAGACTGGGGAAAGCAAGGGTGGAAATAAAACAAGAATTTATTAAAAGAAGTTACAACACATAAAAGGAATTGGGAGAGAGAGAGAGAGAGAGAGAGAGAGAGAGAGAGAGAGAGAGAGAGAGAGATAAAAGAACAGCCAAGCTGAGTTGGCTAGATCACAAGTCAGAGAAGACTGTGGCCTGAGCTGGAGTCCAATCCAGGTTTTTATGTTTTGCCTTTCATCCAGAGGATAAAAGGGGAACTTCTTTTCTCTTACTGGACCCAGAATTAGGTAGAGGGTAAAGCCAAATTTTACCTTAAACAGTCAATGGTGCATCAAGAATAGGAGATCTCCACCCAAGCAGCCTTTAAGATTACACATTGTTTCTGTTATAATCATAATTCTCTTCTACTCAAATTACATCTCAAGAGCAGGTGGTGGTCAGTTTACATCTCCACCCAATTTCTACATTCACAATCCTCTTCATCTTTCCCCTTCATCAGGATTAGCTAAAATTGCTACCAAAATGAATATTAAGGTTGATCATTTCTGAAAATGAGTGCCCACAAATATAATACAATAAAATATAAATAAATATAAATTCAAAAATTAAACCTCAGAGACCATTTGGATTAATGTAGACTTTATTGATGTTTTTTAAACAGTATTAAAATTATTTGTAACCAGATAGTGCATTTTCCATTGTACCATACTGCCTCTAAAAGAAGTTTGCCTTTGCAGATAACACTTGAGAACCCTGCTTTATCATTGCATAAGATTTTTTCAAGCATATGGATTGTTATAGCAGATAAAAAGAAAATCAATGTTTTAATCTCATTATACTATGTTAATGTGATATGCTCCTTTGATATATACATATATATAATATATATATAATATTTATAATATATATAATATATATAATATATATATATATATATTTATTATATAATATATATATATATATTATCTCCTGTATTCACCCATAGATAACTTTGAGTACAGTCTTCTGATAAGATCAACTCAAAAGTCAAGCATCAGAGAGTAGTTGGAGCATATGTATATGTATGCTGAGAAATAATAGAGCTTATTTCATACATAAATTTCTAACAATTATAGGACAAGTAACAAAAAGTGAACATTAAATAGTGATTGGTTCTAATATGACATTTTTTATTTGCTTAAAGGTTCTTTTTAAAAAAATAATGAATTGAACAGCTATCTCTTTTCAATAGAGAGGTGGAGGACAGTGTAAGTAGAATTTTTTATTTATTTTGAGTTTTATTTATTTTGAGTTTTACAATTGTTCCTCTAATCTTACTTCCCTCCCCGCCACCCCTTGACAGAAGGCAATTTGCCAGTCTTTACATATTTTCCATGGTTACATTGATCCAAATTGACTGTGATGAGAGAGAAATCATATCCTTAAGGAAGGAATGTAAGTTATAAGAGATAGTAAAATCAGACAATAAGACATCTTTTTTTTTTTCTTTAAAGGTAATAGTCCTTGGTCTTTCTTCAAACTCCACAGTTATTTCTCTGGTTACAGATGGTATTCTCCATTGCAGACAGCCCCAAATTGTCCCTGATTGTTTCACTGAGGGAATGAGCAAGTCCATCAAGGTTGATCATCACCCCCATGTTGCTGTTAGGGTGTACAGTGTTCTTCTGGTTCTGCTCACCTTGCTCAGCATCAGTTCATGCACATCCTTCTGGGCTTCCCTGAATTCCCCTCCCTCCTGGTTTCTAATAGAAAAATAGTGTTCCATGACATACATATACTGGAAAAAAGGTAGAATTTAAAAATATAGCTAAGTGGCACAGTGGATAGAGTGTTAGACCTGGATTCAGGAAGACTTTTAGTGAGTTCAAATCTGATTTTAGATATTTATTAGCTGTTAGACCCTCATCAAGTCACTTCATTCTTTGTTTTCAATTTGTATATCTGTTCTTTAACTTTCAGAATTTCTTTGCTTTTGTTTAACTTGATTTTGTAGTTGTTCATGCTCAATTCTTTGCGTTGTTCTTTCTTTGTTCTATTACTAAAGAGTTTGGAATTATGCATGTTCCTTACATCTGGTTTGATTACATTTCAAAATTTGAGATATATTATTTCATGCTTATTATTTTCTCTGAGAATATTTTTCTGTACATTCAAAAGATCCTTTACAAATCAATAAGCATTTGTTTAATTTTCTTGCTTTTGTTCATGAAATTTGATTCCCTAATTTATGGTTCTATATTTAAAGGATACCATGCAAAATTAAAATATGCATAATTATTTTTTAAATTTGTATTTATGCTTTCTAGAGGTCTATTCTATAAACATTTTCTATATATTTTATAGAATTTGACTTCTTTTTTTGTTTATCTTTTTTTAAAATTTTATTTATTTAAGGCAATGGGGTTAAGTGACTTGCCCAAGCTCACACAACTGGGTAATTATTAAGTGTCTGAGGTCACATTTGAATTCATTCCACTGTACCACCTAGCTTTCCCTTGGTTATCTTTTGGATAAATTTCTCTAGGTCTGGGAGAGATAAATTGAGATTGCTAATTACTGTAGTTTTGATATTTATTTCTTCCCATAAATTTATTATTTCCTTTAAGTATTTAGAAGTCATGTCAATCAAAGCAGATGTAACAATTATTATTATCTGAAAACAGTTAACAGTAACTATATTGCCTTTGCATATAATGTTATGTCCATGTTCATCTCTTTTAGTCATCACTTTTTATTGTTTTATCTGAGAAAAGGGACAGTTTGGTAACGGTGAACCTAAGTACTAGGTCTGGAGTTAGGAAAAAACCCTTGAGTTTAAATCCAGCCTCAGACACTTAATAGCTATATGACCCTGGGCAAGTCCCTTAACCTTGCTTACCTCAGTTTCCTCATCTGAAAAATGTGCTGGAGAAAGAAATGACAAATCACTCCAATATCTTTTCAAAGAAAAATTCAATTGGGATAAAAAAGAATCATACAAGGCTGAAAAATGACTAAATAATAACAAATCTGATATGTTGGTTGCTAGGTCTGCATTTTTTTAATGTCCACTTGAAACATAATAGATTTTGTTCCAGCACTTAATTTTTAATCTGTGTGAATATTTCTGTTTCAAGAGTGTTTCTAATTAACAACATATTGTTGATTTCTCTTTCCTAATTCATTCTGCTAACTTTCCTTCTTTTATAGGAACATTCAGTTTTGACTTCTAATTGTGCATTTTCCTTGACCTCTTTTTAAATATTTTGATACTTTTCTTTCTCTTTTATACTCGTCCCTTTTTTTCTCTGCCATGTTTTTCTTTTTAAAAACAAAAAGGAGTGAATATAGTAGTATGCTCAACTCCATTGATCTCTATTTGATTCAATTTGCTTTTATTTCACTATTCCACTTAACTTCTCCTGTTTAAGGCCCTACTCACAACTTCTTACCCTTTCTTAAATTTTATTTTCCCATAAGGCTACCCTTAGAAGATAGGACATCTTATTTTTTTTTAATTTTTGCTTATAATTAATCCCTTTATGAAACTACCCTTTCTCAGTCATCCTTTTCCCTGTCTGTCCCCATCTAATTCCTTTTTGAATTTAATGTAGTTCACACCAAATGAATAGAGCACTGAGTTTGAATCCAGAATGGGATACATAACCACGTATTAGCTGTGTGACCTTGTCCAAGTCACTTAACCCTTATTGCCTTGAATCCACAGCTGTCTTTTCTCTTAAAACCTTCAAAATGTAACAAAATTTCTTCCGATGATTGTCATATATTCCTTCAGGAATTTTGAGGACATTATGATTCTGATGGAATCCTTTTATTCTCTCCCCATATTAGAATATCAATACTTCATCTCATATAGTCCTTTCCAATTCCTCAAATAAATTGTTTTTTTTAAATATTTGTCTTGACTCTTCCATCTGCATTTCAAAATATCTACACAGCTCTGTTCATGTTATCTGAAGTTCTTAGAAGTTCTTTATTTTATTAAAAATATGCTTTTTCTCCTTATGAGATTAGACTCAGCATGTGGGGTAAATTGTTATTCGTTCTTTATCTCTTGCCTTCTGTAATATAATTCTAAGCTCACCTCTCTTTTAATGTGGCAGCTACCAGGGCTTATATGATCCCATTGGGGCTCCTTAGTTTTTTCCTTGATTGTTTTCAAGATTTTTTTTTTAACTTGGTTGAGAAGCTGAAGATTTTTGTTATGATATTTCTTAGAATTTTCATGTTGGGGTTTCTTTCAAGAGCTGATCAGTGAAATCTTTCTATTTTCACTTTATCCTCCTGTAGTAATGGATTTAGAAAGATGTCATCCATGATTTCTTGAAATAGAGTAACCAGACTACTTGAAAGAAAGTTTTCAGATAGTCTGATGATTCTTCGATCTTTTCTCCTTGGCCTATTTTCGAGATTATTTGCTGTTGATAAGTGATATCTTAATTTTCTTGTTTTTTTTCCTTCTGCTTTTCAATTTTGTTCTAGAATTTCTTTTTATTTCAGGAGTCATTGTCCTCTACTCATCCAATTTTCAAGTAATCTAATAATTGAAAGTTTTCTATTGTAAGTAATTTATTATTTTTCTAGTTCTTTCTTCTATAGCTCTTTCCTTTAAAATATTCAGAGATAATATTTCATTCATAGAATTCATTTTGAAAGCAATTTTAAAAAAACTCTTCATTTTTATCAGAATTTTAGTAAAACTTTGGTAAGATTGTGCTTTGTTTTGTTTTAGATTTTTCTGAGACATTGCTTGAAGATGTTGTGGATATCTTCTGAGTTTTTGTCTTAAGTGTATTTTGATTTTTATGGTGTGAACCTTAATGAATAGAGTTAAATAACATTACAACCACAATAATAATAATAGTAATAATAATAATAATAATATAATAATAGTAATAATAGATTAGAAATGAAGTTTATTTCTCTGTATTTACTCACCACTATTAGATAATAGAAATCACCTAAGAAATGATCTCCCCAAACTGAGAGATTAGAAAATTTATACAGTGAAAAGGGGAAGGGAAACAGAATATACATAGTAAGAGTAGATGAAACCTTAAACTTGCCTGGAGACCATTCTGTTATTAGATCTCAGACAACACCCTTCTACCAGCTATTTTCCTTGAGAGAGGTAACTTTTTTTAGTTTAAATGCCAGGAAGGAAGGGTGAGTTCTTGTTTTTGAAGTCTAAAGGAAGATCTTTCTTTCTTGCTTTAAAGAGTAAGACAAGATTTATTATAAAGGGATTAAATAGGACAGAATGAGTTGTCTTTTCAAAGTCTAAAGATACAATTCCGTTTGTTCTGGATTAAAGAGGGCAGGACCAGTTTTCCTTTCAAAGTCTAAGGAGGACACATTCCATGCCTCACAAATGCTAAGAAACATCATCTTTTGACTGGAAATAGTTAAAAAATTTAGTAATTATGCTTAACAATGGTTTCTCCTGTTTTGATTATTTTTTTTTAGTTCTACTTCCTTAATTAGGACTTTGTGTCCTAGATAGACATTGTTCACTTCTAAGAAGAATAGTTAGACTTGCTTTTATACTAATTTGCGTTATCTTGGTCCTAGGTGATGATTGCTAGGTTTGGGTTTTTTTTTTGTTGTTGTTGTTTTTTAGCCACCTCAGAAGCAACTGATTAGTAGTTTGTGCTGGGACAATTTACTTTGGGAAGTCCACATCAAAATGATGCCAGGGGGATGTATGTGCTCTAGTGGTCAGATCCAGATCTTGGTCTCCTTTGCCCATTGGCTGAAAGCTTCTAAGTGTTTATTTATAATTAGAACACAGCTTCAGAGGCCAAGCCAAGATGGCAGAGGTAAAGACAGGGACTTGCCAGAACTCTCCCCCAAACCACTCCCAAAATACCTTTAGTTCATGACTCTACTCAAATTCTAGAGTGGCAGAACCCACAAAAAAGTCTCTGAAACAAGTTTTCAGCCCAAGACACCTTGAAAGAATAGTGGAAAAGGTTTGTTGTACCAGGGTCAGAAAGGACCCACAGCCCAACCGGGGCTGTGCCAGAGCAAAACTGATTCCAGTCATCTTCTGGAAAAACTGATTCCAGTCATCTAGAACAGACCTTGGGGATGCCTGGATCCCTGGAGATGCCTGGATCCTGGAAGCTGCAGTGGTATTCAGACCTCTCAGTCCAGGGATTGCCAAGGACAATTGGGAAGTGCAGCAGGAAAACTCTGCAACACCAATCCAGCCCAGTCCTCCGTGTAGGTCTGGACCAGTTGACAAAGAGTCAGCCTGGAGAGCCACACAGCGGCTTCTTGGAATGCTCAGCCCACGGCAGGTTAAGGGGGTTGAGAAGTCACAGAGGTGGGACTCTGTTGCTTCTCCCAGTCTCAGATCCAGTTTGCAGTCTGGGGCCCCACTCTCAGGAAAAGAAGCAGAGGCCCAATATAGTTCACTGCCTGAAGTGGAGCCAGGACCCTCTTTAGAGAAGGCCATCCATGGACCAGAGCACAGACTAGGAGAGCAATCATAACTTCTTATAATACCTTGGAGAAATTGATAATTTTCAGGTTCTTAGGGGGGTGTCCCTGAAAACAGCTGCAAAAACCCAAAAAAGCTTTAGAGTGTGTCTTCCACTCTGGAAACAAAGACCAGGAAATGAGCAAACAGAAGAAAATAAATCCAACCATAGACAATTACTTTGGTCCTATAAAGACTCAAAATTCACCCTCAGAAGATAACAAAGTCAAAATTTTTTGGATTCAAAGGCTCCAAGAGATATATGAACTCGTATCAGGCTAAGGAAGAACCCAAAAAATGATTTTGAAAATCAATTAAGGGAGATAGAGGAAAAATTGGAAATAGAAATGAGAGGGATGTGGGAAAAATCATGGAAACCAAGTCAGCAGCTTGATGAAGAAGATAAAAAAATACTGAAGAAAATAATATTGCAAAAACCAGTTTGAGCATCAGTTGTGCAAAAATATTCATAGCAAAGAATTCCAATTCAAAGATTTGGAAATTGAGTGAATGTCCATTAATTGGGGAACGGCTGAACAAATTGTGGTATATGTACATTATGGAACACTTGTTCTATTAGAAACCAGGAGGGATGGGAGTTCAGAGAAGCCTGGAACAATTTGCATGAGCTGATACTGAGTGAGATGAGCAGAACCAGAGGAACATTGTACACCTTAACAGCAACATGGGGATGATGATCAATCCTGATGGACTTGGTCATTTCATCAGTGCAACAATGAGGGACAATTTTAACATATCTGTGCTTCAGAATACCATCTGTATCCAGAGAAAGAATTGTGGAGGTTAAACAAAGACCAAAGAATATTACCTTTAATTTAAAAAAAAAATTGTCTTATGTATTATGTAAGTTTATTATCTCTTAAATTTTTTTCCTCAAGGATATGATTTTTCTCTCAACACATTCAATTTTCATCAATGTATAGCATGAAAACAATGTAAAGACTATCAGACTGCCTTCTGTAGTGGGTGAGGGGAAAACAAGACTAGGGGAAAAGTTGTAAAATTCAAAAATAAATAAATACATTTAAAAAAATGTTTTCTGGAAAAACCAGTTTGGATCTAATCAGTCCTAAAGTCCAATAAGAAGAAGAATCCCTTTAAAAAAGCAGAATTGGTCAAATGGAAAAGGATATACAAAAACTCTCTAAAGAAAATAATTACTTCAGAAGTATAATGGAGTTAGAACAAGCTAATGACTTTGTGAGAAATCAAGAAACAATAAAACAAAATCCAAAGAATGAAAAAGTAGAAGAAAATGGGAAATATCTTATTGGAAAAACAACTGACCTGGAAAACAGATCCAAAAGAGATAATTTAAAAATTATTGGACTACTTGAAAGTCATGATTTAAAAAAAAACAGCCTAGACGGCATATTTCAAAAAATTCTCCAGGAAAACTGTTCTGATATTCTATAATCAGAGGGTAAAAAATAGAAATTGAAAGAATCCACTGATCATCTTCTGAAAGAGATTCCAATATAAATACTCCCAGGAATTTTGTAGCCAAATTCCAGAATTCCCAAGTCAAGGAGAAAATATTATAAGCAGCCAAAAAGAAATAATTCAACTATCATGAATCTAATTTTAGGATAACACAAAATTTAGCAGCTTCTACCTTAATGGCCTGTAGGGCTTGGAATATGATATTCTAGAAGGCAAAAGACCTTGGATTATAACTGAGAATCAACTACCCAGAAAATCTGAACATATTCTTTCAGTGGAAAAGATGGACACTGAATGAAATAGGGAACTTCAAATTTTTCTGATGAAATGTCCAGAGCTTAACAGAAAGTTTGTTCTTCAAGTATAGGACTTAGGTGAAGCATAGAGAGGTGGACAGGAAATACTAATTTTGAGGGACTTAATGATGTTGAATTGCTTTTGTTCCTGTATGAGAAGATGACATGAACTCGTGAACCTTCTCATTTATCAGGGCAGTTAGAAGGAGCAGATAAATACAAGACACAGGAGGAAATTGAATTTGAAGATATAATATATTAAAAAGATAGAGTTAATGGAGGAGAAAGGAATATACTGGGGAAAAAAGGAAAAAAGAGAATTAGAATGGAATGTTATTTTTTTAGAAAGATTTTATTTATTTTGAGTTTTATAATTTTCTCCCCCATTCTTGCTTCCCTTCCCCCCCCAAGTTACTCTGTTAGTCTTTACATTGTTTCCATGCTATACATTGATCTCAGTTGAATGTGAAGAGAGAGAAATCATATCCTTAAAGAAGAAACATAAAGTATGAGATAGTAAAATTACATAATAAGATAACTATATTTTCCTAAATTGAAGGTAATAGACTTTTTTCAAAGTCCACAGTTCTTTCTCTGCATACAGATGGTATTCACCATTGTACATAGACCAAAATTGAACCTGAAATGAGCAAGTCCATCAAGGTTGATCATCACCCCCTGTTGCTGTTAGGGTGTACAGTGTTTTTCTGGCTCTGTTCATCTTGCTCAGTGTCAGTTCATGTAAATCCCCCTAGGCTTCTCTGAAATTGCATCCCTCCTGGTTTCTAATAGAGCAAAAGTGTTCCATGACATAACATATACCACAGTTTGGTAAGCCATTCCCCAATTGATGAACATTCACTCAGTTTCCAATTCTTTGACACCACAAACAGAGCTGCTATGAATATTTTTGTACAAGTGATGTTTTTACCCTTTTTCATAGTCTCCTCAGGGTATAGACCCAGTAGTGATATTGCTGGATCAAAGGGTCTACACATTTATGTTGCCCTTTAGGCATAATGGAATAAGTTATTTTACATAAAAGAGGGAAGAAAAAGCTTTTGAAGTGGAGTGAAAGTGGGGGAAGGTGAGGGGGATTGAGTCAACCTTCCAGCAGAAGTTGGTCAGAGAGGGAGTAGCACACATACTCAGTTGGGTAAAGAAACCTATCTTACCCTATTAGAAAATAGGACAGGAAAGGGATGAGATAAAGGGGATGGGGGAGGGGAGAATGGTGAGTATAGTCAGATGCAACACACTTTTGAGGAGGGATTGGGGAAAAAGAGAGAGATAATAGAATAAATGGATATGGGGAAATAAGATGGACAGAAATACAACTAGTAAGAGCAACTGTGGGGAAAAAAATATTAAAGCAATTTTGATGGATTTATGGTTAAAGAAGACAATCTATTCCAAAGACAGAGCTGATGGTGTTTAAGTAGAGACTGAAGCTTTTTTTTTTTCTCATTTTGTTTTTCCTTGAGAGTTCTCTTTCTTTGGATGGGGAGGGGGGTTATGTTTATTTTTACAACATGACTATTGTAGTACTGTTTTTCATGGCTACACATTTTTAAGCTACACCAAGTAACTTGCTCTTTCAGTGGGAGAAGGGGGATGGGAGGAAGGGGGAGAGAATTTGGAACTCATGGCTTTAGAAGTCAATGTTAGAAACTTGTTCTTGAATGTAGCTGGGTTAAAAAAATTAAAATAAAATAAAATTTTGCATATTGGAAGATATATAGTTTTGCAATCTTCACATTTTCCTTGACTCCTCATCATCCTAACCCCATCTAAACAATTAGTTGACAAAGCTTGCCCCTTCTACCTTTGTAACATCTGTTATATCCATATCCTTATCTTTCTTTCCCACCCCCTCATAGCTACCAGTCTAATTCAGGAAGTCAAAATCTCTTATATTAAATATTGCAATAATTCTCCTGGTCTTTGGTGTTTTCCTTATCAACCCATTCTTTACACAACTGCCAAACTATATTTTCGAAAACACAGTTATGAACATGTTACTGTTGTGTTTTTCACTTTAGGATCAAATATCTTTTCGTATTTATCTCTCTTTGAGATTTCTTTGCATAAATTTTATAATAAACAATTATTTATTCCCCAATACATGTATCTACTTTATGATTGAATAAATATCATTTGTGTGCTCAAATTTAATTTTTATTGAGATCATGATTAAAAATACTTAAGAACCCTTGTTCTAATCTGACTCATTTATTTTATATGTAAGGAAACTGAGACCCAGATAAAGTGTGACCATTTCTAATGCATAAGCAATTTCAACAACTGACATTTAAAGACCTTTAAAGTTTGCAAAACATTTCTCTCTCTCTGTCTCTCTCTCCATATATATATATATATATATATATATATATATATATATATATATATATGTATATATAGATAGATAGATAGATATAGATATATGTAAAATTATGTGAGTCTCCCAACTGAGAAACCTTACCTTATGCAGGTTTAGGGAAGTTAAGTAACCTGATCATAGTAAAACAAATAATAGATTTAAGTGACAAGATTTTAATCCAAGTCTCGATGTCCATTGCTTAACATATTTTATTAACTCTCTCAACTCTATACATCTAGTAGAATGTAAACTCCTTGAGGACAGGTAGTATCTGGGTAGTATCTGGGGTTTTCCAATGTGTGCTCAGTATTAAGTCTATCCTTCACACTTAGCAAGTATTTGATCAACTGTGGCTTAATAAAATGTTGACTTGGATTGCATCCCTCACACCTCCTCTCAATTTGCACATGTCTTTGGTTCATTTCCTTCTGTCACTTTATTTATGGTCATATTTCTAACACTTATGTTAATATTTCTGTTTTCCTGGCTCTATCAAATTGTAAACTCATTTATAGCAGAGATCATGTGTTTTATTTTGAGTTTGTGCTATGCACACACCAGACACTCAGTTTACTATTGACTTTTTTCAATAGGAAAAAAATATCTGACCACCTGCTCTGTGACTTACTTTTTTCCCTAGGAAGAAAAAGGAATGAAATAATAACTTTATTTTGCATTCATATAGAATATTTCATTTGAGAAGTTAAAGACGATGGTAGTGGAAAGAATTATTGACCAATGGGTAATAGACCAATTTCAGAGGTTCTGGTTGACCTTTTGAATCAACTCCTACTTAACTGTGTCACTATTGAAAACTCATTTTATTCACTTCAAAATTTCAACTTAGAAACATTGATTATGTACTTCCTCATAACCAGAATAACATGTCACACACTGGGAAAGAATTTATTTTTAAATAATATAAAATCCTTGTCCTTATGAAGGATTTTAGTCTAATAAAAGCTTGTCATATATAAAGGAAACTTTAATTCAGGATCAGTATAACAAGGATGAGGGAACAAAAAACAACTACAAAGAAGAGCTCTGTGAGGATTAAGGGGGGTAAAAAGACCATTGCCAAGGGAAGAGTTGACTTTCTTACTGAAATTTATAGAATCATAGGTCTACAGTTAGAGATTATATCAGAAATTACCCAATCTAATCTTTCTCATCCAATTTGACATATGAGGGAACTGAAGACTGGATTGGTTCACTGATCTGTTCAATGTCACCGAGGGAATAAAGGGTTTTATTACAACTCTAGATGGCACAGTGGATAGAACACTGGCCTTAGAATCAAGAGGATGGGAGTTCAAGTCTAGCCTCTGACACTTACTAGCTGTGTTAGCTGGGCAAGTCACTTAATCCTGATTGCCTGACATACAAGGCCATCTCCAGTCATCCTGATTCATATCTGGCCACTGAACCCAATTGATACTGGAGGAAAAAGTGAGACTGGTGACATTACACAGCCCCCCTCACTGAAATCCAATTCATGTCATGGCATCACCTCCCTGATGTCATGATCTTTTTTGAGAATGAAGAACAAGGGGGCAGCTAGATTGCACAGTGGATAGAACACTGACCCTGGAGTCAGAAGAACCTGAGTTAAAATCCAGACACAGACAGTTAATAATTGCCTAGCTGTGTGGTCTTGGGCAAGTCACTTAACCCCATTGCCTTAAATAAATGAAAAAAAAATTTTAAAGAGAATGAAGCACAAACATTATTATTAGAATTCTAGCCTTTAGTAATGAAGTCTATTGCTTTTTTTTTTACTGTTATCTTAAAAGGTAAATAGATATTTAAGAGAATAGAAGAGAAATGAAAATATTAGGGAATAGAATGAATGTAGAAAGGGAAACAATAGTATTATAATTGTCTAGATTAAATAATATGTGCCTCACAAATTGATGGGATAGAATGATAATAGAAAATGCATTACACTTGATGATATTGATGATGATGATGATGATAATGATAGAATTGCATAAATGTTTTAATATTTTCAAATGTTTAAAAATTTACAATAACCCAGGAAGATATTTTACAGATGAGCAGATAGATAAATAGAGATGAACTTATGTATCACCCAAGGAGAGGCTATATTTGAACTAAATTCTTCCCCAACTTCAAGTCAAGTACTTTTTTCCATTCTTATCACTTACGTGCTTTGACTTTGGCATCAGAAGGCCTTGATTAGACCTTACATTCTGACCTATCTTTGCCCTATCTTTGAGGTCTTAGACAAGTCATTTAATGCCTTTGGGATCAGTGTCATCCATAAAATGAAACAGCAAAATAAAGTGATCACTATAGTTCCCACCTCCAGTGAAATTAGTGATCCTATCAAAGGTATGATGACACTGGATTGTGGATGACCATGAATAACAGGCAAAGGAAATTGAACTTTCCTGGAAGACTTTGGGGAACCCTAAGTAGTTTTTGAACATGGATGATCAGTTTTTTTCTGGTTTGAGGGGGAGGGGGGAACTAGGTGGCATAGCTGATTGTGATTGTTGTTTGGCCTTCATTCTCAAAGAAGACCATAACATCATCAAGGTGATACTATGACATGTATGTGAACAGGATTTAAGTGACGGGGTGCTATGCAAAGGTACAAGCCTCACTTTCTCCTCTGGGGTCATCTGAGTCCAGTGACCAGATATAGATCAGGACAACTGGAGATAGCCCTGAATGAAGTGGATCTCCACCCTTTCAAGTTAGGTCTTTGGACCTTTGATATTCTATCAACTCAGTGATCAAACTGAACATGAAATTTTCAAGATTCCATAGATATTATATAAATACATAAGGTCTATAGTATCAATAATCACCATTTTTGAAAAAGGTAGGGGACTGATTATATGGGTGTTAAGTGTAAGCAATTTTTTTCTAATTTTGTTTAATATGAATCTTTGTAAATCTATCTGTAGCGAAATGCTTATGTGGTCCTGACAATCAAGATGAAAATATTTTAATTGTATTCCTGAACTTAATGTTCATAGACACCCATATGGTTGTGTATAGATCTAAGAGTATCAATTTAATTGGGTCAGGAAAAAAATAATTATATATTTATTTTTCACTAAAATTGATTACCTTAATAATCCTCTATTTGATTAATTTTTTTTGCAAGGCAAATGGGGTTAAGTGGCTTGCCCAAGGCCACACAGCTAGGTAATTATTAAGTGTCTGAGACCGGATTTGAACCCAGGTACTCCTGAATCCAAGGCCCCGTGCTTTATCCACTGCATCACCTAGCCACCCCAATTAATTTTTTTTTATTCTGAAGAGAGGTCCTTATGTTACACTAGACTGCCAAAGGCATCCATAAAACAAAATAGTTTTAAGCGAATATTTTATGACATCATGGATATAGTGATTGACCTGTTGTCAGGAAGATTGACATTCAAATCCGGCTTCACACATTTACCAGCTGTATGGCTCAAGTCAAGTTATTTAATGCATGTCTGTCTCAGTTTCCTCATGATTAAAACTTGGATAATGATAGCACCTAAGTTCCAGATTTGTTGAGAAGATAAAATAAGATTCTATTTGTAAAATGCTTTGTAAAAATTAAGGTACTATGTATTTAACTATTATTATTAATATTAAGAAGTATTATTTAAAACCTGAACATTTTATGAAGTCCCCTAAATTTTTAAGGTTATGTAGTGTGAAAGACTTTTTCTCAGAAAAGACATAGAGGCAAGCAAAGTAAAGACTTGTAGCTTCACACTTCATTAACTGTTGTTGATTTTCCATACAAGAGTACTATTTTCATGTATTCAAGTCAGCAATGGGCTTTTTGTTGTGTATAGGTAGTTGATTTGTTTTGACTACACCATTATCTTTCATTAGGCTCAGCATTTGCTTTATTGAACAAATCAATAAATCAATTATGACCACTGGCCATGGAATAGCAATTGGAAGATAATTCAGAGTTTTAGAAACTGTATCAAAATTCCATTAATCCCATTTGAAAAACACTGTTTGGTTACAACTTTGAAATCCAGAAGTTTAGGTAAGTTTAACTCACAGATGACATGTGGGGCTCCAGGTTCCTCTTTTTGAAAATCTAGTAATCTCATACCTATTAAAACCACTAGATTCAAATCCAGTCTCAGACACTTAATAATTACCTTGGGCAAGGCCTTAACCCCATTTACCTTGCAAAAACCTAAAAAAACCCCACTAGAGAACATAGGAATACACTGAATTTTTCTTAAAATGATAACAACATTTATCTGAAGCTATAAGCAAGAATTATATGTAATGGGGATAAAATAGAAACATCTCCAATAAGATCAGGGGTGAAATAAAGATGCCCATTATCATTATTATTATTCATCATTGTATTAGAAATATCAACTTTAACAATGGCAGACAGAAAAAAAATTGGGGGGCAGCTAGGTGTCTCAGTGGATAGAGCACCGGCCCTGAAGACAGGAGTACCTGAGTTCAAATCCGGCCTCAGACACTTAATAATAATTACCTAGCTGTGTGTCCTTGGGCAAGCCACTTAACCTCATTTGCCTTGCAAAAACTAAAAAAAAAAAAAAAAAAAAAGAAATTGAAGGAATTAAGAATAGGCAAAGAGGAAACAAAACTCTCTCACTCTTTGAAGATGATATAATGGCAAATTTAGAGTACCTTAAAAAACTACTTGAAAAAATTGAAATTTTTAGTAAAGTTACAGAATATGAAATTATGCCTTAGAAATCATCAGCATTTCCATATATGACTCATAAAGCCCAGCAGCAAGAGATAGAAATAAAAATTCCATTTAAAATAAGTGTAAGCAACATAAAATACATGGGAGTCTATCTGCCAAGACAAAACCTGAAAATATGTGAATACAATTGCAAAACACTTTTCACAGAAATAAAGTCAGATCTCTACAGTTGGAAAAATATCAATTGCTCATGATTAGGCTGAATTAATATAATAAAAATGATAATTCTACATAAATTACTTATTCAGTGTGATCAAACTACCAACTCAAACTACCAAAACTTATTTTATGGAGTTAGAAAAATTAGTAACAAAATTCATCTGAAGGAAGAAATGATCAAGCATACTAAAGGAATTAATGAAAAAAAGAAATGCAAAGGATGGTGACTAAGTTGTATCAAATCTAAAATTATACTGAGGAGGAGCAGTCATCTCAACTGCTTGGTAATGCATAAGAAATAGATCAGTGGAATAGATTAGGTACAAAAATAAGTATTAAATGATGATAGTAATCTATTGTTTGATAAACCCAAAGACTCCAGCTTCTGGAATAAGAACTTCCTGTTTGACCAAAATGGCTGGGAAAAATGGAAAAGAATATGATAGTAACTGGTTGGTTTTTTTTGTTCTTTGTTATCGAAGAATACCAAAATGACTTCATTATATTTAATACCTCTTCTCTCACACACTTTCTATCAAAACCTACAAAATACTGAGTTAGCTCCGGAAATGTGTGTCAGCCTCATTTTCCATGTATACTTCCTTGGAAAGGACATTGCTAAAGTAAGTGAACTTATCCATAGTATTCAAAATTTCTCCATAAGCTTCTCCATATGGTTTCACATATGGATGGTGTGGTACTGGCTGATGGAGCACCTGTGTTTTCTTGTTAACTGTTAGACCAGAGTTAGCACAAGCATCAGAAAATTGATCCATACTTTGTTGCATTTCAGTTTCAGAGGCTGCATTGAGTACACAACTATATGCAAACAGAAGATCATGTACTTCTACTTTGGTCTTGACTTGTAGTCTTTTCAAGTTAAAGAATTTACCATCAATGCAGTAGCTAACCTTGAAGCCATGTTCATCCTCAGTGAAGGTGATGGACAACATGACTGTAAAAAAAAAGTCATGCTAAAAGCGTGGGAGCAAGGACATATCCTTGTTTTAATCGATTGGTGACTGGGAAATCTCAAGAGCATCATACACTATAGAAGTTGGGCAAGCACATCACCATGAGACTGATGTACAATACTGATAAACTTCTCCAGGCAACCACATTTTGACATAACTTTCATAAAAGCTCATGACTGACAGTATCAAAGGCCTTGGTCAGATCTACAAATGTTTTATACAGAACTCAGTTCTGTTCCTGGCATTTTTTTCCTGGGGTTGGGCAGCAAACATCATATCAACAGTTCCTTTCCTCTTTCTGAAGTCACACTTGGCTTTTAGGGAGGTGACCACTGACTAGGTGAAGGATTAAGCTATTAAGAAGGACTCTGGCTAGAAAATTACCAGCAAGGACTAAAGGGAAAAAACCACTGAGATTGTCACAGGACAATCTATTCCCTTTGCCTTTTTAGAGTTGGATGATGGGGATATCCTTGAATTCTTGGGCGATAACCTCTTCCTGCCATATATCCTAAAAGTAAGCACAGCCAACATCTCACACCCTATACCAAGATAAAGCAGAAATGGATATATGATTTAGACATAAAAGGTGATACCAGATGCCAGTTAGGAGAACAAGGAATAGTTTTTTTTTTTTCTGTAGGATATATGGAAAGTGTAAGAGGTTAAGGACCAAACAAGAGATAGAAAACATTTTAAATTGCAAAATAAATTTGATTAAATTTCATTCAATAAGTTTGTACAAATAAAAGTAATGCAACCAAGATTAGAAAGAATGAAGAAATTTGAGAATCAATTTTACAGCTAGCATTTCTGATAAAGGACACATTTCTAAAATACATAGAAAACTGAGCCAAACTTATAAGCCTTTCTTCAATTGTTGCCACTCAATTGGATTTGTCCTCTTGACTCCAGGTCACTCTCAGTGTGTGCCTCATCTGTGTAGCGACTTCTTGAAAGTGAGGTATCTCAGCTCAAAAGACAGAGACAGACAGAGACAGACAAACAGAGACAGATACACAGAGAGAAAGAGAGACAGAGAGGGATAGATATAGAGACAGATACAGAGATGGAAAGAGACAGAGAGGCACAGAGATCAAGACAAAGATAGAGACAGAGAGACAGACAGAGAAGAGGAACAAAAAGAGAATGAGAGAGAAAAATACAGAGAAACAGAGATAAAGGGAGAGAGAGACTCAGTTCTCATTCACTGAGAAAAATTCTCCTCCAAATCCCTAGTATAGTCATTAGGGGATAGAAGAATGATGGAGACAGCTATCTCTTCTCATGACATCATGACAGTTTCTTCCCAGAATTGTTTTTTTTCAGCAACCTGAAGGGAGGTTTGACACCTTACATTTTCACTCTCAAAGCTAGAAGTCAGAAATATTTGAAGGAATTGCTGAGTCCAAAGAGACTTAAAAGATTGAAGAGAAAGAGATTAAAGTGTTAGTCTTTCTTGCTTTCATCAACTCCACCCTTACCTTATACACTTCATTGATCTCTACCAATGAGGAGATAGGCAAATGCTCTCTTTCTCTTCAGATAAAAAAGTCCTTTGTACTGGTCAGAGTCCTTTTCTCTATTAGTTTCAAGAACCTTAATTGGAGTAAGGAGAGGAGTCATGATAGAAAAACAGAGTGGAGACATCTCTGATCTATTTTTGTCCTTCAAGGGGAAGTGAGAGTGAGAAACAAATTTAAAATCCATTTAGTCCAGTCTCCTCATTTTACAGATGAAGAAAGCAAGGTTCAGAGATAATTAAACGAGGTGCTCAAATTCTCACAGATTTATTAAGAAGCAGGTGCAATATTAGAACACAGGTCCTGTGACTCAACACTATCATCCAGGTGGAAAGAGACATAATTGGGTAACATTTATCACAATCATGCAAAGGATAGCAGAAAGATTAGGAAACAAAAGATTAGGAAACAAAAAAGGCAAGCAGCACGTGAAAAGTAATAATTATAGTGGAGGCAGTGTTGTCCACAAGTATTGAATCAGGAAGACCAGTGACTGCTCTCAACAGTTCAGAGAGCTAAGACAATCCTATTAGACCTGCTATGGACAATGCTATGCCCATCCAGAGGAAGAAAAACAAAACAAACAAAAAATGTCCTTAAGAATCTGAGGAACATTACATTCACTTTTTAAAAAAAATATCTTTTATGTATTTCTTTCCCTTAATCCTAATTCCTCATAACAAAAATGACTAATCTATAAACATGTATAACACAAATGTGTATGTACAATATTAACCTAACTGTTCACCACTGAGAGGAGGGGGTGGGAAGGGAGAGTGAAAGGAAATTTTGTAACTTAAAATTATATATAGACATATGGATAAATGTTGAAAAACTTTCATAATTTGTATTTGAAAAAATAAAATATCAATTAAAAAAGAGAATGAAAAATAATGTCGTCATTCAAGATTAAGGCACAAAAGAGAAGATTCATTTTATCATGTTCCTAGGCATTGACTCAATTCCTTCATGACCAGGTATTGAATGACAAAATGATATATAAGCCTGAGATGTATTCACTTTTGTCTTCTGTAAGCATTGCCACCAATACAAAAAAAAATTATTCAAAAACTATTTATCAATGAAGAAATAAATAAAAGAAAAGCCCACTTAATTAAAAAAGTCTGGCCAGAGAGTTAATCATGTCCAAGTGCAGGAGTCCCAGGGCTATGTACCTGTGTAACTCTGTGAGTCATCATCATTCTCAAGGAAAAAGGACTCAGAGAATGCTCCTGAGGGGAGGAAATTGGAAGGGAGAAGAGGACACTGATTGCTCTTTGGACCAGATCAGGTGGAGGCCTACAGCAAAGCAGAAAGAAACTAAGCTTCAAAGGTGGATCAGAACTATTTAGGAGTTCTATGTAAAATCATCTCAGGAAGAGATGGAAGGGAAAGAAAAAAATTAGAAAGAAAAAAAAGAAAGGGAGCCTGGTTTAAGAGAGGAATAACTTAATTCAGAACAAAGACAAAGTAATTATAACCTCCTACACTGAGCCCCTGGGAAAGTGCCCATATCATTTGCCATGAATTCAGAAGGCTCATTTTCCCTAGTGGCAGTCCAAACACTATTTGAAGGCAAGGATAACAATAGCTATGCTGTAGAAAAAGGCTAAAAATGTGAGATCTGGGGACTTGTAGGTCTTATGGTTGCACTACTCCCATATTCCATAGTTTACTTTTTTCTATCTTTCCTTCCTTCTTTCTTTCTCCCTCCCTCCCCCCTCCCTCTCCTCTTCTTTCCTTGCTTCCTTCATCTCTCTCTGTCTATCTGTATATTTGTCTCTGTCTCTGTCTCTGTCTCTGTCTCTCTCTCTCTCTGTCTCTCTCTCTCTCTCTGTCTCTCTCTCTCTCTGTCTCTCTCTTTTTCTTAGGTCAGAGAATGGCTTTGTCTTTCTTTGTATCAACATTTCGCAGGTTGCCCATTACTTAGACCTGATCTTAAATCAAGTTTCTGACACTTACTAGTCATGTGACACTGGCTAAGTCACTTAACCCTGTTTGTCTCAATTTCCCTTTCTGTACAATGAGCTGGAGAAAGAGAAGACAAACCAATCTACTTCACTTGCCAAGACCACCTCAAATGAAGTCATGAATAAAAAATGATTAAATGACAATGTTAGATAGAATGCTTTAACTCAAATACTTCCTCATATACTTACTAGATAGTTCACCTTCAGCTAGTTATTTAACCACTCTCAGTCTTTTTTCCTCTTCTGCAAAATAGGGTAATGATAACAATTTAATTTATATAACTGTTGTGATGAAAAAAATCAGAGAATCTATGGAAAGAACTTTGTGAACCTTAAAATCCTCTATGTTAATGTCATGAGACACTGGTGTATATGTAGGCTTCCCAAGCTAGTGTAGAGGAGACTAGAAGACAGGTTGCAAGACAACCACAGTGATGTGTGAGGTTAGTGTACTCATGGACATTCTGTGACTAGTTTCATATGACTTACCACATGTTTGAGAGGAGGTTGTTCCATTTGCCATCTTGAAAGGTCTTAAGTTGGCTCCAGTCATGGGGATGACCCCCCTCTAAAGTAGTCATGAATTTCATACAGAAACATGTGGCAAAGGTAGATATGTACATCCCCCTTTGACAAATAGATGAGTTTAGAAACACTGCACCTAAATCCCATCCTCCTGAATAGAAAGGTTTGTTGTTCAATTTTGTTTTACTTCTGTGGTTCACATGATCCTAGAATCTAATAAAATAAAAAGGGCGATTCAGAATAACATCACCTTTAGGCATTGCCTCATGGATATGCTTCAGCCTGAGTTTAGGAACCTGGGTTTCTAGAGCCTATGGAGAATTTCCTAAATAATGTACTTTTTTGAAAAAAAAAAGAAAAGAAAAAGAAAGAAGAGAATTACTCATGTAATCTTCTAGAAAAGAGGATCAATGAAATAGAAAGAAAGGTTCTTTGCCCCAGTCTCTTTCCTTATATTGTTATCATGACTCATTCAGAACTGGGTAGCCTATAAGGTCTATTTCAGCAGGTCCAAAATCTGAAGAGAGTTTTTAATCTCATTTGAGTGTTTTGTGATTTCTTTATTTGTCTATGGACTTTTGTTTTTAAAAGATAATGGGGTTAAGTGGCTTGCCCAAGGCCACACGGCTAGGTAATTATGAAGTGTCTGAGGCTGCATTTGAACTCAGGTACTCCTGAGTCCAGGGCCATTGTTCTGTCCACTGCACCACCTAGCCACCCCTGGTTATGGATTTTTTTGTGAGTTCTCCACGTCCTTTGAGTTATCTCTAAGATACAATAAATTTATTTTGAATTTTATACAGCATTGGAGTCATAAATTGTATGCAGTTATCTTTTTATTAATTTTTATAAGTTACTTCAATAATTAGCCCCAAGACTTGATATCTAAAAAATAAAGGATGGATCACAGATGGGGTCAGATTTAGAATCAAGAAGAATTAGTTACCACATCTTCATGAGACCCAATAGCATCTCAATATTCATAGAGAGGCAATAGCCTCTCATTATCCCAGCCAACTCTCAAAGATAATAATTTAAAGAACAATTGTTGATTCATAACAGTGGGGGAAATTCTTCAGCTCATTAAACATGAAGAAAATACAGATGCTGTTAAGTGACTTGCTCAGAGTCAAAGAGTTCCTAAGTATCAAAGAATTCAGGTTCTCCTGGCTCTAGGACCAACATTCTGTCTACTGCACTACTCAGTTACCTCCATTTCCAAACCAATGATTATATACACTTAAATTAGAAGAGGTCTGGATATATTAAAAAAAGAGTAGGGAGATCCTATCAATGCAGGTCAGATCTTCCTCAGCGACTTATAGTCTTAGATTTGCCAAGAAACTTGAAAGGATTTGCCCAGGTCACATAATCACTGTAATATGTAAGACATGGAATTTGAACTCAGATCTTCACAGCCCAAGGCCCATTTTATATGCACTGTACCAACCTACTTCTGAAATACCTCTCAAATTACATTGCCCAATTCTAGAATTAGGCACCTTGGAGACCCTTAATCAAATACCCTAATTGATAAATCAGGAAATTGAGTCCCAAAGAAGAAAAATAGCTTCCCCATGGTAATATACAGGGTAGCTGTAGAATGAGAACTAGAATCCACCCACCCTCTCTCACTTCTGGCAGAGGGCTCTTTCTACTACCGTACAAATGGGGATTACTAATACTCCATGGTAGAAAACTGAAATATTCTCCAAAAAATATGTTCCAAGAGCACCTTGCTAACCTTGAAGGACAGCTGTTATAGCAGGGCAAAGTATTGCAGCCAAATCTTAATTATCTTCACTAATGGGATGAAAGATTTCATAGAGAGAGAGGAAATCTGCAGACAATTGGAAACCCTTATTATAATCATTAATTTCAACCTCAAGACTCACAGGAATCTTTAAGAGTTGCTAGCAGGTTTCCCCACCAGCTCTCCTTTTTCTCACCTGCACTTTAGTGAGGGGTGCTAATGATCAGTGAATGATTCCAAAGAACAGTTGGAAGGAGGAAGCAGAAAGTTAACAGACCAGACTATTAAAAATGGATTGCTTGCTCTCATATGGTCAAGAATTAATCTTATTTTCACTCACGCTGGTAGTGTTCATGGACAACCAAAAAATGTAGACACCTTATTTGTCAATAGTTAAAAACTTAGAGTCTTTCCTTGTGGGTGAATTGTTTATTTTGATTACGTTGTAATGTAATATGTTGTAATCTTTAAACAAAGGAAAGAAATGCATGGTAATAGAGAGGACACAGGACAGAAAATTAGGAAATCTGGATATCAGACAAAGGCTTTCCCTTACTAGCAATGAAAGATCCCTTTTTTTCCCTCTAAATCTCAAAGAAGAGAAGTAGATCAGATAATCTCCACGTCACCCTCAAATCAAATTCCTATGAGTCAAGGTTGCCATAAAACTAGACCCTGAGGTCCCTAAAATATGAATTCCAAATTGGATACTTATCTACTCTTCTCTTATAGCAGTCATTGATTTTCTTTCTGTAAGGGAAAAATATCTTGGCCTCAAACTGCAGTCCATGAATTTTTAAAAATGTAAATATATATTTTAGGTAAATGTATTTTACTTTAATTTATTTTGAAATTACAATTCTATGTATTTCATGCATTAAACAACAATCCAAGAAGGGATTCATAGGCTTCAGCATTCCAGAGAGATCCTTGAAAAACAAAAAGGGAAAAAATAACTTTTGATCTCTGGCCTACCTAAAAGTGGAAGTTATGATGATTCTTGTATATGGTTCTTCTTTCTCTTCCATTCCTGTTTCCTTACCATTCTGTTTCCATTTCCATATCCATTCCTTTGCACCAGTTACCACAAATCCCTGGAAAGCTCTCCTTCAAATTTATGCCTTATAATGTCTAGTTTTCTTCAAAGTTTTCTTCAGTTTCTCACCTTTAGAGCTACCTTCTATCAAAACCCTTTCTTGGAGCGGGCAGAACCAAGGTTGGGGAGCAAAGGAAGGAAATTCCAACAGCATCCCCCCCAGACCACTCCAAATAGCTTTAAACAATGAATCTAACCAACTTTTAGAGTGTCAGAATCCACCAAAAGACTGAGTGATACAATTTTTCCTCTCCAAGACAACTTAGAAGATCCACAAGAAAGATCTTACACCAGGGTTAGAAAGGACCTGAAGCAAGGGTCTCCTTGCTACCTCTGAGGCAGGACTCTGTTGCTTTGCCCATATTCAGATCTAGGTAAGAGCCTGGGACCCCATTCCCAAGAAAAGGAGCTTTACTGCCATGGTGAATCAGGGACCCTACTCCCAGCCCGAGGGCAGAGGGGTGTGCTTGTGTCATCCACAGACCAGAGCACAGGTAGGAGAAGAGTCAGAGACTTTCATGAAAACCTGAGGGAATTGAGGTCCTTGGGGTGTTGCTATAAACAACTGTAAAAATCCTCAAAAATTTGGGAAAGTACATCCAGCACCATGAAAGCAAAGCCCCACCTTAACAAAGATTTAAAATCAAATCATAAACTGGGGAAAGAAGAAAAAATTCCAATCATTGATAATTACTTTGGTTCTATGGAGGATCAAAATACACACTCAGAAACAAAGTTAAATCTTCTGTATCCAAAACCTACAAAAGAAATATGAATTTCTTTCAGGCTTTGGAAGAGCTCAAAACAGATTTTGAAAATTAAATAAGGTAGAGGAAAAATTGAGAAATGAGAGTGATACAAAAAATTCATGAAAACCAAATCAGAATCTTGGTGAAGGAATTATAAAAAAAGTCCTGAAGAAAATAACATCTTAAAAATCAGTTTAGGTCAAATGGAAAAAACTAATCCAAAAGTTCAATGAGGAGAAGAATGTCTTAAAAAGAATTGGCCAGATGGACAAGGAAATAATTCCCAAAGAAAATAATTCTCTCAGAAGTAGAATGGAGCTAAGGGAAACTGAAGATTTTGTGCAAAATGTAGAAACAAAAAAAATCAAATGAATGGAAAAACTACAAGAATATGTGAAATATCTCATTGGAAAAGCACCTGACCTGGAAAACAGATCCAGAAGGGATAATTTTAAAAGAACTCATCTACATAAATGTCATGACCAGGAAAAGAGCCTAGATTTCATTTTTCAAGAAATAATACAAGAACATTGCCCTAATATTCTATAATCTGAAAGTAAAAATATAAATTGAGTGGATTTACCAATTACCTCCTGAAAGAGATTACAAAACAAAAACTCCCAGAATAATTGTAGCCAAAGTCCAGAACTACCCAGTCAAGGAGAAAATATAACAAGCAAACAGAAAGAAGAAATTCCAATATTGGAGTTATAGCCAGGATTACACAGAATCAAGCAGTTTCTACTTTCAGGGATCATAGGACTTGGGATATGATATTCCAGAAGGCAAAAGTGCTTTGATTACAACCTAGAATCAACTACCCAGTAAACCTGAATATCCTCTTTCAAGGGAAAACATAGATATTCAATGAAATAGGGGACTTTCAAATTTTCCTGTTGAAATGACTTGAGCTGAACAGAATGTAGGATCTTCAAGTAGAGAACTCAGGTGAAGCACAGAAAGGGAGGACAAGAAAGGCAAATAATGAGGAATTTAACATTGAACTACTTGAATTCCTGTTTGGCAAGATGATACTGAAAAGTCCTATGAAACTTCTTATTTATTAGAGCAGTTAGTAGGAACATATAAAGACAAGGCACAGGAGAGAGCTAAATAGGAAGGGATAATATACAGAAGGAGTTAATGGATGAGAAAGGAATTTACTGGGAGAAATGGAAGGAGAAGTAGAATGGGGTAAATTATTTCACATTAAAAAGAGTCAAGAAAAAAGCTTTTGCAATGGAGTGGAAAAGAGGAAGGTGAGGGAGAATGAGAGAACCTTCAGTCTCATTGAAGTGACTTAGAGAGGAAATAACATACACACTTAATGTGGTATAGAAATCTATATTACATAGGAGAGAAAGGGTTGAGAGAAAAGGGGTAGGTGGAGGGGAGGGCTGGTATAGATGACAGTAAGAAGGGGAAGATTGTGGGAGGAAAACAGATACAGCACACTTTTGAAGAGGGACAGGATAAAAGGAAGAGAGAATAGAATAAAGTGGGGTGGGGGGTGGGGAGAAGTAGGGAGAAGTAGTAGCAATAGGAACTGTGGAAAAAATATTGAAACAGTTTCTTTGATGGACTTACGATAAAGAATGCTATTTGGGGCAGCTTGGTGATGCAGTGGATAAAGCACCGGCCCTGGAGTCAGGAGGACCTAAGTTCAAATGTGGCCTCAGACACTTAATAATTACCTAGCTATGTGACCTTGGGCAAGTCACTTATCCCCATTGCCTTTCAAAAACAAAACAAAACAAAATGAATGCTATCCATCCCGTCAGAGAGCTGTTGGTATCTGAATACAGAGTGAAGCACACTTTTTTCTTCTCATTTTATTTTTCTTGAAGTTTATCTTTCTTTGTGGTAGAGAGTTTATATATATATATATATATATTTTACAACATGACTATTTTAGAATTGTGGAAAAAATAAATGAAAGTAAAGTGCAAAACACCCCACCTTTCTCAAAGTTCCCAGGTGCCAGTTTTTCTACTCTACCCCCACACCAAGCTTTCACCATAATTTGTTCTTGTTCAATCATTTTTCAATTATATCTGACTCTTTGTTGCCCCTTTTGGGATTTTTGTGGCAAAGATATTGGAGTGATCTGCCATTTTCTTTCTCCAACTCATTTTTAAGATGAAGAATCTGAGGCAGACATGACTCACTAAGAGTCACCCAGTTAATAAGTTATGAGGCCAGATTTAAACTCATGAAAATATCATGCTGACTCCAATCCTTGCACTCTGTTTACTTTGCCACCTATGTCCACTCCATTTACCTAACATTTATTTTGTATATTATCTCTATATCTAAGATATATATTTATTATTTGATTATAATTGGCACATATTGGTACAAATTGACAAATATGCATGTCATCTCTTCCAGTTGAATACTATTTTCTTGAGTGCAGGGACTATTTTATTTTTGTCTGATACCCCCATCTTCTATCACAAGACTTAATAATTGCTTGCTGATAGATTGAGTAAAAGATTTGAAATAAAGAATGGGAATCGGGGAAAACTATGTCCTTTTGTTCTGACTTCCACTGACCTGAGTTAAGGACAATAAACAATAGTAGCAACAACAACAAATCCTGACTTGGATGGTGAAAACACAGTAATGATTCATCGATTTACTTTATTCACACATAGTCATCCCTTGTCTTTTCTTTAAAAGCTTTCAAGAAATTTCTTCCCACACTTATAAATCAAATAAATGCTAATAATAATAATGGCATTTAAACTTTCTGAAAATCATCTTTTTTTCCCCTGTAGAACATAAAGTACGTAAATACATCTCAGTAACCTTTCTCCAAGAGTGTTAAAAATAAAAAAAAAAACACTATTTGGTATTGAGAATTAAATGGAAACTCACAATTCAGGTGCTATATATTAAAAACAATCTTCTCTCAGAGGCCTACGGATTGAGGCAAATGGAAAATCTCCAAACTGTGGCTGGAAAATACTATATTTCTCCCAAAACTAATTCAATCTATCTGTTTAATTCTCTTGAGTTCAAAAATCATATCATTCATTTGAAGTTTTAAAGGGCCTTAAAACTCCTTCTTTCCAATTCCTTCATGTACAGCTGAGGAAACTGTGGAAACTGAGAAACAGGGCAACTTGCCCAGGAACATATAACCACTAAGTGTCTATGTAGAATTTGAACCCAGGTCTTTCTGATTGCATATTCAATTCCTTAATTCACCTGCTATACTACCTTTTATGATTCATTGCTCAGTTTACCTTTTTCCTTACTTTTTTCCTCATGTCACACTTACATGGTAAATATCATTTTCATTTTGTTACTCGCTAAATTTTCACTCTCACCAAGTTTGAATGAATCTCAAAAACAATGTAGTCTAAACTTACTCTGCATAAAATAATAATGATATTATTTGGTTCTTCCCCAATTGTTAGGGACTGTTGGGTGTGGGGAATACTGGAAATCTTCATCAACTAGTGCCCTTGAGCACCAGAACCTTGTTTTACTAAGTGCCATGTGGTGGGAGTGGATCAGGGACTGGGGAGGATATTCAAGCACTTATATTTTGGTAAACAGAGACCTTGGTGTTCAAAGGGAGAACTTGTCTTCCTTGTCTCCAGCCCCTTCAAGGCGCCCCTGGGGAAGGATAAGAGAGTTCAGAAAGGGACTCAACATCTACTTACATGCAAAAGCAAATTTAACCTTTGATGTTGTGATTGTTTTTAAAGTTTCAATTTCCAAATTCTATCCCTCCCTTCCTCCTCTCCTTCCTCTTTGAGACAGTAAGCAAGCTGATCAGGGTTATACACATGCAATGAGGAAAATTATTTTCATATTAGTCATTTTTGCAAAAAAAACTCAAACAGGAAAAGACCATGGAAAATAGTATGCTTCTATGTATATTAAGAAGACATCAATTTTTTTCTTTTGAAGTGGATAGCATTTTTCATCATGAATGGTTGTAGATCATTCTATTGCTGAGAACTAAATTATTTCCAGTTGATGATCCAACAATATTGCTATTCCTATATATAAATTTTTTCTGGTTCTTCTCTATTCACTTTGTGAATGTGAATCTTTCTAGTTCTTTGTTTTTTTCCTGAAATCATCCTTCTCATCATTTCTTATAGCACAGTAGAATTCCATTGCAATTGTATACCATAACTTCTTCAGTCATTTCCCAATAGATGGATATGCCTTCAATTTCTAATTCTTTGCTACTCAAAAAATAACTGCTGTTAATATTTTTATATAAATAAGTCCTCCCCACCTTTTTAAAAAATCTCTTTGGTATATAGACTTCTTAGTTAGATCAAATGGCATTAAAGCCCTTTGGATATAGTTCCAATTTGCTCTCCAGAATGAGTCTGACTATACTTGAATGAGAATTCTCTTTATAATGGTCATGATTGCACATATGTATCCCAGAATACTGATAGAAGCATAACTATTTTCAAGGTGTTTCTTTTTCTGTTTGAATTTTTTTTTTACAAAAATGACTCAATGGAAATAATTTTCATGATTGCACATGTATAACCCTTCTATGATAACCACTGTGCCTATAAGTCAAGTCACCCATTAATGATAATTCACTCAATCATAGTTTTAGCATTTCAAGGAACCTCAAGATCTCTTTGATCCCCCACCTCCATTACCTTCCATTTAAAGATGAAAAGGAAATTGATTCTGAAAGAAAGTTAAATGACTTGCCCAAGATCACACAGGTCATACCAGAGTCCAATTGCTTGAAAAATTTGAGTACTACTAGTGTATTCCTCAAATATCCCATTGCTCATAGATGGCATAGCCTCTGTTTCCCATGGATTTTTCTTTTTTATAAGAAACCCCGATGCAACAAAACCAGAGTGAGGATAACCAGGGAGGAAGCCATGAAATTTATCCAGTCATATTATTGTGTGAGAAAAAGAACAGAGCTACTGTGATGAAATGTCACTTTAGACCATTTCTCATGGCATAATCTTGAGTCTCTTTGCCTCCCTTTTGGTCCCTTTTATGAACACTCCAGTTTATCAAATGCCTTTTCTAAAATATAGCATCAAGAGTGGGACACAATATCTCAGACATATCTTGACCAGAGCATAATAATGGAAAGAAAAAAAAAATCTCCTCCCTAGTCTTGGACAAAATGCCTCCCCATATTCCACCAAAGATCTCATTAGCCTTTTTCAGCTGCCCTATAAAAGTGTATCACTGTATGTGGTAATCTTCAAAAATATCTGACAGTTAAACATAGAGGTCTCTGACACAGAACTTTGGATTCCTACTACTGTTTGACCTTTGCGGCACTTTAAATTTCCCTTTGACTAAGGGATATTTATTATTTGACCTATCCCATGACAGTAGCTTGAGAACTAAGTAGGAGAGAAAAAAAAGCTCAGGTCTTGGTTCAAACTTCAATAAGATTTTCAAGGTGCCCTTTGCAAAAATCTGATTTCTTGGAGAATCAATACTAACCTAATGAAATTGAGGGTGCTGATATTAATTTATAGTGATATTTAGCTGACCAATAAAAGATTTCACTTTTTAAAGGACTCTGATCAAAATTTATTATTTTAAACTGTTATTTAAATGGTCACAACTCAAGAAATTTGTCTCTTCTAGTGTTTTGATAGCAATGGCTTTAAAAAACTGAGAAGTCATTAAAAGTGGTTTGTGAACTTTAAGATACTATATAAATGTGTTGTAGCAGCTGGTTGCACAGGGGATAGAACAACAGACCTGGAATTTGGGAAACCTGAATTCACTGAATTCAAATCCAGTTGTTTATTCTTACCCGTGTCAATTTGAACAAGTCACTTATCCCTGTTTGCCTCAGTTTCCTCATCCTTAAAATGAGCTGGAGAAGCCCATCAATTGGGGAATGGCTATAGAAGTTATGATGCATGAATACTAGGGTACACTATTGTTCTATAAGAAACCATAAAGGGTTGAACTCTAGAGAAGCGTGGAGTGATTTACAGGATCTGATGCTGAGTGATTGGAAAAGAACCAAGAGAACAATGTTTATATCAACAACATTATGAGATGAATAACTTTGTTGAAAGCAGCTCCTCTCAACAGTTCAGAGAGCTAAGACGTGTTAGACTGGCTATGGACTATATTATCCCCATCTACAGGAAGAAAAACAAAACAAAACAGAGCACACACAAACACACAAAACAACCCTTCAGAATCTTATGAACACTTTATAAAAATTATCTTTTTTATCTCTTTGCCTTAATCCTAATTGCTCATACTGAAAATAACTAATACTAATCTGTAAACGTGTTTATCAAACTATATATGTACAATACTAACCTGACTGTTCACCACTGAGGGGAGAGGGGTTGGAAGGGAAGGTGGAAGGAAATTTTGTAACTTGAAAATATGTATGTGCAAATGGATGAAAACAAAGAAGCAAACAAAGAAATAAATATATAAATAAAGATGAGTTGGACAAGAAAATGGCACACCCTTCTAGTATCCTTGCAAGAAAATACAAATGGACTGACAAAGAGTTGGACAAGAGAGAAATGATGGAATGTTAACGATGTTAACAATAACAATGTAATCCCCAAGTTTTTTTTTTATTTTTAGATTTTTCAAGGCAATGGGGTTAAGTGGCTTGCCCAAGGCCACACGGCTAAGTAATTATTAAGTGTCTGAGGTCGGATTTGAACCCAGGTACTCCTGACTCCAAGGCTGATACTCTATTCATTGCATCACCTAGCTGCCCCCACTGTGCCACCTAGCTGCCCCGATCGCCAAGTATTTAAAGAGTTCCTATATGGATTAAGAACTTGGTTCATTCTGTTTGACTGTGAGGGCATGAGGTTCAGATGAATAGATGACTCAGTGAGGCCATATTTAATGTCAGGAAGAAACTTCCAAAAAATTTAAATAATTTTTCCCTGGACTTATCTCTCCATCCCTTTCCTTCCTCCCAGTCAATTGTGGATTTCAAATAAATACTAAAAAAAATCCATTTTTAGGATTAATAGATTAGCTAATCAACAAGAATTGAAGGATATTGATTGGAGCATATGGCATTTTCCAATTCTGGTAATTAGAAGTTCTTTAAAGGGAAATATCATTTATTTAAAATTATTGAACTAATTATTGTTGTCATTGTGGGAAAATTATCCAATTCTTTAAATATTGATATTTGCTTGATCTTGAATTTCTCTTATCAAATTACCTGTTCTTTTGGCTTAAGAGGAGTGAGTGTTGCAATACACATCAGGTTCATGTTTCACTTCAAGCCATCACTTAGAAAAAATATCTCCCCTTAGGGCTCAATGTTCATCCAGTCTAGGTAAAAACTGCCTAAAATAAGAAGACAAAGACTGCATTTGCATCATGAAGAAATGATGGCCCAAATGTTACTTTACTTGTCTTCAAAAGCAAAGAAAAGAGTTATCCTAACAGGAAAGGCACCTCATAGGATGGCATAGCATCTGTTTCCCATGGATTTTTCTTTTTTTATAAGAAACCCCAATGCAACAAAACCAGAGTGAGGATAGCCGGGGAGGAAGCCATGAGATTTAGTCAGTCAGGTTATTGTGTGAGAAAAAGAACAGAGACACTGTGACTAAGAAGACAAAATAGCAGGCTCCCCCCCCCCCCCCCAAAGAACATAAATCTGACTCACTGGCAAGATATAAGAACTCTTTTCTGGGGGCCATTGGAATTTATTGATTTATTGTAAGATTATTTTCAGACCCAACCTCTCCAGGAACCAGGAAAGCCAGGTAATGGGAGTCTCCCAGATGATTTAGATCAAGTTTCCATGTTACTGATACTACCTAAAGAAAGAGATTCTTCTGATTTCCTTATAGTCATTAATAATATAATGGTTCTGTTTGACCCATCATCATCTCTTAATGAAGGTTCATTTAGTTAATTAGGATCAGGAAAGGGAGGTAGGAGAAAAGGGAAGGAAAGATCAGGGATAGTTGAGAACCTACATGGCAGCCAGCTGTTATTGAACTGGTATAAACAATTTGGTCCTGATTTTAAAAAAATTAATGAAATGTCATTGATAAATATGCACAAAGCAGATTTTGCTTTGCTTTCTGCCTACTTATCACTATTTATTTCAATGAAAACAGCAAGAGAAAAATCTCAAGCAAAGGGAGAATAAAAACAGCAGGAGGGAAAAGAAGCATATTTAAATTTGACCTCTGCTTTCAAGAATTCCCAAGGATCAAATTTATCAACTGAAACCACCCAAGTACTATTTCAAAACTCTGCCCAACTGAGGGAAGCAGAAGATCCAAAACATGTGAAGCTTTGTGAAACTCTGGAAGCAGAGTAACTAATTTCATCAACTGCAAAAAGCCAGGAGCAAGTTCAACTCAGTTTTAAAGGACACACACTATCCAGGGGTTTGCAATATATCTTTCTTTAATCATTTGTCTTTCTCCCTTACTGTTCAAAACCAACATTGGAATTCAACTGTCAGAGTCAAAGCAGTCAACAATAGTCATGATCTTACACAAGAGGCATTATGATGCAGCACAATAAAATGTGCATTTGGGTGGGGGGAAACATTAACAACACAACCAGAAGAAGAACCAAACAAATAAAAAAATAGTTTGGAAAATTAGGGAGCCTGAAATGTTATATTGCTATTTCTATTGCTTGACCTTTGTTCTCAAAGGGGACCAATGACATCAGGAAGGTGATGTCTTGACTTACACGTAAATTGGATTTTAATGAGACAGAGTTGTGCAACGTCAACAGCCTCACTCTCCATTTCAGACACACTGGAGTCCAGTGGTAAGGCATAGGTCAGGACAATAGGGCCCTAGGGTATGCTCTGTGGGACTCAGCTGAAGGAATTGGGGATATTTAACATAGAGAAGATTCAGGAGGCACAGAAAAAGTATCTCCAAGTGCTTAAAGGGCTGTTTTGTGGAATGGTTAGTCTTATATTTGTCCTCAGGAGGTAGAAAAGAGGATTGAGCAGAGGAAGCAGAGATAAATGTAAGGAAAATATCCTAGCCAGTAGAGTTACCCAAGAGTGAAATGGGCTTCCTTGAAAAGGAGGCATCACTATAGGTCTTGATTTAGAACCTAGATAACCATATATTCAAGGTTTCGTGTGTGTGTGTGTGTGGGGGGGGGTTACTTGTTCAGATGTGAGTCTGTCTCAAGATCCTTCTAATGCTGAGATATCATGCCCCTGGCTCCTGCTACTAGACTCATCCTGGTTCTTGGGTCAATCTTTAACTTAGCGGGGTCTCATTGTCCTTATCTATTATATGAAAATCCAATTTAATGAAGAGAAGGTTGACATAGTTGTCGTTGTATAACCTATATCAGGTTTCTTGCTATCTTAGGGTAGAGGGAGAGAAGGATGAGAGGGAGGAAACATTCAAAAAATAATGTTAAAAATTACCTTTATATATGATTGGAAAAATATATAATGAAATGAAACAACTAAATGAATATCTTAAAAATTAGTTCTGGCTTATGTCTCAAATAAATAATGGTTAAAATTTTTAGCGATAATATTTTTTAGTTGAAAAAAAAGAGAACAGTGGGTTGAGGATCAGATGACCCAGAGTCCTGTTCCTGATCCATCATTTACATACTGTTAAAGCTTTGTATAAGTCATTTCCCCTCTTTTGGCTCATATTTCCTTATCTTTAGAGTGAAAGTGTTAGACCAGATGGTCTCTAAAGATCTATGCCAGATCTAAATTGCGACAGCCTTAAATCACATAATAAACAAAAATCACACCATAAGAGTTGAAAAATAAAACATAGCTTTTAAAATACATCAAGTGATAGGACTTTATAATAAGCAGGGGATTGAGATATGAATAGAGTTATAATGATCTGCTTCTTGAGGGCAAAGACTAGATTGGCTTTTGCTTTTTACCTACAGGGTTCAACATAGAGTCAGTGACTAATAAACATGTGATTGTTTCATTGAAAGTCCAAACTGCACATTTTTCCAGCTATGGAGTTGGGTGTCAGAGAAGTAGAGCAGTTGAAATTTCAACCCAGGTCTCATACCTCCAAGATCACTTGGTCTTTTCCACAAAAAGTCCCACTTTTGAATTCATGATGGGATAATCGATGATAATAATAATAACTGCCTTTTTTACATACTTCAAAGGTTTATACAAGCTTATGATTTCATTGGAAGCACACGAAAACCCTTTGAAGGTAAATACTCCAAGACTCCAATGGACTTATTATCTCTGATGTGAGTCCTCTCTCTAATGATGCACATTTTGAACTAACTATCCTCAGGTGCTTATTTGGGAGATGCTTATTCATATCACTTAATTCTCCTCTCCAGGAACCAGATAATATGCCAAGGGTGGGGATAGGGAAAGCTTTCTCACTTTCTTTTGACATATGATTATCAGGGATGCACATGGGGACCTTACAAGTTTTTATTCTTCAATCTTTTATCCTTGTACACTTTTTTTTCTGATCACATGTTTATAATTCATTATCTTTAATGTCACAGACTATTTCTTTCCACCATGTATTATTTCATTGCCCTTTGAAACAAAGGCGTTATAGGTAGAACGCATCAAACATTGGTCAATGTGGCAATGCACCTTCAGGGAGAATTCTTATTCCTCTTTTCTGTGATCTGACTACATAATGAGTTATCCCATTTTACAGATAAGGACATTGCATCACTGAGAAGTTGTTCAACTTTCCTACACATAAAAAAATAGGGGGGAGTTCAAATCCAGGTCATAAACACTTGAATTCTACTGCTTCAAGCACTATCAGAGATGTACTGGGGCTGTCTCATACTGGGTCCCCAAGAAATGATTATTAAAATTTTTGCGTGAGCATTTATTCTTTAGACATCAACAAATACATTCAGGACTGGGTTAGGAGGACCTGAGTCATATCTGGTCTCTATAGTCACTAAACCTCCATTGCCTCAAAATAAAATAAAATGAAATAAAATAAAATCAGAATTTTGCACAGGACTTCCTTTAAATCTAACAATTTGTTGTGGCACCAACATACCAACATATGTATGTATATGTTCAGGTATATATATATATATACAGAGTTTTACATATATATTTATTTTATATAGTTATATTTACATATATATTTATATTTACATGTATATATTGGAAGGAGGTAGGGGAAGGTAGAGGGAATGGACCTATAATTTCATTGACATAGAGAATTGTAATGAATAGACTCCCTGTACCATGCAAACAAGAGGATTGCCTGCAGCATTGAGATGTCATATGACTGATCTAAGGTCACTCAACCAGACAGACTATGCTAGAATTCAAACTTGAATCAGTTTTTCTTTATTTTGAGACTGGTTTTGATCAAGGCTATCATATTGCTTTTTGATATGTTCATAGTTTGGGGGAATTTTGTTTGTTTTGAGGGGTTGTTTTTCTAAATGAGGGCTTTTATATATACTTTTATAATTTATATATATATATATTACTCTATTCTATCCTTTTCTGAAACTTTTTCAAAAAGAAGGGGCAGTGAAAAAGATTCCAGTTTTACGGACTGAGAAAACTGAAGTTCAGAGGGTGGAAAAGATTTGTTCCAGGTCCTGAAGTTCATAAAGGAAAGACCACCTCTCTTCTGATTCCAAGGCAATGTCCTTTCCACTTCATCCCATAAATACTTTGTGTTATGTGTGTTATTTTCTTAGTGCATGTAATTTTTAGATCCCGAGACTTCTTAGAAAACAAACTGTAGCACAAGGTCATCAAAAATATTAATAACCTGCCATCCTATACTATCCTCAGTCTTAAAAAGCTAAGTAATAAAAAGAACATATCTGGAGATTTACTAGCTGATTCCTTTCACCCACACAATAAAGATTCATCCCTAAAGAATAGCTAAAGCCTACTTTACTACAGAACAACACCTCATTTTCACCCTGAATAACAACACTAAAAAGGAGAGCACACTAAGAATCAGAGTTAAGAAACGAAGTTGAATTTAAGGAAAAAGAGAAGAGGCTGAGATGAGTTTTACCAAAGTGAAATTTGGTCAAGGAATTTTTAAGCTCCAACTAATGAGACATATATAAACACTTGAGGTGAATCATTAATTCATCCATGTCCTTTAGGAGATTGTATTCTCCTGGGGTTTGGGGAGGAGCAATGTGTAACCAGAGAAGTGTTTGTAAGAGTGAGAAAGGTTTAAGGGGTGTATGAGGTGATCTAGATAAAGGACTAACCCTTGTGATGTGAGGCTTTCCAAGCCCTTTTCAAGATTTTTCACTCCCCCTTTGAGGCTTACTTGGTATTTACTCTACTATTTTCCTCCAAGAACTGTAGCATGTTCAGTGGCCATACCTCCTAAAACCATCTCTGCAGACAAGCCAAACCAGGTTGGGGGTAATCAAAAGGTGAGCAACTCAACCTGTGAGTGATGAGGTTGTCCCCAAGCATATGAAGACTTCTCCTAGCTGAATGAACAGATGAGAACAATTTGCTTCAAAGGCCATGACGTTGGCTGAAGCAGTTGCTGTGGTGTTCGTAGCATTTAGTCAGCCATGGAAGACATCAAGGTTATACAATGCATCTTGAATTATCAGTCACCTTGAATTTCGTCCTGCCATTGAACTTTGATGACTCTGGAAGAGAGCGTAAGAATGAAGACTTTGGGCAACTCTGCCTCACTTGAATCCATTTCACCCAGGAGTCAAGAAATCCCTCCATAATGTCATTGATCCTTTTCAAAAAGAGAAAGACAAAAAACAAGAGGGGTTTCTAAGGAGTAGTAAGCAAGAAGGATTTCAGTTCTACTGAGACTTGATGATATTTTGTCCTTCATTCTCAAAGATCAAGACATCAAGGAGGAAATGCCATAAGAATGTGAATTGGATTTGAGTGGTGGGGGGGGGGTGCTGTGCTAAGCCACCAATTTCACTTTCTCCTGCAGGACAACCTGGGTCCAGTGACCAGATAACAATCAGGAAGACTGGTGATGAACCTGAATGCAAGGTAATTGGGGATAAATGACATGCCTAAGGTCACACAGCTAGTAAGTGTTGTTTCTGAGGAAGAATTCAAACTCCAGTTCTCCTGACTCCAAGATCAGTGATCTAACCCTTGTGATACCTAGAGAAGTCTAAAGTCTAAGAATACACTAGATGATATTCTCATCTATTCAGGTTTGAGCACAGACAAAATTCTCTGTTCAATTCTGGTCACTAGATTTTAGGATAGACTGTGATACACTGAAAAGAACTCAAAGGAGGACAGTAAATGTTGATTGCTTGATTGATTGATTGATTGATTGAACAGTAATGGGTCTTATTCAGCCTAAAGGATAACCATTTGAAGCAATATAAAAATAATAATCCAAGAGAAGAAAAATACTTATTTTATTTTTTTTTATGGGAACATGGTGACTTTCTCCAAGTATATAAAAGACATACAAATAGAATAAAAAATTTAGAGTTAGAGGGATCCATAAAATCCTTCCTGTCTTCCTTTCTCCTTTCTTTCTTCCCTCCCTCCCACCCTCCCTTTTCCCCCTTTCCTTCCTTCCTTCCTTCCTTCCTTCCTTCCTTCCTTCCTTCCTTCCTTCCTTCCTTCCTTCCTTCCTTCCTTCCTTCCTTTCCTCCTTCCTTCCTTTATTCCTCCCTCCTTCCCTCCCTTTCTTCATCATGTTTTTTGTTGTTCTCTAGTTTTCTTGTTTTCAGATTTGGCTGCCATGTAGAAAAGAGTCTCAAATTTGTTTTGCTCAACCCCCAGAGGACAGAATTTGGAGAACAAAGATAGAAGTTACAGAGGCAGATTTGGAACTGATGTCAAAAAAGACAGCAGGCCAATGTGAGCTGTCCAAATCTACAGTCAGTACCTCGTGAAATAATGGTGACCTTTTCCTTGGAGAACTTCACCTCAAAATAAATGACTCCTTGGTAATTCTGTAAAGAGACATAGGATCATGTAATCATCATCATGTATCTGGAACAGGAAAGAACCTTAGAGATTTAAGAATTTATTTTTGATAGATGTGAGAAGGGCAACTGGGTGTTAGAGTGGACAGAGTAGCAGTCTGGAAGACATGAGTACAAATACAACCTCAGACTCTTTTGTTGTATGACGCTAGGCAAGTCATTTAACCCTTAAACAAACAGGGTTTGCTTTCTGCATCTGTAAAATGAGCAGAAGAAGGAAATCACTCCAGTGTCTTTGCCAAGAAAACCCCAAATGGGGTCACAAAATTTCAGACATGATTTAAAAATGTTGAACTGAAAAGAATGAGGGAAATGACTGATTACTGAGATCTATCTGTTTCAATTCAAAAATCTATGATTCTACAATCTCCAGAACGATCCTGGCACTCACCCAATTTTTGTAAGATTGGGAGGAGGGAAGTGTAGTTTATGGGTTTATAAACTAGTTGTAGGACCCTATATTTACTTTCTCTGGAAAACAAATAGCAATATTTACCTCCCAGGGACAAATGAGATAATATTTGTAAAGAAAGTATTACATAATAAGTGTCATATAAAAATTCTACCCACAGAATGCAGTTCATGTCTGACTAGAGCCAAACTTTAGATATCATCTTTTAACTTTGATCTCTCTGACTTCATCTGGAATTTAGATTAACTTCCTCCAAGTCAGAAACTGAAGACGCTTTGCTTAATTTTTAATGAGCCCTATTCTGGACTCTTTTGAAACACTTCTTTTGTTTTTTTAAATGACAGTGTGTAACAGTTCAACCCTGCTCACTTCTCCCCCTCAATTCCCCTCTTCATCCCCCCCTCCCAGAAACATAACATGCCCACAAGGATCTTTTCCCTTGGCCATGATCTGTCTGTCTTCTCAGCCTACCCAGATTTTTGCCAAGGCACAAATTTTCTCAGTTCTACAAACAACTATTTTAAGAGAATACATGGGATTAGGGATGGGGTGGAGGCTGGGGGGTCAGGGTAATACTCCTATTTGTTAGGTTTCCTTTTAAAATTGCTGGGGATACATTTTAGTCCTCTCCTTTAGTTCAATTCATTTCAATGCCACTTGAATATTGTTTGGGAAATAATTTTCAAAGCTTTGTTTGAAGATAATATCTTGGCTTAGAAAACCAGAGCCCAGAACTTTATTCTTCCTCCCTCCCATCTATCACCCAGGTTGGACTTACTTTCCTTCTTACAGCAATAATATAGACTGTGGGAGAATTCAAAATGGCTTAGCTTGGGATGTCATCAACATTACCCTGTTTTTCATAAATTAATGTCATTTTTTTCAGGTTCTCAAAGGAAATAGGTCTTTCTAGAACAATGTCTGCTTGGCTCTCTAGTTATCCCTGAAAGGAAATTAAAGTATTATTATTATTATTGCATGGTGTTGTTCATTTACTCAACTGATAGAGTCCTAGCAGCTTTTTGAATAGGATTAGGTGCTTTAATGGATTAATACATCCTGACTGAATGTAATGAGAAGAAAAGCCAGAGCCTAATTCTTATCAGCTTGGCAGGGCTGGGACCAGATTTTTGCAGGACAGTAATGCTGTAGTCTATAGCAGTCACCTAAACAAAAGAATACATTTGGCAGATTAAAATAATTATGATACTCATGATGGAAATAGAAATAGAGAGGAAGGGAGATTGGTCAAAATAGAAAGAAATATAGAAAAGAAAATGGAAGGGAAAATGAAGGAAGAAAAGAAAAAGGAAGGGAGGGAGTGAATAAAGGAGGCAGAAAAGAAGAAAGGAATGGAGAGAAGAAGAAAGGGAGAAAAGGAGGGAGGGAAGGGGGTAGGAGGGAGTTAAGGTGGCAAAGTGAAGAAATCAGGTTTTTTTATGTCCCCCAAATTACTATTGATCAATTAAACCCAATTCTTAAGAGTACTTCCCATATTTTTCACATCTCTATAAAGACATCTTCAGTCTGGTCAAAAAGTTGTAACAGTTTCTAAAGAAGACAGATTTACAGTTTCCAAAATAAAATATCACAATACTAAAATTCAAATAACTCAGACAAGAAAATTTGAATTTAAAACAAGTAAATTTTCTTTCATATAACTTAAAAACCATAGTAAGATAAACAAATTCAGAAAAAAATACATTTTTTCATAGTTCCTTTTCCTACAAGCTCCTTAACTTGTCATTCAAGGTTACCCACAATTTGACAACTGGGTCAAATTCTTGTCTAACCTTTGACCTCATGTTTTATTCACTTTTGATCTTTCACATTAGCTAAATTAATCTGTATATTGTCACATTAAAAGATTCTCTTCAATGTCCATCACAATTCCCATTTTGGCTAAATTTCTAAATACTACTAAATCTTTAAAGATTTATCTATGTTTCATGTCCTTTAAAAAGCCTCCTCTGGTTGCTTACCCTCTTCTGACTTCTTATAATAATTACTATCTGACCATCAATTGAGTATTGTTGTATATGCCAAAGTGGATTGTAAAATTCTTTTTTTTTTAGGTTTTTTGCAAGGCAAATGGGGTTAAGTGGCTTGCCCAAGGCCACACAGCTAGGTAACTATTAAGTGTCTGGGATTGTAAATTCTTACAAGAAAGAAATTGTGCTTATAATTTGTCATGTTACTCACAGAAGATACATTAGAATCCTAGCTTTAGAGAAAACAAAAATATTAGACTATCCTTAGATCCTACAGGAACTTTCAGAAAATTTTCAAGAGGGTGTATTACTGTTTGGTGGAATTTATTGCAAAGGATACTAATATTGAATTTTGATTTTTTTCATCATCCCCAATGTGTAGAATTTGATTCTAATCTTTTTTTTTCCTTTGGGGGGTGTTTTCTTTTATAGCTGTAAGTTTAAAACCTGAGGGAAAATGTATATTTAATCACTCAGTATCTCTTGAGATTCACTGAGAAGACGTATGTGACTTTGTGAGGTTCCCATCTTTCTCAAGATCCCCTTCCTTACTCAGAAGAAAAAAAATTGAAAGGTTAAACCATACTTTTGGTACACCCCATCAATCACTTTATTCTGTCTCTATTTTCAATAAGGTGAACTGGTTCAATTATGCGTTGTAATGAAGACTGTAATGAATTCAAGGTTGACTGATTTCTAACCATTTAAAGATAAATAAATAGATAATGAAAAGGTTGCTAATTTCTCTCTTTTAACATGCAGCCCCTTTCCAGTCCCACATTCATACTAGGGCTTCACTATGTTTTGCCAATATTATGTGAATGTCAGTAAGGATCAGAACAAAAGAATATCAAATGAATTCATGTGAAATCCTGTAACAGAAAAGTAGGGATTTAGTAATGCAGAAGTTCATCAAAAAGCAGAAGCTTACATTAAGAACCACAATGAACACCAGAGCCCAGTAGTTTAATACAGTCATTTTACAAATATGGAAACTGAAGCCCAAATAGATTAAGCAACTTTCTTGGAGGCACATAAATATTAGGGGATAGAGATCTGATTTGAACAGGTAGTTCAATTATATATTATAGAGCAGAAAATATGAACGAATGAATAAATGAAAAATTAATTTATTTAGTCTTCCTTATATTCCAAAAACTATGCTACCATATATATGGTACATTTTTGGTACCAGTTACCAAAATACAAAAGAAAGTATAGTCTGTATCTTCAGGGAAGAGAAAATACACAGCAAAATCTCAATGAAGGAACATTTTGGTTCTAGAAGTTTGAGGGAGGGTGAGTGGGAGCCTAGGAAAGGAGATTGATCCACTCTACATAACGGCAGAGATGATTTTGATCATGATTAATCCTTCTAAAAACTGGAAGAAGATAAGAAGACATGGAACTGATACAGAAAAATTGTTGAGTTTGTAGAGCAGAGAGGTAGAGAACAAGGAGTGAAGTGAAAATGAAGTGCTCTAGAAAACATGGTATTTTTGAAAGAAGAGAATGTGAATGTCTCTTGTGGGGGCACACAAACAAATTTTTACCCAACACATATATGTTATATTTATATAGAGATGCATAAATGTCTTTACCATATATCTTCAATTACCTAAGATATGTTACTATGCTATTTATTCTTAGCGTATGCATAAACATATGCCTATACAGATAGATAGATAGATAGATAGATAGATAGATAGATAGATAGATAGATAGATTGATCTCCTTAGTCATTATACTATTCAGCTATCAAATCTCTATTTTTTGGTCACACATTTAATGAGGTTGTTCTCCTAGCATTGGCAGTCCCTGTATCTGTGTTTGTATAATACATACATGTATGTAAAATGTGTAATTTATTATTGTTCATTCAATCATATTCAATTCTTCATTATTTTATTCACCATAGCATGCCAATATTGAACAATATTGTTCTTGGCAAGGATACTAGAAAGATTTCCCATTCCTTGTCCAGTGGATTATGACAAACAGAAATTGTGTCTTGTTCAAGGTCATACAGGTAATATCTTTCTGAAGTCATATTTGAACTGAGGATTGCTGACTCCAAGCTGGTGTTCTATCTACTGAGTCATCTAGTGTTAAATGTGTGTGTTTGTATGCACAAAATACACACATATACAATACATACACATATAGTTATGTTTATATATATATACATGTATTTCTATCCATATATTTTGTATTGATTCTAAAATATAGATGAATATTCTAAAAACATAGGTATATGTGTGTGTATATGCTTCAATTCTATCAGAAAATGAGGATTAAAGACAATATTTTCTCATTCTTTCATTTATATCTCCTGCTCTGGATTGTGTAGCTTAGCTATCTACCATTTAGTATTTGTTGATCTCTGAGCAAGGGACTTAATCTATTTGGGTCTCAGTTTCCATATCTGTAAATTGTCTAAACATCTCTCAGTTCTTTGTGGTTCTTTACAGCTCTCCATATAAGGTCCTGTCATTAGACGAATATTTGAATGAACAAATCTTCACCCTCCTGTAATAGCAGTTATTGTGACATTTCAAGGGGAAGAGCAAAATGAATAGATATATGTTTTCTAATGTCCTGATCATTCCCAACATGCATATCCCATTGACATAATATAGTGAGTCCCTTGTTTGAATGCAAAGCTAGAAAAGGGGCTTTATGTAAAAAAAGAGAAACATCAGCAATATTTCTATTTAATTCTAACTCTATCCTGGTGGGGGGAGGATTGGAAATGCAGAGAAAGGAAATGGAATTTTACATGTAATAACTTGCAAGAAGTTTAGTTTAGCTGACCTGTTCAGTGAGTTCAATTTGTAGTATGGCTTGCTAAGTTAGAACTAGGTTGCGAAAAACTTTAAAAGACAACAAAAGCTTATTTTCATGATTCTAGGGTCATTTGAAGACCATTGCATTTTATCAAGGAAATTTCATTGTCTAACTTAGAATTTGGGAAAATCATTGTGACAGTTATGTGGAGAATGCACTGAAAATGTGAGCGATGAAACAGGTAAACTATTAGGTGACTATTGCAATATTTCAGGTAAAAGTTGAAAAAAGGTATTTAGAAGCATTAATCACAATCAAAATCATCTCTGCCATTGTTCTTTAAGAAAAGTGTGATAGGAGAGTCTATGATAGTAAAAGATCATAATTATGGAGTTTGTGAGGAGAGGGGAAATGCTCCAATTCACCAATAATTTATAAAGCATCCACTATAGGTCAAGAATTCTGGGAGTCACTGACGATACAAAAAAGAAGTAAACAAAAAAAAAAACAAAACACAAACAAAGCATAACAGTAATCTGAGCCCTTAATGAACAAGCATCCTACAGGGGGAAATCAATAGGTGCCTAGATAACTAAATTAAAATGGAACCTGATGTCCACACCCACAACTCTCCCCAAAAACCCTCAGCTCAAACTTAGAAGGTCTTATTTTTAGGAAGGGCATAAAAGGCCTATTCTTTCTCTGTTGCCTACTTACTTCAGTGTGGAGTTTAATCTAGGAAAGTCAGCAGATAAAACTCATGTCTAGTTTTCAACAAATCTGGATAAAAGTACAGAGATGAGGGGCAGCTGGAGGAACAGTGGCTAGAGCACTGGTCCTAGAGTCAAGAGAATCTGAATTCAAATACTTAATTAGCTGTGTGACCTTGGGCACAAAAAATACAGAGATTGGAGCATAGAATAGTAAATTTTGGGAGGAATAGTGACAAATCTAGATGTATTTTGGAACAGAGTGAGAGAAGTGGACAGACTGTAGAATAGGCCTGAGAATGTGAGAAACTGTTCCCTTTGTTTTATTGTCCTTTTTTCCAACGTACATTTCACTTCATCAGATTGGTAGTAGACTTCCCCTGTTGTGCTATCCTTTAGACTAAACCCACCCAATGTTCCTACCATTACCTTCATTTAGTTTCTATTTCATATCAACTTTGAATAGAATGGACAGGATGGGACCTTTATAAGTATAATCTTCTTGGGTGTTCTACCGTCTTGGTACCAAAGGAAGTTTTGAAAAGGAAAACCTTTTCTCACCCCAAGTGTTTTCTAGACTTTCTTGCTGTGCTGGTTTTGTTTGTTTATTTTTAGATAATGACTTAAACAGAATTAAAAAAAAAACACCTATTGTTGTCAAGAGTTTCCAAATACAGCTGTTTGCAAATGGCACTATATGATTGTAGGGTATAGCAAATGTTCCTCAATTAAATTCACAGCAATAGGAAGTAGATTGGTCTTAATTTGACAATGAGGAGGAGGGGGAGAATAGATCATGTAACCAGAATGCAAAACTAACTCAGGGCAACCTCTAATATAGGAAAATAACCTTCAGGCCTTTCCATGGACCTTCTAGAAAGCATTTATGACAAAACATGGAAAGAAATTGCACAATAATCTGGCATGGGGGATTTAAGAACTATAGTGCTCGAAGGAGAACCAAAGCAATCAATCAATAATCATTTTAAAATCAATTACTATGGATCAGATACCAAGCTAAGGGATGAGAAAGAGAGGAACCATCCCTCTCCTTAAGGAGTTTATGCTTTAATAGAGGAGATGGGCAAATAAAAAATTCATACACACACATATATACACACAAGTAGATAGATAAATAGATAGAGCAATAGAGAGAGAGAGAGAGGAGAGAGAGAGAGAGAGAGAGAGAGAGAGAGAGAGAGAGAGAGAGAGAGAGAGAGAGAGAGAGAGAGAGAGAGAGAGAAAAGTAGATGGAAATTATCTGGGAAAAAAGTTTTCTTAACTTTTTATGAACTGCCATGGACCCCTTTGGCAATCTCAGCAAAGTCTATGTAGCCCATCTTTATATAAGATTTTTAAATAATTGAAGGAAAGAGACCTATGAAAATTAAGATCTATTTTTGTTGCAAGTTCAGAGGTCCCTTGATATCTGTTTACAGACTCTTTAGGAGTTTGTAGGTCTCAAATTCAGTATTTGATTTTTGTTTTGGGGTTTTTTTTTTGATGGAAAGACTTTAGCAGTGAAACTATAAATCTATTGAAATGTCTTGATTGAAATAATATAACAGAATTAAAATTAACCCCCTCAAAAGACACAGTATTATTTTTTCCCTAATATCTAGAAACATATTCTGGGTACTAAGACAAGGATAGTGTCTTTAGATTTCATTCTGAAAGTTAAATCTCATAGACTGATTGAAATGATGAACAGCAGTCACCTTCACCCTCTCGGGAGTTCAAAGGTTCTCACTCAGCAAGCGATTAGCATTTTTTTTTATAATAATAGGAAACATTGAGTCCCATATGAGGCAAAGACCAGAGTGCTAAGAGACATTGTCATCTCAACACACATACTCCTTGCTTTCCTAAAAGCAATAGTTTTTCATGACCATGGTGAGATATTAACTGATCTATATCAGAGTTCTATTGAGACTATCATTTTGAATATTTGCAATATTAATCTATTGTTGACATTTTATATCCATCCCTATTACAATTTTTTTTAGCTTACCATGTTATCAGGCAAAAAGAAAAAAGAAAGAAATGTGGAAAGACAGAAAGAATGAAAGAGAGAAAGAAGAAAAAGGAGAGAAAGAAGAAATAGAGAGGAAAAGAAAGCAAGAAGGCAAAAAGAAAAAAGACACAAGGAAGGAAAGAAAGAAAGGAAGAAAGAAAGAAAGAAAGAGAAAGAAAAGAAAGAGGAAGAAGACAGTCAAAGACAAAAGGAAGAATGAAAGTAAAGAGAGAAACAAATAGAGAGAAAGAAAAAAGATCTGTTAACATAAAAAATTACAATATTAAAATAGATATTGTCATAATGAGGAATAAAAAAAAGGAAAAAAATGTGAAGGAGAGTGCCTAGAGAGTGAGTTTCTTTGAAGGCTTTATACACTGAGCACATAAATATTTGACTAGCTATGTGGTGGGAAAAAATAAAATTCTATCTTGTGGGCATGTTCTCTAAGTTGAGGGTGCTCATCTCTATCTCTTTGATGAAGCTCTATTTTCCCACTTTTAAGGATGATCTATATTAATCTCCCTTCTTCCTCAGCTCCAAGTAATGAGGAGCTGCCCCTTTCTCTTTTCTCAGACATTCATGACTGTATGAAAAGGAGCTGTAAACTTACCTCAGCTTGAATATTTCCATATTTTTCTCTAGAACATTGGGAGATAGGGAGAGGGGAAATTCATTGTTTTCCTTAAAGAAATCATGAGCACCACCTATTGGTGGAAATAAATATTAAATTATTATTAGTTCATAGAAGGTTGGAGCAAATGTGAGGCTAATAGCATAATAATGTCTTCAAAGGGAGGGGGTCAGAGAATTCTCCCCAAGAATCTCATGGAGATTAGAAATATTAAAATGTTATTTAGAAATAACCATCCTTTGTCTACACCTGGAGGAGGGGATCTTCCATGAACTTCCTGTGTAAGAAATAACTAATAAAGCAAGCTGAGTGTAAGATACACAAGTGAGGAAGGAAGGCAACCCAAAGGCATCAGGTGCTGCCAATTGGATCCTGCTGCCCCGAAGAAAAGCTTTCTTTCCCCCCTCTTGTTCTCTTTTATTTCTAAAGGTTGCATTTTAGAATTTTTGTTCCCTATTGACCACACCAAGAACCTGTATCAATGTGGAATCACATCCTCATAGCCTTCCCAAAAGAAGCACAGGTTATTATAAACAACTCCTGTGTTTATGTCAGTAGGAAGGGATCTCAAGGGCCATTTTATTCAACCTACAATTCATTAAGTCAGCAGACCACTTTTATGTGAAGGTCTCAAATGACTCGGAATTCAACCATTTTTCTTCACTATAGCTCTAATTGTTAGTTTTTCTTCACCTTAAGTCTAACATTTTCCTCTTTCCAATTTCTGCCCTTACTCCTAATTCTCCTCCTACTTGTAACCAAGTAAATTAAGTCTAATGTTACCTCCCATTTGATAGCTATTCAAATTTTAAAGTTTCAAATTTTTTTAAGTTATCTATCATGCCCAATGCATATAATCAATAGGATCGTTTCACACCCATGGGAGCCAACTCATTATGCTAGGGACTAGGCATCCCAATATAAGTAAGGGAATAATTGTTACATTCAAGAAACTTTTATTGTAAAAAGAGACAATAAGAAGGTATATAAGTAAATATGGGATAAGAAAATAGTTAAAATGTTTAAAATTTGAGAGTGAGAATGTGGGAGGGTGAGAAGCTCAGGAAATCTACCATCAGCTAAAGCTAAATATTGACAGAAGAAAGAAACTATGATGTGTGAAGAAAGAAGAATGTATCTTTTTAATGATGGTTGCATCCAACTTGAAGGCATAGAAAGAGATGGTAGATGGCATGCTATATGTGGAAAACAAAGTGAACATCATTTTGACTGGATCACAGGAAGCTGAAAGGGATGCATAATAAAATTAAGCTGAAAATACAGGTTGCAGTCAGGTTGAGAAGGGCTTCAAAAGCTAAACAGAAGATTTTAGATTTTATGCTAGAGGCTATGATGAACCATTGGAATTTATTGAGTCAGATGGTTCTCTAGGCTAAAAATACTTAACTAATCTTGTTCCAGCTTACAGAAAGAAGTGCAACTCAAATGTATAAAGCAATAGGTTCCCATTCTTAGAAATATCAAGAGAAGAAGAAATCACAAAATTCATTTCAAACAGCATTGAAATAGTTTCTAGGAAAGCCATAATTCTGATATATGTCAATAATGGAATCAGGTTGATTTAATTTAATATTTATTTTTCCTGTCTTTTTTTGATGATGCTAGATTCATAATGGTATAAAGGACAGAGAACCAGTTACAAAACCAGTAAACCTGGATTCAAGCCTTCCCTGTAAAACAGGATGACTATGTAACCCTGGTCAAGTTGTCTAAGCTCTTCATCTTCTAAGTAACTCTCTTTTCTTTCTTTTTGATGTTTTGTTTTCGCAAAGCAGTGGGGTTAAGTGACTTGCCCAAGGTCACACAGTTAAGTAATTATTTAATGTCGAGCCCAGATTTGTACTCAGGTCCTCCTGACTTCAGAGCTGGTGCTCTGTCCACTTTACCACCTAAATGCCCCCTAAGTAATTCTCTAAGTGTATGAGAGGTAGAGAAAATGCCAAGCTACTTTGGTAAAATTTTTTTTCCTTTTTTTTGCAAATGAAATTATAGGTCTCATCATTATATTTATACATTCATGTTGATAATTTGAAATTATTGTAAGCAACATAAGGTTAGAGACACAAAATTTAGGGCCAGGAATATGAGCTTAAAAATTAGCCTGACCACTTAGTTTCTGTCATTTCTTCTGGCCATCATTTCAACTCTCCATGCCTCACATTTTTCATTTGTTACAAGAATAATGGCCCTCACCTTCCTCTTGGGGCTCATTGTAACATTATTAATCAAGCTTAATTAATTATTATAAAGCACCTAGAAGATAAAAATGCAATACAAGTGTTTGTACATTAAATCTGATGCATCTCCATTAAATACCCTGAAAATAGATGGTAGGTTGAGGGCAACAGGACTTCAGTTCAATTATATATTGAATGAAGTCTGGCAATAGACCGATGATTCATTTGGGGGAATGTTTGATTCTAATACAGACTGGATCCAGTCTTCCACAATATTTAAAACTTGTGCTGTGATTAATGTCTTCTGGAATGTAACATACAATGAAATCTCTGCTCTGCTCTGGGGCAAGCTTAGGAAATTGCTTGTTTCTATCTGAAAATCATTCTAGACTTCCAGCCAAAATGGTGGAAAGAAGCCAGGCACTGTCCTAAGGTCTCCTGACTTTCCCTAAAATTATGAATCAAGACCACTTAACAGGCTTCTTAACAGAATTTTAATCAACAAAATACAGATAAAGAAGCTAAGAGAAGAACATCAGGCAATGAGGTCTATCTCAGGAGAGCATGGGTGAGCCGGGTGAACAGAGAAGAGAGCCAGGTCAGGAAAGGTGGGATGAAGCCCAAGGACTAACCTGTGAACAGTGATGGAAGCTTTGGTTGTATGAGCAGTGGCTGGTAAAATGCCAACAGGACTGGAGGGAGAGTCCCAGCACAGCAGGCAGGAGAATTACAGAGTGTGACTGGACATCGATCCACTCAGATTGGCTGGTCTGGAAGACCAGGGCCACGAATCCCATATTTTCAGCAGAGTACCCATGTTTCCAATTGAGTCCCCTGCCCTCATCCCCCCCCCCACCCCCACCTCTCCCTCAGGCTCAGTTGTACAAATAAGATCTCTCTCAGTACTGATTGAATAATGAGATTAACTATTTAGCCCAAGGATGCAGCCCAAATTGTGTGAGAATAATCCTGATCATGATGCTCCCGCCCCCCCACATGCAGGACTAGGGATTGGGCCACAGATCAAGGTCATAAAAACTCCAGAGGAAGTGTTTACTGCTCCTTACTGTCTGGACCATTTGGTGTTACTAAGCACAGTGAACAAAACTTGAAAGGATTTCAACACCAAAGGTCTGTGAACCAGCCCCTCCCCTGACACAAGATCCTAGGAAAATGAAGAAAAACTAGTAAAAAAAAAGTAGGGGGCATGTCCACTGAAAGCTACCTTGAAAACAAAGAAACACATTCAATTATTGTTTAAAAGCATAGAGATTCTGTTGTGATTAACAAAAAAAGAAACTCATTTAAAAGTGTCTCATTGTTCATAGCACATTTTTATTTTCAGCCAATGAATAGCAATCATTTAAGTTCATTCATTTTTCAGTCATATCCAATTTTTTATGACCTCATTTAGGTTCTTGTGGCAGAGTTACTGGAGTGGTTTACTGTTTCCTTCTCCAGTTCATTTTATTTTATTTTTATTTTTTTAGGTTTTTGTAAGGCAAATGGGGTTAAGTGGCTTGCCGAAGGCCACACAGCTAGGTAATTATTAAGTGTCTGAGACCGGATTTGAACCCAGGTACTCCTGACTCCAGGGTAGGTGCTTTATCCACTGTGCCACCTAGCTGCCCCTATTTTATTTTTTTAGAAAGATTTAATTTATTTTGAGTTTTACAATTTTTCCCCTTTCTTGCTTCCCCCCACCACAGAAGACATTCTGTTAGTCTTTTAGTCTTTACATTGGTGGCATATTATACATTGATCTCAATAGAATGTGATGAGAAAGTATGACAGAGAAAGATGACAGAGAAATCATATCCTTAAGTAAGGAAAATAAAGCTTGAGATAGTAAAATTACATTAAGATGTTTTTTCCCCTAATTTGAAGGTAATAGTCTTTGGTCCCTTCAATTTTTTTTTTAAACATTACCTTATGTACTATGTAATTTTTCTATCTCTTATATTTTATTTTTTCCTGAAGGATTTGATTTTTCTCTCAACACATTGAATTTTGATGAATGTATAGCATGGAAACAATGTGAAAATTATCAGACCACCTTCTATGGGGGGTGGTGGAAGGGAAAGTAGGTTGTGGGGAAAATTGTAAGATTCAAAACATTACAGAAAATGACAGTAGAAACTACTATTGTGTATAATTGGAAAACAAAATATGTATATTAAAAAAAGAAAATCCTTCTTTTTTGGTTCCCCTCTTGGAATATTCTCCAATCCCTAATTTTCCACTGCAAGAACAAGTAGGCAACAAAGTAGTCTCCCCCAACAAGTGGAGTGAAAAAAAAAGTGCTTTAGAAGAGAATAGTCCTTTTTAACACACACACACATATATATATAGATAGCCCCAAGGAACACTATAATGAAAGAATGAGGGAGATCATTATATTCATAGAATGAATTGGGATGTTGAAGCTGAAAGAGTCCATAGACATCATCCATTCCCATTTTATAAATGACCATACTTAGGCTCAGATAAATAAAGTCATTTCTCAAAGGTCACATTGTTAGTGTCAGAGTAAAATAAAACTCAGATTTCCTAACGTTGAGGTCCAGTGCTTTTTTTTTTCTATTATTTCTTCGCCTGTGTGGTCTGAACACCTTCATACACACACTTTTTCATATAAACTTATGTACAATCACAGGTCAAAGGAAAAGAGCTCAGAGATCACACCTACCCATGCCTTAATGAGTAACTCTTCTGTAATATCCCTCTGAAATAGCCATCTGGTCTTGACCTGAAGTCCACAACAATGACAAGGAATTTACTGTGCCACATTCCACTTAAACTGAATTTATTAGGAAGTTTTGTTTTGTTTATACCAAAGTTAAACTTTCTTTGGACCTAGTAGGTCGTCCAATCCTTTTTTCTTATCTTAACCCTTTAACCACTTGAAGACAAGTATTATGTACTCCTATGCCCTCTGCCTTTTCTCCTCCAAGTTAAACATTCAGCTTCTTTAACAGTGTATGGTGAGATTGGCAAACCCACAATCATTCTGATTGCACTTTTCTGGAGGTTTTGGAAATTTTCAGTATGCTTTCAATATATATTTCACTCAATACTGAACACAACTCTTAATATGTTCTGATCAGATAAAAGAAGAAACTCTTGCATCCCTCTAAATTTAGACAAATTTGCAGGTGCTCTTTTGTCTAACACAGCACACTCATAAAGAAATTAAAATAAAAAAGTATGAAAAAAAGATCTTTTGGGTGTAACAATTGGTTTTATGTCATATTTCACTCCATTTTTGATATTATATTTTATTAATTTTCCAATAATGCACAATAGTAGTTTCTACCTCTCAGTTTTTGTAAGATTTTGAATTTTACAATCCCCCCTTCCTTCCATTCCCCCATCTCCCCACAGAGGGCAGTCTGATAATCACTACATTGATTGAAATTGAATGTGTGGTAGCTTCATTTTTACTTGTAAATTTTATCTTCATACCCTACTATAGGACTTTGTTTTTAACCTTAAATATTGTACTTTATTGATGGGGATATGGAAAATTAGACAAAAGAAAAAACAAAATGATAGACTACCATTATTTCCTAAGTTAATTTAGTCAAGAAAATCAAATTTCCCAATGAAGAGTGAAAATGATGCAAGGAACCACCAAATATAGATGTCTATAATCATATATTTTATATTTGTATTTTATAACATATAGTTATCTGTATGTGTATATAAAGTATTCAAACAGATAAACATAATAGCTAAAAACAAGCCCATTGTTGAAATATGCATTCATTTATAAAATTTTAAATGAGCATAGTGAATGATTGTGAGTAAAATGAGCCTATAAACTACAAGATGCATTGTAGAAAAATAAATGTTACTCTCACATACTGTGTCAAGACTCCCAATCAAGTCAAATAATCTCAAGAATAGCATGACTAGGGGCAGCTAGGTGGCGCAGTGGATAGAGCAGCAGCCTTGAAGTCAGGAGTGCTTGAGTTCAAATCTGGCCTCAGACTCTTAATAATTACCTAGCCATATGGCCTTGGGCAAGCCACTTAACCCCATTGCCTTGAAAAATCTAAAAAAAGAATAGCACAACTATGAGTTGCACTTTTTAAAAAAGCATAAAATAGAAGATATTTATAAGAATTTCTATTAAAAACATTTTCCTCATTTGTCACAAAGGAACTAATATCAAATATTTCAGTAAGCAATATTATCTTTACACCCTTTGTGAAGAATTGGGAATATGAACAAAGAAGATAATTTTGAGAATGGTTGAGTAATATCAAGTAAGGCAAATATAATTTGCCTGAATGATGAAAACCAAATAAAAAGATTAGTATGCAAAAGATGTATGAGGATATTAATAACTAAAGAATGGAATTATTTCAATTACTATCCCAGCTATAAAAAGGCTTTATAAGAATAATCAGGATTCTCTTCTGTAAATATCATTTTTGAATCTTCACCCTAATATCCAATGTTTTCCTTATCCCCTCTAGAATAGTAGGATCTGAGGAACACATGATTTGTACATTTTTTCAAGTTACTGATAAAATGCAAAATTGCATTGGATCAAAATCAGATTTTTGGGGTCATCACAATAGACACTTTTTCCTAAGTTTATAAATTTTAGTGACTTCTCTTGATATGCAATCATTTACTCAATTCTAAATAAACTTAAGGGTGCCATCATAGGCTAGGCAACATATTTTCATATTTTCTCCAAGAATAGTTATCAATTTTTTTTTTAAATTCTATGGTAGGGGCGGCTAGGTGGCGCAGTGGACAAAGCACCGGCTTTGGAGTCAGGAGTACCTCGGTTCAAATCCAGTGTCAGACACTTGATAATTACCTAGCTGTGTGGCCTTGGGCAAGCCACTTAACCCCATTTGCCTTGCAAAAAAAAAAAAAAGACAACCTAAAAAAAAAGAAAGAAATTCTATGTTAAAACTAGAAAGTAACACCTTTTAACACCAGTATTCTGATCTCTGAGTTTCCACATCAGCAGAAAAAAGAAAAAAATCCTTTAGCTCCAAGACAAGTTAGTCTTAGATCAGTTATGTTGTCTCTTTTCTCCTTTTTTCTTTAGAAGTCCTTTGTATTGGAAATCAAACCCCAATCACTAGATTTTTCTATTCTATTTTGTTTTAAGAAAACTGATATAACTTTTGTTCTCTGAGATCATAATATAGTTTCAATTCTCCATGATTATTCAAGGATCATACATAATGATTCAATAACCACAAGTATCAGTTGTTTGCTTAAATTGCTGGTTTGGACTCTAAAATTTAGTTTGAAAAGAATCTCTAGGGAAATAGCTAGGTGCCACAGTGGACAGAGCCCTGATCCTGGATTCAGGAAGATCTGAGCCCAAGTTTGACCTCAGACACTTGATACTTCATATTTTTTAAGTCCATTCCTTCCCCAAACCACACACCACACACACACACACTCACACACACACACACACACACACACACACACACAGCAAACACACAAAAATCAAAAAAGAAAAAGAAAAACAATATTTTTAGGATGCTAATAATTCACTTAAACTATATCTATATGAACCTTCATTGAACTGGACTCAGGATCATATTAAGTTATAAATAAATGAATAGATAAATAAATAAATAAAACAAATCTGAATATGTTATTTATTATTGTGCATCCAGGACATAGTTCATGAGGCCTATGTGACTCAAAGTCATCAAAGAAAGTAATTCCTCCTTACTCTCTATTATATCACTTCAATTTTAACAATCCTATTGTTGGAGCAAGATATCTGCTGGTCCCAGCTAAAATGTTTATTCTACTTTTCTTAATATTAACTTCCTCTTAGTTTCCTTTGTCTTGGTCTTTCCAGTTGAAGAACATTTTTTAGTAATAAGCGTAGCAATGTATCTCTACTTTCTCACGATCTTCCATTATCATAATTCTAAATACCTTAAGCAATTATATATCCTTTTTCTTCAACCTAGTCCTTCCTCCAAACTAGATAATTATTTGTTTCTTTAGTTCTCTTTGTCATTTTTCATTTCATTGTGTGCTTTGTACTTCTGATAATAATAATCTTACTGTACCATTGTATGAATTTATAAAAATTCACTGTGAACTATCCACTCTTCCAACTTTGAATATGTCTCCTTAAAATCTAAATTCATGTTTCCTATACATGCATGCTGGTCTTTTTAAAGGGTCCTTCTTTTCCTCATCAAGATGACTTTAGTATTTCATTTTTAGGAACTTCCTTTCTCTCATGGACTATCTTTCCCATGTGAAATTTTCTGAGGGTACCACTGGAAAACCTTTGAAATTTGCTCTCTTAAATTTCAGATTTTATGTTCTGCTAGGATAAGATTTTCTTTCCTTTTACATTCCTGTTCCATTATAGAATAGTAATTACTTCTTAATGTTCTCATAAATTCAAACCATAGTCCTTCCTTATTAGTCATTATCAAATCCTGATTAATACTGCTGTTCAGTATTTCCTTTATCTTTTTTGAACATATAATTATTAAAGTTCCAGGGTGCTCCAAAGTACATGCTTTTTGAGGAGGAAAATGTTAAAAAAAAATTTTAGGAAGCTATTTAGATTTGCATTGCTCTCCATTTCCTCTAGCAATGCAAATTCTCATTCATCCACATTTTATCCTGTGATTCTAGTTGAAGTCTGAACCCTTCATAGAAGGCCTACCTTGTATTTTGGAAAACTTCTTTTGGTTCATTTAACATTTTATTGATATCAGTGCATTACCTCGGTTGTCTATATGCTATTGCTAAAGACTTTGCCAGTCATAATTTTTTGGCACAGATATAATTTTTGACAACATAGCATTCTTATAACCACTGTTAAATTTTCCATATTTTATTGAATTTCTGATTGTTCTAAGAGCATATTGTCCTATGATTTCATAACTTATAACAACTCTTATACTTATATGTATTTTCTCATCATTTTTAATGTCAAGCAATGGAAACATATGCCCTCATCTTCTTAGATGAATGATTAATATTCTTTTTCTCACTCTACATACTTAGTATTACTATTTGAACTATATAAAAAAGCAACATGTAAGAGGTTACAAAAATATATATTTAGTGATATGAAGATGCTGTGGCTTATACTAATACTATTGAGTAATGAAGCTTCTTCATTTGATTTCTGTGTTTCAAGATTTTACTTACTGTGAATCCAAGTAAATGATTGCCTTGAATTTATAGTTCACCTAAAAATGGAAGATTCAACTGTGGAAAGAAACTAAATGATAAAAAATGAAGAACAGTTTATCATACCCACTTGTGTGACTAAATACAACATTTGGACACATAGTTCTTCCTGAATGTATTGCAAGGAGACAAGGTAAACTTAAGGGAAGCACAACAGAAATGATACTTTGCTGCACAGTAAGAGTCGATGAGTTTATCAATATAGATATTCCCTTCATTGATAGAGATTTTAATGACTTTGTGAATCAATTTTGTTGAAAATTTAATTGTCCTATGACCATTCTGTCATAAATATTTCCAGAATAGTCTGTAAACAAGACACATACACTATACTATGTTTGGAAAATGCATCTTAGTTTGCTGCCTTTCTATTACATCCCATAGATATTGAGAGTCATAATCCATATAAATGGAGACTGTCTGTCTTTGATTTAGGAAGTAATCTCTATTACACATACAGCTCATTATAATCATCATCATCACAAGCAAACCACAAACTAATTGAAAACACTGTGGTCATGTTTGACATTATTTCTTGTATTTCCTTCTTTTCATGATGTCCTCTGATATATCTGTGGCAAACATTTTTTATTCTTTAAGTCCCAAGTCAATTTTAATCCATAAAAGTTGTTTAGATTTTTATTTTTTACTTGCTGTTTGATTTCCATTCCAAAGTAGTCAAAGTAAAATAAAGTAGGGTGGTTTTGTGAGATAAGTAAGATTGTGCCCTTTCTGATTTGGCCAACCATATTAATTGAAAATGGTAGGAGCAAGGGCATTTCTGAGAAAAAAAAAAAAACATTGCTAAAGTAAGAAACAGGAAAAAAAGACATTCATTCAGTGTATAAATATACCTAATATTCCAGCATCTAATTCACATACATCTGATATAAATAAGTTGAGGTTGATAACTGGAAAACCCTGACAGAATTATTTGGTGACTATGAGATCACTATATACTGCCTAGCAGGGCTTGGCTTGTAGAACTATGAAACTTGTCTCATTCATTATGAGATAAATATGAATCATTTTATAAAAAAAAAAACCTTACTTTTAATCAATGTGGTTGTAAAGACCAAATGTTCTGGAAAAGGCAAATGAAAAGAAAGTCTTTATAAAACCCCTCACTATAATTAGCATAATCATGCAAATCATGTCATCATATTTTTGTAGATATGGTCATCTTTGATTTCAAAGGATGCATCTCATCAAGGGGTAATATCTCAGTTGTTTTAATAAATAAGATCTCTTTGAAGGAAATTCAGAACCAACAATGTATTCTCCAAATGGTTATACTTTAGGACCTGAGAGAATGTTTAGAAGTGTTCTCATTCCCTCTTAACTCTTGGACTTGTCAAACAAGAATGTGCTATGGATGAGCAGGTAGCCCTGACAAAACCAAGAAAGAAGAAAAGAGAATGCAGAGATAAATGAATGTGGGCTATGGCAGTGGAACATAACTATTGTAAATTCTAATGAAATTGGTTGACTTAGATTTCATTGTGTCTTTATTGAGTAGAGTTTGATAATTACAGTTTTCTCCAAGACATTCAGTTATTGTCAATTTGAATATCAACCAGAGCAGTGATTGGTGTTTTCATAGGAATATAAGAAGTACAAGATCATCACCTAATTCAATTCCATTAAATGCAACAAAGATTTCTTAAGCATCTGAATAGATTGCAGGGATTGCTAATAGTTATATAATGAAAACCACAAAATAACCCTATCTCTAGAAGAGTTTGCATTCCTTGGGAATATATGTGGCAACGAAATTCTGCATATATCCCAAGTAAATGCATAGCAAATTAAGGAAGGAGTGCTAAAAAGAAATATTAAGAAAGGTTGGATCTTGAAAGTTGTTTTTAAAGGGGTGCATAAGCACAGATTAAATGGAAGTATGGATTCCTAGAGGCAGAGGTAGGAAATAAAATCATACCAAGACTTGAAGAAGAGGGTTTTTGATAGGTGAGGGACCAATCAGAGAAACCTTAGTGGAGGGAATATACTATTTTTTGACAATGAATTTTTCTATTTGCCTTTTTAAGGAAAAATAGTATTTTGGAATGAATATCTTATTTCTTAATATGAAATCTTGGGAGTCCAGGACATTTCTCAGGAATTTGAAACAAATTAGAAAAGAATGTCTGTCTCTAGGAAAAGAAAGCAATATTTTTGAGAAAGTTATCATTACTGAATTGAACCTTTCCAAGGATATTGTTGCTAGGAGGTCATGGCACCATCATTCCTGGAAGTAAAGATGGGTGTTAAAGAAGAGAGTCCTTAAGCATTTCTATGTCCTATTCCTTCTCAGTTTTTGATTTTGTATCCATTTTAGGTTGACATTATGTTTGAAAGAAGTCACCATGGTTTAATGGTTTATATCCTTACAAGTATAATGTCAGCATAACATGCAGACAAGCTCATTAAATATGCCTACAGAGCTCAGGTAAAATAATGAATATTCATCCTCATAATAACAGCTATAATGCAATAGTTGCTATTTATATAGCATTTTAAGGTTTATGAAACTCTTTACAAATAGTTCATGCTCATTACCACCCTGTGAGGTAGGATTGGTTGCTATTATATCTCCACTTATCAATGAGGAAGATAAGATAGTAGAAGAATTTGCCAAGAATCACAAAGTTAGTATGTCGGAGTCATGATTCAAATTCTGGCTATAAATCCAGAGTACTATCAATTTTAGTGCATAACTTACTCTATTCCCATAGATTGGCATTCCCCACCTCTGTATTGATCCCTGTACTGCTTGGCCTTCAGTAAAACTTTAATTAATGTCTTTTCAATGAGAAATATGAAAAGGAATAAATTCTGGTTTCCATGCATATTCATATAAAATTATTTTTATAAAAATAATTCCATATGTAACATTTTTAGTATCTTAAAGTTGTCTTTTATAATTTCCCAACAATCTGGTTAGTTTTGGAATATTTAAATAGAATAATATTGTTATTTACTCAATATTCTCCATCCATCCTTGACAGGGTTTTTTTTGTGCCCATGATGGTATCCATATTCAAAATTGGGAATCCCTGCTATAGATGGTGAGGTTGTCCAGATGTTTCTATTCGTGAAAAGTATTGCACTGATTATGTCAAGTTCTATTAAAATCAGGCCTTCCTAAATGAAACCTATGGTCATTCAAAATTATTCAGTGGTACTTTTCACTTAGGAAAAATGAAATGTAACTTCAGAATGCCTATGGCCAAGACCAAGGTACTCAATTAGATCGTTAGTACATAGAACTAGTCCATCAGTTCATAAATATGGATGGACAATGATCTAGGTCCAGCTATGAAAAAAATGCATAAAGGACTTCTAATGACTCTAAGTTCCTGAGTGAAACAAAAATACAACTGTAAATCTCCAGTATTTTCCTACTGATGCTTCATGGCTACAAATTGTGAAAAATCACATTTTTTGAAGAATAAAAGTGCAAGTTTCTGAAAGGAAAATGTAGAGACATGCCATTTGTAAGTAATCAAACATAATACCAAGGTAGAATTGAAATAAAAAAAAGCATTGAAAAAAAACATCACCATCATTAACATCTATAGTATTTCTAGAACACTTTAAGTTTTGCAACGTGCTTTAAAAACATTATCTTACTTTAGGCTCATAAAAATTTTACAAATGAATAAACTGTGACCGAGAGATGTTTAGTGACTTTTTCAGTCATATATTAAAAAAGTGCTTGAGGCCACACTTGAGTTCAGGTCTTCCAAAGTTCAGCATTCCATCCATTTTAGCCATTTAATGTTCTTAGAGATCAGTTCAAAAAAAAAAGATAGATGTAGATATAGACATTATAGATAGATAGATAAATAGATAGAAAGAAAGATGGAAAGATAGATACATAAGTAGATACATAGATAGTAAGTAGATAGATAGTAGATAGATGATGATGATGATGATAGATAAGTAGATAGATACATAGACAGATAAATAGAAATAAGTTATTTGTATAGTGACAGTGAAGTAACCAATTCATCTAACAAACTACATTGGTTTTCACATTAAAGTCAAAAGCCCTATGAGAAAGCACTTAACACATTCGCTGGACCTTTTGTAGAACATTCTTGAATGAATGAAAGCAAAGGATGATAAGGAATAGATTGACTTTGATCTGTGCCTTTGGAGGGAGAACACACATTTATTATAAAAAGAAAAACATGTCGTTTTAAAATACAGATAAGAAAATGGTAGCTCCCGATTTTGAATAATGTTATTCAAGGTTAATATGAAGCAGATTTATGGCTATAGCTAAATATTTTGGTTTAATATTGTCTCTACTACACTCTCATCAAGTAAGCATTGCAATAAGAATGGATCCCAACTAAAGTGTGAGAATATTCTGTGATGTTGGCCAAAGGAGATTTTTGGCTGTATATGCTAAATTCATACCTCCTATTCAGAATTGATTACTCAGCACTGTCTAGGCCCTAGGGAAAAAAGTCTTACTCTAAATGTTCTTACATTCTAAAAGGGGAGGAAACATGTGCATATATAAATAAATGTAGAAGAAAATCAAAGATGGGAAAGGACACCAACAGTTGGGAGAATGAGCAAAAATTCTTGAAGAAAGATGTAAAGATATGAGGCAGAAATGAGGAGGTGCATGTATGGAAGTTAGAACTAGAGATGAAGGGTTCTGTGGGAAAGTAAAAAAGGCCAATTTGGAGAGGTTATAGAATGAAGAAAGAGAGTAATGTATGATGGTGCTGGGAAAAACAGATAGTGAAGGACTTTAAAAGACAGCTTTGTTTTTAATATTTTATCTAGTGGTAATAGGGAGCCAATGGAATTTAATGAGTTTAATGAATAGGAAAGAACAATTGGATGTCTTCTTAAAGAACTTAACTGAAATGACTAAAGCACAAAAAAATATGAGAGGTCAGAGAGATACAAACATTTGAAAACTAAATTGCCTACATGAAGTGAGGGAAATCATAAAACAACTCTTAATTGGAGGTGGAGTAATAAAAATAAAAAAAGGAAGGAAAAAAAAGATCCAAACCTTTCTGAGAAGGTATTTGCACACTTTCTTTGTTCTATGTCAAATGAGCCCAAGTACTCTAGACAGACTTTGGTATATGGCACTTCCTTAAGAAATGAAAACATGTAAGAGCCCATTTATTAATATAATAATCCCCTAAGTATATTTTGAGGAGGTTAACTAAATGATTACTAGGATAAGAAAATAGATTTGGCAATGAAAGCAATATTCAATGGGAAGTCAGAGAAGAGATAGACTGTGAAATTGAAAAATCTAAAGTATTAAACTCTGTAGCTTTAGAAATTTGTAAAATCACTTAGATTTGGGGAAATAGCTTATGGATCTCATATTGAATTTCTTCTTTTTTTAATTTTTTTTAGTCAGTGGGGTTAAGTGATTTGCTCAAGATTTCCAAGCTAGGCAATTTTTAGGGGTTTGAGGCCAACTTTTACTCAGGTCCTCCTGACTCCAGGTGCTCTATCTACTGTGCCATCTAGCTGCCTCCCAATCTATTTATTTCTCCTTTTAATAATGGAATGCTTACATATGCTGTTTACACAGAAAATAATGTTTTACATTACATTTGTCAAGCAGAGATTCTTAATGAAGATAAACTAGCCCTGCTTAAAGAGAATCTCCCCAATGGAAACAAAATGAATATATACAGAATAAATGATTTTTGTTTGACTTTAGTGATCTAAAAATAACAACTAACTTTAAATTTAACTAATTTTATCATTTTTAAAGAGCCATTATAGAAGTATATTTCAATTTGGTATGAATTGATTAAGTACCCATTATATGAAAGAAATAGGACTAAGTACTTGATTTAAAATACAAAAAATTAAAAAAATGAAAGACAAAAATTAAACAGTCCCTGCCCTCAAGAAGGTTATGTTTTACTGGAGAATAGAGCAATTAGTACCCATGCAAGTAAATATAAAATATAAAGAGACATTAAATATGCTTTGAAGATAGATGAAGGAACACTAATAACTGAAAAGTCTCCAACAGCAAGTGGTATCTGCTCTTGCTTTGAAAGAATTCAAGTTTAAAATGAAATGGAAAATATCTTATAAGAATTAACCATTACCCACAATCACCATCAGCATCATTGTTGACCACAAACAAAATAAGATGATTCTAAGATAATAATGGAGAGAAAGAGAAAGAAAGAAAAAAAGAGAGGTATAAAGGTAAGGTCACAAAAATATTAAAAATATAAAGTTCAAAATGACCTTAAAAATTTTGAGACCAATCCCCTCATTTTATAAAAAAAGAAAAATAATTATATGGAGAAAAAGTGATTGCCCAAGATCATATAGTACCTTAAGGTGACAATAAAATTTGGACTTTGTTACACTAACTCTAAGTACAGCACTCTATTCACTGTTCCAGGACAGAGGAAGTAAATGGGGGGGAAAAAAGAGAAGAAAAGATGGAGAAAGATAGGAATAGAGAAAAGAGAGCCAGTACCTAAATAACCTTAGTGATGCTCAGTGACAGCTAAATTCAACTATGGAAAATTGACATGCCATCATTGACTGTTTTCTTTTGAGAAACTGAAAATTGATAAGCTCATTTAAATGTCCATCAGGTTAGTGAAGGAGAAATTTTAGTTCCATTAGAGTTCTTTTCTCTCTCTAAATATCTGATTTTTAATTGAGTCACCAATAAATGATAGTTGTTTCTAACACTACAATCATTAATGTACTTGGAACAACTATCTTGGAATACATTCTACTAAAATGTAATGGTGAGGAAGATGAGCAGATCTGAAACATTCAATGAATGAACAGAAACAGTATTGGGGACTTTTGGCCATAATGGCTATTTGAGAAGGGCAAATAGACCAGCCTTACAACACCTAAACCAACAGAAATCTAGGAATCTCCTCAGGTCAAAGAAGGATTAAGATGTCCATTGACATTCTATGTTAAATGGTTTTTTCCTATCCCATAATGAACCATAACACAGAGTTAATTTTATAATTTATTTATTTATTTTTGAATTTTACAATTTTCCCCTTAATCTCACTTTCCTCTCCCCACCCATCACAGAAGGCAGTCTCTTAGTCTTTACATTGTTCCCATGCTATACATTGATCTCAGTTGAATGCATAGCACAGTTATGCAGAAACCTTCTAGTAAAGCAGTTCCAAAGCAAACTATCTGATAGCCTCCTACTATTCCCCAGAGAAAAACCAGAAATGCAACCTTAGAGCATCAGATAAATATAGAATGAGCAGTGCTAAGTGGAATATCTAGGTAATCTCTCTCTCTCTGTCTCTGTTTCTGTCTCTCTGTGTGTGCTTGTCTCCCTCTGTTTGGTCTCTGTCTCTCTCTCTCTCTCTGTCTCTTGTTCTGTCTCTCTCTGTTTCTCTTTCTGTCTCTCTGTCTCTGTTTCTTTCTCTCTTTCTCTGTCTTTCTGACTCTATCTCTGACTGTCTCTCCCATTAACACACACACACACACACACACACACACACACACACAGACACATAAATACCACACTACAAGCATTCAGATAGAATGAATTCAGAAAGAATTACAGAACCATAGGAACACACATAAGATAGAAGATCATCTATTTCAAAAAGCACAATAGAGATCGACTTATAACCAAGAAGAGCTGTGAATATAAATACAAAGGGCAAAAATAAACCTTCAGTAAAATTGAGAGCTTCCAAGTATGCCTTTTGAAAAATACTAGACCTGTGTGGGAATTTAGAAATGCAAACACAGGAGTAAAAATAATCCTGGAAAGGGTAATTTATTTCAATAATTGTAAGGGAATGTGTGGTGATGCAGTGTTAACAGTCTAATAGAGGAAGAAATGTTAACATTCTAATAAAGGAAAGAAAATCAAGTATCCCTTAAAAACCTAAATATTTTAAAAGGGCTTTTAGGGACTTAAATAATAACATAATAATATAATAATAACATAATAAATAATAACAAAAAGGAACAGTAGTTTTAAGAGGGCAAAAAGAAAGGAGGACAGAAGAAATATGTTAGTGTAGGAAGAGAGAAGGGGCTAAAATTTGCCATATGACATAACTACAGTATATGAGGAATGAATAAACAAGAAGGAAAGAATAAGAAGAACAAACATCAGGGGAATCTCACTCAGGAATAGAAAAAATAATTTATAAACATACAACAAATCTATTTATATATCATTTGCTATGAAATGCATACAAATTGAGAGGATGTAAGTATGCAGGGAGAGGTCAGGCTAAGGAAAAAATATATTGGGAAGAGAGAAGGTACAATCATAACTTAGGAGAGGAAGGACTAAAAAGAAAAACAAATCAAAGCAAAGGTATGAAATTGGAAACATTTTATAGGCTTTATCCATCAATTGGAACATGAATAAACAAATTATGGTATATTGATATGATGCTGTTCTTATTGTTAATATTTGAGAAGAGACCTCCCTATCTCAGCCGGACCTGAAGTTCACTGGCTACCTATGATTTACAGCTCTCTAGGAATTGAAATATGAGCTTAGATTTGTTCTATTTCTTATCTTGTCTCTTTTTGCCCACGAGGGAGCTCGGTGATACCATTGCCTTCCTTGGTATATTAAAGCTGGCTTTAGTTTTTTGGTCCACAGTAACTCAGAACTCTTGTGTTCAAGTAACTGACCATCTTCATCCTTTCCAAAGAGATTGCAGTGTCTAAATTGTAAGAAATTATGAAATAAATGATTTTTAGAAGTTCTGGAAAGTATCAACTGATGCAGCATAAAGTCAGTCAAGCAATGAGTAAAAACGCAGAAAAAAAATATATATATACATACAGTGATAGCATTGTAAAGAAACTAAAAACAAAGAAACACAATTCTTAAGAATTAGGGACAACACCAATTAGTACAAAGAAGGTAACCCATAGGACCAATGATAATTTCCCTATACTTCAAAGGTTGCAAATGTATACAAAGCCATACTCCCACAGGAGCGGTTTAACTAAGTTCTAAGTGATAATTAGAAGTTTTGATACCTGGAACAAATGGAATGAATCAGGGTTCAGAATAAACTGTGCTAAATGTACCCTTAAATCAAGATAATTGACATTAGGAGAATCAATTAACAGATATTTATTAAGCACTCTATGTGCTTAGCAATATGCTAAGCTCTAGGGAAATAAAGAGTAAAACAGAAACAGTCCCTGCCCTCAATGAACTTAATTGCACAACTTTTTAAAAAGTATTTTAAATTTTTGTTCCCTCTAAATCACAGAGCCTTTCTCTAGACCCCCACCCCAGTGAAATTTCTGATGGTAGATTAATTCAAAGAATAAAGAATACTTGAAATACATGTGTGTTTGTTAATTTACTTATTTATTTACTTATGTATGTATGTAGGTATATATATTTGCATGTAATACAAATATAGATATAAATATATAATATAAATATATATATATACATGTAATATGTATTTATATTGCTTTATGGTGGGGTATTTCAAAATATATAGATACCGCTCTCAATGATGCTGCTGCTGCTGTTGATGCTGATGATATTGAGGATAAAGATGATGAGGATGATATAACAACAGCAATAATAATGATAATAGTAACATTAAATTAAATTGTATCTACATAGTACCTTAATTCTAGTAAATACATTACAAATATTAACCCATTTTATTGTCACAACAAGCCTGGGAGGCAGATGCTTTTCTTATAATCATTTAAGAAGTGAAAAATCTGAGGCATACAAGGAATAAATGGCTTGCCTAGGTTTACACATCCAGTATGTGTTTTAGGCTGGTTTTTGAACTCAGATATTCATGATCCCAGGCCTAGCAGTCTATTCAGTCACTTATCTATCAAATTTCCTGAACAGACACAGAATCAAACACTTATTTGTTTCATAGTATTCATATTCATATTATTATTCATATTCATATTATATTGTTTCATATTAGCCTGAGTGTTGTCTTTCATAATATACATAGTTTAAAATCATGGAAACAGGAATCCTATAAAAGTTTTATAATATCTAAATAAAATTTTAAAAATTATAAGTTAAGAAGTCAAGGATTCCTATGGCATCTGACTTATTTTACATATGATAGTGACCAAAAATTCTTCATAGGATCATGAATTTTGTTCTGGAAGGAATCTAAGATATCACCTAATTCTACCTCCTTGTATTAGAAAAAAGATAATACGGGAGAAAGGAGTGGATATGGTTACACAAGATCATAGATGTAGTAAAAAGCAAAATTACGATAACTTAAATTTCTTCCCTCAGTCTAATCCCTTTCTTGTCTCTAGATCAAGTTTTCTTAAACTGGGACCCATAAACAATAAAAAAAATGTCAATACATATATTTCTTTTGCTGTTAGGTATTTTATTTCATGTATTTAAAAACATTATTCTGAAAAATGTATCTAGCTTTCACCATATTTACAAAGGATGCCATGATATGAAACATTTTAAGAAAACCTGTATGATACATAGAGGTCATCTAATCTAATAATTTTACTTAAACATATTCTCTTCAACTGACATGACAAGTGACAATCCAACTTCTTGAAAACTCTCATTTAACTCTTTAAAAGACAATTGATAATGAGTATCAAACCTTACAAATATAGAAAAGCAGTAAAGTTAAATATGTCTCTTTTAGATCACAATGCAATAGAAATCACATTTAATAAAATGTTGTTGATGAAATGATTAAAAATTAATTGGAGACTAAATCATTTCATGCTAAAGAATAAACTAGCCAAAGAACAAATCAGAGAAGTAATTGATAATTTCATTAAAGATAATTGCAACAATGAAATAACATGCCAAAACTTCTGGAATACAGCCAGTGATTTTTAGGGGAAAATTTTATATCCCTATAATCTTTCATCAATGAAAGAGAATAATGAATTGGGAATACTACTAAAAAATTAACTAGAAACCGACTAAAACTGAAAACCTCAAGTTAAATGCCAAAGCAGAAATCTTTAATATAAAAGAGAATACAAGGGAAAAAATTGAAAAAATAGAAGTAGAAACTTTTATAAAAAAATAAACCATTGGCTATTGTCTATAGAAATAATGAAAGAAGAAAATTAGACAAATAGCATCAAAAATAAAAAATAAGTAAACAAATGAAGAAATTAAAGACATTATTAGGGTACTATGTCACTGAATTATATGACAATAAAACTGACAAAGTGAAATAGATGCATATTTGCAGAAATAGATTAGATTAGATTAACAGAAGAAATAGAAGACCTAAAGCAATTTCGATGGGCAGAAGATGAACAAGTCATACATAAACTACCAAAGCAGGAAAAAGAGAATATGTTGATTTATTAGTAAAATATATCAAATACTTAAAGAATAATGAATGTTAATACCACATAAAATGTTGGAGGGATACTAGATCATTTCTGGGATGTCTTCTAATTTTAAAATACATTACCTTGAGAAAGAAAACCAGTCAGGGCAGTTAAGTGGTACAGTAGATGGAACACCGATCCTGTATTCAGAAGAACCTGAGTTCAAATTCAACCTCAGAAATTTAATAATTACCTAGCTGTGTGACTTTGGGCAAGTCACTTAGCCCCATTGCCTTGCCCCTCAAAAAAAAAGTCACCAACTAAAAATAATTTTTAAAAAATTATCTAGAACTAAGAGGGACACAAAAGGCTATCTATTCCATACCTTTCATTTTTCAGATGAGGAAATTAATTCGCAGGGTGGTTAAATCCACAGCCATATAAATAGACATTGTCATAGGCAGGATTTGAGTCAGGTCCTCCAACTCTGAGGTCAATACTCTTTCCCCTCTACCATATCAGAATGATTTGTGACAAAACATGACAGATTCACGGATTTCAAACTGGATCTACTCACGAATCTAACAAGAAAGAGAATATCATTATAATTCAATTTAATAATAATTTCTTAAGCACATAATATGTGTCAAATGCTGAAGATGTGAAGCATTGGAGAAAGAAGAACAAAAATAAAACTTTCCTCACCTCAACGAAAGGAAACAGCATATGCATACAAAATGAACCTTGAAGAACCGTATTTCATGATGATGGGGAGAATGATAATAATTTCTGGAAATGAGAAAGTTTTCTTTATTCAAATTTTCCCAATCTAGCTTCTTTTCTTTTCTTTCTTTTTTGTTTTTAGCAAGGTCACAAAGCTAAGTAATATTTTTTAGGCTTTTGCAAGGCAAATGGGGTTAAGTGGCTTGCTCAAGGCCACACAACTAGGTAATTATTAAGTGTCTGAGACTGGATTTGAACCCAGGTACTCCTGACTCCAAGGTTGGTGCTTTATCCACTGTGCCACCTAGCTGCCCAAAGCTAAGTAATTTTTAAGTGCCTAAGGTCAGTTTTGAGCTCAGGTCCTCCTGACTCCAGGGCAGGTGCCTCTATCCACTGTACCACCTAATACCCCTCCCAATCTATTTTCATTTTATTTTGTTTTTTTTCCCCCATTTTGTTTTGTTTTGATAGGAGTTTAAGTATAGAGAAAGTCTTTACCTCAGACAGACTTCTAACTTCTGTCTGGTGGTATGAGAATAAATGAAAATTACCTAGGATTAAAAGTTTATATTAATTGTTATTGGAGGTTTTGAAGTAGAATTTTTAAAAGTGAAGAATACAAATTTTAAGAGATGGACAGACAGATAGACAGAGAGGCAGGCAAACAAATAAATGAATGGATGGAAAGTGATTTAATTTCATCCAATCTTTAGTAAAAAGAGATAGCAGTTGGTTTCTCCCAGATATCGAAAACTTCTAGAGTGTATGTATATATATATTATATATATATACCTATTAGAAATTAAGAATCTCTTAGGAATTTCAATTTCTTCTGATTAAAAAGGAATCATTTCCAGATGCACATTGTGTAAATCACATTTTTACTGACTGATATTTTGCTAACTTAAAAGGATCATTCAAATGATCCACTTGATTTTATCATGATGGATGATGACTGGCATGTCAGGTTACACCTACTTTCCCTTCCACCCCACTTATGCCAAAACCAACTTATCAGACTGCTCATTGCTCCCTATCATTCAGCATTCAAATGTCTATATGATCCCACCTATAAATTAATCCTCAGCAATTATAAAAAAAAAGAATAATTAATGCTTTCCAAATGTTTCGTATGACTTGAAATCATAGTGTTTCCAGAACTGAAAAATTGTATTTAATGAAAGCATTTCCTTAGGAAAGCTTTACCTGTGGTTCCAGCTGCTAAGTCTGCCAGGGGATCATAACCATTGTGAAAACAAAGTAGTAGAAATTATGTTCAAATCTATTAGCAGTTTCTCTAATTTATAATCAGAGTCTAAACATTTAAATGAAATAAACTACTGACAGTAAAAAGGGACAAATCCATTGATTTCCTCCCTATCCTCACTTTGGAGTGAGTCATTAGAATAAAATTCTTCATATTCTCTGTTTTCTCAGTACATCTTCTACCACCATACCTTTGAAGCTATGTCTGCCATCAACCTCACTCTACTTTTTCCTAATGCAAGGCTACTTTACCTGGGATCTATAGATAGAACTATAAACTTAGATGGACAAAAAAATATAATCACATTTTTAAAAATTCCAGAAGAAATTTAGTACTGCCTTCAATTATTCAAAATGTTAGTGTGAAAGTGTTTTTAGGCTTCACCAGATTGCCACAGGAGTCTGTGAAACCATAAGAAAATTGTAGGAACCTTTATTTTTTTGGCAAGGCAATGGGTTTAAATGACTTACCCAAGGTTATACAGCTAGGTAATTTTTAATTGTCTGAGGCCAGATTTGGATGCAGGTTCTCCTGACTTCAGGGCCAGTGCTTTATCCACTGTGCCACCTAGCCGCCCCAAGAACCCTTGTCCTAAGTAAACGAAATGTCAGATTAACATCAACAAACAAATCAAGGAAGGTACTTTATAAAACACATCCTATACATACATACATATATATATATATATATGTATACATATGTATATATATATATATATATATATATATATATATATATATATATATTAGACCTTGTGCTAAATTCTTTTTTTTTTAGGTTGTTTTTTTTTTTTTTTGCAAGGCAAACAGGGTTAAGTGGCTTGCCAAAGGCCACACAGCTAGGTAATTATTAAATGTCTGAGACCGGATTTGAACCCAGGTACTTCTGACTCCAAAGCCGGTGCTTTATCCACTACGCCACCAAGCCACCCCTTGCTAAATTCTTTAAATACAAAAATAAAAACTGAATAATTCCTGTACTTGGAAGATGAATATTCTATGTAGGAAACAAGACACACAAATAAGTAAATACAAAGTGTAAATTTGAGTGGGGATACCAATACTTGAGGGGTCAGTAAAGTCTTCATGTCATAGGTAGCACTTAAGTTAACTTTGAGGGGAGCTAGGATATCTAGAAATTGAAAAGAAAGAAAGAAAGAAAGAAAGAAAGAAAGAAAGAAAGAAAGAAAGAAAGAAGGAAAGAAAGAAAGAAAGAAAGAAGGAAAGAAAGAAAGAGAGAAAGAGAGAAAGAAAAAAGAAAGGGAGAAAGGAAGGTGGGAAGGAAAAGAGAAATGGAGAAAGGAAGGTAGGAAGGAAAAGAGAAAGGGAGAGAGAGAAAGGGAAGGAGAGAAAGAAAGAAAGAACAAAAAGAAAGGAAGGAAGGAAGGAAGGAAGGAAGGAAGGAAGGAAGGAAGGAAGGAAGGAAGGAAGGAAAGGAAGGAAGGAAGGAAGGAAGGAAGGAAGGAAGGAAGGAAGGAAGGAAAGAAGGAGAGAAAGAAGCAAAGAAAAGAGGGAGGCAGGAAGGGAGGAAAGGAGGGAAGGGAAGGGATGGGAGGACAGGCAGAAGGAAGGAAATGTAAATAAAAGACAGACAATAAATGATAGAAATATGTGAGAATAAAATTAAAGCAATTTAGAATCTAATATAGGAAGAGAGGATAAAAAGGAGAAGGAAAGGAAGGGTGCGTATCAGGGTAGGTAAAAGGCAATTGAGCTTTTGTTTAAGAGTTGGAGAATTCAGAAGTGTGAGAAAAGTTTAGAGTGATCTGGATTACAAGTCCACCAGTCTGAAGAGTAGCCCTCAGGATGGAGATTTTCTCCAGAATAGAAACTGAGGCCTTGTGCAGAGCTGTTGATGACAAGCCCAGATCCTTATTCTAAGCAAGTTTATGCAGATATCAAACCCAAATTCACACCTGTAGTTTCCTTCTCAAACCAAATAGCACAAATGCAATTCCTCTCCCATACAAATGTCTTTCACATGTTTCAAGTCGGCTATAATCTATCTCCTAACTTTTTTTTTTTGGATCTACATCTACTTGTATTTACATCTCCTTGCATCAGCCAGCTTTAGGCTAAAAAGACTCATTGAGAAGAATGCTAAATATGCTTCTTCTTTTTTTTTTCCAGTCACAGGAATTCATGAAGTCACTCAGATTTCATCTTCTCCAGGACTACTTTTCCTACTTCTTCCCCTGCTGGTACCTCCTCTTTGAGATTATCTTCCATTTATCCTGGAAATAGATTGTTAGTATGTTTGTCTGTATGTTTGTCTGTCTTTCTGTGTGTGTGTGTGTGTATACAGCCCTATTTCTTCTTCCCTATTAAAATGCCAGCTTTGGTAGGACAGTACCTGGGGTTTTGGGTTGTTGTCTTTGCTGTTATTCTTTATTTTGTTTTGTTTATTTATTTTACTTTCTTTGAGTCCTCAGCACTTAACACAAAGTGTGTAGCATCCATTAATCACTTGCTGAAAGATCCCTGCTTATGCAAAAGTTTTTATCAGCTTTGCTGAAGGTTGTAGCCATCTCAATGAAATCACAGATCTTTTGAAATGGAGATATAGTGCCTTACATTACTTGCTCTTATTAAATTAATGTATAGGTTATTTTCTGGAAGTCAAGACAGACAATTGTGTTCAAGTCAATAATCCTGTACTAGAGATTTGTGCTGGGTAGGTTCCCTTTCCAACTTCTTATGTGATTTGGGGAAAATTCTCTGGCATATCTACACTTGATTAATTTCTTTAAAATGGGGAGTAAAGGGGGTGGCTAGGTGGCACAATGGATAGAGCACCAGCCCTGGAGTCAGGAGGACCTGAGTTCAAATGTGACCTCAGACACTTAATAATTACCTAGCTGTTTGGCCTTGGAAAAGCCACTTAACCCCATTGCCTTGCCAAAAAATAAAATAAAATAAAATATAAAATAAAATAAAATGGGGAGTAAAAAAAAATCAAACATTCCTCTATAAGTTATTCTGAGGATAGAATTCTATTAAAGTATTTTGATGAACCAGGTTCACTTACCAAAAAAAAAAAAAACCCAAAGCAAAACAAAAACTTCAGAATGGCAATAAGGTAAAAACAGAAAAAAAAACAAGGATTAGATAATCAACAAACTGGATTCAAATCCCAATTCCAAGATTGCCTTCCTTTGTGGCCTCAGGCAGGTCACTTTATCTCTTAGGTTTTCAGTTTTCATCAGAAAAATGAATAGAAGACTTCTAAGGTCCCTTTCAGATTTAAATGTTCTGATCCTACAATTTCATTAATATAATGACTAGGACAAATAGTCATTATGCTTTCTTAAAGGAGAATAGTTTTTATTCTCATATTTAAATATCTATAATTATAAATGATTTATTCATGATCTTTTTTTAACTGCTCTGTACTTTTTTTTTAGGTTTTTGCAAGGCAAATAGGGTTAAGTGGCTTGCCCAAGGCCACACAGCTAGGTAATTATTAAGTGTCTGAGACTGGATTTGAACCCAGGTACTCCTGACTCCAGGGCTGGTGCTTTATCCACTATACTACCTAGCTGCCCCCCCCCTTCTCTGTACTTTTCAATGATTCCCCCTACAAATTGCATAATAGGAGCCACCCTCCCCCCCCCCAACACACACACTTGGGAGGAATTATAGTTAAGTAAAACAGATCATCAAATTGCTCCTATTTGATTTTTCTCTCATTCTACATCTAGAGGTCTTCAGTTCTCAGCCAAGAGGTGGGAGACATGCTGCACTAAGCCTTTTTTTTAGAGGCAAGACATACAGTACAATGGAGGTCATACTATCACTCTTTTTGTCATTGATAAACCACTTCTATAGCAATATTTTTATTTCTTGATAGCTGGTTTTACAAAGATATTGAACATTCATGATCAGTGGGACAGTGATCAATCTCCAGAATTCATGCTCAATCATTGCATCATGGAGTTCCCATGATTTTCAGTTTTGTTTAACTTGACCTTATTATTATTTTGTCTAAATTGTCTTCATGGACCTAATTAAATATACTGTCTGTTCTTAAGTGTTGGCACAATAATATTCTATTATACTATATATGTGTCTATGTGCATGTCTACATGTAGTTATATATGTATATACATGTATATATGTATAAATGTATTTCCAATCTCTTTCCATAACTAGACTCTTTCCTGAGTTCCAATTCTAATATCATGAATAGTCCATTAGACACCTGATTCATTCATTTAATAATCATAAAATCATAAAGAAAAATAATCAGTTTTAATGTGATTTATTGATTTATTTCTTTTTTAATCTTATATATTTTATTCATTTTAAAAACATTCTGAGAAGAAAGTTTATCATTTCAGTAGAATGTCAAATGAGTCTATTTTACACACATACACATACATTAAGAATATTCCTGTACCTTAATTTATCCAATCACTTCTTCAATGAGTGAGCATTCAGTTGCTTCAAATCCTATGTATGAACAAATATTATTATTTCATTAAATGACCAGCAAAAATGTTTTATAACTATATTTATCATGAGCTCATTAAGAAAATAACTCACATTGTATACAATCTTATAAATTCTATAAGAAATCAAAAAAAATCTCTAAAAGCTGCCTTTAGCTGCCTTCCTTATAAAGGTTAATTTAGAAGCCAAACTCCATCTTTTCACCCTACTCCCACATATTCTCCAGCCAAGATATGAGAATTACTTCTTAACCACTGAATTTAATTACTGAACTTACTCAATATAAACTGAACTAGTGAGAACTTGATGGAATATGGATATTACTCTGCTAATAATGTTTCTTTGTCCTTCTTTTTCAAAGAAGACCACACCATCAGGGAAGTGAGGTCAGGACAAGTATATGATTTGAATGTGAATGGGGGTGGGGTGGGGCTGTGCTAAGTCACCAGTCTCATATTTTCCTCCCCATCTGGGTCCAGTGGTCAGAAATGAATCAAGATGACTGGAGATGATCCTGGATTCCAGGCAATCATAGTTAAGTGACTTACACAAAGTCACACAGCTAGTAAATGGCAAGTGTCTGAGGCTGGATTCGAACTTCCATCCTCTTGACTCCAAGGCCAGTAGTCTATCCACTGCATCACTTAACTACCCTCACTACTCTAATACTTGGGAAAAGTTATTACTGTACAACTCAACATTAGCTGTGATTTAGAGAAAAAATAATTGAGGTATTAGGGCAGAATGTACTATGAAGAAGGAAATGGGGTAGAGCACAGAGAAGCAGAGATAGATGGATTTGTCTTCATTTAATCATTTCACTGACATTGCTGACAATGCTGACTGCATTTCATCACTGACCTTTTTTGGTCATATCCAAAGATAGATTTTTTTTTTTACAATCAGCTTCTTCTTAACCTCTCAGCCAGCATTTAATATTATTATCCATCTTCTCATGTTAGGTATTTCCTCCTCTCTGGGGGTTCAAGTGACATTGCTTTCTCCTTTTTGTCCAATAACCTAATTATAGTTCAATATCATTTGATGGACCATCATCTCTCTGCTTATTCTATGTATTTACCCCAAGGCGTCATTTGAGGCCCCTCTTTCTCCCAGAGATGTCATCAACTCCACTTGGTGCAATTGATGTCTCTCAATCTATATTTCCAAAACTAGACCCTTTTTTCTGAGTTTTAATTTTGTATCACTAATAGTCCATGGGACAATTGATTCATCCAGTCAATAACATTTATTCATTCTCTAAGTCTCCAGATCTACAAAAACAATATGTAGTCCTTGCTTTCAAGGAATTTCTATACTACAAAATGATATTTTGTATATATATATATATATATATATGCATGTGTATATAAAGACAAATAAACTTTATATATATAAAGACAAAAAAGCATTATATATAAAGGTAAACATATATAGATAAATAAGCATATATAAAGATAAATATTATACATGTATATACACATATGTATATATACATATACATACATACATACATATATATATGTATAAATATATATGATTTAGGTAAGACAGGTCAGAAAATTGGCAAGCAAATACAAATATAGGCAGCATGGAATATTGAAAAGACAAAAGCCTCAGGAATCTTTACCCAGATTCAAGTCCTGCAACTGGTGCTTATTATTTCTATGATTAAGAGTTTCAGTTCTTTCATTCATAATTATAGGGGTTGTTTGAGAGAGCCAGTTGGTTTCTTGCATGCCCAAATCTATGATCATATAACATAAAATGTGTTGGAAGATGACAAGTAAACAAAAGAAGAGAACTGGGTAAAGAAATGGTGGTCCGTGTTTACTTCAAATTTAATGAGTCCTCATTAAAATGGCATTGTTTAAAAATAATTATAAAAAGAATTATATAGAATCAAATAATATTAGAAGTGGCAGTGACTCTGAGAGGTCAAGTAATCCAATCCCTATTTTACCAATAAAGAAACATGGCTACACAAGTTTCTCAGAATAAACCTATTGCTCTGTTTGAATTCTATTCTTGTTAAAGAGATATGTGCTTATTGCTGTGTTTGTAGCTACAGGGCTTTAAAAATATATAAATGATCTGGAAATCATTCAGAAGAACCTTAAAGATAATAAGAATTTTCAGCTCTATGATCACTTTGCATAAGTTTAATGATACTGGAAAACTTCTTGACATCTTTATTGAATCCCAGCTATTATAGATGTGCATCCTGAGCTCAGTAAAAACAAATGGTGATCTAACTTGTGGACACACACACACACACACACACACACATATATATAAATATACATATATTTTTATATCTAGATTTGTGAATATTATACATATTTCTGTGATTTATGACTATATATTTGTTGTATATTTATGTATAGTGTGTGCATGTATATGTTCCAAACTCAATCAACTAGCAATATATATGATACCACCTATTTGATATAATACTTCATATATATGATATTTAAATGATACTAGATATATTTTAATATATATGATATATGTGTGTATATATATATATATATAATTGAATGATAGTTTTTAAAGGTGTGAAGGTCTCATGTGCAGTTCATACCTTTTACTCACAATATTCCTATACAAATTCTTTTAAAATCCATTATCTAGGTTGGGTTTCTAGAGAAAACATAAAAGAACTTGTGTAAACTCTCTCATTAGACTAATATTATTAATAATATATATGTATATATAATTATATAAATAATAATAATAATAATAAAATACATAAAACTTTTCCTTTACTTTCTTTTTAAAAACTAGAACTGTAATTTCATTACCATTGGGAGCATGGAAGCACTTGTGTGTAACTCATAATCTTTGCAAATTGTTTCTGGGTCAATAGAAATTAACTGACACAGTTGCAGAAATGGCTCTTAGAGCAAAGACTCCCTATCTCTTAGGTCTACTCATCACCCAGAATGGTCATTTGCCCTTTTTAAGAAGTTATGCCTGTCTGTTTGTTGGTTTCCCTGAAGAGGACAGGACCCACAACCTCTGATGATTATTTTGTCCCAGTAATTTTGATGTATAGAGGATGATGCATACAAGAAATTGGAGGAGCTGAATGACCTGTCCATAATTAGAGACCTAGTAAGTGAATTAGGCAGAATTTTATCCAGGACTCCTACCTTTAAATCCAGGTCTTTCTATATTATATCATGATGCAAATAGAAAAATCCATTCATATAATTCTTGAGCAAATTTGAGAAGAAAAGTTATTTTAGAACATTTTTTGAATTCTACTAAATTCTACATGTTACATGAATTTCTTAAATTGTATTTTGCTTTTCAAATGGTGGAATGTTTCATAATTAATACTGATTTTTGTTCAGGCTCTTCTCTGATCTCTTGAATTATAGATCTGTTTCTGAATATTCATCACAGATATTTATTTTTCTATTATGAATTCTAATTGGAGAGAATGAAATGGGAGAAAAAGATGAAGGGAATGGGGATTGCATCTGATGGCAAATTATCTAAGGTTGGAAAGGCTTACAAATCTTGTATCTTATCAAATAATCTACCTTAGCTAGAAATCAAAGAACTTGGTCTAATATTCATATCATTCCAACAGGAAAAGACTAGAACTTACTCTTGTCAGAGATAATTTCTCACTCAAGATACTGACTGGGAGAAGGAAGAAACTTAAGAATGGTGCCAGATCTACTGGGTTAACATAAGATTTTTTAAATTTCACTACTGTTTTAACCTCCTTTAAAATTAATTCTGAATAAATTTTCCTTCAGTTACTAGCAGTAAAAATACATTTTACTATTTAAATACATTTGCAGAGTTGGAAAAGACATCAATAGTGATGTATTCTCATCTATGCCTACATAGAAATCTCTTCTAAGGCATCTCAAGCAAGCGTCTATTTAACCTTTCCTCAATGATCTCATTATTTTTCTATATTGAGCCATTCTACAGAAAGTTAGTTCCTTTGACTTCTTCCTATTGCTCCTCATTCTTCATATAATATGGATATAAAAATAGATATATTCATACATATGCATATGTATACACATATCTACATATGTACATATGTGAAGGGCTGATGGAAGGTGTTGTGTTGGGTATTTATGTGTATGGATGTTCATGCACGCACATTCTTGCAAAGGCATCACACAAGAGACAGATAGAGAGACCTTTATCCACTTCTAAACTCAGTCACTTATTAAATGCTTGCTTCTTTCCAGGAAGTGCTAGATACAAAAGAAGACAAAAGATAGTCCAAGCTTCCAAGGAACTAGTAGTCTAGTGAGAATTATAACATTTAAATCACTATGTATGAATAAGATATGTGTAGGCTACTTTGGGGATAGTCTCCTAGGAAAGGTTTAAAGAGCTCCTGAAGAGGGCAAGCCATTAACTGAGCCTTGAAAGAAGCCAGGGAAGGTAGGAGGGGAGGGGAAGGCATTCCAAATGTTGGAGAATACTAGTAAAAAAAGCTGAGATTCCAAAGTTAGAGCCCAAGGAACCAGATTCAAACTTAATTCTGCTTGTCCACTTCCCAGCTGGGTGACAAATCAATTCATTTCTCTGGATCTTAGTTTTCTCATCTGTAAAATGAATGGATTATATCCCTTCCAGGGCTGAAGCCTAGGATCCTCCATGTGAAAATCCTTAAAGAATAGCAGGAGGTGGTCATTTTTGTATTCCAAGTACTTGGGGAAATGGCAGAGCTGTAGCTGGATATCATTTTTGGGTAAGGTCAGCCCACAGAAGCTCCACTTACCTAGGAAAGCGAAATTATCTGCCAAGAGGACATTATCATTATCATTATTATTATTGTTATTGTTGTTGTCATTATTATTCCTGAACCACACATCTGCATCCATTAGTGTATCTGTGGCACTGATTTATTTTTTTAAACCAATTAGCTGGTGTGCATTTATGGCAAAAAAATCCACATTCAGAATAAATGCAGGGAAAATTGGTTTCCTCCTTAACCTTCTGACCTTTTTGATCATCTCTAATTGTTGGATTTATCCTGTTTATGTGAACCAGAACCCTCTGAGGCCCACCACATAAGCAGGTTTAAAGTCCTCTGGCATTAAATGTTTGACCACAAATCTTTCAAATGATGTTATCAATATTCAAAAGACCCTTGGAAGAAAAATAGTTCGTCATCCCTGACCTCCTTATGGGATAGGAGATTGTACAGTGAATAGTCAAGGAAACCTGAGTTCAAATTTAGCCTCAAACACTTACTATCTTGTTTGATTCTGGATGAATCACTTGGTCCTGTTTTCCTCAGTTTCCTCATCTATAAAATGAACTGGAGAGGAAAATGGCAAACTACTCTACTATCTTTAACAAGGAAACTCCGAATGAGGTACCAATGAAAAGACCATGAATGACACAAATAATTATGATCTATCTGTCTATCATCTATTTATTTTATCTATCAAACCCTTTTGGAGACTTTTAGAAAAAATTTTGGTCAGTCATCTCCAATAGTTTGTTTATTCCACTACAAAGCATCCATTGATCTTATACCAAAGAACAAGTTATACCATGCATTATCTCCCTTCCTATATTACATCCTCTGGTATTTTTATTAGGCAATTTGAAAATACTGTGAGTGATTGAGCACCCACAACTTCCCTTGAGAGCCAAGTCCTCAATCAATAGAACTGTATGGCTCCAAGCATTTCAATAACTAGGTATTGATGTATCCTTACCTCTTTAGTAAGAAACATATATTAAATAAACTTAATACTCTATGGCCAGGTTGACAGACAAAGTGGAGTCTTTAGCATTTCATTGAAAAACTCAGACAACAGCATGAATTCAATCTGATATTCCAGTTAGGGTTCCAGTTCCATTTTCCTTAAAGGGAATAATTCATCTCCCTTTATGTTTACAGATGCAAGGGAATCAAGACTCTGTCTTCAAAAATGAGTCTATATCTACATATGTATATACTTAATTCAATTGAAATAGACATCAATTTATTGTATCCCTGATAGAAATGTGCAACTGTGCTAAGAACTGCAGATTCAAAGATAAAGATGAAAAATAGTCCCATCTGTCAAGGAGTTTATACTCTTCGTATAAGATCTTTGTTTGTGTGTGTGTGTGTGTGTGTGTGTGTGTGTGTTAAACACAGGAAATTGAGGAAAAAGAGAGTACTAAAAACTGATGAGAGTTATAGATGGGAATCAGGGAGAGAATGCAAAAACTGAATAGGAGTAGTCCTGGAGAAGAGCATGAAATGGTGTATTTTGATAAGTAATATTAAAGATAATTATAGTAATCATAATTATAGTAAAAAGTCAGAGAACCTGGGTTCAAATCTTGGCTCTTTTTATATCTCTAACACACCTAACTCATAGGACTTAATATCTGTTGGTTGGTGGGAAGAGTCAAGATGGTGGTGTGGAGGTATCAATTCTCAGAAGTTCTTTACCAAAATGCTTTAAATACCTTAAAATTATGAGTCTAACCAAATTCTAGAATGGCAGAAACCACAGAAATACTGAGTGAAACAATTTTTCAGCCCAAGATAACCTGCAATATCCATGGGAAGTCTTTGTTTCACCAGGGCTACAAGGGGTGGCCATGTAGTCAGGGCTGCATTGCATGGGAGTTAATGAGTCTCACCTTCCAGAAACAGCATTGGGGGGTGACTGGGTCCCTAGGGGCACTGAGGTTCCTGGCAGCGGGAGCAGTTTCCTGACCTCCCAACCCGGGGATCCATGAAGGACATCTTGGAAGGTCAGCAGGAAAACTTAACCAGAGTGAGCAAGGAGCCCAGTGTAGCTTAAGCCACAGCAAAGTCCAAAGCTAGGAAATAAAAGCAGGTTGTGGAGCCACCAGGCAGGGAGCAGCCTAGCAGCTGCTCCCAGAGTGTTCAGCCCATGGTCGGGAAGGGGGCAGGCTGAGACTATCAGGGTCTCTCTGCTATCTCTGGGACAGGACTATGCTGCTTGGTCCATATTTATACCCTGGTCACATACTGCCATAACAGAGCAGGGACTCTCTTCACAGCTTAGCGAGTGCTTGTGGTCAGCCACAGTCCAGGACACAGGCCGGGGAGCAATCACAGATTCTCATAAGACATTGAAGAAACTGAGATCCTTGGCAGGGGGAGGCAGAGTATCACCAAAATACTCAAAAGCTTGGGGAGCACTTTAAAACCAGGTCATAGTTTGGGGAAATGACTTAACAGGAAAAAAAAGAATCTAACCATAGAACAATATTTTTGGTCCCATGGAGGATCAAAATATATACTCAGAAGATGACAAAGTCAAAGTTTCTGCATCCAAAACCTCCAAAAAGTAGAAATTGGTCTCTGGCTATTAGAATCTGAAAGAGCCCAAACAGTATTTTGAAAATCAAGTAAGGGAGGTACAGGAAAATTGGGAAGAGAAATGAGAGAAATATTATAGCCAAATTCCAGAACTCCAAGATCAAGGAGAAAGTATTACAAGCAGCCAGAAAGAATCAATTCAAATATTGTGGCACTCCAATCAGGATTACACAGGACCAGGCTCATAGGGCTGGGAATATGATATTCCAGAAGAGAAAAGAACTTGTATTACAACCAAGAATCAACTATCCAGCAAAATGGAATATCCTTTTTCAGGAAAAAGTTGGGCATCCAAATGAAATAGGGAAATTTCAAGCTTTCCTGTTGAAAGGACCAGAACTGAACATGAAAATTTGATCTCCTAGTGGACGGGAAGGGCAAATTCTGAAGGATTTAATGATGTTGAACTGCTTGTATTGCTGCAGGGGAAGATGACATTGATAACACATATGAACAGTCTCTTTTATTGGAGCATTCAGAAGGAGCATATATAGTTAAGGCACAGGAGACAGCTGAATATGAAAGTATATTATATTATAAAGATAGAGTTAATGGGCAAAAAAAGGAATGTACTGGGAAACAGCAAGGAGAGGTAGAATGGGCTAAGATTTTTCACATGAAAGAGTCAAGAAAAAACTTTTTCAATGGAGTGGAATGGGGTAAGGTGAGGGGGAATGAGGGAGCCTTCATTCTCATCAGAACTGGATCAGATTAAAAACATAGTAGACTATAGAAATCTATCATACCTAGAGGGGAAAAAAGGAGAGGAAGGGGATGGGCAAAGGGGGATGGGCAGAGAAAGGGGGGGTTTAAGTGATAGAGGAGAAGGAAGATAGTGGGAGAAGGTAGTCAGAAACAATAACATTTTTGTTGTTTGTTTGTTTTTTGCAAGGTGGTGGGATTGGGTTGTTTGCCTGGAGTTGGGTGACTGTTGGTTGCCTGAGATCGGATTTGGATTCAGGTCTTCCTAGTTCCAGTGCTGGTGCTCTGCCCACTGCGTAACTTGGCTACCTCACAACACATTTTTGAGGAGGGATAAAATGAAAGGAGAGAGAGAGAATAGGATACATTGAGTGGGGAGGAATAGATGGAGAGAAATACAATTAGCAATAGTAATTGTGGGGAAAGAATATCAAATCAACTTCTCTGTTGGACTTATAATAAAGAATGCCATCCATTCCAGATCTGATCACAAACTGAAGTACAATTTTTTTTCTTTTTCTCTCACTTTATTTTTCATGTGGTTTCTCTATCTTTGTGGGGGAAAGGGGAATTATGTTTTTTTTAACAAAAATTCTATTTTAATAATGTGAAAGTAAATAAATAAATTAAATAAAAAATTAAAATACCTTTTGGTTGATAAGGAAAATAAGTTTCATAAACATATAATCACTAGAAATACATACATAGGTATATATATATATATATATATATCTATCTATATATATATCTATATATATCAGTGCACTTTGAGAATACCTCGGTGGGTATATTGTGAGCTGCATTGTAAATAGAATTAAGCTCTGAGTTTAATTAATTGATTGATTGATTTTTAATTAATTGGTAAGGGGAATAAGAAATATCTGAAGGAAAGTATTATCTGAAACTCCAGTGTGAGGAATCCAGGTGATTGACAATGGCAACAATAAGATGGTTTAAATGGACTAAATCTCAGGAAAAAAAGATAGATCCTATACCAGAAATCACAAAAAGAAATAATTGTATTTAAGAATATGTGCAAAACTATGCCTTCTTCAAGATAATGATATTGTGCATATAATAGTATTTTTTGCAAGAGACATTTTAAAGTTCATGTCACTAGAAAATTCCTGTTGATCTTGTATACCATTTTATAAAGGAAGAAATATTACCCTCAGAAATTTGAAGGGTTTTGCCCATGTATAACAAAACATGCCTACTATTTTATTTTTTTAATTCTTCAGGAATGGGGTGGCTAGGTGGTACAGGGGATAGAGCACTGGTCTGGGAGTCAGGAGTACCTGAGTTCAAATCTGGCCTCAGACACTTAATAATTGCCTAACTGTGTGGCCTTGGGCAAGCCACTTAAAACCATTGCCTTGCAAAAAAAAATCCTAAAAAAAATTCTTCAGGGAGAGACTAGAACTTCTCATATTAATAATCGAGCAAAACGGCTATTTCTCTCCCACATTCAATTGAATTAGGATCAGGATTATTTTCAGAAGCCTGTAGTTTGTTCATTCTCTGGAGGACATTGCTGCTAATGAGATTGAATTAATTTATTACTCAGTCTTGTTCAGACATCACTTAGGTGAGGAAGTCCATTGTGCTCTATGCAAGTTTGATGATTTCTTTGAAATAGAAATAGAAAATAATATAATCAAAATTACCTCTCTTAGTCCCTCATTAGAATAGGTTCATCATTTTCTATCTTTGTTAACCTGTCAAAGTTGATGACTACCCTCAGGAACACCCACTTTTTCAAGGACATATAAACTATGAGTCTACCATCATGATTTGGCTTTGGCAATCCAGAGTGCCACTAATTCATTTTAATGTTAAAAATGCTAGTATTAATCATAAAATGATTAATTACTCAGAAATTGTATCTCTTGGTCTTAAATAACTCTTATAATAAAATCACTTACCCTTACGTATAATTTAACTATCTCCTAATTTGATTTGTATGATGTTTCATTTAGTTCTTTGGCTACCCTCTTCTACAGGGTAGAACAGAAGGTCTAGAGGGTCAGAAAATCCATGATCACAAAAAGTAAAACAATATAAATATTAGAAGAGTTCATATTACCTATTTAAACTGACCTAAATCTGAATAATAAATAAGAAATAATCAATAATTTCTTCTTGAATACTTAAACTAATGGAGAATCAAACTCTTGAGGCAGCCCATTTCATTTTTAGATATATCTGATTAATCTAAGTTTGTTTCTCTCTAACTTCAACATATCTTTCTTAGTTTTACCCAATGGGGTCAAGCAAAATTGTTTTATAACCTTTACCATATGAGATACACACACACACACACACACACACACACACACACACAAACACACATACAGAGTTAATATAATACTCCTCTATTTTCAAGGCTAAGTATCTCTATTTCTTTTAACCTATCTTTATGACATGAACTCCAGGTTTTGCCCATGTTGGTCAAATTCCTAATGGATGCTCTCCTCTTCTCTATGAGATCATTTGTTGGTATGAGATATTTTCATAATTAATTATTCTAGACTCATTCTCATCTCACAATAGCTAGGAGAAAACTGAAGGCTTTCCCCAACATGGAGCAGTGGAAAAAATACAATCTCTAAATTTAAAGTAATTGGATTAAAATTACATAATTGATATTTCTTACCTATGTGACTGAACAAGTCACCTGACCTCCTTTGGACTCAATCTCCTCATCTGTAAAATGAGGAGTTCAACTAGGTGCCTTTAGAGGTCTCTGGGCTTTAGAGCTAAAAATCCTAAAATTCAATGGAACAGAATTGGGAGACATTCTGCCATTGCTAAGGGTTAGTCAAACATCCAAGTGCTATACAACATAGAAGTCAATGGGGTTGTTAAAAGGGTCTTTCATTAGAAAAGCATCTAATTCACTTTGTACAAGGAGAAAAATGCTTTTACAATTTAAAAAAAGTGCAAAAATCAACAAAAAGCTCTTCACTTAACTTTCCAGTTAATGGAGTGGATTGAAAGGCACAAATAGTCCACCAGCCGTTGATTCTATTGGCCTGAAATGTCTGTTGCAGGTTTAGAATTTGATCCTGACTTGCGGTAACAAATACACAAGAAAAAAAGGCCTTTATAAAGCTGGAAGTATGCATCTCCTTCGGTTTGTTCAGTTCCATTAATTGTGAGTGGTATGTTAACCTCAGATGGCTGAGAGAGATGACCCTCCTTCCTGTATGGCTGAGAACATACTATTCAAGGCTAGTTGAAAAAGCTGGTCATAAATCAAGTGCTTTACAGAGGAGAGAGGATTGTGCTTTGGATGGTTGCTTCATCTGCCTTCCTTTGTAATGTAAATACCTGAGAGTATTCAAATAAGGCTGCAATTTTCTAAAAAGGAATAAATAAATAAATAAAATGAATACAGCCTGACCAATTTCTGCTAGTAAAAGTGAAAATACAGAAGTCCTGAATTTCTTCCCTGGGTTCTCCCTTCCTTACTGATGTGTTATTTAACACAGCTGGGGTCCTACAACCCTGGAATATGTTAAAGGTGAGATCTAAAGGTTACCATGGTAACCCCCTAGGGGTACATTCCTTCTCAGTGATGGGGGATGGCAGGTGGCTAGAAGAGGCACCTGTAAATTGATCAATTATATGAAATTGATCAGAGGGTAGGTAGTCTTTACCTTCTCACTGCTCAGAATGGTAAAATGGTAAAATGGTAAAACCTTTGGGATTGAGGTCCGTCCCAAAACCTTGACCTGAAATCTGTCATCAGATTTGAAGGACTTATTATATATATCAGCCACTTTACTAACCATCAACCTACAAGTCCTTGAAGGACCTGATAAGGGAGGGAATTTTTGGAGATGCATAAAGACTATGGAGTAAGCAGGTATTTTTTTTTTCTGAAATCATCCTGCTTGTCATTTCTTATAGCACACATGTTTCATTGCAATCATACTACAGCTTGTTTAGCCATTCCAAAATTAATGAGTAACCCAATTATAATTTCTTAGCCATCATAAAAAGAGCAAACATAAATATTCTTGTAAAATTAGTTTATTTTCCTTTTAAAAAATCTTTTGGGGATAAAAATTTAGTATGTTATTGCTGGATCAAAGAGTATGGACAATTTCATAATCCTTTGGGCATAGTTCCAAATTCCTCTCCTGAAAGTTGGATCAGTTCACAATTCTACCAACAGTGCATTAGTGTCCCAGTTTTTCCATATCCCCTCCACATTGATCATTTTCTTTTTCTGGCATTTAAGTCAATCTAACAGATGTGAAGTGGTACCTAAGAGGAATTTTAATTTACATTTTTCAAATCAATCATGTTTTAGAATATTTTTATGTAAATAGAAATTTTGTAGATTTCTTTGAGAACTACCTGTTCATATCTTTTGGCCACTACTCAAATGGGAAAATGGTTTGTGTCCTTATAAATTTGATGCAGTTCTCCATATACTTGAGAAATGAGATCTTTAACAGATACTTGTAAAATTTTTCAGGCAGATTGTTGCTTTACTTCTAATTTCAGTTGCATTCATTTTGTTTGTACAAAACTTAATTTTTTTAAATTAATATAATCACAATTACATATTTTATATTTCATTATGCTCTATTTATTTTGTTTGGTCCTCAATTCTTTTCTCCATAGGTCTGACAGGTAAGCAATTGCATACTCTCCTAATTTGCTTGATTGTGGACAACTCTTGAAAAAGTTGGGAAGCATATAGAATAAAATTTTTCTCTTCTCTTATTTCAATATCTCCCTTCCTTGTCTTCAGAGTAGTATATTCCTAACATCTTATCTGTCCCTTTTTCTCTCCAGGTCCATTTTCCTAGGCTAGCCTGTTGTTCTTTTAACCAAAGTATTCAAGCTATTATCCCAACAAAATCAAAACAAACTTTCACCTGAATCCCACAACTATTATGAAGCATTCATTGTGTACATATATGCTAGATATTCAGAATAAAAAAGATAGAAATATGAAACTCTCCCTATCCTTGAGGTTGTTAAATTGTATTAGAGGATCATTTTTACACCATTTCCCCCACCCCCCAGAGGTCATTATTGGCCATATACTGCAGGATGCTTCATTGTTGTTCAGGTAATCTTAAAGCTTGATTCTGGCAGATTATATCCCATAGATTAGAATAATTCATGAAATATAATGCATATTATGGAATATTATGAATTAAATACTGAAACATTATGAATTAAAATGGAAATGAAAAATTTTTGCATTGATACAACTGCAATCTATCCCACTCTCTTTCTCCTATTCAATTCAGAACCTATTATTTACTTATTATGGCAGCTCAATATAGATAGACTGATGGAACAAAAAAATATTTTAAACATTGTCCTTGTATAACAGAGAATTCAACATGGTTTAGCACATGAAGTCTAGAGAGAAATTTAACAGAAATCTGGGTTAAAAAAGAGTTCTTGTGAATAAAGTATTTTGAAAACCTTAAAAAATTCCATGTGTTAGTTACTATATTTTCTTTAAAAAAAGACACTGTATAAAAACAATTATTCTAATGAATGATACTACAGTCTATCCATAGTATTGGATAGTTAATGGGGTTAAGTAAGTTATGGAGGTAGGGTTTAGGTTGATGGAGCAGAAGAGTGTTTTCTTGAAGGGTCACTAAGAAATAGGACTAGCGAATTGAGAAATCAGGTATGCACAAGTTTGATGAGCTTGGAAGTTGTGTTGGATAGTCCACAAGGAGTCAGAGAACCTGAGGGTTGCAATCATCTTTGCCATTTATTACCTATATACATATCCTCAAACAAGTCAGCTTAATATTTTGCATTTTCAGTTCTCTCCTATGTAAAATAATAATGAGTAGCATGGATAGAGGTTTATAAAGTGTTTTACATTCATTACTTATGTGCTTCTCACAATTAGACTTTGAAGTATTATCACTTTACAGATGAGGAAAACAAAGCCCAGAGAATGTATGTGATAGGTCAAAGTCACAATGCTAAGTAAAGTTATAGGGAAGGTTTTGAACTCAGACCTTTAAGACCCTAAGTATAGCATTCCATCTACTTTGCCAGCTTCTTTCTGCTGAGGTTGGATTATATGATCTCTAAGGTGCCTTGCACCTATAAATATCTGATTCCATGATCTGCCATGGGACCCTTCAAACCTTCTGTGATAAAACATACACCCAGTGGATTAACCATGTGACCAATACAAGAAAAGGCTGGGTCATATCTTAACAGTCACTCTCATACATACAGATAATAACACTGTCAATGGTGTGTCATCTTTGACTCAGAAACACAATAGGATTCTTTGAATCTATGATTTTAGAAACGGAAGCTGCTTAAAGTGATGTTAAATGGGATCTGTTGAAAATGGCTCACCTTGCATTCAAAGTTAATTGGATAGTTAAAATCCCAGCTTACATTTAATACGTATCATTTTTCAAATGTCCCAAGATAAATCTGTGAATTCAAAAACAAAAAGAGAGAGAGAGAAAGAGAGCAAGATACAAAATGATATATTTCCTGTACTCTGGATTTGGATTTCCCTCATTTTAGGTAGAAAACTTTCTTTTTAACCCATCTCCTCCCCAATCATGCTTACACAGAAATGGTATTTTCTCTTATCTAATCTACTTATGCATGATGCCACTGACTGCATTAACTATTTCAATTCCTATACAAATGGGACAAATAGTATTTGCAAAACTATTCAGATTAGTTATCTAGGTCCATGTATAAATAATAACAAATCATCTGTAGCCTAGTTCCATGTTGATTCCTTTTTGTTTTTTTTCTTTTTTGACTTTATTAGTTAAAAGATTCAGGTGAAATTCAAAAGTAGAATAGAGAGTCTATATATGATCAAAATAACAGGCCAGGAAATATAGTGGCAGAAGAGTGAACTGAAGTCAGAAGTTGTACATTCACATACCAGTCAATTCATCTCAACTTTCTCAACATCAGTTTCCTCCTCCATAAAATATGTACCGCAATTCTGGGAAAATGAATGGCAGCAAAGTGGAGTAGACAGGGGCTAGACGCAGACTCGGAGACAAAACTGTGTGAACACAGGGGAATCACTTAATCTCTCAGTATCCTAAAACTAAATTACAGATATGTCCCAATTGGCTTGGATCAGACAAGTTTGTCCTCCCAACTCCCCCTAATAAAGATGACATCCAGTAACAGGTGGTTTAAAATGAACCAAACAAAAATAAATAAATAAAGATAATATCAACAATAACAAAGTTACATTGCCTGTCTAGGCATTTGGAGGTGAAAATTATTGATTATTTAAAACATTATAGAAATTTGTATGTCTTATTAATAAAAGCAATTGCAAAGTATTTTCTTAAGTCTTTTTCAAAGGCCGTATTTCTCATGATCAATATCAATTTTTCCCAGCTCCATATACTGCAGGATGCTTCATTGCCTTTCAGGTAATCTAAAAGCTTGATTCTGGCATATCGCATCCCATAGATAAGAATATAAATATTATTTTCTTTTGCTAGAAAAATGTAGTTCAAGAAACAAACTAATATGTTTTTCAATAAATAGAACTTGAGAAAATAGGTTCAAATTTTATCTTTGTCGTTTACTATTTGCATAACTTTGGGTAAATCATTTGCTCTTCTAGGGTATGAAATCTCTTATATTTGAAATTGAGGTTGTGTACTAGTCTCTGAAATTCCTTCTACCTCCATGTCTAATATTTATTTGATGTTGAGATGACAATGACATCAGGGAGGTGATTCCATGACAAGCACATGAATTGGATTTGAAGGAGGGGGATGCTGTGCTAAGTCACTAACCTCTGGGTCCAGTGGCCAGGTATGAAGCAAGATGACTGGAGACAGTCCTGGATGCAAGGCAATCAGGGTTAAGTGACTTGCCAAAGGTCACACAGCTCATAATGGTCAAGTGTCTGAGGTCAGATTCAATCTCCTGTCCTCCTGACTCCAGAGCCAGTGCTCTAATCCACTGCATTATCTAGTTGCCCAATTTGATGCTGTAATACTCATATATAACTTTCCCAAATGATGGAAAAATATAAATTTTAAAATAATACCAACCCCTGCAAATGAGAATCTACTTCTTTGTAAGCAACTTGGAGGTATGTCATAGATTATTTAGATTAGAAGGAAAATGGTACAGGGCAAAGAATAATGATTTTGAAGTTAGATAACTTCAAATTTGAATTCTGGTTATAGTATTTTCTATCTTTGTGATCTGGGACCCAATTCTCTCTGTGGACTCTATTTCCTGATCTATAAAATAAAATAAAAGTTGAGTACAGGGTTATGTAAATTTATTTTTCAACTATAGTTTTATTCATTCATTCATTCATTCATTCATTCATTTGCTTGTTCATTTTTTTATCTATGATTGCATGACTAGGCTAACTATTCTCATTTTATAGAGGAAAATGGGAGACTCTGGGAAATCATGACTTACCTAAGATCAGAAGACTGTGTATATGATTCAGATCTAAGTCATTATCCAATATCTAGGGGTGTCTGTATTTGTGTGTGTGTGTGTGTGTGTGTGTGTTCCTAGCTGTCTATAATCAAACTAATGATCTTGTGTCTGACTCAGAGTAACATTCTTTCTTAATTTATTTTTTTTAAAGCAATCTAAAGTGAGAAAGGTAGCATTCCCTCTACTCTGGAGGTTTCTCCCTCACTTGGGGTCCTTAAGGAAAAAAACTTCTTGCCATTTGTCATATATGCTAACAAGAGAGTTTTTGTTCAGGTTGAACAGGATTGAATATGATTCTGTGATTTTCTCATCTCTATATTACAACATGGACATACAAATCAATAAATCATGATCAGTCTTTTCCTCAATTTAAATAATTTTTATATATCATTCTTTATGTCAGTTATTAATTAATTATATCATTCTTTCTTAAAGGAACTTTTAAAAATAATCAGAATTTGGAGCCATCTTAAACCATGAAAAAAGACTTTGAATTCTGATTTCTCTTACGGTATGATTTTGGACAAGCTGCTTATGTACTCTGAACCGCAGTTTCCAAATTTGAAAATGAGAGAGATTAACAAACTAATACTCCATTTTGTGATCATTTGCAAACAAAGAGAATTGTTAAAGCTAAGAAGAAGCTTTGGATTAGAATATGTTAGAAGTGGAAAAAAGAAAACAGACTATTGGATTTTGAACATGGAGTCAGGATAGAGCTGGGTTCAAATTTCTCCTCTGTCTCTATAAGTGAGCTTGTGTAAATTACTTCACATTTCTCTGCCTCATTTTCTTCATTTGGAAAATGGTGATGATAAATTGTGTAGTATGTATCTCAGATAATTGCCAGGTGCAAATGAGATGAAATTGGTAAGATACTTAGCATATTTGAAATCCAGGAATCCTTATTATAATTATCATTAGTTTAGAATAGAATTTTCAAGTGCAAAGAAACACAGAACAGATAAAATTAGAGTTTGAAGTGATTTTAGAGTTCATCAGATCCAAATCCTCTTTTTACAGTTGAAAAAATTGTCCTAGAGAGCTAAAATGACAACCACAATGTCACAAAGACAGAGCACCTATAGAAACTAGGATGTATTATGTATTACATTATCTGTGGCAACAAATATAGCCTTATACCAGAGGGAAATCTGTGCTAATTATTATTATGATTTTTAAATATTAATATCCCTTCTGTGAATATTTTACATATAGATACAATAAAAACATAAACCACTCTCAGACCTAAGCTCTGATCATTCCTGTATCTGTTCCTTGCCCAATAGTAATAGTATATCGCTAGTTAGCAGTGATGTGGCCTTTAAAATGTGAACTTCAAAAGGTTGAATACAGTAAGAATTTCTCTCCTTTTTAAAAGAAAGTTCATGTATGCCAAGAAAGCAATGGCCCAATACAAACCCTGGCAATTTTCACTTGAAACACAGAATATCAAAAGTTAGTATTGTGGTTCAGGGAACTTAAAAGATGGAAACAAGAACTTCAGTTCTTAGAGGAATTTAAGGTTTATTTTCTTTACAACTCTGGGAGATAGAAAGGACTCTGTTTTATAAGTGGGAAATCCAGGATTCAGAATGCTAAAATATTTTTTATGATATTACCTTAGAATATCATAACTAAAGATATGAAAAAGCAAAAGTCAATCCTAGGACTCCTGAGTCTAGGCTCATTGCTCTTACCACCATACTATGCTGCAATCGGTTGACCTATCCTATGGGTTCAAGAGTTTAGAATCCATATGGAATAAAGATTTCCATTATTTGAGATGAGTATTTTGACCAAATCAGAGAAGTGAAAAGGCACGAGAAGCAATCTAATCTAACTCTTCAATGAAAGCTAATCTCTAAGTTGATGTTGTTCAGTCCTTTTAGTCATGTCCAATTCCTCCTGGCTCCATTTGACAGAGATATTGGAGTGGCTTTCCATTTCCTTCTCTAATTTAATTTATAGATCAGAAACTGAGACAAGAAGGATTAAGTAACTTGCCCGGGGTTGCACAACTGGTTATTGTCTGAGACCAACCCCACAGACCACATAGAAAATTTGTGGGTATCCAAACTCCGATTGAAGCCTAGTAGGTGAACCCCATGAGCGCAACAGTTGTTTCTACTTTGGCATTATTCATTTTTAGTCAGAAGCATTTCTTTACATTTAAAAGTACCTCTGCTTCTATTTCTAGTTCTTTCTCCAAGAACCAAATAGAACAAGTCTAATCTCTTTTCCACATGACAGCCTTCAGATCTTTACAGATAGCAAGCTTCTTTCTAAATCTCTTTTTCTGGGCTAAAAACCCCTTGTTCTTTTAAATTATCCTTATATAACACTTTGACTTGGTTTCTTTGGCCAGGGAGAGTAAGTGTTCTGTGGCATTAAAAAATAGTTGTAATCATTGTAGAGAGGAAACAAAATGATCATGGGACTGGACTTCTAGGGTGGAGGTTTCTGAAGGATTATTTTTGTTTCTGAGAATGAGAAGAGAAGATACAAGGGAGGAGAAAAGATGAGAAAAGAGAAGAGAGACAGACCGACAGAGAGTCAGAGAGAGAGAGACAAAACAGAGGCAGAGAAAGAGACAGAGAAACAGAGACATCAGGAACAACAGTAGAAGCAGATGCAAGGTACTTTCCAGAAGACTGATTCTAAGACTTGTAGAATCTGAAGTCCTTGCCTTTCACCAGCTTGCAACGCAGCTTATTAAGAGAATGTAGTTTTTGTACTAATAAAATCGATGCTGCCAAAATTTGAAGTAAAGCAGAATGCTGGGAAACAAACTTTACAAACTAGGAATTCTGATATAGGTTTCATTTCTAAAATATATAGAGAATTGCATCAAATTTATAAGATTGCAAGTCATTTCACAATTGATAAATGGTCAAAGGATATGAAAAGTTTTAAATTAAGAAATTAGAGCCATATAATCATATGAAAAAATGTTCCAAGTCATTATTGATTAGAGAAGTGCAAATTAAAATATTTATTAGGTATCATCTCACACCTACCAGATTGGCCAAGATGAGAAAAAGGGAAAATGATCTAAGTTGGAGAGGTTGTGGGAGGATTGGGACATTGATGCATTGCTGGTAGAGTTGTGAATGGATCCAACCATTCTGGAGAGCAATATGGAACTATGCCCAAAGAGCAATAAAACTGTTTACACCCTTTGAGTCAACAATTCAAATTCTAGGTCTATATCCAGAGGAAATCATAAAATATTGGGGAACGTTCTGCATGATGCAAAATATTCATAGCAACTCTTTTTTGCAGTGATAAAGAATTGGAAATTGAGGGGATCTCCATCAATTGAGCAATAGCTCAATAAGTTATGGCACATGTGGTACATGGATAGTATGCAATATTACTGTTCTATGAGACACCATAGATGGTCAGATTCTAGAGAAGCATGAATGACTAAGGGGATCTGAAGCTGAGTGAAGGGTATAGAACCAAGAGAACCTTGTACACATCGACAACAACACTGTGAGATGAACAGCCGTCATGGAAGCAGCTCCTCTCAGCAGTTCAGAGAATAAGGACAACTGTATTAGACTGCCTATGGATAATCCCTATCCAGAGGGAAAAAACCAAAGCAACCAACCAACCAAAAAAAGCCTTCAGAATTTGATGAACACGATAAAAATGATCTCTTATGTATCTTTTTCTTTTAATCCTAATTCCTCATACCAAAAATGAATAATTTGTAAACATTTTAATCAAAAACATGTATGTACAATGTTAACCTGACTGTTCACCACTGGGGGAGGTTAGAGTGGAAGGAAATTGTGTAAATTAAAAATATGCATTTACATATGGATAAATGTTGAAAAAACTTTCATAAAATGTATTTGAAAATTAAAATATAAATTAAAAAAAGAGAATTAGCAGAGAGTGAATTAATTACAACTTCCTTGAGAAATTCCTGGGTCCCTGGTGAATCTATAATGCAGGGATTCTCTCTTCAGTTTCATTGTTGCAGCTAAGGTGTAGAGAGTTTCCTTACTAAGTATGTGATATTTTAAATTTTATTTCATTGTTATTTTATATGTATTTATTTTATTTTTGTTTTATCTTAGATTAGTAGTTCCTATCTCACCCTGGTAGGGAGTGAAAGAGTTAACTCTGGGCCTTGTCCTGCTAATCATTAGCAGGTCCACTTGACTTGCTCATTTTGCATTTTGAAACTCTGCTCCAAGGTTCTACTTCCTGGGCAGCAGGTAATACAGTAGTGTTCCATCAATGCTCAGGATTTACATATTTCTTATCTGTTCAGCCTGATTATGTACTAAGGTGTAAAAAATCACAAGCAAATGTAAAAAGGCTGAGATAATAAACATATCATTTACAAACCATAATGTAATACGAAGAGTGATGAACACAAAAGATACAAATAGAAATAAGGAATAAGTTATGGTATATTCAATGTTACAAAATAAATTATAGAAAGAGATGGATAGACTATGAAGATAGTGAAGTGCATGGAGAGTCATGAGTCAGGAAGAATTACCTTCCTGAGTACAAATCCAGCTTCTCATATTAGTGAACTTTATCATCCTGGGTAGGTCACTTAACCCTATTTTCCCATCTATAAAATGAGTCAGACAAAGAATTGGCAAACCTGGAGAGGTCTGCCTAAACGAGGTTGTGGAAAAGTCAGACACTAGAAAATGACCACCACCAACAACAACAAAAAAGGATTGATTAAGAATGAGGCAACATAGGGACTGCTAGGTGGCGCAGTGGATAAAGCACCAGCCCTGGAGTCAGGAAGACCTGAGTTCAAATCCAGCCTCAGACACTTATTAATTACCTAGTCGTGCGGCCTTGGGCCAGCCACTTAACCCCATTGCCTTGCTACAAAAACCCCAAAAAAAAATGTGGCAACATGCCAAACTTTGTGGGAAAACTTTCCTAAGCTTTCCTCAGAGGAAAATATATACTCCATATTCATGATAATAAAATGGGAAAAACATGCAACTTTAAAATAGGAGAAATTAAGTTATTTATTGGTTCCAAAAGAAGTAAAAATTGGAAAAAAAATTAAATAATCATTGGACAAGTAGAGATACTTGAAATGATTTTAAATGATTACATGTCAGACAGACTAAAAATTGTGCTATTTTTAAAAGATTGTTGTCAACAAATTATCAGTTAATGAGAGATGGGAGAAACTTGAAAGACAGTCTAAAAGATAATGAGTGAAGGGAAAATTCAAAGTAATAATTGGAATAGTTGGAATTCTTGAAAGCCTTGGAAAGAGAAAATGCTAAGTAGAGTTCATATATACATACATGCATACACACACACACACACACACACACACAAACACACACACACCCTCTACAAAGAGAGGTAAAGTATTCTCACAGCTAAAAGGATTTTTAGATACAATAGTCCAAATCTTTTACTTTAGAGATGAGGTAACTAGGGTCCAGAGAAGATGTCGTACTATATTTGATGGCATCACAGTCATATCCAGAGTTGGAAGGGACCTTAGATGCAATCTAAGATGTTCTCTAATCTTTGATTTTTATAAGACCCAGAAAAGCTAAATGTTCAATTTACTTACGTACAATATTACTTATGGAATTAAATAACATTGCTGAGTGTCTGGGGGAACTATGTGGCAAGGTAGAGAATGTGCCTTTTCTGAAATCAATTTCCCTTGTTCAAATCTGACTTCAGAAACTTACTTTCTGTAGGACCCTGGATAGGTCACATAATCCTGTTGGCCTCAGTTGTCTTATCTATAAAATGAGTTGGACAAAGAAATGGCAAATGACTCTAGGATCTCTACCATGAAACCCTATAATGGGGTCTAAAATGGCGTCACAAAGAGTAAGAGAAGATTGAACCAACTGAACAGCAACAAACTGAGATTCTAATGTAGGTCCTTTGATGCCAAATTTATTCCTCTTTCCACTCTAAATTCATGTGATAATGAAACAGAGTAAAATATGCAAGAACTAACATCAAAGTACAGTTTGCAAACAATTGCTTCATAAAGACTTGACAGTATATTTGCTTAAACAATGGAGTGTTTCAAGAGTAAACAAATTGCATTTGGCAAAGAAATGAAATGTTTTGCTTGTTACTGTTTTCTTTTTTACTGGCTTATATTTATAGTTAAGGGAGGGAAGATCAGAGACAATAAAGAAACGGGGTAGAAGAGATAGCAGTAAAAACAGAGGTGGGGAAGAATCATTTCTGACAATATAGCCTGACCTTTATGAAGGGAATTGATCTCCAGTCATTTGGGAAGTAAATCAAAGACATGGCTATGGAACTGATGTCTGCTGGAATGGGAAAGGCACAGGACCTTACTCTCAGGGATATTCCTGGGAGTTGTGACTTGGTCACTCAGCAGTTATATGACGCTGGGTTAATCACTTCTGCTATGTGAGCTTCTATTTCATCATCTGTAAAATGGGGTTAATAATACATCTACCAACCACATCAGTGAGGAGCAAATGACACAAAATTTCAGAGTAACCTTATAAACAGTAAAAAAAAAATTCTCAAATTTTCTGCTATGTTCACTTCCATTTCCTCATCTATAAAATTAGATTAATAATACCTCTACCATCTACTTCAGTGGTCAAAAGGAGCATGAAATAACCATATAAATTATAAATAAATCCCAAATCTTAAACCATATTTCCTAGGGATATGATGAAATTCTTATCTAGCTCTTTCTTCTCTCAGTGACATCACTTTGAACATCTTGTCTTTATTTAAAATTCCTTATATTTTGATGTTATCTTCCATCAGTCTTTCAGAGAGGCAGCATGGCATAGAAATGGTCCCAGACACAGTAAAGTGCAGTTGCCTCTGGGCAAATCAATTTTTATCCTATGAATCTCTGTTTTATAACTTAGAAACCAGGAGAGAAAGGTAATATTAATTTTGCTATCTTTTTCTACAGAATCATTGTAAGGGAAATGGCACAAATTTTTAAATGCAATATCAATTCAAGACTTCAGAAATTACAGATACCATGCAAACATGGGGAAGCTATTGTAGGTATTCTAACTATTTAAAAAGGAACCAGCATAAAGAAATGCTCTGTTTGGTGACATGGAGCAGTATTATAATAGCTCACTCTCTGGTTTGATTAATATAGGAAAACAAGAGGAAAAAAGTATCGATTATAAGATTATAAGTTACAAACCTGAAAATGAGGCCCCGATTGGAACAAGTATTTGAGAGTTATGGAAAGCATGGAACTTAGCATCTTCTAGGCAATCTGTACAAATGGTGAAATAATATCTATATCTATCTATCTACATATATACATATATATGTATATATATATATATATATAGATATGGAGAGAGTTAAAGAGAAAGAGAGAGAGAGAGAGAGAGAGAGAGAGAGAGAGAGAGAGAGAGAGAGAGAGAGAGAGAGAGAGAGAGAAATCTGGCAGCAGGAGCAAGACATTAGCTATGAATAGTAGTAATAGCCCTATGTTACAAAGGTAAATAAAATAAGAGAACCAAAGTGACTCATCAAAGGACATGGAGTTAATTAGTAGAACAGCTTAGATTAAATTCCAAGTTTCTTGATTCCTATATTAGTACAATCTTCTTCATTCCACAGAATTTCACAAAAATTGCAGGGCATGCTATTTTCACCTCCTTCAAAATTAATAGTTGGTACGGTGAATAAAATTCTGGACTTTATAGTTAGGAAGACCTGAATTCAAATCCTGCCTCAGGATTTGACAAGTCATCTAACTTTTAATCTACTCTTATCACCATTTTAATTTTTTGGCTTATATTCATAGTCCAAGGAAGGGAAGTTCAGAGACAATAAAGAAACTAGACAGAAGAGATAGTTATAAAAACATAGAGGTGAGGACAATTACTTCTGACAATATAGTCTGACCTTTATGAAGAGAATTGATCTTCAGTTATCTCGGAAGTAAATCAAAGACATTGCTATTGAAATGATATATGTTGAAATGGGAAAGGCATTGGACCTTACTATTCAGGATATTCCCGGGAGCTGTGACTTGGTCACTTAACAGTGAAGTGGCTTTGGGTTAATCACTTCTGCCATGTGAGCTTCTATTTCATCATTTGTAAAATGGGGTTGATAAACACTTTGTAAACCATGAAACTCTATATAAATGCAACCTAGTATAATTTAATGTTGTAAATTATGCTTCCAGGTGCAAGGAAGAAAGAGATGGGGGTGAAAGATTGTACAGAGGGCTTAGGATGGCAGATTTTAAGAAAAAAATAAAAAGCAAACAAGTATAAAGTGCAGCTCAAGATAAGGACAACAGATAGGAGGGGCAAGGGGGGTTTCTAGTGAGAAAAGATAGACAACCAAATGGAAAATTCTTCACAAGTTAAAATATTGTATACTTATATTTTTTACGTTTGTGTGTGTGTTCATTTAAATGTGTGCTATATACTGGTTCAATGATCTTTTTTTTGAACAGAGAAAGAAAAAGAAAAAAAAACAAAAAATGGAAGAAAAGGAAATATGAAGCCTGATCAGTGACAAAATTGCTTCACAGAGGCAGTTTGGAGCATCTATTTCCAAGATAGAGTAGAAGATGGAATCCAGGCTGCCCTTATCTAATTTAAACACCTGGAATCATTAAATGACTACAGCCTCTTAAAGTAGAGAGATCCCCTTAGCTAAATAAATATGTGGTAATCCATGTTAATAACAAAGACCTATTGGTCTAATAGGAAAGGGGAGAAAAATCATAGATTTTGGAAACCAAACCTAAATTCTCTCATGACAGGAGCCTAAAGCCATCACAGTCAAGCAATGACTCACCTAGGATTGATTTTGATACCAGCCCTTTGATTTATTTGATTTTCTGATTTAGAGAAATAATTAATTAAAATCCAAAGTCTAATTAACTTAAGCACTTTATCTTTGAAATGTCTTTTTTCCTATTGCAGATTATAAGAGCATTGGGGAAATTTTCATCCTGGGCTCCCCTCTTCCCTAGGCAGATAAGTGGTAGCGTGGATCTTTTACATCTGGCCTTGGTCACTTCTGAATGATCTCACATAACACTTCTTTTCTCTCAGCCTCATTTTCTTTATCTATAAAATGGATGTAATAATTATACTATCTCATAATAGCATTTTTAACATCAAAGGAGGCATCATGTAGACTGCTTGGAAAAGTCAAACTTCTAGATAATATTAGCAAATATGATCAAGATTGTAATGGCAACATTACTTCCATGACTTTATCACTTTGTAACGGCAAACCTCCAGAGGTTTGCAAATAAGTGAAATTTAAAGAAAATTGAATCTGTCAAGAGAGCTTGTTGTTTTGTTTAGTCCAGTTTGTCACATAGTTCCAGTTACTTGTTGTTCGATTGTTTTTCATTCATGTACAATTCTCTGTCACCCAATTTGGGATTTTCTGGCAGAGATACTGGACTGGTTTGCAATTTCCCTTTGAAACTCATTTTACAGATGAGGAAACGAAGGCCAACATGGTGAAGTGACTTGCTCAGGTTCACATAGTTAGTAAGAGTCTGAGGCTGAATTTGAATTCAAGGGAAAAAAAAATCTTACTGACTACAGGTCTGGCATTCCATCCACTGTGCCATCTAACTGTTCTATTTGATTTAAAATAAAGGAGTAGTGAACTAAGGTGGCAATACCATAACTTGTCTTATCTTTTAGAAAAAAAGTTTACTTTAATTTGAAACATTGTTACTTGGTAATCCTCATAATAAATACAAACTAATGAATTTAAATATTAACATTATTATTATTAATGAGAATAATTACCATTCAGATAGCTATTGCTGGGCACGTTTTAGTTTTTATCCAATTTGAAGTCTTATTAAGACCTGGTTTATATGCTAGCATTTTACCAAGTATCAAGATGAGGAAAATTTGGTATGATGGGATCTTCCAAGGGATACAAACATACAGACACACACACAACACACACACACACACACATAAATACATATAAAATGTTTGCAAATTGTATTTATCTAATTTCAGTGTTATGATGTTCATAGAGATGGGAAGTGAAAACTATGCTTGTAATGATTACTGTTTTAAAAAACAAAAAAGCAAATCTGTCAAATGCAAAACGAATCAAAAACTAGAAGCAACCAAATAAAAAGCTCACAGAATACCCACACAACATGAACTGCGGGGTGATGAGGCGCCCACTTGAAAAGAAAGCAGAAAAATTGAAAGAAATTAGAACAGCTAAAACAACAGCAAGAGCAACAAGAGCAACAGAAATAGCAAGCAGAGGAAGAAAAAAGGAAAGTGAGGAGATGATGAATATAGGAAGTGTATTATGCAAAAATTAAGACATTCAAAAAGTCAAAAAAGGATAAGGTGATTATAAAAAACAAATCAGACTATTTCGGTTACATATTAAAATACTTTTGTACAAATAAATGCAGCTATATCTAAATGACAAGTTAGCAAATGGGAGAAAATTAATATCAGATACTCTGATGGAAATCTGCAACTTAAATAAGAAAATTGACAGTGGATAGAGTATAAGATCTAGAATTAGGAATGGCTCTGCTTCCTAAATGTAAATCTGGCCTCAGACATTTACTGGCCATATGATCCTGAATAAGTCTCTTATTCTTTTTTGCCTCAGTTTCCTCTTCTATAAAATGATCATGGACTACCTCTTGGTTCCTTGGTTCTATTTGTGTCTTCTTTGTTCTATTTATATGGATTCTTGGTTCTATTTCTATATGATATCTGGCCTGATCTGAATAAGATACAGAGATATTTCATAATTCTGAGGTCACCCTGATTAAGTCTTGTGGGTAAAATCTCCTAGTAAATCTATATCTGCCCTGCACTGGTGTCATTCTTTTCATCAGTATCCCAGTAGCTTTTCATTATGGTGAGTTGATCCCTCTTTAAACAGACTGCATCCTTACAGAAAACTTTATGCCGAGAAAATGAAAAACAAAAGACCAAACCCATTTCCCCAACAAATGAACAATCACCTCAATGGCTTATTATGTTCAAATTCAAAAAGGAAATTTTCCATTCTTTTCATAAAACGAGAGCATTTCCTATGCTTCTGCCATCCCCAGTAATGAATGACACCTAAATCCAGATTACTTGAATTTTATAACCTATAATCCTATTCTCTCCAAATAGTTTCCCCATTCCCCAATGATAACTGCTAACCCAGTGTTATCTAAAATATAAATTAAATAGTAATGCCCTAAACTTCTGTAACTTTTACCAAGAACTAGAGAGAGAGAGAGAGAGAGAGAGAGAGAGAGAGAGAGAGAGAGAGAGAGAGAGAGAGTGTTTCAGAAATTGCTTTTAGAAATTCTCTTACCCTGGAGCATTTTCTCAAAACAAAAGGTTTTTGAACAGAAATTTTAATCTAGTTTCAAGACAATCCCATAGCGTAGATTGGTCTGTGGAAGGAGATTGAAATTCCAGGTGTCTCCATGTTTCTATTTTTCAATCTGATGGTCAATAGAAAAATGTTAATATCTTAGTAACTGGTTTTGTGATGTGGAAACAGGAAACACCAAAACCATTATCTAAGGTTGCATTTTTAATAAATAATTTTGTATAGGTGGCAAGGAAGGAATATCATTTTCATCTCCACACGATAAATCTAGTGAGGGAAGAAACAATTTTTTGTAATAATCCCTTCTTTGTTATTATCCCATGTACTCACCTGATGGTATAATGGAATTATCTGTTTATTGAAAGATAATTCTGCCTTTCAGAAAGGACAATATTTTTCTTCACACTATTAGCAAAATTTAAACAGACCTGGTAGTGGCTTACTTGAGGTTACACAAGTAGTAAGAAGGAGTGATACATGGAAGTATCAAATCGTAAAGTTTCATGACAGAATGATAATAAAAATATCAAGTGATTATCATGTCCTAAGTATTCCAAAGCCTATTACATATTATCTTACTTGATATTATCATTAAAAAATACCTGTGAAGTAAGCATTATATTATCTTCATTTTGCAAATGAGGAAACTGAGACTGAGAAAGTTTAAGTGGCTTGCCCAGGTATGTGTCTAATTAAGGACTGAAACTCAAGTCTCTTGACTCCAAGTACAACACTTTATCAAAAAATGAATTAATCAATTAGTTGTCCTTAAATCACATTGGAGAATAGGGAAAGATCCTTCCTCACAAAGCAGGATAGGGTTTGCCTTCCTAGGAAGCTGTCCTGTGAAGAGGTCAATTGCATTCATTTAATTTATTCCCAAGGGGGGTGGAGTTTTCAAGTGTTCAAATCACATTCTGTAAATCAGACTTATGAATAAAACTAAGTATCCAATATAATCCTTATATATGAATAATCTAAATATTTCTCTTATACGTTCAGTTTTCCTCTATCAAACCCTAGAACAGCAAATATTGACTTATAATAACATTTGAGGCAGTTCAACTGTAAGACATTGTTTTCTGCTCCAGATTGATTATTGTTTTTCATATTTGAACACCACAGCTGAACGCCTCATTTCAAACACTTAGCAGACCTCATAACTGAAACTAGGCTCAAATAATTAGGAATTTGGCCAAGATACTCAAATTTAGGGGGCACATAAACTTTCAACACCTTATAAATAATTCAATTTCTTGCCTAGAAAACCAGAAATAAATATTCAAAATAAGAACTTATAGCAATTATTAAATTTTCAAAGCAACTTAATTTGTTTTGTTTCTTAAATTGTTTTGGTATTATGTATTATAAATTAGATTTGAATGCACATTTTGTTTCACTCATCCAGAGGTAGTACGATGGCTAGTTATCTATCACTCACCCAAATATGTTGAAATGATGTCTCAGGGATTTAAAATACTCTCTTACAGCTAATCCTAGATCTTGTTACATGGTAAAAGTGTTAAAAAAATAACTCAAATTATTTCTCCTCCCAGGTGATACTGACCCAGCTAAGTTTTTCCTGTGTATTTTTTTGTTTATTTTAGTTTGTTTTTGTTTTTTACTGTTATTTTTTCCTCTTGCTGCTGGTTTTGTTTTGGTGGGGAGGAAAGAATTTATAGGGATTGAAAGAAGCCCCCTGGGGTTCAGCTGATTGTGATGCTTACTATTATTTTAACATTAATTACTAAATAATAAAGGATTTAAAGAAACCAGTGGTGTTTCTTATATAATAGGGAGAGTGAATTTTTGCAAGAAGAACCTTCATTTTGCTTGTCTCCATTGAATTTTGATGAGGTTACATTTTTATATGTGTGTATGTGTGTATATATCTATATGTATATATATATATATATATGTGTGTATGTGTGTGTGTGTGTGTGTGTTACATGCATGTGTGGATATTGGTTGGTTGGTTCTTGTCCTTTATTATTAAAGAAGACCAAAATGACATCGCTATGTTTGAAAAAAATTAGTGAGGCCAACAGTGATCAGACCAATATGAACTCAGAATGCTCTACCACAGGTTGGGCACAAAGAGTCCATGGGAACACCTGGGGACCTTGGAGCTGCTTCAGTTCTGCCTACCCTCACTGATGAGGGCATGCCATGCTGGACAAGTCCTATGTGAATGTCTCTCATGCTGCCTAATCAATTCTAAAGTTCTTCAGAGGGACCTTCAGGATGTCTCAATATTGCTTCTTCTGACCTCCTTGTGAGCACTTGGCCTGTGAAAGTTCTCTATAAAATAGTCTTTTTTTGACAAGTGTACATCTGATAGTCTAGCAATATGACCATCCCATTGTAGTTGCACTCTCTGTAATGTTGGAATGCTAGACAACATAACTCAAGATAGGACCTCAGTGTTTGATATCTTCTCCTGCGAAGTGACTGTTAGAATCTTCCTAAGACAATTTAAATGGAAGAGATTGATTGCTGTCATGGCACTAGTAGACTGTCCAGGTTTGACAAGCATACAGCAATGAGCACATCACAATGGCTCAGTAGACTGTTAGATCAATCTAATTCTCTTTCTCTCCCACACTTTCTTTTGGAGCCTCTCAAACACTGAGCTAGCTCTGATAATATGTGTGTCAACCTCATTGTCTATGTGTACCTCCCTGGAAAAGTGACTGCCAAGGTAAGTGAACTTGTTCACAGTACTCAAAACTTCTCCATTTGCTGTAATCAGTGGTTCCACATATGAATGGTGTGGTGCTGTGTTGGGAACCCTTGTGCATGGGAGTGTTGTGATTATCTTCACCTGGTGTCCTTGAACACCAGAGTCTTATCTTACTGAGTGTCACAGGAGTGGGAGCAGATTAGAGACTGGAAAGGTATTTAGGTACTGATGTTTTATTGAATAAATGGAGCACTTGGAGCACTTGGAGATCCTGATGCAGTATTTGTCTCTTTTGTCATCCTTGTCTCCTGCCCCCTCCAACTCTCTCCTGGGAAAGATAAGGGAGTCCAGAAGTGGGACTCTACAGTGCTGGCTGATGGAGTACTGGTATTTTCTTGGTGTTCATTGTTAGACCAAAATTAGCACAAGTAGCAGATAGTTGATCCTTACTTTGTTGCATTTCAGCTTCAGAGGTTGCCTTGAGTATACAATCATCTGCAAACAGAAGATCATGCACCAACACTCCCTTCATGTTGAACTTGACTTTTAGCCTTTTCAAGTTGAAGTATTTCCTGTCATTGCAATAGCTAACTTTGATGTGTTTATCCTCAGTGAAGGAATTAATCAACATGGTTGAAAAGATGATGCTAAAATGCATGGGAGCAAATATACATTCTTGTTTCATTCCATGACTGGGAAATCTCGAGAGCATCATCCACTATCCAGGAGCTGGGCAAACATGGCATCATGAGACTGGCGTACAAGAGTGATGAATTTCAGAAACCACATTTTGAGATAATTTTCTATAAACCCTCACAACTGATGATATCAAAAGCCTTGGTCAGATCTACAAACATTCAGATCTCTGTTCTCTTGGCATTTTCCCTAAAATTGTCACACAGCAAACACCACATCAACAATTCCTTGACCCTTTCTGAAGCCACATTTGGCTCTTAGGGAGGAGACCATCCTCCAGGTGAAAGATCAGTCTATTGAGAAGGACTCTGGAAAGAATCTTACCATCAATGACTAGAAGAGAATTTACCTTGTGATTGTCACAGGTTAATCTATTCCCTTTACCTTTATAGAGATGGGCAATGGAGTCATTCTTGAATTCTTAGGGGAAAACTTCTTCATGCCATATAACCCAGAAAATTTCAATCATCATTCAGATGATCAATGGACCCTCCCCAACTTGATAGCTCTCAGCTGGAGTAGAATCAATATCAGACACTTCAAGACTTAGAAATGAAACTAGGGCTGGATTGACTTTAACTTGATGTAAAAGATCAATGACTTCTTTACTGATTAATGATGGTCTGTTAAGAACACTATGGAAGTGTTCAGTTTGTCACTCAAAGATCATGTCCTTATTGTCAAACAATGTGACTCCATCAGCACTAAGTAATTAAGATGTACCATGCATTTTTGGAACATAAATAACCTTCAGGGCATCAAAAAAGCACTTTGGATTTGCTATCTACATGAAATTGAATTTCATCCACCTTCTTGCTAAGCCAAGAGTCCTGCATCTCTCTCAGCGTCACTTGGACTTTACTTTTGATGGAATTAAATGCTGCCTTCTTAGAAAAAGATCAACAATCCAACTGGTAAACTCTGTGGAGTTCTTGTTTTTCATTTAGCAGCTTAATTTTTATCAAGCAAGTCTTGATATTTGTAAGTGTTCTGATCCAGGTGAGCAAATGCAATGCTGTACACCAAATCTCTAAAGCTTTCCACTCTTTTTATTCCTCACTGTTGCCAACTATGTGTTGGTTCAGTTTTTATTCCAAGTTAGCAATAAACTGGTCCTGCTCAGGGACACATATTCTAATGTCTTAACATTAATTCTGCTAGTAGTCATTTTGCTTTAAAGTTATTGCTTTTGTTGAATGTGAATATTTAACCTGGAAAAAATGAATCTGTGATCAGTTCAGCACTCTGCACCATGCATTTCCTTTGTCATTCTCATATCCTGCCCATCTCTTCTCCTTAAGATCACAATGTTTGTCACAAGGGTGCATTCAGGAAGTTTTCTTGAATTTAGGTAAATAGAATATGGTGTTTGTGATGAGAAAGTTATGAGATGTACAAATCTGTAGTAGTAGGTGACCATTGCTATTGCTTTTTCCAATTCTATTCCTCCCCCAAATCCCCTGTCACATCTGGTAGCATTTAAATCACTCAACATTATAAGATTTATTGATGATGAGTCATCAGGTATTAACAAAATTTTCTTTGACTTCATCAGGGTTTGACATGGTGGGAGCATAGCCACTGGTGATAATGGCATGATGTTTTCCTGGAACTGGTAATTGCATTGTCATGAACCTGTTGTTCATTCCTTTTGGTAGGCCTACAAACTTGCTGTGTAGATTAGTTTTGATTACAAAACTTTCCCTAGCTTCATTTCTCTCCTGTTCCCTGGGGCCACTCCAGAAAAATGGGTAAACAGCTTTGACTTCAGCAAAGTACTCATCTTCTAGTCTTGTTTCACTTAGGGCTGCTATTTGGATAAGATAACTCCTGAGTTCTCTTGCAACAAGACCTCTTTGTCTTTCAGGATCTTGTGTTATCTGTGAGTGTGCATAAATTCTATGCTCCAAAGGTGAGTGGAATCTTCTTTGAAGAAGTTTTTGTAGATGTTTTTGTATTGACCACACTATGGTATTCCAACCTGCTTCAGTAGTCAGGCCAGGGTTAGGTAAGCAGACAATTATTTTGTTTTGTTTTGTATTGTTTTTGCTAGGCAATGGGGTTAAGTATCTTGCCCAAGGTCATTTAGCTAGGCAATTATAAAGTGAGACAATATTTGAAATCAGGTTCTCTTGACTCCAGGGCAGGTGCTCTATCCACTCCACCACCCGCTTACCCTGAACAATGTGAACCTTAAAAGGACTTCTCAGTCACCTAGGGGACTGATGAATCCTGTTGCTTTCAATAGGAAAAAAGACTCTGGTCTGGGTGACCTGTGTGCAGGGCTATGAACTTGGGATCTTCAATGTCTAACCAAGCTCTAATCACTCCACATAACCTGCTTAATCTGCCTTCATGGTTGTTGGAATAAAGGGATCTGCTCTGACCATTCCATCAGTGGAAGACTTCACATGCTTGGAGTAGACCTCTCTTATCACTGATGAGTTTGAAACTTACTTATCCAATCCCTTAACCACTCTGGGATCCATTTTCCTCACCAATAAATTAAGGAAACTTGAATAGCTGGTCTCTTAGGAATATTCAGATTCTTAATCTTTGAAATATATGATATTAAGAAATATTGGAATCTTTTTTCTTCATCTCAACTTTTACCCTCAACCACCTCCTGAAACAGTTTCCCAGGGTGTGGCCTCTGTACATGCTATAGCATCTTGGCATCACAGGTGAGAATTTAGTAACTCAGGTAAACATCAAAGTGGGAAAGCAACCCTAAAAAAACTTGACAATCCTCATACCAGAAGTACTGGTCTTCCTTGAACACTCCTTATATTCCAGTGACTGGATACATATATGTATGGATATATCTGTGTGTATGTATGTAAATATCATGACTTGCACATAAAATTGATTAAAGCGAGGGGGCATTGTGCAAATACACCATTCTCCCTTTATGATATGAGCCTGGTGTCCTGATATTATCAGGTCAGGATGGTTCTTTCCCATATTGCCAAGGCTTTTCAGTAGCATGGTGTCATCAGGTGATAGACTTTCAAGAGTCAGATAAAGCTAATCTGTCTTTCAGTGGCCTAATTTTTTTGTATACCAGTAATTCATGAAATGTCCATTTGGACCATAGCTTTAGAGGTAGGAGGTCATGCTGTCCAAACTACTTTAATGCATAGATGAGGAAATTGGCCAAGAGAGGGGAAATGACTTGCCCAAAATCACATTAGTATAATTCAGTAGAGATAGTGTTTGAACTGACACCCTTCGACTCTACACTGTTTCTACTATCCCAAATTATAACAGACAATCTATAAAGGGTAGATCTTCATATTTCTTTTAAAAAAGCAAATACTTTATCCCATTTGTAACTGTCATTCTGCTTTCTTCTCTACTTTTGAGTACTTCTGTAATTCAAGAGTCTGGGTTCAAATTTCATATTTTCCAATTAGCATTTTGGAATACTTCAAGGTCTGGAATGCAAGTGTCTGGATTCAAATTTCATATCCTCCAATTACCACTTTTTTATCCTTGGGCAACTCTGGAGTATAGTTCCTCATCTACAAAGGGTAGTGAAAGAATTGTAGGAGAAGTTGTACTGGATAATTTTCAGTCTTATAAACCTATGCGAGTAGGATCTTTCAGTCCCAAATGATCAAAGTTATATAGAGAATGACCAATTTTCGGAATGGCATGGATAAGATTAGAAGGCAAAGTTTGGAGGAAAAAGTTGAGATGAAGAAAAAAGATAGTAATATTTCTAAGATTATTAATTTCAAAAATTAAGAATCTGAAGCTTCCTAAAAGGCCGCTATTCAAGGTTCCTGACTCTATTGTTGAGGAAAATGAAGCCCAGATTATTTGTTCAAGGTATCTCAAATCATTAATGGATTTTAACTCTATTTTCTAAAACTCTTCATATATTACTCTTTCCAGTGTTCTTTGTTGCAGGATAGTTTACCAATATACATTTGACCAAAACCTAAATATGTTAGAAGCTGACTAGTTGCATAGAGGAAATAATTTGTAGGTTTCTAAGACTGGTTCTCAAATTTCTCTTTTTTGAAACTACTGTCATTACAGAAACTAAATATTACAGGAATCAATAGAATTAGAGAACTAATTTCTCATTCTTTAGCCAACACTCATTAAAGTCCATTATTGGAATGATTGGAGAATCTTGTTCTGTTGGCACTGCAGAAAATCTTATGTGGTGAGAAAAAAGAAAGCATTTCATTTTTCAACCCAGATCAAACAGAAAATAGGAATGTGTTTAGAGAGTTCATTTGAGTCTCCTTTGATTCTTTCCTAAACAATCAGCATCCAGTTGGGCACAATTTTCAGTACATACTGCCAAACCACCTGGCTCTGGGATTCTCTCATAGCTTGCAAACTAATTATGGACAGCCCTTAATGGTCGTCCATGAATGATAGCATGAAGAAGCAGAAAATGATGTGTAGGATCATCCATGAAGCAATTCAAAATGTTTGAGGGACCTGAAACACTTCAAGTCACAACTTCAAGAAGTAAAATATTAATTTCACTTTTGTGTTTTCATGAGAAGAAATAGCTAAAGAGTTCAAGCCTCCATTTAGTTCAGGATTTTGTATTCTACAAAGTGCTTATATATATATATACATATATATATATATATATAATATGTATATATATACATATATATGTAATGTGTGTATATGTTATATATCATATGTAATATATAATATAGAGATGTATTTGAAATATTGTTGTATTAAAAATAATATTCTTTCTCAAGTGGTGAGGTAGATAAAGAAGTGGTTATGGGGTCAGGAAGACCTGAGCTTAACTCTGGTCTCAGAAAATTCTTAGCTGTGTCACCCTGGGCAAGTCATTTATCTGATGTTTGCCACAGTTTCCTCATCTGCGAAATGGGGAAAATGATAGCAACTAACTTGTCTGAATAGTAAATATAAAGCACTTATCACAGTGCCTGGTTGATTAAGTTATAGAAATGACTGACATTATTATTTTACTTCTCAGATCAATATCTCTCCTAGCAGGTACTAAAGCATATTTAATCTGCACTGGTTGGGTTTCAGAATCCAAACCTTATTTTTATGGAGCATTGATTGTATATAAGGCACTATGCTAGAAGCTAGAGATAAAGATTACATTAAAATAAATCCCTGTTCTTGAGGAGGTTAGGAAGTAAAAGATCCATAAATCTTTGCTAGGTGTCAAATGCAGTATACAAATATTGCTCTTATATTTCCAATATTGGAAGAGCTCAGGTAAATCTGAAGGGACTCCTTTATAGGTGGGAGCATAGGATGGCAGCTATGGTGTTGAAATGAAACAAGTGGTAGATTATTGGCCTGAGAAATGAATTTGAACTAGTAAATCTTGAGTTCCAATTGAAACATTGTCATTTAGTGCCTGGGTGACCTGAGTGTTTATTGAATTTTCCAGCATCTTCCTCTTCAAAATGAAGAATAGATGATCCCTAAGAGCCTTCTTGTACTAAAGTAACATCACTCCCACATTAAGTCAACAAGAATTTATTTAAATGGGCAGAGTGCTTAATCCTATGTCTCTTTTAATTGGATTCACTATAACTCAACTAGCATTTTTTAAAGAGCCTAATCTGTTTCATTCAATATTTTTTTTGTTTTGCAAGGCAATGGGGTTAAATGACATGTCCAAGGTTACACAGCTAAGTAAATATTAAGGGTCTGAGACTGGTTTTAAACTCATGTCCTCCTGACTCCAGGGCCAGTCCTCTATCCATTGTGCCACCTAGTTGCCCCTGTGTCATTCACAGTTCAAAGCAATCAGGATTAAAAAAATGAACTTGGTCTTTTTCTTCAAGGAACTTATATTCTTAGACTGGAATTCTAATAGTATTGTGACTAGTAATATTAAACAAACTAGCAATAACAGAGAAGAGTTTACACTAGAAAGAACAATATTTGTTTTTCTCAAAATATTCTATTCAATAAAGTATCTGGTTTGGACATTTTTCTCTTGAGTTGACCAATTTACTTTGCTTTATTGTTGTAATTATGACAAATTGAAATAGTTCTGGCCATCATAACTGCATCAAACAAATCTAAGTTCTAAGAAAAATTAGAAAATCCATCAAGGAGAAACATGAAATGTATCTCCAAATTAACTCTTCAGGTAGGGTAGGATGAGAGAAATCATGAGAAAATAACTTGGAACTCAGGATAAAAGACTTTATTCTGCAGCTCTCCCCAATTACATCATCATCATCATCATCATTATCAGCATCATCGACATCAACAACAGCCACTATCAACAATACCATTCCCGTGATGAGGGACATAGAAACACTAGTGTATTATTTGCTAGAGGGGTGGAAAAAAGAAGGTGAAGGAGGCCAAACCCTAGAGTGAGTGGCTTTTCCCTAATACATTTCTCAAGGTAGAAGGAAGGATGCATGCTACCGTTTTCTAACTTCTCAGTTACATGGATTCTTTCCTACTACATTCGACCTCCTGAAGGGTGCAAATGTCATGAGAGCCCTTGAAATTCTGATGCCCTGAAGAAAAATGTTTTACTTTTCCTACTCTAGCTAGATTTCTCCCTGCTGTATCCCCTTAAGAACGAAAGCACACAATATCTTCAAGATAGAATTGACCTCAAAGAATCTGTTTCTTTCATTCCATTATCAGTGCAAGGCCATGTTATTCATTGCTTAGAAGAGACTTAGCCATGGAGTTAAAATCTGAGAACTTGAAGCTTCCTCAGGAGTCATTTAGTCTGAACCTGTCATTCTATAGATGAGGTAACTGAAGTTCAATTTTAAATAGCTTCTTCAAACTCACACCCGTGACTGTCAGAGGTAGAGGCCAACTGTGAACTGTCTCCACTTTACAAAATATCTAGGTGATCATCTAAGGATGTGACTCTAAAATCAGTTTTACCATTTTATCCTTCCTGTGAGAGAACTAATACTTTTCAATATTAGAACCTCCTTAGGTTTCATCTCTCCCAGCTCCCTCCGTTTATAGAACATGAGACCCACAAAGATGGTAGTCTTGTCCAAGCATACACAAGTGACAAGGGCAGGATATAAATCCAGGACATTTCTTTACACATTCAGAATTCTAAATTTATCACAGTGTATCCTAATTCAGAGATCTCCCATGGTATAACAGCTTAGCCCTTGAGTCTCATCTTCATCCATGAGACACAGTCATAAAAATTTATCTTCATACATGATGACACAATTATGTTTTCATATATATGTGTGTGTGTGTGTGTGTGTGTATGTGTATGTAATGCATATGCATAAGTATACATACATCATTTTTAAGAATACTCTTTTTTCTCAAACTGCGAATATAACCTTAGACAGAAAATGGCAATCATCATAATAATGATTAATCATGACTGAGAACTTGAGTGCTGTTGTCTTAAAATACACCTGTGTCAACAGGATCCCTGCAGTTAAATTTCTCTTGCTAAAAAGGGAAGGCCCTCATTTGCAGCTCTTGCAGGCAAAGGATCCTGGGGCCAGGTAGCAGATCATTGCCTCCAGGCTCAGTAGCACCTAAGCAGGGACTTCCACACAAATATCTTATTGGGTTCAAGGAAATTAGCACATTGATTGCAGGCTTCATAAACAAGGATGACTCTTGTTATCACCCCAGTTCAACTGCCTCCGGCTTAAAATAGAACGGCTATTTAAAAACTTATCCAGGCACTGGGCAATGGAGAAGGGCAGGGAAGTGAAGACCAGACAAACTCACCACTGTATGTTTACTGGCAGTCACATAATTATCAGAATTCTGCAGATAAGTTGGATGCAAAAGTGGGGGCCCAAGAACTGAATGCTAAAGAAAACAAGCTGATTTATAAAGATATCATAATTGATTATCCTAATAATGCAGTCATTATTGAAGTACCCATCGCTTTTTTGGGAAACATGAAGATAATCACTACCCATTGACCCCAGACCATACATTTGATTGTTTGCCTACCTTTAAAAATGATATATTTTGGTTTGAGACATGAGGTGGTTTCCAATGTATAACCACCCTCCCTCCCTCTACACACATCCTCATAAGCTCAATTAAAATTCAATGAATGTTTTAAGTTCTTGCTATCTGCAAGACATGTCCTAGACAGGATGGTTATAAAGCCAATAGAAAAGTCTACTTTTAAAATGGAAAAAATGACTACTTGAGAAATGTGAAGTGTTCATTGAGCTCAGTCTCCTAATCCCCATTTTTACCATCACATTAGAGTATGGTTACTATCTCATTAGGGTTCTAGAGAGAAATCCCTTTCCCTCATAGGGATTAGGTGTTTTTATTTATGTCTATTTTTATTATATCAGTACATCAAATTCCCATGCTGTGTGCCCATTCCAATAAATCACTAATTATTTTCTTCTCAATACCAATTAATTTTTACAAAAGTTTATTTAGGATCGGAGTATAAAAATCTTTCAAATGGTAACAAACACCTTCCTCTACACACTCATTATTCTTGGTGAAAGAGTGAACTCATTTAAAGTAGTGGTTTGAAAATTATTCCTCATGGCCAAATTCATTTAGGTTTAATATAAGCCATTTGTTGAGTTGCTTTCTTGGTCACCTCCTAATGTCTCACTTTTTGGGTCAAACAGGATGACCTCTCAGGGAGATAAACTGCTGATACTAATAATAGACTCTACTGTGAATTCCAGGTGAGGTCACTATAATCATTCTTCCTTCCCTGCCAATTATTCATCTAAGACCAAGGGGGAAAAAACAGATTTGATGGGTGGGCAATTTGTGGGTTAGGTATTTGTGGTCACTGAAGCTGGATGGAAAGATAAGTCAGCTTGCCTCTGATAGCACTCTGCTATCATTTCTGCTAATGCCACCCCCTACCTCTTCCCAGTGGTTTTTCATTACTATTCTGTAAAGAAGCAAACAAAGAATGCCTGAAAATTTGGATCCTGAATTTTAAGTTGGAGGGCTGGAAGGAAAAAAGGAAACAAATACTTATCACACACCTACTATGGTATTGTGCTAAGTATTTTATAAATATTATCTTATTTGATCCTCACAGCAATTCTGAGGAGTTCATACTATTGGTATTTCTATTTTATTGATGACAAAACTGAAGCCAAATCCAGAAAACTGAGTTCAGTGACTTGCCCAGAATTGTAAGACTAGTGATTAGCCTAGGCAGGAAACTGAAATTCTCAATTCCTCATTGCAGAGTATATATACTAATTACATTATCAAGAATGTTTTTTTCTTTAAAAATGTATGTGGTTTTCTTTTTTTTACTTCATCGTTGTTTCCAAATCTATTACTCCATCCACTTTTACTTAGAAAGTCATTCTTTATAAAAAAAAAAGTGCCTATCAATTGTTAACAGAAACTTAGACCTATGATTTCATTGCAGCAGTTTTTAAGGAAAGTTTTAGAGAGTAATCTGAGTCACTGATAGGCTGAGAAATTTGCCTAAGGTCTCTTAGTCAGTTTGTGAAAGGTAGAAAATGAATCCTCCTAATTCCCTATTTGATGAACTACAATTGCTCACTTTTGAAAATAGATCAGGACGATCATTCAAAAGTGGAAGATAATTCATGTATATTGACTGTATTTGATTCAGAAATCATGATCCCTTCCAAAATGATGATGATGGTAATGATAATAATAATGATGATAATGATAATAATATAATTAAATAATAATATAATAATAATACAATTTTGCTGAGCGTGCATCATGTCTGAGAAAAGGAAGCTAGTTGAAAGGTTGCAAAATGAGCAAATTAATAGACCAGGTGAGAAGAAACAAATATGTGGAACAGGATAACATTATTGGTGTTTCGGAAGCCTAGAACCTGAGAGACATTTCAAGTAAGCTTCAAATGACCAACAAGATTTGCTGCCTGGTTAAATTTAATGGACACAAAGACAAGAGACCAACTTAGGGCAGGAAAAGAGTGATGATTGTATCAAGGGAGCTATGATATGGAAATAGGAAACTGATTTATGAAAGAAAAATCCAAAAAATAATATTCTGCAGAAAATTGCAGATAAATGGATTTTAACAGAGTTAAGAGATGTCAACTTTGAAGATGTGGAGTTGAGAGACATAATCAGTTCAACAAATTTCGAAGAAAGGCCTGAGCCTCATGTAACACAGTTAAGGTTCAGGAGAGGATCCAGCATAAATATGAGGAAAAATGTGGAAAGTGTAATGTCCTTTAGGCCAAAGGAAGATTAATTTTTGAATGAACATGTAGGTAAAATGATCAGTTGAGGTAGAGAAAGTACAGTGCAATGTTTCAAAGAGTATGTATGCCATTTCTCCTATTTTTATTCTCTAAGTTATTAGAAATAAATGGAATAGGGGACTACTGTGGTAGAGGGTCCAATGGATGGAAAAACAGGAAATCTGAGTCTTCGTCCTATAAATACCTTTAATCATTGTGTATTAAGTAATGTAACATTTCTGACTCTGAATTTTCATAGGACTAGATTCAATTCAATGATAACTCATTAAGCAACTGATAGAAGACTGGTTCTGATCCTGGGTTCAAATCTGACCTCAGACACTTACTATCTGAGTAGCCTTGGGTGAGTCACTTCATTCTGTTTGCCTCAGTTTCCTCATCTGTAAAAATGAATTGGCGAAAGGGATGGCCAACCATTCCAGTATCTTTAACAAGAAAATCCCAAATGGAGAGACAAAGAGGATACCATTGAAACTGAACAACAGCAAACAGTAAAATATCACCTAGAATGTAGAAAGAACTATACTAGGCAATAGGATCACAAAGACAGACATGAAATCGAGGTATTTACTTCAAGGTATTTTTATACTACTAGAAAGGTTTAATATGTAGAAAGACAAGAATTGTGTGTTATATCTCACATACACACCAAAAGTAATGTGGTATTTGGCTTGTTTTATGGAAAAGGAGTATTAAGAAGGTGTCTTGCAGGAGGAAGCGTTCAAACAGAACCTTACAAGGAGCTAGAAATTCTAAGATAAACAGATGAAGCAGAAGAGTGCTCAAGGTCTGCAAGGTCTGGGAGATTAAACACAAAGGGCCAGAACTAGAGATTTTGCTAGTACAAGGAACAAGAGCGACTGTTCCACAGCAATGTAGTATTATTAGAGGGGGAAAAAAGTCTGCAAAAACAGATTGTAGTCATAGTGAGAAGGTCTTTAAATGTAAAATAGGTGAATTCATGCTCATATCATAAACAATGAAGAAACAATAAAGCTTTGTAGCAGAGAAGTGACATACTTGGACCTAAGTTTATCATACGTCATTCCCCTTCCTACAATTGTGTCCCAGTCATCTTGTCCACTACAGTTCATGTCTTTCCTCTGGCTCTTTGATCAGGCCAGTTCTCATGCCTACAATGTCTTCTCTCCTCACTTCTGATTCTCAGAACCTTTTACTTCTAAGCCAAGCTATACTGCACCTTTTTTCGTGAATACCCCAATTACATCTGCTCTCTTCTTTTCCTTATTTTGTGCTTTATATGCATATATTCTATATCCAGATGTGCATACCCATGTCATTTCCCTGAATCTAAGTTCCTTAAGGCAAAGATTATTTGATTTATTTTTTGTCCTTTGAAGCTCTCATTTCTTGCACAGTCTGAAATATAACAAATACTTAAATATTTGTACATTAATTAATTACAATACTGTAACTCTAAGCAACTCTAATGAGCAGTCAAACTCTGATTAAATCATCATGGTGCCTGAGAGCAGATGAAGAAATGTACTTTCCTCCACTCAGGCAGGAGGTGGAGGGGTATGGTTGCAAAATATTACCCACTCTCAGAATTATTTGTTTTGGGGGTTAGTTTTGCTCACCTATTTGTCTTTGTTCCTTTAGAGGGTTCTGTACCCAGCAGTGACTGACAAAACAAAATACATCAGCAAAACTTAAAACCCACTTATAGAAACCTAGTAAGATCAAGCCATTATAAAATAAAGTGTTTTTTTAATGCTCTGTCCAAGGAAAGAAACAAATAGAAACCAAACCAGAAATCCCACTCATGAGAAATGTATTGAAGAATTTACCTGTGGTAGAGTAGATACAGAAAATATGTAAGGCCAAGGGAAGTACCATTAAAATGGCATTTCAAAAGTATCTAAAAATAGATGATGTCAAAAAAGAAGAAATAAAGAAGTAAAATTTAAAAACAAAACAAAACACAACATTTCTTCTCTTAGATTACATTTCCCCTCCCCCATTTTTATTGTACTTTATTTTTTTGGTTATGCTTCAAAGTGTTTCTTGAGCTTTTCATTTTATTCTAATTGTCATCTTAAAAAACAACTCTAATGAAATTGCTGAAAGCTTTGGGAAAAATGGAGAGAAAGCTGCAAGGTGCTAAAACCATCCATTATTATGAGACTGTGAACTGTAAACATCAGACAGAGCACTCATCACTGCAGAGGCAAATTGAATGCTGGAAGAGGTTTGCTTTATTGTCTCTCTGATTTAAAATTGATTGAAATGCATACACAAATGGAAAAGCTGTCAAAATGCAGCCAGTGGTGAGTTGATAGCTCGCCTTCAGATCTTGACCCAAAGTTTTACTGCAATTGCCTGCAGGTAGGGGAGGAAGAAGGCAGGTTTTGAACTGAGATCTGGTCACTGTAGACAATCATTTCCTTTTGTGTTGATTGATCATGGACCGGAACACAGCATGTTTGACCAAGTTGATGAAACTGGAACTGATTCTGCCTTGCATGCAAGAATATTTATTATTTATTTTTATTTATTTTTATTTTTATTTTTATTTTTACAAAGGACAACATTTTCAAGTATGAAGGGTACTGAGTTATGCCTTGAGCAAAAGAAGTTATTTTTTAATGGGTATTTTAAGACTAAAGGAAGCAGCATGGGGCAGTGGAAAGTGTGCTGATTGGCTTGGGGATCAGAAAAACCAAATTCAAATCCTGTTTCCAACAATTACATCCTATATAACCTTGGGTAGGTCATTAAAGATACTTATAAATTTCCTCACCTTTTTCTTTTTGCAAGGCAAATGGGGTTAAGTGGCTTGCCCAAGGCCACACAGCTAGGTAATTATTAAGTGTCTGAGACCACATTTGAACCCAGGTCCTCCTGACTCCAGGGTGGGCCACCTAGCTGCCCCCTCAACTTTTTAAAGAGTATTGTACACTTACTGATCACATTCCTTCTAGTGTTAGTTCTTTTTTTGTTTGTTTTGGGTTGTTTTTTTTTTTTTTGCTTTTGCAAGGCAATGAGGTTAAGTGACTTGTCTGAGGTAACACAGCTACGTAACTATTAAGTGGACTTTGAACTCAGGTCCTCCTGACTCCAGGGACACTGCTTTATCCACTGCACCACCTAGCCGCTATTAGTGTTAGTTCTCAGATCCCTCTGGTTCTAGAGATATAATCTTAGGACTGACCATCTTATCTATAAAGACTCCCCTATCCATTCATTCTAATGGCAGTGGAATGCTGGTTTCAGTGATGAAAGCAGCCAAGACATTGTTCACTAGAACTAGGGTCAACAGCTTCCCTGCTACCTCATGATCCAGACATTGGACATTGCTACCAGAGAAATTTCCTAAAATACTGATTTTAGAGTTCAATTTTGTTCCTGAAGAGCTATAAGGAGTTACTAATCTTTTGTGTATGTCACAGACCCCTTTGGACATCTGATGGAATCTGTGGATCCTTCTTCTGAATGGCATATTTAATTCTATGTAATAAAATGCATAGAATTACAAAGGAAAGTGACTAAATGTTGTTATAGGAGCGGCTAGGTGGCGTAGTGGATAAAGCACCTGCCTTGGAGTCAGGGGTACCTGGGTTCAAATCCGGTCTCCGACACTTAATAATTACCTAGCTGTGTGGCTTTGGGCAATCCACTTAACCCCATATGCCTTGCCAAAAACCTAAAAAAAAAATAAAAAAAATATTGTTATATCTATTCCTACATGTTTTATCTCTACCATCATCTATCAGATATGTTGTGTCTAAGTAGTTAAGGGAGAACTAGCACCTCTGATGCGAAGATGTGCTGAGTCATTTTCAGGAATGTTTATTCATCTTTGGTGTCTGCCGTTTACTCAAATCTCATTTGTGTCTCCAAGAAGTTGTAGCATGTATAACAGTCATTACCCATTAAACTAAATTAAGGGAAAATGACAGACCTTAAACCCATAGGTCAGTTATCCCAAACATGTGAAGATTTCCCCTGTCAGAATGACTAGATGAGCATACCTTCCCACCTGCCCTCAACCCCTCAGTGGACATGAAGGAGACTGAAGCAAGTATGGTGATGTGTTCAGAACTTGGTTAGACATCAAAGATGCCCAGGTCATTCACTGCATCCTGAGCATCACCAGTCATTCTGACTTTTATCTTGCCCCTGGACTTTGATGACTCTAGAAGAGAGTGAAGTAGTTGACTTTGTGAAACTGCCTCACTTAAATCTAATTCATGCACGAGTCAAGACATCACCCCGTGATGTCATTTGTCCTCTCTGAAATGAAGAACTAAACAAACAGCAACAGCCTATCATCTAAATCTATATTTAAATCCATAGACCCAAGTTTAAGATACTCTGTTTTAAAACCTTCCCTATACAAACATTCGGATTCATCTACCATTCCATACTTTCAGCAATATGGTCTCAACCAGATCATGATGTTACAGACAATTGCCAAACAATAGATGAATCTAGGGAAAGGTCAACTTCATTTAAATATTGACTGAAATAGACAAAACTCACCCCAAAGAATGTTTTTGCTCCTGAAAATTACCTGTTTAAAAAATCCAGAAAGAAATAATTTTCACTTTACTTTTTCTCACCTAGTAATCCATGATGCTATTGTGCTCTTATCAAAATCTTTTTCTTCATTATCATTAATATATTTTATATACTATTCCCTCATAAATACTGTATTTCTCCTCTTTATTATTAGATTCAAAAGGAAAGGTACCATGTCTTAATTATCATTTCCTTTCTATTGCTCCCAACAAAGTACCTATTATATTTCTCGGCATTTAATAGAAATATCATAAATTCTTTTGGAGTGAAAAGATACTGGATTTTGCTATCTGTATGACTTTGGTCCAGATAGTCAACAATTCAGGGCTTTACTTTCTTATCTGTAAAGTGAGGAAGTTGAACTTGATAGACTCCAAGGTCCTTTTCAGCTCTCAATTTATGATCCTCTGTCCTATGAATGCTGCAAGAATGACTGTAGTAACTTCTCATTTCTATCATTTTAAGTAGTAAAAATGTTTTTCCTCAGAGAAAAACCTGTGATGTACTTAATGAAAGTGATACCATCACTATTTTAAAGATGAAGAGATGGAAAATCAGAGAGACAGCTAAGTAGCAGAATGGATAGAGTGTTGGGCTTGAAGTCAGAAAAACCTTAGTTTATAAAGCTGCCTCAGATAACTACTAGCTCTGTGGCTTGGGAGCAAGTTACCTAACAGTTATCTGCCTCAGTTTCCTCATCTATAAAATGATAATATCACCTACCTCCCAAAATATAAAATGAAATGAAATAATATTTGTGAAGTGCTTCTTAAGTGTTTTTTTTTGTTGTTTTTTGCAAGACAATGGAGTTAAGTGGCTTGCCCAGGGCCACACAGCTAGGTAATTGTTTAAGTGTCTGAGGTCAGATTTGAACTCAGGTACTCCTGAGTACTCTATCCACTGCACAACCTAGAAGCCCCTTGAAATGCTTCTTAAATTGCAAAGTTTTATGCAGTTTATAACTTTTATTGTTGTATCACTTCACTTAAATAGAAAACTGGCCACCAAGTATCAATGTCAGAATTTTAATTTAGATTCTTCCTAATTTCTAGGAAGATTATTTTTCCATATGATACACTTAAAACCTGACTATTATTTTTCTTGGTATGCAGAGGTATGAAGTAAATGTTGACTGGAATGTCACATCATTCATAAATATGTATATGCCTTCAATGCAATGCATTAAATAACATACTGAACAATAAATTAGATTTTCTTTAATTTCTTCCATCTTTGGAAGTAAGCAAAGAAGAGGCAAAATCATGTTTTTTAGTAAATAGTTTTTGCAACTCAATTCTTCATGAACACATCATTCAGAAAGATAATTTCCCCTTTGGAGGATGAATCTATATATATATATATATATATATATATATATATTTGATAAACTACATTAAAAGTAAGTCAAAGAAAGTCTCTAGGATGTGGCTAGGACAAGAACCATCAGTTGTAATTATTCCTTCAATTCTCATCTCAGACTCTGCCATTTGTTTCATTGCATGACTAAATCACTGGTCACATGCTCTTATCATTGCAGTGATGAAGAGTAAAGAATTACCAAATAATAGGGCAGAAATTCGGATTAGACCAACATCTTACCTGTATACCAAGATAAGATCAAAATGGGGGCAGAATTTAGATATAAAAGATAATATTATAAAGAATTTAGAAGAACAAGGAATAGTTTACTTATCATATCTATGGAAAGGGGAGCTGTTTATGACCAAGGATTAGAGAACATTATAAAAAAGAAACTGGATAATTCTGAATACATTAAACTTTATTATTGATTGATTGATTGATTTTTTCATCCATATGCACAATTTTATTTATGTTACAAAATTTCCTTCCATCCTACCTTCCCACCCTTCTCCACCTAGCTGGGAACAGTCAAATTACAATTGTACATACAGATTTTTGATAAACATGTTTACAGGTAAGTTATTTTCAGTATGAGGAATTAGGATTAAGGGAAAGAGATACATAAGAGATCATTTTTCTTAAGTGTTCATGAGATTCTGAAGGCTTTCGGGTTTTTTGTTTTTGTTTTGTATTGTTTTGCTTTGCTTTTCTTCCCCTGGAGAAGGATAACAATGGTGATAACAAAGCTAGTCTAAAATAGTTGTCCTAGCTCCCTGAACTGCTCAGAGGAACTGCTTCCATCAGTGTTGATCTTTTCACAATGTTGTTGTAAATGTATACATTGCCCTTTTGCTTCTGCTCCCTATGCTCAGCATCAGATATTGTAATTCCTTCCACACTTCTCTAGAGTGTGATTATTCAAGCTTTCTTTTAGAACAATAATATTCCATAGTATTCATGTACCATAACTTGTTTAGCCATTCCCAAATTGATGGGCATTCCCTCAATTTCCAATTCTTTGCCACTACAAAAAGAACTGCTATGAATATTTTGGAATATGTGGACTTTTCCCATATTTTATGGTTTATTCTGGATATAGGCCTATTATTGGAATTCCTGGATCAAAAGGAATTAACATTGTTATTACTCTTTGGACAGAGCTCCATATTACTTTACAGAATGGTTGGATCTTTTCACAATTCCACCAGCAATGCATCAATGTCCCAATCCTCCCACAAACTCTCCAACATTGATCATTTTCCCTTTTGCACATCTTGGCCAATCTGATAGGTATGAGGTGATTTTTAATTTTCATTTCTCTAATCAACAGTAATGATTTGGAACAATTGTTCATATGATTATATATGGCTTTAATTAAATCATATATTTTAAAAATGAGACCTTCACCAGCACTCCTAGTTGTAAAGATGTTTTCCTAGCTTTCTGCTTTCCCTCTAATTTTGGCAGTATTTATTTCATTAGTGCAAAACCTTTTTAATTTAATATAGTCAAAATAATTCATTTTGCAGTTTATAATGTACTCTAATTCTTGTTTGTTCATAAATTTATCCCCTTTCCATATATCTGATAGAGTATTTTTGGTCTATCAATTTATTTATGGTGTTGTATTTTATATCTAAATCCTGTCTGCATTTTGACATTATTTTGGTATAGGGGTATGAGATGTGGATCTAGTTTTTGCCATATTATCTTCCAGTTTTACCAATGATTTTTGTCAAATAATGAGTTCTTAACCAAGAAGTTGATGTCTTTGGGTTTGTCAAACAGTAGATTACCATAATAATTTACTGTAGTTTCTTTTGAACCCATCCTAATCCACTGATCCATTATTCTATTTCTTAACCAGTACCAGGTAGTTTTGGTGATTGTCGCTTTATAGTATATATTTAGATCTGGTAGAGCTAGGCCACCTTCCTTTACATTTTTTTTTCATCAGTTCCCTTGCTATTCTTGACCTATTGTTACTCCAGATGAATTTTGTTACTATTTTTCCTAGCTCAGTAAAGTAGTTATTTGGTAGTTTAATTGGTATGGCACTGAGTAAATAATTTAATATGGGTAGAATTATCATTTTCTTTATATTAGCTTGACCTAACCATGAGCAATTGACATTTTTCTAATTTGTTTTTATCTCCTTGACCAAGCTGCTGACTTGGATTTCATGGTTTTTACATCATGGCTCATTTCTCTTGCCAATTTTTTTCATCTACCTCTTTTACTTGATTTTCAAATTTTTTTTTTTTTGGAGCTCTTCCATAGCCTGAGACCAATTCTTATTTTTCTTAGGGGCTTTGGATATGGAAGTTTTGACTTTGTCTTCTTCAAAGTCTGTGTTTTGATCATCCATGAGGCCAAAGTAGTTTTCTATGGTCAGATTCTTTTTCTTCTGAAGTTTATTCATTTCCCCATACTATCACCTGAATATAATGCACTTCTCAAGCTTTTGAGTGTTTTGGGGACACCTTCCCAGGGAATTTAATTTTGTCAAGGTTTTATGAAAGGTTTGGACTGCTCTCCTGTTCTGTGCTGCTCTGGAGCTGTGAGAAGGGTTCCTGCCCAGCTATGGTAGTATGGGACTCCAGACTGCATTGCTACTGGAGTTGTGAACTGATCCAACTATTCTGGAGAGCAATATGGAACTATAGCCAAAGAGCAATAAAATTGTTCATACCCTTTAACCCAGCAATTCCAATTCAAGGCTTAAATTCCAGTGTCTAAATATGGACAAATAAAACAGAGTCTTGTTCCAAGGATAGTGGAGAGAGCTCTGTAGGCTTTCTTCATCCCCTTACTATCTGTTGGCTGAGCATTCTGTAAGCAGCTGCTGGGTACCTTCCTAGGTTCCTGGGCTGGAGTTGCCTCCAGGCCTGGGTTGGCCTAAGCTCCATGTTCATTTTGGAAGAGTTTTCCTGCTGACCTTGCACATTGTCCTTGGTGATCCCAAGACCATCTGGAAATCATTCCCACTGCCATGGACCCAAACACAACCACAGGCTATTGCTGGAAGGCTGGAGCTCCTTTGTTCTGGCTCCAAATGACCTGGGCATTGCTGCTGCCCCTTCCATTCCCAAAATATCAAAACTTGATGGATTATCTTCCAAGTTGTCTTGGGCAGGAAAATTATTTCACTCTTCATTCTGGATTGAGTCTTAATTTTAAGACATTTGGAGGAAAGAGTAAAGATGGCAATAAGAGAAGAGCCTCTCCTAGCTGTCCTCTCAATAATATTTCAAAAAATCTTAAAATTATGATTCCAACTGAATTTTCAAGAGACAGAACCCACAGAAAGATCCAGACCAAGGTAACTTGTAAAATAGTGACAAGGCTCCTCTCCATGGGGTTAGAGGGGCAGCCCAACAGAGTGAAGAAACTGAAGCCTCCCAGAGGCAGACCCAGGGTGCCTGGAAGCCATGGCTCACAGCACCAGGGGCAGTTTACTGATCTACACCCCAGGGAGCACAGGGCACAAAATGAAGGATCAGGGGGGGAACTCTGCCAGAGTGAGCATGTGAAGCCCAGGCCCCCAGGGTGGTTGTGGCAGTGTTATAAGTTCAGCAGCAGTGGCAGCAGCAGCCCAGATCCAGGGAACAGAATCAGGAACCCCAGGTAACTGAGCCTTGAGTGCTCAGCCCAGAGAAGGTAGTGAACGGGAGAGAGAATTCTGAGGTCTTTCCTCTGTATCTAGAACAGGACTCTGGGGCTCTGACCGCATTCAGATCCTGATTGCAGTCTAGGCCCCCCATAGATCAGGGCACCCCCTTCCACCTCAGCCCTGTGGCAAAGGGGTAGACTTGTGGTTAGAACTTCACATACTGAGATCCTTATGGGGAGGGTGTGCCAATAATACTGAAAAGTTCAGGAAGCACCCCAAAACCAGGACAGATTGAGGAAATGAGTAAACAGAGAAAAAAGAGGAACACCACTGAAAAATACATTGTCTATGATCCTAAGAAGGATCAAAATACTCAATCTGAAGATGAGGAAGTACAAGCTCCTGAATCTAAAGACACCAAGGAAAACAGAAATTGGGTTCAGGTCATGACAGATCTCACACAAGATTTTGAAAATAAAGTGAGGGAGATAGAAGAGAAATTGGAAAAATAAATGAGAAATGCAGGAAAAACATGAAAAAGAAGTCAGCAGCTTAGTCAAGGGGATCCAAAAAAAGTGTTGAAGAAAATAACATGTTAAAAACCAGCATAGGTCAAATGGATAAAACAGTTCAACAAATTTATTGAGGAGAAGAATGCTTGAAAAAGCAGAATTAAACAGATAGAAAAGTAGATAAGAAAGATCTCTGGGGAAAACAAATCCCTCAGATGTAGAATGGAGCTAAAGGAAGCTGAAAACTGTATGAGAAGTCAAGACATAATATTTCAACACCAAAAGAATGAAAAACTAGAAGAAAATGTGAAACATTTCATTGAAAATACAACTGAACTGGAAAAAATTCAGGAAAGATAATTTAAAAATTATTGGAAGAGAGCCTTGAGTTCATTTTTAAAGAATTCCTACAGGAAAATTGCTCAGATATCCTAGAAGCAGAGGGAAAAATAAAAATTGAGAGAATCTACCAATTTCTCCTGGAAAGAGATCCAAAAAAAACAACCCCCAGGAATATTATAGGCAAGTTCCAGAGCTTCCAAGTCAAAGAGAAAATATTACAAGCAGCCAGAAGGACACAATTCAAATATTGGGGAGCTATAGTCAAGATCACACAGAACTTATCAGCAACTACATTAAGGGCTCATGGACCTAAGAATATAATATTGTGGAAGGCAAAAGAGCTTGGAATGAAACCGAGAATCAACTACCTAGCTAAACTGAACATTGTCTTTCAGGAGAAAAGATAGACTTTCAATGAACCAGGGGAATTTCAATTGCTCCTGTTGAAAAGAACAGAGCTGAACAGAAAGTTTGACCTTCAAATACAGAACTCATGTGAAGCATAGAGAGTGGAGGAAAAGGGTAAAATATAAGGGACTTAATGATGATGAACTTCATGTATTCCTGCATAGAAAAATGATACTGATAATACTCATATAAAGCTTCTCATTTAATAGAGCAGGTAGGAGCTTATATAGATGAAGCACAGCTGGATTTGAAGATATAATATATTGTAAAAATGGAGTCAATGACTAAAAGGGAAATATACTGGGAGTAAGAGAAAGGGGAGGTGGAATAGGCTAAGATATTTCTTATAATGATATATTTTTTTAACAAGTTATTGCAGTGATATGGAAGAGGGGAAAGTGAGGGGGAATGAGGGAGCCTTCGCTCTCATCAGAGGTGACTCGGAGAGGAAACAGCATATATACTCAATGGGATGTAGACATCTAGAGTAAAAAGGAGAGAAGAGGGATGGGGGAAGGGGGGATGTGAGTGATAGAGGAGAGGATAGCGCATAGAGGCTGGGATTGGGTGGCCTGTCTGTGACCATGGTGCTGGGTGGTTGCTGGGTCTCAGCGGTGGTATGTGGGCTTGGGGCCTTTTGGCCTTAAGGCTGGTGTGCTATCTGATGCACCACTCAGCTACCCAACAACATATTTTAGAAGAGGGATACAGTGAAAGGAGAGAGAAAATATAGTATATGGTAGTGGGGAGGTATGGATGGAAGGAGTTGCGATCAGCAGCAGCAGTGGTGGAAGAATATGGAAGTAGCTTTTGTGATGGACTTATCATAAAGAATGTGATCCACCTGAGACAGAGCTGGTGGTGTCTGAACACAGACCGAAGTGCATTTTTTTCTCTTTCCTTTACTTTATTTCTCATGAGGGTCTATTTTTTTCGGGGGAGGGGTCTTATGTTTACTCTTAAACAAAACTATTTTAGTAATGTATGAAAAAATCATTTGTAAAAAAATAAAAATAAATAAATGAAAATAAAATTTTAAAAAATGACTGGGGGGGGCGCAGCTAGGTTGTGCAGTGGTTAGAGCACTGACCTTGGATTCAGGGGTACCTGAGTTCAAATCCGACCTCAGACACTTAATAATTACCTAGCTGTGTGGTCTTGGGCAAGCCACTTAACCCCATTGTCTTGCAAAAAAAATGTCTGGTAGAAACTGCCATTGGAAAACAAATAAAATATTTATGTAATTGAAAAAATAAATAAATGTGATATAACAAAAAGACCTTTAGAGTATTCTGAAAGAGGATTTCTGAGAATTACTGCATTCACACTGACATTTTTGTTTATGCCCCCTCAATACTGGAGTGATTTGCCATTTCTTTCTCCAGATCATTTTAGAGATGAGAAAACTGAGATAAACAGGAATAATTGACTTGTCCAGGGTCACACAACTAGTATATGTCTCAGGCTGAATTTGAACTCCAGTTTTCTTATTCCAGGAAAAATTCTACCCAAAATCTCATTAGCATTTTTGACTGCCACATCACACTCCTAACTTTTTAATTTTTAATTTTTTATTGTTGTTTTACTTTTCAAAATTCATGTTATTAAAGTTTTTTTTAACATTTATACATATGCCTATGTATATTTCTAAGTTACAAAATTTCTTTCCACCCTCCCTTCCCACTCCCCCTTCCCTCAGTGGAGAACAATCAAGTGAATATTGTATTTAAATATTTGTTTTAAACTTGTTTACATGTTAGCCATTTTTGGTATGAGGAATTAGAATTAAGGGAAAGAAATATGTAAGAGACGTTTTCTTAAAGCAAATGTAGTATTCCTGAAATTCTGAAGAATTGTTTTTTGTTTTACTTCATCTGAAGGGGATAGCATTATCCATAGTCAGTCTAATACAGTTGTCCTAGCTCTATGAACTGCTGAGAGGAGCTGCATCAATCAGGGATGATCATCTCACAATGATTTGTAAATATGTACATTGTTCTCTTGGTTCTGCTCCCTTCACTCAGCATCAGATTCTATAAGTCATTCCATGCCTCTCTAGACTCTGACCATTTATGGTTTCTTATAGAACAATAATATTCCATAATAGTCATGTATCATAACTTGTTAGCCATTCCCCGATTGATGGGAATCCCCTCAATTTCCAATTCTTTGCCACTACAAAAAGAGCTGCTATGAATATTGTGGAACTGGTGAGATTTTTCCATTTTTAATTATTTCTTCTGGATATTAGCCTAGAATTTGAATTGCTGGGTCAAAGAATATGAACAGTTTTAAGGCTGTTCGGGTATAGTTCCATATTGCTCTCCAGAATAGTTTGATCAGTTCACAACTCTACCAATAATATATCAATGTCCCAATTTGATGTCCCAGTGTTGATGATTTATGTGAGTGTATTTTATATCCAGCTACTCTGCTGAATTTGTTAATAGATTCAAGGAGTTTTTAAAATGATTTTCTTGGGTTCTCTAAGTATAACATCATATCATCTGTATAATGAAAGCATGGATTTCTCATTGCCAATTCTGATTCCTTCAATTTCTTTTTCCTGTCTTATTACTAAATCTATGATTTCAATTTCTGTATTAAATAGTAATAGGGATAATGGAAATCCTTGTTTCAACCCTGATCTTATTGGAAATAATCTGAATTTATCTCTATTGCATATAATATTAGTTGATGGTTTTAGATAGATATTACTTATTATTTTAAGGAGAATTCCATTTATTCATAAACTTTCTATGTTTTAATTGGGATGATGTTGTATTTTATCAAAGGTCTTTTTCAGCATCCATTGAGATGATCATATGATTTCTGTTGATTTTCCTATAACTCCATTATGTTGAGTATTTTCTGAATATTGAACCATCCCTCCCTAACTAGTATAAATCTTACCTGATCATGCTTTATTATCCTAGTAATAGCTTGCTGTAAACTCAATGCTAACATTTTAGTCACAATTTTTGCATCAGTATTCTAGGAAGATTGGTCTATAATTTTCTCTGTTTTGGTTCTTCGTGGTTTAAGTATCAGCATCATGTTTATATTATAAGAGGAACAGGACAGAAATCTTGCCCCCCATTTTTAAAAAAATATTTTATGTAAAATAGGAATTAATTGTTCCTTAAATATTTGGTAGAATTCACAAGTAAATTCATCTGGACATGGAAACTTTTTCTTAGGGAGTTTATTGATGGCTTATTCAATTTCTTTTTCTGAAATGGGGTTATTTAACTATGTAAATCCTTTTCTGTTAATCTGTGCAGTTTGTCTTTTTGTAAATATTCATTTATTTCATTTGGGTTTTCCTCTAGGAATTTGTATGCCATACCACTAGGTGCATACATGTTTAATAATGATATAGCTTCATTTCCTGTGGGGCCTTTCTTATCCCTTTTAATGAGATTGATTTTTACTTTTGATTTATCTGAGGTCAGGATCACTACCCATGACTTTTTTTACTTCAGCTGAATCATACTATATTTTATTCCATCCTTTATAACCTTTACCTGCATGTATCTCTGTGGTTCAAATGTGTTTCTTGTAAACAACTTATTGTAGGATTCTGGTTTTTAATCCATTCTGCTATCCACTTCCATTTTATGGGACAGTTCATCACCTTTGCATTTACAGACAAGATTACTAATGCTATATTTCCTTCCATAATATCTGTCCCTTTTGAATATTTCTCCTTTACTTTTCTCTTATTATTCTTCACCAAAGTTTTACTGCTTTTCCTTTTTTCAGTTTAATTGTCACTTAGAAATTTGTATTCCCTTTTATCAGTCCCTTCTCTTATCTTTCCCTTCTCCTGTGCCCCCCCCCCCCCACTTCCTACAGGGAAGTAGAGTAGGATATATTTTTTTTTAGGTTTTTGCAAGGCAAATGGGGTTAAGTGGCTTGCCCAAGGCCACACAGCTAGGTAATTGTTAAGTGTCTGAGACTGGATTTGAACCCAGGTACTCCTGACTCCAGGGCCGGTGCTTTATCCACTATGCCACCTAGCCACCCCTAGGATACATTTTTAAATCCGAGTGGGAATGTATCTAATTCCCTCTCTGGGCTCAATCTATTGAATAGAATTTACTGAATGTTCATACCCTCCCCTCTTTCCCTCTAAAATTATAAATCTTTGTGCCTGCTCACCTGGTTTTCTTTATCACTTGGATATTATTAATCAGGTTTCATCAATCAGAGTTTAATCAATTGATCAATCAATTGATGAACTGATGACTTGATAAGCTCAAAGTGTTATCAGAATACCATCATAGACTGATTGATTAATTGCTTGATTGTTTGATAATCAGTATCATCAAAGTTACTAAGTATACTCCCTCTGACTCATTAAAAGTACACTTTCTAAGAGTCTTGAATTATAGCAAATTGTAATCATTTTTTCCTTGACCTCTTTCAAGTACCCACCAGAGACACACACACAATCCTCATGAGCCCAAGTATCATCAAAAGTTTAATCATTTCATGAACTATTTTGCCCCTCCAGCAAACTGATTTTACTCTCAGACTTTATCCCGCCCCCCCCAATCCCCACCCAGAGTACATGACCCCTGGTTAAGTGAAGTAAGCATTAAATCAACACTGACTTAACAATAAAATTCTTAAAGGGGTCTAAGTACTAGGAGGCTCTAAAGGTCTTCTTTGAGAACTTTACAAATGATTGCAAGTTATTGGAGACACTGACTCAGGTCTTCCCAGTTTATGATGCCCCCATCAGAGAAAGTACTTAGCTTTGTCAGTACTGCATAATTAAAGAGGGTCAAAAGATTCTGAGACACTTATTTTAGAGTTAACACCCCTGTTTTGCATCAGGGCTTTTTGTCTCAAATATAGTGATGTTAATTTGGAACTGTTCAATGGAGAGATAAGACCCAACTATATCCATATCCTCCAAGTCCCGTCTCTTCAATTATATGTGACCCTTTAGTTATCCAAAGATAAGTAAAATTCTCTAGTATTTTATCTTCCCTTTTATGATTATAGATACAATTTGATGATCTTAACTAACATTTGTTTTGTTTTTTCCTTCCCCTTTCCATTTACCTTTTTATGAATGTCTTGAGTTGTGTTTTTGGCATTTGAATTCTCTGTTTAGTCCTGATATTTGTGTAAGAAAATTCTAGAATTAACAATTTTGTTGAACATCCATTTTATCCCCCCACAGTATATGCTGAATTTTGCAGGGTAGTAAATTCTTGGTTGTAATTTCAAGTCCTTCCCCCTCTGATATATGATATTCCAGGTCCTCCTGTCCTTTAATGTTGAGGTTGGTAGATCTTGTGTGAGCGTGATTGTGTTTCCTTTGTACTAAAATTGCTTCGTTTTTGCTGCTTGAAGAATTTTCTCCTTTATTGGAGAATTCTGGAATTTGCTTAAAACAGCCCTTGGAGATTTTATCTCGGGGTCTCTTTCTGAAGGGGTTCTATGTATTCTATCAATGGTTATATATTGATTTCTTGATCCAATATATTTGAACAGTTTTTCCCTAATAATCTCCCGTATGATGTTAGCCAGGTTCTTTTTTTCTTTGATCCAGGTTTTCTAGTAGTTCGATGATTGGCAGATTGTCTCTCTTGGATCTCTTTTCCAGATAGTTCATTTTCCCTAAAAGGTACTTAAGGTTTTCTTCCATTTTTTCAAACTCCTTATTCTGTTAGATGGAATCTTATTGTTTTCTATTTGTGCAATTTAATTTTTTAAATTTTTAATTTTCTTCATTTACCTTTTGTGTTTCCTTTCTAGTGCTGAATTGTCTGGTAAAATTTTCACAATTTTCCTGCGTGACTCATTTCATTTTTCCATTTTTCTCCTTCCTCTCTTCTTTGGTTTATAAATTCTTTTTTAAGCTCTTCTATGAGTTTTTGTTTTTGAGTCCAATTGATAAACTCTTTTGAGTCTTCTCCTGTGAGTGATTTTTAACTCTACTCCTAGGCTCCTAGGTTATAAGCAAGTATAGATCCAATCTTTGTTTTATTTCTACTGAGGCTGGGGTCTGTTCCCTGGCTTGTTTTTGGCCAAGATGTTGCCTATGCAGTAGTCCAGGACTTGATCTTGCAGAGGTTTATTTCCTCCTTTATGTCCAGGTTCTGACTTAGCAATATTTGTTCCCACCCAGTCCTGTCTTTTGCTCCCAGGGTTCAAGGGATTGGGGTTGAAATCCTCCCTGCTGGCTTGGTGTCTAGCTGCTGGAGTTGCCAGAATCTGAACTGCACCGTGGTTTGAAGTCTTCCACTGACTTTCCCCTCTGGCTTCCTGGGCTTTGCTTCCCCTTTTCTGCCAAAGAGACAGACCTTCACTGAAATTCCTCCACAAAGTTTGCCATTGAAAAATTCTTTGATCTTCTCTTTTTCTTGGTGGGAACTGTAGCTTAAATGTCAGTTCAGAGACTTCATTTATCTTTGGTGGGGCAAAGTTCATGGAGCATGTTAACTTCGCACTGCCATCTTGGCTTTGCTCCAAAAGTCCACATTCCACACTTAAAAGAAATTTCAGTCCACTATAGCACCAGATCTTTTGAATTCAAGGCTACAGTTCTTTCTATTCCACCATATTGCCTCTAGAGTTTTCATAGAATATTAATAATAATACTAATAGGCTGAATTGAAATGAATCTTCAATGCCATGGTACTAGTTTTCTATTTTTATCTATACTCTCAATTAGACAGTATATTAGAAAGAATATCTGATATATAGACAGTAATTCTAGGTTCAAATATTGCTTATGTCACTTATTTGCTATGTGACAATTGGCAAGTCATTTAAAAAGCCTCCTTCCCACTACATCCAACTTTTATTTTCCAAAATGAGAATGGTGAACTAGAATCTCTTTAAAGTATCTTCCAAGATTGGTGTCTATGATCCTTTGAGGTATATAAAAAGATTCAAATATATTATATTTGATTAAAAATATAAAACATCACTATAAAAGTAATTAACCCCTCTGAAAACTCAGAGAAAGCATCCTTCACATGCATATGATAACTTGACTTTCCATCACAGAAAATAGCTATCAGAATATATTTTTTGGGAAATACAAAATACATAGTTTTATGAAGACAAGTGAGGAATTAATGCTTCAAAAGCTATTTTTCAGTACTAGGAAAAATAGGTAAACGTATATGAAAAATGGGTTAACTTCATGACTTTTTCTCCACTCAGTTCTAACTATATATAACTAACTAATTCAAACTCTTCATTGTCCTTTCTGCAGCATTCCAAATAATGAGTCCAATAATGAACCAAAGGTTTCTTCTCACAAGCCACAATTTGTGAATAAGATGACTATCTCCCATAGCTGAAAATATAGTTCAGAAAAAGTTGTAAATCAATTTTGAAGATAGTTCCATATTCTGACCTTTTTTGTCTTGTCATCCAAAAATTATACTTGGCATTTTTAGAGCTGGAAGAAATGATCTAGTTCAAATCCCTATATCCTACAAATAGAAAATTTAAGAAAATTAAGAAATGCCTTAAAAAAATTAAAGCATTTTCTAATACCTTAGAAAAATTAAGGAGGGCGCAGCTAGATGGCACAGTGGGGTGTTCAGTTAGGTAGCACAGTGGATAGAGCAGAGGCCCTGGAGTCAGGAGGACCTGAGTTCAAAGCTTCAGACATTTAATGATAGCCTAACTGTTTGACCTTGAGCAAGTCATTTAACCCCTTTGCTGGCAAAAACTAAAATAAAACACAAATTAATTCATTTATTTAAAGCCATATACTTAGTCCATGCTTGTGCTAGCCTAGACCTATGCCATTTTCTTTGTGCTATGCTATTTTCCATAATACTTTGTATATAACTTTCTTCAATTACTACCATTTTGCTCCTGACTACTTAAGCAGAACAATTTTTCTTGGCATTTTTTAAATAACTATCTATAAGAAAGTGACCTTAAGCTATAATAAGATCAACAATTCTGTGATGTTGAAATATTTCCATTTCTCTTATAGAAAAATAATTTACTTTTCTCTGAGGTAACAGCTAGAAATCATTTAACTAAATTGTTTAGTAATGTCACTTATATTTTCCTGTAGGGAAAGGCATGTAATAGGTTGTTTTGCATGAAAGCAAATTTTCCACATGCAATAACAGTAAGGAGAAGACAGATAGAAATTAATAATAGAAAATGAACATTAAGGAACATTAGTTTGAAATATGTAAAATATATATTTATATAATTTAAAACATTCTTTATCATTAATACAATATTCAAATGTATAAAGTTACAAAAATAATTAAGTTTACCTATGAATTTCCCCAATAAAAATAGATTCAATAAAGAGGTGAAGAATATCTACTATCATTACAGGGTCATGACATCCATTATCTTTCTATCTTAGCTGATACACATCCAGGATTTTCTTTTGACTTTTTATTAAAAGTTAATATAAAAAAACCTAAAAAGTTAATATGAAGCTCATTTTGATAAATATAAATTTATCTATTACTCTAGGTAGTTTTCTTAGGAATATAGGATTTAAAGGTATAAGAGACCTTAAAAGCTACACCATACCATCTTCACATTTTACAAAGAGGGAAACTGAAGTCAGACTGGGTATGGCTTATCCCTAATAATAAAATACTTTTAGGTATTTAAGTGACTTTAAAAGTCACTTAGGTCAATATATTCATTTTACAAATTAGTAAACTGAGTCCCTGACCATTTAGATGACAAATCAAAATACCTTTGGTATTATAATGGAAGGGACATGAATTAAACAGTCTCTCTCTCCTCCTCCTCCTTCTTCTTGCTCTTTCTCTCTCTCTCTCTCTCTCTCTCTCTCTCTCTCTCTCTCTTTCTCTCTCTCTCTCCCCCCTCACTTCCTGTCCCCTTTCCACCCCTCTTTTTTCTCTCTTTCTCCTTCTTTCTTCCTCATTTTGTTTCTCCCCCTTTTCATTTGCCTCCTATCTTTCTCCCTCTTCATATGTGTGCATTTTCATAGACACACATACACACATGTATATGCATATATTTATATGAGTTTGAATTGTACATATGTGCACACATATCTTTGGGTTTATTTGCAATGATATTAGTTTGTGTTAATTTGCATATGCTCACAGTACACACATGTTGATGCATTTATGTTTTGTTATTTTCAGTAATATGCACTCATGACCATTGTTCCATTGTTCCAGTCCTAAATTCTTTCAAAGAAGTTGTTCTCCATAATATTGCTTAATATTTTATTGTCATAATATTGTTCTAGTTGTGCTCACTTCATTCTGTCTCCATTCATAGAGGTCCTCCCAGTGTCTTCTGAAATTGAATATGATCATGTGCTATGTAACAATAATATTCTATTAAAAGACTATAGCAAAATTTGTTTAATCATTCCATAATAGGTGACACCTATTTAATTTCCAGGTTCAGATTATCATGAACAGTTACAATTAATAGCTATATATATAAAAATACTGCTTTACTTTTTCTACAATCTCTTTAAAATTTAGTTCTAATAGAGTTATTGGTGAGTCAAAGGGAGCATATAGTTTATTAACTTTGGCAAAAGTTTCAAATTGCTTTCCAAAATGGCTGGAACATTTAAAGACTAAAATAATAATGATGTATTAGCTTATCTATTTTCCTGCTGCCCCTCCAAATTGTCATTTTACAGTTTTTTTCATTTTTGGTCATTCCAATGTTATGAGATATTACTTCAGAATTGCTTTAATTTATATGTATTATTAATGATTTGGAGCATTTTTAATGATTTTTGTTATCTTGGTTTTCTTCCTTTGAAAACTAACTTTATGTTGGAAAAGTATTTTTAGATTTATATATTTGAATAGCATATATTTGTCTGTCATTATGTACATAGACATTCACACATATACAGTATATTACAATATTTTTATTCAAGACATTTATTATAAAAGTTTTCTTTTCCAGTTACTTGTTTCTCTCTTAATTTTAATGCAACCAGCTTTTTCTGAGCAAAGTTGTTTTAATTGCATAAAGACAAAATTGTCATTTTATTTTCTGCCATCTCTCTCTGTCCCATCATTAAGTCATGAACTTCTCCTTTCACAAAGATTTGAAATTTAATTTCTTTCTTCTTTAATTTGTTTATTTTGCCACCCCTTATGATTATGGAATAAATCCAATTGGAGATGTTGGACTATATATATAATTTCTACCCAACTATTTTCTAGTTTTCAGAGAAATTTTCATCAAACACTAATTCCTTATTCCAGTAATTGAGGATTTGGATTAATCAAACAATATTTAATGTGCTCATTTACTTCTATAGATGGTGTATTTCATTTGTTCCACTGATTAACCTCTCCATATTTTAACCAATATAAAATAATTTCAATTATTATTGCTTTGTGGAATGAATTGGATATGGATAGACTCTCCAGAATCATTTCTGATAAAATGAAGGGCAGAATTTCTTTATCTATAATGGCAGAGGGATTAAATCTCTTGTCAAACAATGAAAAGAGGCATTAGTTTGTAAAGGAACTTATTTCAAATCCTATAGCTGATATTTAGTATGTATTCTTGGACCAAGAAAAAAAAAGGAAGAAAGGAAGAAAATACTTATTAACTGCCCAATATACCCAGCGCTATGTCTTTTACTTTTACACTTTAGAGACATTAACTCATTTGATCCTCTCATCAATCTTTGTAGGTAGGTGCTATTATGAAAGTTGCAGAAACTAAGACAGTCACATTGCTAGTGAGTACTTGAAGTTAGATTTATAATTAGTTTTTTTCCTCTATCTAGACCCAGTACTCCATCTTTTCCACCACCTAGCTTCCTCTAAAGTGGCATGTTCCTTTATTACCCTGGGTCTATTTCATCATCTGCAAAATGTGGGGTGGGATCTGTCAGTCTCTGAGGCCCCTTCCATCTCTCAATCTACTACCATGTGATCTTTCCAGCTCTATATCTGTCCCAAGAATTATGTTCTGCCAAGGGGCAGTCCTTGCTTATTTCCTAAATTCCACCTTAGAGAACACATAAATTGTTTCAGTTTAATGTTATAACTCAGAAAAGCATCCATTTTTTGAGTAAATCCCCATGAGTATGTGATCCTACAGCTTTCACAATATGATTTTATCAATACTGGGTAAATAAAAATTTAAATTTTCCCATACTATTTCCCCCCTTTTTACCCTGAATACTAATCAGTATTTTTATTAGTGGGAAGTGTGATGAATGTATTAAGGAAAGATGGTTACATCACTTCCTATAAGAGAATAGATTGTACAGGAATAAATTGCTTGGAAACTTGTTTCCTTTTTTTAAAACACTTATTTATAATTAAAATGATGTATCATCAATCATATAGCTTCAATATTTTTAAAAGTTCCGATGCTTTACTTATGAATTATTTTAATGGTTATCCAAATCTTGATAAAACATTGTGAATATTATCAACTGCCATTGATACTGATAATATTATCAGTTAAATGTTAATTGAGCTATAATGCTAAATTAAACAGGTCTCAAATTCACATTTATCCCAGCTTGTCTGATGTCGTTTACATACATTGTAAGAGGCTGAAATGGAGGGAGATCTTCAGCTAAACGACCTAGCTCTTTCCTATGCAACCTCTGTGAACCTGGGCAACCTTTTAGTAGTCCAGGGTTCACTTTAAGAATAACAGATACATCTTTGTTGCAAATGTAAAATACTATACCAGAGTGCCTTCTCTTGGGGAAGAGGGTTGGGAAAGGAGGGAGGGAGGGAGAAAAAACTATAAAACTCAAAACCTTGCAAAAAATGATTGGCTACTCAGACACTTGATAATTACCTAGCTGTGTGGCCTTGGGCAAGCCATTTAACCCCATTGCCTTGAAAAAAAATCTACAAAAAACAATTGGCTAAAAACTATCATTTTATGTAATTGGAAAAAAACAAATAAATTAATTATATAATAAAATTTTTTTTAAAAGTTGCATGATGCTGAATAAATTGAGCAGAAGCAGAAGAATATTGTACACATTAACATCAACATTGTATGATGATAAACTTTGTTAGACTTGCTCAATTCAGCAGTACAATACTCAAAAACTATTCCAAATGTTTTGTGATAGAAAAATGCCATCTATTTCTGGAACTATAGATTCTGAATATAACCCAAAGCTTGTTATTTTACTATTAATAATACTATATAACAAATTTTTAAAATTTATTTTGTGCTTTTCCCCCTCATGATTTTTTTCTTTTTAATCTGATTCTTCTTTCACTACATGATTAATATGGAAATATGTTTAACATAGTTATACAAATATAACCTATATTAGATTACTCTCTGTTGGGGGGACAGGGATGGGGAGGGAGGGAAGGAAAAAATGTGAAACTCAAAACCTTTCAAAAATGATTGTCGAAAGCCATATTTGCATGTTGTTGGAAAATTTCAAAAACAAATGAATAAAAAGAATATTAATTGCAGAGATTATGTTTATCTACTAAACAAAGGTTGTTATGTCAACACTTATGTCAGCATGGATCCTGGAGCAGGGGAAGGATAAGAAGGTCTCTACCCCATTCAACAGAGCAAAACAAACAAACAACAAATCTGGATGGAGGTGTTGTTGATATGAAACTTTGAATGAAGAAGTCAGATATGCTTTTTTTAAAAGTTTGTTCTATAAGAGAAATGTAACACAGATCTGTATCTCTACATTCTGTTTGGCAATAATGAGCTAGTGAGTGAACCGATGAACCATTGAACCAGATAATGAATCAGTGTTAAGCCTGATTACATTTTAAATGCATGTTAACCGTTTAACCTCTATCAGAGGGAGGGCTGGGGAAGTCGAAAACGATTTGTATATTGGGTTTGAATAAGTTGCAGTCCTTACAAAGCCAGATACTTCTCTGGACTGTTTATGTTTCTGCAAATCTGTCTGGAATCATGTAAGAAGGACTTTGCATGAAAATTTTTTTTCTTTCACTTGAATTTCAAATACTAGATTTGGAATAATCCGATCTGTTCTTATTCTAATAATAAACCCTCCATCTCCCCACAAAAACTAAGTCAAGGATAGGGTTGGAGGTAGGAGTAAATATCATTCTGAATTTTTTCAACTGTGTTTTTAATGACCCGAAGCTTTTCTTTGAGACAAAGGTCTTATCTTTTTGTAATATGCTTCCAGGGATGTTATAAGACTATAAGTCATCAAATGATACAATCTCTGAAGAATTAAAATTAAGGGTCACCCAAAGTGCAATAGAGACATACCGGAGAAAAGTAGGCTGTGAATAAATAAATGAAAGAGAATTACATACATAAGAACCAAAGTCATGGATGTCGTTTGGGAGATGCATGATCAGTTGTATGGGGGTGTAGAGTGGGGATGGATCAATCAAGAGACAGACTGACAGACACAGACAAACAGATGAATGGATATATAGACAGAGACAGAGACAGAGAGAACTGATGTATTGAATACAATGGTTCATTGTTTCTTGTCCTTCATTCTCTAAGAGGACCAAAAGACATCACTATGTTAGAAACAAGTTACATCATGTCTAATTGTAACTGACTGACCAATAAGAGCAAGATACTCCGTGAAAACACCTGGGATGGTTATCTCAATTTTCCCATCACATGTTTACTTTGAACTGCTTCCATTCTGATTTGCTCATAGAACACAACATGCCATCTGATGCTGGGTAGTCCTGTGCCAGGGTCTCCCATACTGCACACTCAATTCCAAAATTCTTCCGAGAGACCTTGAGAGTGCCCTTGTAGTGTCTTTTCTGGCCCCTTGTGAACATTTGTCCTCCATAAAATAGTCTTTTTGGCAGGCATATACACATAACTGATGAATATAAACAATGTCAAACTATAGAGGCAAAGCCTCAATATTTTGGAAAAAACCTCCCTGTGGAGTATTTATGGAAGGAAATGGAAGAAAATTGCTCATTATAGACTCTTATGAATAAATTATGACCTACAACATTGAACTTTAGTGCCCATATTGGTATGATCAAACAATCATAGAAATACATTATCAGCTGCACAAAAGCGTCACAGGCAGAAGAAATGGAAAAAAATGAAAATTGCTCACTGAAATCTGTCACTGAAGATCACGTATCTTGGAACATAGTAGGTATTTAATACTTGCTTGCCAATTGATAGATTGAATCTTCAAGTCATTAGCATAACTTCCTCAATTTACAGATAAAGAGGCCTAGTCTTAGAAGCCTTACCAAAGGGATACAAGTAAAATGTATCAAAGCAATAATAACAGCTATCATTTACAAAGAGCTCTGTCAAATTTATAAAATACGCTGTATACATTAACTTCCTTCTAATAAGGAAACATTACAACCCATTTGAGATTTTAGAGCTAATAATTAGAAATCACTACTTCATGGAACATGGTAAACTAGGTTTATTACAGAGAAATGCACATGCATTTGGAACGCAAAGTCCAAACAGGGTTCACAGTTCCTCACAAAATATGAATCCTCAAAGAGACAAGTTCAGGGAATCCTTTAACATTCCTTAACAAAATTCATGAAAGTGATGGTCAATCATAATTATGGAAACTTGAAGATGAGGATTGTTCCCCTACCTCCCAAAAGATTTATTCTGCATATCTTGTATGAGAGTCATTTATAACTAAAGTAGTAAACATTTTCCTTGATTATTATCACAATTGCTAAAAAGACTCACTTTTTCTTCTTTTTTTTTTCTTGTGAGGTCAGGTAGGTGGGAGAAGGTGAAAGTAATTCCTCGCCAATGGAAATATATGTATAAATGAATATGTGTGTATGTTGTCCAGTCATATCTGACTCTTCATCACTACATTTGGAGTTTTCTTGACAAAGATAATAAAGTGATCTGCATTTTCCTTCTCCAGTTCATTTTATAGATGAGGAAACTGAGGTAAATATAGCTCACTGACTTACTTAGGATCACTCAAATTTATCTCAGGATTGAGTCTTACTTATTCTAGGTCCCACACTCTATGCACAATAACCTCATTTTGCTGCTATCTGTGTATTTCTGAGTGTGTGTGTGTGTGTGTGTGTGTGTGTGTGTGTGTGTGTATGTGTGTAATGGTTTTAAAAATACTTCTCAGAGATTCTGGTCACTTATTTGTTTCCACACAGGATATAATTGTCTGAGGTATGACTGTCTCTTGACTAGAAGTCTATTACTCATTTCATCATATGAAATTATCTTAAAATAATATATTTCAGTGTAATATATGCTAAAATATCCTATTTTTTTAACAAAATAAATAATTTTAAAATTTTATTTTATTTTTTAATTTTCCCCCAGCTACATGCAAAAGCAAATGTCAACATTAGCTTCTGAAATCCTTGAGTTCCAAATTCTCTCCCTTCCTCCCACCCTACTCTCCCCATTGAGAAATTAAGTTACTTGGTGGTAAGTTAAAAATGTTTGACCAGGAAAAATATTATGGAGTAGTCATTTTATAAAAGTAAATATAACCTGCTCTCCCTCATAAGGAAAGAGAACCTTAAGAAAAATAAAATGAGAAAACAATTCTCCAGTTCATATTCAGACACCATCAGCTCTATGTTTGGGCTGGATAACATGCTTTATCATTATGTCCATCAGAGAAATTGCTGCATAATTTTTCCCCATAGTTGTTAATTGCTGGTTGTATTTCAAATCTATTTTCTTTTTTTAATTTATTTTTTATTCTCATTTTGTACAATTTTTTTATATTAATAAAATATTCTTGTTTACAAGTAAACAAAATACCCCTCCTCCCACATGAATATATATATAGACTTGCTTGGGTGAAAAAAGTAAAGGGGAGAGAAAAAAATTAAAATAAAAAAACTAATAGTAATAATTGTAGGTATGGCCAGGTGGCGCAATGGACGAAGCACCAGGCCTGGAGCTATGAGCACCCGAGTCCATATCCAGCCTCGTAAACCCAACAATCACCCAGCCATGTGACATGCAAGCCACCCGATCCCCACTGCCCTGCAAAAACCAAAAAAAAAAAAAAAGATAAAAAAAGACCCAAAATAAAATAAAATAGTAGTAATAGTAGGGGTGGCTGGGTGGCAGCATTGGCCCTTGAGCCAGGAGCACCTGGGTCCAAATCCGGCCCCAGACACCCAAAGACCACCCTGCTATGTGCCCCCAGGCAGGCCACCCAGCCCCACTTGCCCTGCACCCTCCCCCAAATAATAACAAAAAATGTGCTTGAGTCTTTGTTCCAACACCAACAACTCTGTCATGGGTGGATCACATTCTTTATGATAAGTCCATCACAAAAGTTACTTCCATATTTTTCCACCATTGCCATTGCTGATAGCAACTCCCTCCTTTCTTATTTCTCCACTACCCTGTACTCTATTTTCTCTGTACTTTCACCCTGACTCTGCTGTAGGGTCAGTGACTGGCTCAGCATACAGGTCCCTGGTCCTGGGGCCAAGAAGCCCTGAGCCCCCATATCACCCCTTAAGCCCAGCCTCCACCTGGCCCCATGGTCCTGGGCAGGTCTTCCAATCCCAGCCCCTTGCAAGAAGTAAGAAAGAAAATGTGTTATATCTGACCACTGTCCCCCCATAGTCCATCCTCTCCTCCTTTATTCACATCCCCACCCCTTCCCCCTGCTCCCCCCTCCTTCTTATTCCAGATGTCTATACCCCATTGAGTATATTTGCTGTTTCTTCTCCTAGCCATCTCTGATGAGAGCAAGGGTTCCCTCATTCCCCCTTGCCTCCCCCCTTCCATATCATTGCAATAGCTCATGTAATAAAAAAATCTTATTATGTGAAATATCTTGGACCATTCCCCCTCTCCTTTTTCTTTCTCCCATTCCATTTTCCTTTTTTTCTATTGACTCCAGTTTTACACCATATTTTATCTTCGAATTCAGCTTTCTCCTGTGCTTCAACTATAAAAGCTCTCTCTACCTGCTCTATTAACTGAGAAGGCTCATATGAGTATTATCAGTGTCATTTTTTCAAATCTATTTTCTCCAAGTCCCATTTATTCTGTTCTCTCTCTCTATCCTTTCATCTTGTCCCTTCTAAAAAATGTGTGGTATCTGATATTCTCTCCCAGATCTTCCCTCTCCTATCACTTACATAACCCCCTTTCTTCCCCCCATCCCCTTTCTCACATCCCTTTCTTCTAGGGTAAGATAAATTTCTATTCCCAATTGAATGTGTTTGTTATTTCCTCTCTGAGTCACTTCCAATGAGAGTAAAACCTTACTCCTCCTCACCTTCCCCCTCTTCAAAAGCTTTTTCTTGCCTCATTTATGTAAAAAAACTTATCCCATGCTACCTTGCATTTACCTTTCTCCTGGAACATTCCTTTCTTCTCCTTTAACTCCCTCTTCATTATATATTATACCTTCATATTCAGCTCCTTCCTGTACCTTGTCCATATATGCTTCTTCTAACTGCTCTAATAAACGAGAAGGTTCATTAGGACTTATCAGTAGCATTTTCCCAAGCAGGAGTACACACAATTCAACATCAATGAGTCCCTCATGATTTGTCCTCCACATCTGCCCTCTCTATGTTTCACTTTAGTTCTGTATGTGAAGACAAATCTTCCTGTTTAGCTCTGTTCTTTCATCAGGAACGTTTGAAAGAGCCCTATTTCATGGAATGTCCATATGTTCCATTTTGCTGGGAAATTTATTCTCAGTTTTTATCCAAGCTCTTTTACTTTCTTGAATATCACATTCCAAAACCTACAAATCCTTAATGGAGAAGCTGCTAAATCCTGTCTAATCCTACCTATAGCTCCATATTTGAATTGCTTCTTCCTGGCTAATTACTGTATTTTCTCTTTGACTTGGCAGTTCTGAAATTTGACTAGAATATTCCTTGTAGTTTTCATTTTAGAATGTATTTCAGGAGATGATTGGTAGATTCTTTCCATTACTCTTTTACCCTCTGCTTCTAGGATACCAGAATTTTCTTGAAGAATTTCTTGAAAAATGATATCTACAGTCTTTTTTTTGGTCACAACTCTCAGGTAATCCAATAATTTTTAAATTATTACTCCTGGGGCGGCTAGGTAGCACAATGGATAAAGCACCGGCCCTGGAGTCAGGAGTACCTGGGTTCAAGTCCGGTCTCAGGCACTTACTAATTGCCTAGCTGTGTGGCCTTGGGCAAGCCACTTAACCCCATTTGCCTTGCAAAAACCTAAAAAAATTATTTCTCCTCGATCTGTTTTCCATGTCATTTATTTTTTCTAATGATCTAGTTCACATTTTCTTCAAGTTTTTTTTCCCATTTTTTTGGTTTTGTTTTATTGTTTCTTGATTTCTGACAAAGACAATAACTCTTCTACATTTTAAGAAATTATTTTTCTTTGAAGGCTTTTGTATTTCCTTTTCTATCTAGCCAATTCTGCTTTTTAAGACACTCTTCTCATTGGCCTTTTCGACTGCTTTCCCCATTTGACCTATATTGATTTTTATGATGTGATTTTCTTTCGTATTTTTTGGTATCTCCTTCATCAAACTGCTGACTTGTTTTTCATGATTTTCCTGCATCACTCTCATTTCCCTTCCAAATTTTTGATTTCAAAATCTTTTTTGAGCTCTTCCATATTTTTCATGAAAGATTTGAATATGGGAGCTTTTGCTTTCTCACCTTCTGAGTGTTTATTTTGATCCTCCATAGGACCAAAGAAGTTGTCAATGTTCAGACATTTTTTTTTCTTTTCTTGTTTGCATATTTCTCCATAATGATTTTAACTGTTTCTTAAGGTGGGGCTTTGTTTCCTGGTTGGAGGACACATTTTTCCAAGCTTTTGAGGGTTTTTGCAGCTGTTTGCAGGGATTCCTGCATTCGCCAGGGACCTGCAAGTTCTCAATTTCTGCAAGGTTTTATGAGAGACTATAACTGTTCTTCTGGCCTGTGCTCTGGTCTGTGAGTGGCCACACATACTGTTCTATGCCCTGGAGCTGTGGGAAGGATCCTGACTCTACTGAAGGCTTTTGTTGTTCTTCTGCTCTTTTTTTGCTGAGCCTGGTATCCAGACTGAGACCTGGACCTGAGTATGGGCAAGGAAACAGGGTCCTGCCTCAAGGAGAGAAGAGAGAACTTTGCAATCTTTCTATACCCCCTTAACTCCTGTGGGCTAAGTACTCTGGAAGCAGCTTCAGGGTGGCACCCCAGACCTGATCCTGGTCACCTGGGACTGAGTCTGCTCTGAGGCCTGCAATGACCTAGGTTCCACTCTTATTATGGAGGGGCAAAATTTTCCTGTTGAGCTCCCAAGTTGTCCTTGGCTATCCCTTAGTTGAGAGGTCTTGAAACTGCCAGCACTGCCAAAGATCCAGGTACCCTTAAGAACCCAGTCATACTGGGCTGTTCCTGGATGGCTGGAGTTTGTTCACTCTGGAGATGCCAGGCTGCCCTGTGGGTCCTTTCTAATCCAAGTGCCACAGACCCTTCCTGGGGATATTCCAAGTTGTCTTGGACTGGAAAATGGTTTCACTAAGTCTGTTTATGATTCTCACCACTCTAGAATTTGGATAGTGTCATTATTTAAAGGTATTTATAGTGGTTTGAGGGAGATCTCTCAGAAGTATTTGTTTTTACCCCTCCATCTTGGCTTTATCTCCCAAAATAAATATTTTTATTGGAGTCTTCCTTGAGTACAGATTCTTCCATTCTATGTACCAGCAACCTCAAAAACAAGCACAAAGACTGGGCCAGAGTACTACTCTACTCTATGTATATTGCTCTGTATTATTTCAACTCTATGGAACAACATATATCCAGGTTCCCCATCCAAACCTCATCTCCTTGACTTATTTCCTGTGTTGTCTCCCCATTAGATTGTAAACTCTTTAAGGGCAGGAACTATCTTTCTTATATTTAATTATATCTCCAGGACTTCATATGGTATCTTACATAGTGTAAAAACTTAATATATGCTTAATGTATTAAATTAATGTATAATATTTATTTGCTGATTATTTGATTAATAAGCTTAAAAATCTCTCTATCATTACAGAAAGGTTACTGATCTGCCACTGAGAGCCTCTAAAAGTTTCATAGGGTTATGAGGATATTAAGAGAATATTCTATAGTCTGACTTGAAGTATCACTCAGAAGCAAGACTTGTACCCAGGACTTTCTGAATCTCTATTCACTAAGTTATATCAGCCTTTCACATATTAACTTTATTTTTTTATATTTTCTTGCTTCTGAATACATATATGCATGATACAATCCATATTTCTGAGCCAGTACATTAAATTAATATGAGTTAGTTACAATATATTCTAATGAAATAGCATGTCTTGCCTAAAATAAATAAATATATAGGCAGATCTATACATAGTATGAGAGTTAAAATTATCTCAGATCATCTGACACTCTTCTTTTTAGAAACGAGCAAACTGAGAACCATATTAGTTATGACTAGCCAAAATTTGATCAGAAGTAATTGATAGAGTTTGGATTTGAACCTCAAAACTATGATTCCAAGGCTACCATTCCTTCTACACTATCATACTATCTCAAATAAACAAAGCTCAGATACATTTAAATATGTGACATAAACAATTTATTATAATCTAAGCATATATGTGAATATATATTTTCCTAGATGTACATATGCATACATATTATATATATTTATATAAATATTACATATATGTATTTTAAATTTCTCTGTGTAGCCACCAATATATATGTAAAGATACATAAAAAATGTATATGTCTATGTACACACCTACAAAATACATGAATACATGAATAAAATAAAGATTTAAGATTTCCTGAGTTCAGTCAACATCAGACACTTCCAGGTCATGTGACCACCACTTTGCCTCTTTTTGAATTAGTGATCGAGCTATAAAATGGAATAATTACTATAGCACCTATTCCCCAGAATTGTTGAGCTGAAAAAATGAGATAATATTGTAAAAAGCTTTACAAACATTAAAGTTTAAATGAATGAATATTAATGCTGATCAATATTTTAATAAATAATATAAAATAAATATAATTAAATATTTGCTCAATAATTTTAGTTTTATTATTATTACATTATTATAGCAAACATGGAAATTATTTTATACTTCTGAAAACTCTTTGGAGGTTAAATGGTGAATATGCATTTAAAATGTAATCAGGATTTAGACACATAATGTTAATAAATTCATATATACATATACCAACTACTCCAATTGAACATTAATAGAATTCATGAGATCCTGATGAATTTGTACAACTATGTAAATGATCTCACATCTGGATTCTTTTACATAGACCAAAGAAAGTCATAACAAGCTAAGAACCTTTGGCTTTTTTTTCTGAGTACTGTCCTCTTCCTTCTTCCTTTCTATAGCTTTTCATCTTTTTCTTTTAGAGGAGATCAAGACACTTCAATAATGTCTTTAATCACATAACTATACTTGAGGATGATTTATTTTCCGATCATACACACAATTCTATGCACAAGATTTCAAAAGATGGACATGAAGTAATATGGTTCATCTCACCTTCAATATGTCAAAATAGGACCTCATTTAGAATAGACAATATAGATTACTAAGAGATTGGATTGCTAAGAATGGAGAACAATAAGTCAAACAGAAAAAGGAAAAAAATTAAGGGAAAAAAATTAATCAACTAGTTTGACAGAGGAGCCGAAGAGAAAAATGACAGTAAAGAAATCTATTCAATTCAGAGGCAAGATTTGACCACCCTCATACATAATTTAAATTAATTTACCAGTAGTATATCATAGCTGAATAAGTCAGGGATATGGTCAAAGAAGAAATAAGTTCTAATTGTTGACCTCCAGTTACATAATGTAATTCTCTGTTTTGGGGGTTCAGTAAAATGGGTCCAATAAATGCTGTGCTGAGCGTTAAGGAAAAAATGAAATATATGTGATTGGTCATCTTTGATTACAATGAATTTACAATTCATTGGATAGACATGATGAAAGGAGGAGCTATTTATGACTTGCCTTGTTAGTAGGTGGGGAAGGGGTAGGGGAAAGGGAGAGAATTTGTACCTTAAAATTTAAAAAACTAAGAATCTTAAAAATAGATAATTGTCTTTAAGAAAATAGCATGAAGAAAATAATAGAAGAGACCAAACTGAATATTATTGAATGCACAGAGATGTGGTGAGGTTGTGTGTTTGTGTGTGTTTCTCTGTGAGTGTGTATGTGTGTGTGAAACAATGCCTGTAAAAGCGGTCAATAAAGCATTCACATCATATACTCATACCACAATGAGAAAAAGTCAGACATTATTATACAGTTAATAATGATTTAAGGCAGAATTTTAACTCATGTCTCTCTGACTTGAAGTTCAGGAGTCTATTGACTATGGCTCCTTCCATTCAATGTGAGAGATCTCATTTTGGAGAAATCAAGGTAAAGTATGGAGATAAGTTTTAAAGAATTTTGGAAAGCAGTGGACAGGGATATAATAGGAGGGTGGGAGGGGTACTCCAAGAAAGCAAAATAATGTATGCAAATAAGTCACAAAATAGTCTTGTGTGGTCAGGAACATGATCAAGAAAACAACTCAACTGAGCTAGAAGGTCAATATTAATGATGATGATGATGATGATGATGATGATGATGATGATGATGATGATAAGAGCATTTATATAGTTATTCAAGTTTTGATAAGTCCTTTATATTTATCATTTCAACTGATCCTTACACCAGTCTTAGGAATTAGGTGATACTTTTTATTTCTACCTAAAATATGAGGAAACTGAGGCTGGGTGGGTATGATTTGCCCAATCTCACTCATAAGGAATAGGTGAGGCAGAACTTGAATTCAGACATTCTTGATTCTAATTTCATCACTCTCTCCAGTGTAGTGCCAAGTTACATAGAAATAGGAAGTAATGGGAGAAAAAGATGAATTAGTTTTGTTCAGCAGTATGGACTCTTGATCAGTTCTAGAAGAAAAGGAAGAAAAGTTAGACCTGGAAGCCAAAGCTTTTCAACTTCAGTTATAATTTTCTCTGTTCTGTTGGAAAAGCATTCAGATATGACTTCATTCATTTGGTGCTACTAATTTTCATGAATTTCATTAACATTTAGTTGAAATAGTCTATGTATGTATATATTAATAGATTTATATATGACTACATCCCTTGATTATATTATAAATGCATATTTGCCATTTAAATTCAATGAAAAAGAGATTAGGGAAAGTGTAAATGATTTTCATATTGGTATGTGTATTTTTATATATTTTAGGTAAAATTTGGGGCATACATGTATTTATGAATACGCATGTTTTATGTGCATGTGTTAACATGAATTATGTGCACTTTTCTAGATAATACATGCACGATCATATTTTGTACTTGCAAGTGCATCCATGTAGATATGCATATATTCATAGTTACACACACCTATATCTATATATCATGCATAACATACATGCACATACATGTTTGTGGCTCAGCCATGGCATGAACATGCAATTATGCGTGTGTGCATATATATGTTTACTAAATAATTGCCTATTGTCAATGTTAAGTGAAGAAGAGAGTACCAGCAAATGGGAACAAACCACCATCAGGAAAGATTGATATAAGGATCACCCAATAGTTGTCACAAATTCATCCAAAAACTTATTAAAATTTTTACTATGGAAATATATTTGGTAAAAAGAAACAGTAGTAAACAACTAAAATAATCTACTGTTTGAAAAACCCAAAGAATATAGTTTCTGAGATAAGAACGCAATATTTAACAAACTGCTGGAAAAATTTGAAAGCAGCATGCCAGAAACTAGACATAGACCTATACTAAAATAAGAATGAATAAAATGAGTATAGGACTTAGACTTAAAAATTTATATCTGAAGCCTATAAAAGGACAATGAATAGTTTATCTGTGTGATCTATGGAGAGGGGAGGAGCTGATGACCAAACAAGAGGTAGAGAATATTAAATGAAAAATGAATAATTTTGATTATGTAAAATTTAAAAGTTTTTGCACAAATAAAAAAATGACCAAGATTAGAAAGGATGCAGAAAGCTGGAAAACAATTTTGACAGCTAGTGTTTCTGATGAGGGACTCATTCTAAAACAAATATAGAACTGAGTCAAATTTATAAGAATACAAGTCATTCTCCAATTGATAAATGATCAAAGGATATGAACAGGCAATTCTAGATGAAGGAATGAAAGTTATATACATTCATATATAAAAAAAATGCTCCAAATCATTAAGAACTCTGAGGTACCACCTCATGTCTATCAGACTGATCAATATGACCAAAAAAAGGAAAAAGATCAATATTGGAGAAGATGTGGGAAATCTGAGACATTAATACCTTGCATGGTTGTATACTGATTCAACCATTCTAGGGAGCAAATTGGAACTATGCCCAAAGACAATTGAACTTTGCATAACCTTATATCCAGCAATACCTCTACTAATTCTGTTTCCTAAAGAAATCTTAACAAAGCAAAAAAAAAAGATGTACAAAAATATTTATAGCATTTCTTTTTGTAGAGGCAAAGAAATGGAAATTGAGGGGGGGTGACCATCAATTGAAGAATGACTGAAAAAATTATGGTATATGAATGATGTGGAATATTATTTTTTGGTAAGAAATCATTAATGGCTGGACTTTAGAAAAGACAGGAAATATTTTCATGAACTGATGCCAAGTGAAGTGAACAGAACCAGAAGAAAACTGTACACAATAAAAAACAAGGGTGTGTGATGATCAACTGTGATAAACTTCTTTTCAACAGTACAATGATGAAAGATAATTCTAAACTACTTGTGATGGAAAATACCTTTCCACATCCAAAGAAGGAAGTATGGAATCTGAATAAAGACCAAAGCATAATATTTTCATTTTATTTTGTCTTTTATGTTGTTTTTTTCCTTTTTGTTCTAATTCGTCTTTAACAACATGATTAATATAGAAATATGTTTAAAATATTTATACATTTATAACCTATATTAGATTACTCTCTGTCAAGAGAAAGGGGGAACAAAATGTAGAACTCAAAACCTTACCAAAATTATTGTTGTATGTAGTTGGAAAATAAATGAATAAATTTATTAAAAATGAAAACATTGGCTATTATTTTTTCCATAACTGAAAAAGTATTTATTTTATTGGCTTGTCCTTACAACAGAACTATGAGGTCGGCCTGGAAAGGATCATTGTTTCAATTTTACTGAAAACTCATTGAAAGTTTCCAGTTGGGGTGGACCCAAGATGAATGAGTAAAGACAGGATTTCCCAGAGGCTTTCCCCCAAACCACTCCATATATCTTTAAAATAATGAGTCTAACCAAATTCTAGAGTGGCAGAACCCACAAGAAAACAGAGTGAAACAATTTTCCAGTCCAAGACAATTTGGAAGATCTACAGGGAAGGTTTGTTACTGGGGTTAGAAAGGGCCACAGTACAGCCTGGGCCAAGCAGAGCAAACTGGCCTCAGTCTTCTGGGAGCAGCCAGGGACACCTGGGGCCCTGTTGGTGCTAATTTCCAGACCTCTCAGTCCAGGGATTGCCAAGAAAAATTGGGAAACTTATCAGGAAAAGTGCAGCATCAGAGTGAGCCTGCAGCTCAGTCTAGTGCCAGTCTTAGCACAAAACTGGCTTGGAAAATCAGGAGTAAGCCTGGGGAGCCACCTGGCAGCTGCTTCCAAGTGCTAAGTCCAGGGACAATGAGGGGATTGGAGGAAACAGCAGAGGTCTCCTTGCTATATCTGAGGCAGGACTCTATGGCCTTACCCAAACTCAGATCCAGGTTTTTTGAGCAGGGACCCTCTTCATAGTACCAGGGCAGGATGGATTGCTTGTGATCATCCACAGACCAGAGCACAGGTAGAAGAGCAGTCAGAGCCTTTCATAAGACCTTGAAGGAACTGAAGTCCCTGGGGGGGGTGTCCCTGAAAACAGCTGCAGAAACCCTCAAAAGCTTGAGAAAGTGTGTCCTCAACCCTAGATGCAGAGCCCCACCTTGACAAAGAATTAAAATTAAGTCTTAGACTGGGGAAATGAGCAAATAACAGAAAGAAAATAATCAAACTATAGACAATTATTTTTTTCCTATGGGGGATCAAATACACACTTGGAAGAAAACAAGATCAAAGTTTCTATATCCAAAGCAAGCAAGCAAGAAAATTGTGAATTGGGATCAGGCTATGAAAGAGCTCAGAAAAGATTTTAAAAATCAAGTAAGGGAGGGAGAGGAAAAACTGAGAAGTGAAATGAGAAAGATGCAGAAAAGTCATGAAAACCAAGCAAGAAGCTTGGTGAAAAAATTACCAAAAAAATAATAAAGAAAATAACATCGTCAAAAACAAGTTTGGGTCAAATTGTAAAAGTAGTCCACTAGGTCAATGAAGAGAAGAATGCCTTAAAAACAGAAATGGCCAGATTGAAAATGATTTACAAAAGCTTTCTGAAGAAAATAACTACTTAAAATGTAGAATGGAACTTAGGGAAGCTGATGACTTTGTCAGAACTCAAGAAACAGTAAAAGAAAACCAAAAAATGAAAAACTGGAAGAATATATGAAATAACTCATTGGAAAAATGACTGGAACACAGATCCAAGAGAGGTAATTCAAAAGATTATTGGGATTACCTGAAAATTATTAGTCTTACATGAGCACAAAGTCCTTAGACTTCATTTTTCAAGAAATTCTCCAAGAAAATTGCCCTGATATTCTAGAAGCAGAGGATTAAAATAGACATTGAAAGAATTCACTGATCACCTCCTAAAAGAGACCCTGAAATAAAAATTCTCAGGAATATTATAGCTAATTTCAGAACATCCATGCAAAGGAGAAAATATTGCAAGCAGCCAAAAAAGAGTGAATTCAAATAGTGTGGAGTTATAGCCAGGATAACACAGGATTTAGCAGTTTTTCCCTTAATGACTCTTGGGATTGAAATACGATATCCCTCAAGGTAAAAGAGCTTGGATTACAAGCAAGAATCAGCTATCCAGAAAAAGTGAACATCCTTTTTCAGGGTTAAAAATAGATATTAATGAAAAAAGGGACTTTCAAACTTTCCTGTTGAAATGACCAGAGCTGAACAGAAGTTTGATCTTCATAAACAGGACCAGTTGAAGAATAGAGAGGGGAAAAAGGAAAGACAAATTATGAGAGATTTAATTATGTTAAACTACTGGAAAGATGATACTGATAATATTCATATGAACCTTTTCATTTTTTCAAGCAATTAGAAGGGGCATATATAGACAAAGTAGAGGAGTGTGTTGTATATGAAGATATGCTGTATTAAAAAGTTGGAGTTAATGGGCAAGAAAGGAATGTACTGGGAGACAGAGGATGGAGCGGTAGAATGGGGTAAGCTATTTCACAATAAAGAGTAAGGAAAGAGGTATGAAAATAAATAGGTAAGGAATGAAGAAGTAAGGAAAAGTTTTTGCAGTGGAATGGAAGAGGGGGAGCGTGAGAGGGAATGAGGGAGTCTTCATTTTCATTGGAAGTGGTTCAGAGAGGAAACAACATACACACAAGACTATATAAATCTTATTCTAGAGGGAAATTGAAGAGGAAAAAGGATGGAAGAAATGTGATGGGGAGAAGAGGGGTGAATGCGATGTAACAGTAGGAAAGTTTTCCGAGAGGGTATACAGATACAATATACTTTTGAGGAGGGACAGGGTGAAATGATAGAGAATGAGTATATGGGTGTGGGGAGTTATAGCATGAAGGGAAAGAAGGCTAGCAATAGCAACTGTGGAAAAAAATATTGAAGCATTTTCTCTGATGGACTTATAAAGAATAGCCATTCAAAAGAAGGAGCAGATGGTGTCTAAATAAAGACTGAAGCACAATTTTTTTTCTCACTAAATTTTTTTATTAATTAATTTTCATCCAGATGCATATATATACATATATGTATATATTTATACATATAAAGATTGGGACATTGATGTACTGCTGGTGGAGTTGTGAATGGATCCAACTATTCTGGAGAGAAATATGAAATTATGCCTGAAGAACAATAAAACTGTTCATAACCTTTGACCCAGAACTTCCAATTCTAGGTCTACATCCAGAAGAAATTATAAAACATGGGAAGTCCTGCATATTTCAAAATATTCATAACAGCTTTTTTGCAGTGGTAAAGAAATGATATATAAATATAAATATATATAATATATATTATATTTATATATTATATATAAATATATATATAATATAAATAAAATATAAATATATACATATATATTCTTAAATTATAAAATTTCCTTCCACCCTCCATTCTCACTACATTTTCCTCAGTGGCAAACACTCAGGTAAGCATTATGAAAAGATATATTGTATAAACATACTTATATATCAGTCATTTTTTGTTATGAGGAATTATGATTAAAGGAAAGATATATAAGAAATAATTTAGATTGATTTTTGTTTTCTTTTGTTTTCTTTTTTTTTTTTTGCTTTGTTTTGGCTTTCTTCCTCTGGATGGGTAATAACACTGTTCATAGCCCATCTAATATAATTGTCCTAACTCTGAACTACTGAGAGGAGCTACTTTTTAAAGTTGGTCATCTCACAATACTTGTGTTATTGTGTACATTGTTCTCTTGGTTCTACTCCCTTCATCAGATCCTATAAGTCATTCCATGCTTTTCTAGAGTCAAGTCATTTGTGGTTTCTTATAGAACAATAATATTTCATAGTATTCATATACCATAATTAGTTTATTCATTCCCCTATTGATGGGAATCTCCTCAATTGTCATTTCTTTACCACTGCAAAAAAAGCTGTTATGAATATTTTGAAATATGTAGGACTTCCCATGTTTTATAATTTCTTCTGGATGTAGACCTAGAATTGGAAGTTCTGGGTCAAAGGTTATGAACAGTTTTATTGTTCTTCAGGCATAATTTCATATTTCTCTCCAGAATAGTTGGATCCATTCACAACTCCACCAGCAGTACATCAATGTCCCAATCTTCCCACAACCTCTCCAACATTTATCATTTTCCCTTTTTCTCTTCTTGGTCAGTCTGATAGATGTGAGATTATTGTTTGTATTTGCATTTCTCTCACCAGTACTGATTTGAAACATTTGTTTATATAACCTCTAGCTTTCATTTCTTCTTTTGAAAAATATTTATCATATCCTTTGACCATTTATCAATCAGGAGAATTGTAACCTTAGAAATTTGATGCAAATCTTTATATATTTTAGAAATGCAACCTTTATCAGAACTCCTAGTTGTGAAGATTGTTTCCCAGCTTTGGTCTAATTTTGGCAGTATTTATTTTATTAATGCAAACCCTTCTTAATTTAATATAGTCAAAATCATTTTTTTTGCAGTTTATAATGTAGTTTTATTCTTGTTTGGTCATACACTTATCCCCTTTCTGATAGATAATTTCTTCATGTTTAAATCCTGTACTCATTTTTACCTTATTTTGCTATAGGGTGTGAGATGTGTAGCTATGACAAATTTTTGCCATACTATTTTCCAGTTTTCCCAACAATTTTTGTTGAATAGTGAGTTCATATGCCAGAATTTGATGTCTTTGGGCTTGTCAAATGACTGCTGTATTCATTTACTGAGATTGCTTTTGAATCTATTAGGATAGATTTCTCTATTTCTTAACCAGTACCAGGCAGTTTTGATGACTGCCGTTTTATAGTTTTAGATCTGGTAGAGCTAGGCCATCTTCCTTTACATTTTTTTCCATCAGTTCCCTTGCTATTCTTGACCTTCTATCATTCCAGATGAATTTTCTTACTATTTTTCTAGCTTGATAAAGTAGCTATTGGGTGGCCTGATTGGTATGGCATGGAATAAGTTGTTTAATTTGAGAATTGTCCTTTTTAATTATATTAACTCAGCCTAACCATGATCATCTGACATTTTTACAATTATTTAGATCTGCCTTTATTTGAGTGAGGACTGCTTTATAATTATGTTCATACAATTTCTGGGTTTCTCCTGGGAAGCATATTTCCAAGTAATTAATGTGGAATTTAAGTGGAATTTCTCTATCTCTTATTCTTGGGTTTTAATATTCATATATAGACATGCTGATGATTCCTGTGGGTTTATTTTATATCCTGCTATTTTGCTGAATACCATCTAAGTATACCATCATATCATTTGCAGAGAGTGAAAGCTTGCATCTTCTTTGTTAATTCTTATTCCTTCAATTTCTTTTTCTTCTCTAATTGCTACAGCTAGCATTTCTAATACTATATTGAATACTAATGGTGATAATAGGCATCCTTGTTTCATCACTGATTTTATTGGAAATGCTCTGAGTTCATTCCCATTACAAATAATATTTATTAATGGTTTTAGATAGATATTATCCATTATTTTAAGGAAAACTACATTTATTCCAGAATTATCTAATATTCTTCATAGGCATGGATGCTGTATTTTATCAAATACTTTTTCAGCATATATTGAGCTAATTATATGATTTCCTTGGTTTTGCTATTGATATGTTCATATTGAGTATGATATATTGAGTGTTTTTCTAATATTTAACCATGTGTGCCTATCTGGTATAAATCCTACCTGATCATGGTATATTATCCTAGCAATAACTTGCTGTAATCTATTGCTAACATTTTATTTAAGATTTTTGTATCAATATTCATTAGGGAGACTGGTATATAATTTTCTTTGTTTTAGTTCTTCCTGGTTTTAGGTATCAGTACAATGTTAGTGTCATAAAAGGAGTTTGGCAGAACTTCTATTTTTTAAAATAGTTTATTTAGAAGAGTAATGAATTGTTCCTTAAATGTTTGTGAGAATTTATTGATAAATCCATCTGGACCTGGAGGTTTTTTTTCTTAGGGAGATTATTGATGGTTTCTTCAATTTCTTTTTCTGAGATAGGATTCTTTAAGTAGTTTATTTCCTCTTCTTTTAATCTGGGCAGCTTGTATTTTTATAAATATTCATCCACTTCACTCAAGTTATCCAATTTTTTTGGCATATAGTATGGCAAAGTAGCTCCAAATATCTCTTTAATTTCCACTTCATTTATGATTAGTTCACCCTTATTGTATTTGTACTGGTGATTTGGTTATTCTTTTGTTTTTTAAACAAATTAACCAAAGGTTTGTCAATTTTATCAGCTTTTTCATAAAACCAACTCTTAGTTGTATTTATGCGATCATTGATTTTCTTGCTTTCAATTTTATTAATCTCTCTTTTGGTTTTCCAAAATTTCTAATTTGGTATATAATTGGGGATCTTTAATTGTCTCTTTACTAGCTTTTTAAATAGCATACCCAATTTATTGATCTCTTCTTTCTCTATTTTATTCATATAGCATTTAGAGATATAAAGTTTCCCCTCAAAACTGCATTGTATGCATCCCATAAATTTTGGTATGATGTCTCATTATCATTTTCTTAGATTTAATTATTTCTATTATTTGCTATTTGATCCACCCATTTTTAAAAATGAAGTTATTTAATTTCCAATTTGTTGTTGGTTTTTCTTTCCATGACCCTTTATTACATGTAATTTTTATTACATCATGGTCTGAAAAGTGTGTTTTTACTATTTCCGCCTTTCTGCATTTGAAGAAAAGGTTTTCATGTCCTAGAAAGTGGTCAATTTTGGTGAAGGTGCCATGTACTGCCTTGAAAAAGATATATGCTTTTCTATCCCCATTAAGTTTTCTCTAGAGATCTATTATATCTAAGTTTTCTAAGGTTTCATTCTCCTTAACTCCCTTCTTGTTTATTTTTGGTTAGCTTCTTCTAGTTCTGAGAGAGGGAAATTTAGACCCCTCCATTATTAAAGTTTTTCTGTCTATGTCTCCTTGCAATTCATTCAGATTTTCCTCTAAGAATTTGGATATTGTACCACTAGGTACATACATATCTAGTAATGATATAGCTTCATTTCCAATAGTGCCTTTTGACAATATATTGTTTCCTTCCTTATCCCTTTTATTGAGATCAATTTTTGCTTCTACTTTATCTGAGATCAGGATTGCTACCCTGATTTTTTTTCCTTCATCTGAGTCATACTATATTTTGCTACAACCTTTTAACTTTGCCTGTGTGTATCGCTATGCTTCAAAAGTTTTTCTTGTAAACTACACATTGTAGGATTCTGTTTTTTAATCCATTCTGCTACCTGCTTCCATTATATGGGGCAGTTCATCCCATTCACATTTGCAGTTAAGATTACTCACTCTGTATTTCTTTCCATGCTATCGTTTTCTATCTATAGTTTTCTCTTTCCTTTCCTCTTATTTTTCCACAGTAAAGTATTACTCCCTTTCCCATTTAACTTCTAAAATTTAACTTTCAGTTTATTTTCACTTATAAATTTGTATTCTCTTTTATCAGTCCCTTCTTCCCTTATCTTTCCCTTCCCCTGCCCACCCCCACTTCCCTGTAGAGTAAGATACATTTTTAAACAGAAGTGGGAATATATTCAATTCCCTCTCTGAGCCAAATCTATTGAAGAGAATTTACTCAGAGTTCACATTCATCCTCTTTCCCTCTAAAATTATAAATCTTTGTGCCTCATCTCTTGGTACTATTTATCACTCTAGAACTATTAATCAAGTGTTATCAATCACAGTTTGATTATTTGATTGGTTGAAAAGCTTATATTATTATTAATATATCAAAATAGATTACTTGATTGATTGCTTGATAAGCAGCATTTTTCTCAAATTACATCCAATTATATTTATAATCATTTTTATCTTATCCCCTTGTGTCTTTGAATGCGTGTGTGTTTATGTGTGTATGTGTGTGTGTGTATGTGTGTGTGTCCAAGGACTCACAGTCTTCCTTCTGAGCCAAATTATCATGCAAAATAATTTTTTGAACTATTTGTGTCCCTCCCCAGGTTCTATTTTCTTTTCCTCTTTACACCAGGGTACTTACTTAACCACCTGTTTAAGTGAAGCAAGGCCTAATTTCTCTCGACCCAGGATACTTAACCCCTTATTAAGTGAAGCACTGATTAAGTCAAATCCTGATCTATCTAACTGCAAGAATCTTAAAGAATACCCAGTTTACTGAGAGTCTCTGGAGTTCTCACCTGACAACTTTACAAATGATACTAAGTTAAGGGAGTCCCAGACTCAGGGCCTCCCAGTTTATGATGTTTAAAGGGCACCAAGTAGTGGGAGGCTGTGGAGGTCTCACCTGAGATCTTTACAAATGATTGCAAACTAGAGACACTGACACAGTTTGTGAGGCCCTCACTAGACAAGGTGCTAAGCCCGCTGTGATTTAAATGAGTCAAAGGATAATGAGACACTCAAGTTTATAGTGGACACTCCTGTTTGCTTCAGGAGTATTCTCAAATATAGTGAAGCCTTCTTGAATGACTTCAATGGAGAGATAAGATCCAACTTACCCATATCCTCTAAATCCAATCTCTCCCATTATATTAGACTCTTTAATTATCTTAAGGGAAGCAAAATTCTCAAGAATTAAAAGTGTTATTTCTTCCCTTTCAGGGCTGTATCAAATTTCATGGTCTTGAGTAACATTTGTGTTGTTTTGTTTTTCCTTTCCCTTTTCATTTATCTTTTTAGGCAACTCTTAAATCCTGTATTTGGCAAGAGAATTATCTCTTCAGTTCTTGTCTTTGTGTCAGGAAATTCTGAAAGTCCTCTATTTTGTTGAACGTTCATCTTTTTCCCTCAAAGTTAATGCTGAGTTTTGCAGGGTAGTATGTTTTGGGATAATCCCAGGTTCTTTGTTTTCCAGTATATGCAATTCCAGGTCTTCTGATCCTCCAATGTTGAAACTGATAGGTCCTATGTGAGTCTGATTGTATTTCCTTTGTATTTGATTTGTTTTCTTTTTGCTGTTTTCAATATTCTCTCCTTTGTTTGAAAGTTCTGGAATTTGGCTAAAATGGCCCTTGGAGTTTTTATCCTGGAATGTCTTTCTTAGGGATTCTGTGGATTTTTTCAGGGGTTATATTGTTTCCTTCTTCTAGCAGATTTGGATAGTTTTCCCCTTATAGTTTACTGAATGATGTTTTCCCGGTTCTTTTTTTGACCTAGGCTTTCTGGTAGTCCAGTGATTCATAGATTGTCTCTCTGGTTCTATTTTTCCATGTCATTCATTTTCTCCTAAAAGTTATTTTATAATTGCTTCAATTTTTTCAGCCTTTTTATTTTTTTATGGAATCTTGTAGTTAGTCTTATAGATTCATTGGATTCTATTTATTCAATTCTAATTTTTAGGGTTTTATTTTCTTCAATTAGCTTTTGTGTTTCTTTTTTCAGTTGGTTATTTTTACTTTTAAAGGACTGTACTCCTTTGGTCAATTTTTCATAATTTTCCTGCATGACTGTCATATCTTTTTTCCATTTTTCTTCCTCACCTGTTCTTTGGTTTTTAAATTCTTTTTTTCAGCTCTTCAATGAGCTTTTGTATTTGAGTCCAACTTACAGATTGTTTTGATACTTCCCCTGTGAGTGATTTTTCACTGATTTCTTCTTCAGACATGGCATTGCTGTCAGCTTTCTCTATAAGTCTATAAAGTAGTTTTCTATACTCAGTGCTCTTTTAGCTTTTCTGCTCATCTTTGTTGCTTTAGCTCTGCTTCTGGGGCATAGGGATTGTAGATCCAAGCTTTGTTTTTTTTCCCCTTTGGCTGAGGTCTGATCCCTGGCTTGTCATTGGCAAATGTAAGGCCTATGTAATCCAGGCCTTACCTTTGCAGAGGTTTGTTTCCCCCTTTATGTCCAAGTTCTGAATTAACAGTTTTTGTTCCCATCCCAGTCCTGTCTTTTACCATGTTATTCCCAGGGTTTGGGGTTGGGATCTGCCCTGTTGGTTTGCTATCTAGCTGCTGGGACCTCTGTTGTTGTCAAACTCTTGGGACCTGGATTGCATTGTGGCTAAAAGCCTCCCACTGGCTTTCCCTGCTCCCCTGACTCCTGGACTTTACTACCTCTTTCCCGCCCAAGGCAGACCTTCATTGAAGATCCTTCATTATATCTAACATTGCACACTTCTTTGAATGTTCTCTTTTTCTTGGTGGTATCTGTAGTTTGAATGTCAGAGCAGAGTCTGCATTTATCTTTGGTAAGGAAAAGCTCTGGGAGCATGTTAGCTTCAATCTGCCGTCTTAGCTCCAGCCTGGAAGACCTCACTTTATTTTTCTTGAGGTTTGTTTTTCTTAGTGGAAGAGAGGGATACTGTTTACTTTTATAACATGACAATTGTAATAATGTGTTTTATGTTTATATATTTTTAAAGTTTACTAAGTAATTTGCTTTTTCAGGGGGGGGATGAGGTGGGAGGAAGGGAGATAGTTTGAAACTCAAGGATATGGAAATAAATATTGAAATTGTTTTTGCATGTACCTGGGTAAAAACATAATAATAATAATAATAATAATAATAATAATAATAAAAAGAAAGGTTCCAACTGACCATATTCGAATTTTTACTCAATTCTATATTAGGGACTCAAACCAGGGTCTTCTATCACTAAGCACAGGATAATCTTATTTTACAATATGAATGAAAATTCTTTAAGTGGTTAAGATAAGATGAGACACCCAGAGTCACAGATTGGTAATTGTCTGAAGGTTGACTTGAATTTACCTTCTTGAATCCAATACCACTTCAAGAGATAGATGATTAGTTAGATAACTACCTAGCTAGCTGGATAGAAAAGTGGATGGATGGCTGAATAGATGGATGGCTAGATGGTTGAATGACTACTTTGCTGGCTGACCATATGAATACTTGTACAGATGGATAGTCAGAAAAATAGAAGAGATACAAATACAGATAAATGGGTAGGAGATGAGCTGGTCACTTGGGGTGGTCATAACCATTGCCAAAAAAGATGATAGAAAAGAGTCTGGAACTCTAAGGATAATCTCCATCAACTTCCCAATTTTGCTAGGTTCAGCCCACACATTTCTAATCATAGACAGTACACTGCCTGGAGAGGAAATTCAGCAGCATTCTCCCAAGCTCTGCAAATGCAAATGACAAGCCTTGTCTGCAGGGCACATTTTCATAGAGCAGGGTGAACATCAACATCATGTTCCTTCAGATTTGTTTTTGTTTGCTAGCCTGCTAGAGTTCTGTTATTGTCCTATAAATATTGCTATGTCTTCAAGGGTATAAGCCTAAGCTTATAATTCAATGTTTGTTTCGAGGACTTTGTCTATTCAAAGATAGATGATAGATGATAGATAGACAGATAGATAGATAGGTAGGGAGATGGATGGATGGATGAATGAAGATGGCAGGGTCAGGAATATGGCAAGGAGGTGATTTTAAAAGCCTGGGTCCCCGAATAAAAAAGAACCTTGAAGGGTGACTTCTGAGAGCTGGGAGGAGCTAGGATAGAATACCAAGTTCTGTTGTGAAGCAGATGAAAGAGATGGTCAAAGAACTGACTTAAAAGAAAGAAGACCTATTCATTGGAATGGAAGATTAGAAGCAAGTTAATTTTTTAAACTTTTATCAAGGTTATAGAACTTTGAGAATGAAATATGAATTTTAAAGTACTTTCATATCAAGTTTTATAAAAGAATATTATTTTATAAAATAGTAATAATAATAATTGCTAACATGTAAACAGAACTTTAAAATTTACAAAATACTTTATTTTTTATTATTTTATCAGATCCTCATAACAAACCTGTGAATTATATCTTACAATTTTCCATTGCGCAGATAAGGAAAATAAGGTTAAGTAAGTAGACATACCTGGTAGCCCAAATTTCATGGATACTAATAAATTCCTGAGGTGGGATTTGAACTCAGGTCTTCCTGAGTCCATTGCTCTATCTCTTGATCACATCACAATCTGTTTCCTAATAAGGGAGACTATATATCTATATCTATGTCTATATCTAAATCTATGTCTATCTTTATCTCTATCTCTATCTGTATAACTATATCTTTAAATTCTTTTATAATTGCTTATTTTAAGAAATAAATATATATATAAATCCTCTTCATATCTATATATGTTATAAATGTATAACTATATGTGTACAACATATATATCATATATGATATATTTAGGTATCAAGAGGGTTTTATCCTGGGGCCCACATATTTCCATCTGTTCCCTGAATAACCACTGTCTCCTGAGGAGATAACTGACTTCCTAAGATATTATCTCAAAATACAACACCCCCCCATACACACACACACACACACACACACACACAAACACACACACACACACATTTATTTATATGTAATGTAGATCAATGGAATCAATTCTATATGTGAGAGTCAAAAGATCTGTTTATTGGACTTCCTTTGGTTCTGACACAAACTCTGTGGTATTTGGCCAGTTTTCTGATTCCCATTTTATCTATCTTTACAATGTATAGTAAAACTAATAGAATCATCCATAGTTTGTAAACTTTAAAGTATCCCAGAATGTGCCTACTATGTGCAAGTAATTTGTAAGAATTAGGAATACCAAAAGCAGAAAGGACATGGTCCTTATCTGTAGAGGGATTATATTCAATAGAAAATATAATACACATAAAGGTAAGTTAATTTTTTTTTTTTGGCAAGGCAATGTAGTTAAGTGACTTGCCAAAGGTCATATAGCTAAATAAGTATTAAGTGTCGGAGTTCCGATTTGAGTTTAGGTTTTTCTCACTCCAGGGTCAGTGCGCCATTTGCTGCACCACCCAGCTGCCCTGAAGATAAGTTAATTTAAGAAACTGTGAAGAGTTAGACAAAGTAATACCAGTTTTCTTCATCACTCTATAGACTCAGGGAAATTCTCACAGATGGAATTCTTTCTTTCAGTGAAGACTACCAACTCATTTTTAACATATAAGTATTGAATTTTATCTCTGTATCCCCAGTTCCTGGAAGATATTAAGTATTTGATTAATGCTTTTTATTCATTAAGTGGTCATGTAGGTTATTTTTCGAAATTCCACTTTTATTAACAATAAAATTAAAAAGCAAAAAAATTGCCCTACATAGAGTAAAAAAGACAGGTCCCAAGGCAATTAAGTTTCTTTTATAATTGCTTATTTTAAGAAAAATATGTATATATTATATGTATTTATGTTACACTATATCTTATATATATATATATATGTGCATATATAGAGATCAAGAGGGCTTTATCATAGGATCCACATATTACCATCAGTTCTCGGAATAAATTTCAGGGGAGTTCATGGGAAAATGCATCTTTGTTTTCACTAGTCTTCATTTAGATTTAGTTATTTCTATCAATTATTTAGCAAAACTTGAACTGTGTCCTCAGCCTTTACCAAACTGTCAAAAAAAAGCACTCAGAATTTTTCGTGTATACAATTTTATAGTTAACAAGATATTAACTAAACATACACAATGGTATGTAGTCACTTTTGTGCTATTTTTCATATATATATACATATATGTATATATATACATATATGTATATAAAACCAACAAATTGTTTTTTAAATGCAAAGAACAGAGGTCAGCTATCATTCTTCTTTGTATATCACCCCTATCACAACAGCTACCAAATCAATGAAGATATGGGAAAATAAAATCAGATTTAATCAATAAACAAGTTTTAATTAAGCTAATACTATTGTGCAGTTCAGGTTTGGGATATATAAATACAATGAAACAATCCTTTCCTACTTTAAAGAAGACAATAAGTATGTAAATAATAATAGTGTGTGTGTGTGTGTGTGTGTGTGTGTGTGTGTGTGTGCAAAGAAAAGTGTGAAATATTAGAAATAAAAATCATTTCACTGTAAAGTATTTGTCACATTATTTTTGTCATTATTAATATTATCGGCAAAATTGTTTCCCAATCATTTTTTCCCAAATGAATTCTGCTATCAAATTATTATCAACAATATTCTCTCCTTCAGGATTTTAGTATGAACATTGATTTATCAGCCTACAAAGATCACAGGTACAAGTCAACTCGGGCAACAGAAGAATAGTTTACTTTAGTGGGAAAAAATGCTGAATTCTCTGACATAATAACGGTCATCTTCGTTAAAGCATCATTCTCCATTTGACCAACAAATATGCACTGAGAACCTACCATAAGAAAGATACTTACTGAGCTGGGCCATATCCCTCACTCGTCCTGACATTGCAAATCATAAGTTAGATAAAGGAAGAATTTTATTGTTGTTGGTGGTGGTGGTTTGGCCAGCTTCCAAATTTGGATAGTCTTTCCCTTACACACCTGAAACCCAACAATTTGATGTATTATATAATTAACAATAATTTATCTAATGGCATATTAGTCACTATGAATGCAAATTGATGCTCAGATGTAAGCTAATGAAATGTTATTTCTTAATAGGTGAGGATAAATTGCCAGTGACATTCTTTTTGTTTCCTTTTAACTGAATTTCAAACTTAGAAAGAATTATCATTTGCAGATGGACAATATTGATAGAGGCAATCTTTTCTAAGACATTTCAAGGGCCAGAAGTGAATATACCCAAATCCTAGGATAAAGCCCTTTCTGATGGAATGTAAAAATGCTGAAATCTTAAAACACTAATTATTTAAAAAATGATGAAATATATTTGTTACATAGAAGAGCAAATCAATTTTATGAAAGTTTTGATGATGAGATAAGATCATAGACATTGAGATATTTATTACAATTGGATTTCATTCCCAACCTCCTTAGGTTAAGTATTTTCTCAACTCTCAAGGAAAAACAAACCTTTCTCTGTGATATTTTTTTAACTCTATCTTTATTGGCCAGAAACAAAAAAAAAAGTCCTCACTGACCTTACTACTTTTATTTAGTAACACTCCAATGTATTTCAGATGAGCTTTAAATCAAACAACAATCATCTATTAAGTGTCAAGGACTCTGTTACGTGTTAGATATATGAAGGCAAAAATGAAATAGTTCCTGCTTTCAAGAAAATTATATCCTATTGCATTATATACATATATATATATATATATATATATATATATATATATATATATATATATTTAAGTAAATGGAAGACACATACAAAACATGCAGAATAATCTTGAATGGGAGGGCACCAGGAATACATGGAAAAGATTCTTAATAAGATGCTGATTGAGTTGAAGCTTGAAAGAAGCAACAAATTCTGGAGAAAGGAAGAATTGCAATGCAGGATTAGGGGAGAGTCAATACCAATACAGGGAGATACGGATTTGAGGGCTGTGCAGGAATAGGACAATTGGTCAGAATGTGGAAGTTGATCAGAATGCTAGATTATGAAGTATGTGAAAGGGATTAATATTAGTCAAGTAAAGAAACAAAAATAATTATCAAGGCCTTAAGTGTGGGGAAGGTTGGTTTCTATGTGAGTGGAGAGGAAATGTATATGGTAGACATTGTAAAAACTGCAATGAGAAGACTAGACAGCTTAATGGATATGAAGAATGAGTACAAATGAGAGGTTGAAGAAGACAGCAAAGTTGTGGGCTTGAGTGGTTGAGCTGATGATGGTGTCATATCCAAAATTAGCAAAACTTAGAAGAAAAGGAGTGTCCATCCTTAGTGGACATGAGCTAGAGAAGATCCAGGGGAAAAAAGATACCAAAAAGGAGAAATTATATTGATGAAATTTATAATAGGAATGAAAAGCAAATGGAAAACCAAGAGAGCAGAGAGTATCTAGAAGGGGGCAGGGGTGATCAAAAGTGTCAGAAGCTGAAAAGAGATCAAACTGGGAAAAGGCTCTTATATTTGGCCAATGAGAGATTACTTGTACCTTTAAAGACATCAATTTCAGTTGAATGGCGAAGTTGGAAACCTGATGACAGAGGCTTTATAACTGAGTAACAAGAGAAGAAAAAGTAAAGGCAATGAGTATGTAATGAGTATAATGTAAAATAATCAGCTTTCTCTATTAGTTTGCCTGAACAAATAAACAAATATCTATCTATCACCTATCTATCTATCTATCTATCTTTTGCTACTTTTTTCTTTCTTTATTCCTGTCTTCAATTTTGTTCCTTTCTTCCTATCTTTATTACCTCCTACTTCCCTTCTTCCCTCCCTCCCCTCTTCCCTCCTCTCTCTTTTTCTTTACTTTCTTTTCTCCTTCCTCCCTTCCTTCTTTCCTTCCTTCCTTCCTTCCTTCCTCCCTTTTTTCTATTTTTTTCTGGCAAATTCTTTGTGAAAGAAGGAATGAAAAATAGCTAGTTAGTTAACGAGATAGATATGGATAGATAAATAGGACTATCTAGAAAGATTTTTTTTGAAAAGTGGAAAAGATATACTCATGTTTATATTCAGCAAGGAGTGAATCAAGAGATAGGGAGAGATTACAGATTAGATTGAAAGACAACAGAGATGAAAAATAGACCAACTGTCTGGAGAGAATTACAAAGGGATTGAATTAAGGATACATGAAAAAGCTTTTGCCAAGGCAGACCAAAAAAAAACAAAAAACAAAAAACAAAAAACAAAAAACAAAACTTCATTTCATGTATAAAGTGACTAGAGTTACCTGTGCTTTTATCATTTTGCTGACCAGACTATAAATTCCATAAGATCAAGGGACCATGGCAGCTAAATTTTGTAGCTTCCTTGGTATACATTATAATTCTGTACATGCAGTGAGTATTTAATAAATATTTCTTGAATGAAAAAAATGCCTTTATATGGAATTAAAAATTAAAATACTATTTCAAAAGTTAATGTTGCAAAATTTTTAGGAACATTAATGAACCCAAACAAAAAAAACGATATCACCTTTGACTCTGTAAAAATGCTATCTACTTTGCAGTAGTAGATTATTGTGCATAATTTTATATTTCAATGTATTTTCTACCTTGTTTATTGTTTTCTCTTTTTTTTCTCTCTCTCTCTTTTGATGTTTTAAAACTATTCTTTGTTATTTACAATGACTGTGGCAGGTGAGAAAGGGGATGCAGTGGGAAATTTGCAAAATTTAAAACAATAAAAACAATTAGAGATTCAATCAAACTTTTTTTTGAAGTCATCGATTGAGACCTAGATTTGGAGGGATCATCTGTGAAGAGGTGATCAAATAGATATATGATTGTAGAAGAGGGAAAGATTCTCCTAGATAATAGAGCATTACTTAAAGTCAAATGAGATCCTCCAGGAGCTAATTCTGATTTCAGTTCTAAAACTAAACTTTTTTGATTTGAGCTTGTGTCACCCTTAAATTCCTTTCAATTTTCAAAGCAAGGGCATGAAACTTTCAGCAGTTTAAATGGCAGGTGTGATTAAAAAGAGTGTAACACTTGAAAAATGGAGGGGCTAATTGAGTAAGTCTCCAGGTGCCACTTTGGAAAATTTAGGAGCGAATGTCTCCTGGGAAAATTTCATCCAGCTGCCTCTGATTAGAGAATGAAGAGGTCAATGGGTAACCCTTTGGAAAGTCTTCAATGCCTCCTGAGTTGTGAGTAATGAGTCAATTTGCTTGTGGTGGCTTGTGGCCAGTAACCAGCTAGAGGAAACAAGGAATGGGCAGGGGATGTGGGTAGACCATAAAGGAAAAGAGAGTTCCCCTCTAAATCCTTTGACAAGAAGGTTAAAAGAAAATCTTTGGTTATAGGCAATTTATGGATGGCTGAACCAGGAACACAAGAGCCAAATGGTATTTACTAAAGTGATTTATTTAGCATATTAATATTTCAAGTATAATGATTAAGATTCCCTGAAAGGAACATTTTATGAATAAATAAGAAATAACTGGCAGAATGACTGTTCATATAAAGTCCATTGAATAGCCATTCATTTTTCTTTAATTTTTTCTAGAGCAAACTGTTAACTATTTATGAGACTAGGCTGGTGTCTTATTCTATAATCATTAAATTAACCAAGAGGTCATTAAATCACACTGACTCATTTTACATATGAGGAAATTGAGAGCCAGAGAAGTTAAATGACCTACCCAAGGTCACATAGGTATCACAAAATATGACAGTTGAAACGTTGTTCAGAAACCATCCATTAAACATGTACAAGTCAGGTCAACAAATAAGGAAGAAAATGCTAGGCATAGGAGACAGAATCTAGAGTCAACAGATGAAATGTAGTCTGTAAAGCAACAGCAAGGAAGTCAGTGTCCTTGATAACACATAAGAAGATTTTAGTGATGGAAAGATGGAGATTTTGGAGGATTTTAAAAGCAAAACACAGAATTTTATACTTGGTCCTGGGGGTAAGAATGGGCAATCAGCTTTGCCAAATGGAGGTTGGGGAAGGAGTATTAGACATAATATATGAGATCTATTGTTGAAGAACAGCTGAATAAAAGATAGACTGAAGTAGAAAGAGACTTGAAGTAGAACTATTGGAGCAGCGCCTGCACAAGGTTAAGAGGGTCTACAAAGAGATGGCGGCATATCCAAGAGATGAACTTGACCAGCTTTTGTTTGAAGACTTTCAAGGAGGGAAACTCAAAACCTCTTGATGTTCAATATTCCACTTCTTCACAGGAAAAATTGTTAGAAAGTTTGCTGTGTTTTTGGTCATTTTTGTCATTTTCTTTTGTTTTTCCTGAAAACAAGTCGAACTATGCTTTTGCAACTTCTACTGACTGTTCCTGGCAATGCCTCTGGGAACCAAACAGAACAATTCTAATTTAACCTCTGAATGAAGACCTTACAATTGTTAAAAATAACTCTCATGTCCCCATGACTCTTTCTTTTTCCCCTTCAAGCCAAATGTACCCAATTTTCCTACTATTTTTTCGGTCATGGTTTCACCACAATCTTCCATTCTGGTTGTCCTTCTTGAGACAGTTTTTCAGTGTTCTTCTCAAAGTAATCCTCCCGATAAAGTCTGTTAAAGGCAGATTAAGAAAGAAGAAAACAGATATTTTTAAGAGAATACTTGCAAATATTATATTATTTGATCATCAAAGCAACATTGGTGTGTAGTTACTATTTTCTCCATTTAATATTTGAGGAAACTGATGCAGATAGAGGTTAAGTTAAATGATTTATCCAGGATCATACAGATAATAATTGTTTGAGTCTAGAAATTGAATTTTCATCTTCTTGACTCTAGGCTCATAGCTCTATAGACCCAGGTAAATTCTAGAGGATATAGTGGGGTTATTGAACTCTTTTTTGATTTTTTTCTGGAAGCTATTTCTCTCTTGTCATTAACCAAGAATGGATCAAGTTCTTTGGTCATACCATAGTTATTTACTTTGATTGTCAAGTTCACTAAAACTCCCATATCATTTTTAGAGCATTTTCTGGATCACCATCCCTTCATATATATATATATATATATATATATATATATATATATATGTATGTATGTATATATATATGTATATGTATACACATATATTAAGTTGACTTTTTATACCCTTTGTAATATTTTACTTACATAACTATTGAATTTCACTTTAGATTTAGTTCAATGCCCAAGTCTGTCAAGATACTTTAACTGATCATCTTATCTGCTATGTTTATTTCTTTCAGCTTGGGGCCATCTGGAAATTTGATGAGCACACCATCTATGGTTTAATCCTAATCTTTGATTAAAAAACATAATGAAAAACAGAAGACTCAATTTTAGATACCTAAAAAAAAAACCACACAGTTGACCTTCTACCTTATGATATAGCCTTTAGCAAGTATTTTTTTCTCTAACCATGTGGCCAACTTTGAATCTCTCAATAGATTATCAAATAATCCACATTTCTTTGTCTTCTCCACAAGGTAAGTGAAATCTTTGCTAAAATACAGGTAAATTCTATTCACAGCATTCTCACTGGGACTAGCTTAATGATCGTTAAAAAGGAAAGCTTTTAGTATGGCATAGATTTTTGTGGTGCTATGATATATCTATGATTACTCTCAATACTATCATAAACTATCTCTAGTTATCCATTCTAGATTATTCCCTGGGAATGGATGAAAACTCACTATCTTCAAGTTTGTATACTCTATTCTTTTCTTTAAAAAAATCAGGGTATCATTGCTATTCTCCAATCTTAAGGTATCTCTCTTGTTTTTCATGATCTTTTAAATAGTCTTGAAAATTATTTTTTAATTCTATTTGATTACAATACAATTAAAATCCAATCTAATGGAAATACAAGGCAGTACAATACAATACAAAAAGATCCCACTGGAGTCCAAAGTGATTTTGCAATCCCATTGCTGAGATCTTTCTGGATCTGGCGTAAGGGCTAGGTGACTAGATCTCACCGGGGTTAGATACTTATGCTGTTTCCTTATTATCTTGAGTATAAATTCCCAGTTTGCCATCAGATGCAGAATAAAATTTCCCCTTTTAGATTTCCCCTTCTTTTGAAGGACTAAATTATCACTTGTACAAGTAATAGCAAATAAACAAAAAAAATACGGTTTGCTTTTGGGAGAGAAAGAGACAAAGACAGAAAAAGACACAGAGAGTTTCCTATTGCAACTATATTATGCTTCTGTGCCAGATCTGTGATTTTTCAAAATGCCTCATATATTTCATCTTTTTACTCAGAAGGTATTGCTTTTATTTCTTCCTCTATTAACTTTCCTGACAACACTCCCTCTCATGCTTTCTTCCTATGGTTCTTAGATTTAGTTATGTGAGTATGTTGTTCTGGTACATAATGCTACCCAACCTTCACAAAATATTTTTTTCTACTTTTAAAAATAATTTATGCCCATTCCAAGTGATGTTCAGTCATGAATTTAATCCCAACAAGTTTCAATGATAATAATTATGAGGTCAAATTTATTTCCACATGTTAAAATCTCTTGTCCTTTTTAACTGTTGCCGAAACACTGGACATTTTGGTTTAGAATTTGAGATCATATCTTATTACTGCCTATTTTTATGATATTTCTTCTTTTGTGAATTTATGGGTATCTCAGTTATTTTTCTTGCTTCCTCTTTCCCTATAGTTACTATTTTTGTGATACGCAAAAGCTTTCTTCCCCCAGCTCATCATCATCATCATCATCATCATCATCATCACCACCACCACCATCATCACTGCTTTAATTCAATATTTAAACAAAACCCCATGCTGTGTTTTAGCTAGAAAGTAAGCAGCAGGATAAGGAATTGAACTTGAGACCCACAAATGCCATCAGTGTCTTTTCCTGTTTCACTCTAAAATGATATTGTGGGGGGGGGTGCAGCTAGGTTGCACAGTGGATTAGAGCACTGGCCCTGGAGTCAGAAGGACCTGAGTTCAAATCTAGCTTCATACACTTAATTACCTAGCTGTGTGACCTCGGGCAAGTTACTTAACCTCACTGCCTTGCAAAAAAAAAACAAGCAAAAAATAAAATGATATTTTGTAGTTTCTTATTAGGGATGAGGCAGTATTCTAGGTGCTAAGAATACAAAGGGGAAATGAAACCATAACTTCCCTCAAGGAGGTTCTATTCTATTTGGAATGAGAGATATAACATGCACAGACAAAAATAAATAGAAACATGTGTCCACAAACATTTATAAATCAATTTGGTGCTTCAGGAAAAGACTCATATAGGAGATATTGCCCGTTATGTGTTTTGAAAGAAGAAGTCAGTTGTAAAGGAAGCAATAAACCTTTGCAAAGACTCATGTGGGAGACAATTTTTAAAAAAAATTAAAGTGTATTATATCATTCAATTGAAATTATTTACTCAATACAGATTTATTTTTCGAATTATTTGTCCCCAACTCCACGCTTAACTTTCTAGTGTTCTACTTGGGGTTTTCAGTAGAATTTATTTGGAATAAACCTTTTTCATTCTCTCTGAGCCCACCTGCCCACCCAGGCTGGAAATGATGCTTGGCCAGGAGGCTGATTTCACCCTAGGATGTTCAACAGACACTAATACAGCTTAATATACTCCATCAAGGGAAGCTGGTGTTCTGGGAAGGCTAATCACAACTAATTAGCGAAATAATGAGTTTCCATCAAATAGCTGGGTGAAAGAAGTGTCACAGCCATTCCAAAACATCTTTTTCTGTTCCAACCCACTTTGCCATATCCCTCCCTTTTCGTTCTTTTAATTAGTTAAAGAAAACCCTGAGATAAGGTATCCAGGTGGGGGAATGAAAAGAGAGCAGAGGAAAGGGAGAAGGAGGGGAAGGGAGGAGAGGGGGAAAAGAGGAGAGGAGAGGGAAAAGGGAGGGAAAGGGAAGAGGGTGGAAAAGAAGAAAGGAGAGAAAAGGAGAAGAGAGAGAGAGAAGGGAGGAGAGTATAGGAGAAGGAAAGAGGTTCTGGGAAAGGAGAGAACAATCCACTGGACTACTTTTAATACTAAAACATACATACACGTATACTCCAAAACCGCTATCCCCAACCCTTGTGATCAGCAGAATGAATTATTGTGAAATGATGCTCACACATGCAATCCCCTTGACATTTATCTGCCAAATTTTACCTCCCAGGTTTCATCAGTTTGTTTCAAACTCTGCCTCTCCCCTCCAGGTTAAGTTCCCATTCTTCCTTTGCCTCTGAACATTCTTACCTACATGATCTTGGGCAAGTTATTTAACTTTTGCTGATAAATAAAATGAGGGGATTGGACTGACAGTTCCTAAAGTCCCTTATAATGCTTTACTTCTGATGATAGGATGCCCTCACCCACCTACCTCCCTAGTTATAGTGCTTCACCATATCCTTTTTTTAAGCACTCCCTGGTTCTTTCTAGGCCTTGGAAGAATTGGCAGGGACAGTTTTGTTTTCGAAAAGTTCTCCCAACTGGGAAACATTTTGTGTAGCCAAAAATATTTTAAAAAGGAAAAATTCCACCTCCAGAAACATACAAGTATCACCGTGCTCTAACAGTCCCAATCAGGCCCCAGGACTTCAGCAACTCGAATAAATTAATTAGGGAAGCCACCAATTAATTTGTAGTCCATTTATCAAGACAGCTTAATGACTCTGACAGGAGCCCAGATCTCCTTGCACAACCTCCTCTACCACCCCGTGCTCCCCTGCAGCTGTTCATTGTTGGACCTCCAAATATAAGCCACGTTGGAAAGGACTTGCTGGTGCCCGCATCTCCCCACAGTGGGTGCAGGCTCTGGGGCAGGGGCCTGGCAGCTACAGGGTCCAGATGATATGGCCAAAAAGGCTGCCTTCCCTCCTTCCCTCCTAGTACTCTTGGCCTGTTTACATGATAGTAACAGATGGTTCCCTATTCTCAGATGTTTTGCAACTCACTAGAAAGGGAGGAGAAATGTTTCATCCTTGTCATTCCATTTTTCATTTTGAATGAAGGTGAGATACAGATTTGAGAGAGAAATCCAGATAAACCCATTTTCACCTCAGCAAAAGGAAAAAAAAAGAGCAATCATCAATCCTGGCCTTCAATGGGAGCCAAAAGATTATATGGGAGGTGATTTTCATGATGCAATGTATTTATTCTGAACTTAATAGTTTACTGAATTTTAGGATTGCTGAATTTTGGAAAATGAATTTTGTCTTCTTAAAAGGAATGTTATGTTTCACATACAGTGAATTTTTTTTATCTGGAGAAAAAATAACATATTAGAATATTGTTGACCATGCCTCAGATATGCCTCTCCTACCAATTAGATATTTTGGCTTCATTTTTAAAAGTAGAATTTCAACATTCACTTACTAGTGTAAAGAAAGGAATCGTTATGATTTTCTTTTTTAGAATGACAAATTTGTAAGTAATCATTGAAGCTGTGTTGGAGTTGGAAGAACCCTAGGAAATGATCTAGCCCAGCCCACCTCCATTTTGTAATTGAACAAACAAAGACCCAATGTACCTCACCCAGCGTAGACCAGCTATGGTACCATTCTTTGGCTTGGTACTCCTCCCTCTGTATCTCCACTTAGTTTGCTACATCCACCTTGATGTGAGTCCTATTTCCTCCCAATTAAACTACTATTCAAGCCTCTCCCTGCTCCAATCCATCCTTCATTTAGCAGCCAAAAGTACAGTTCCTAAAGTGTAGATCTGGCCTCCATGGACAACAGTGGTTCTCCTTTATGACCAGGAACAAATATAAAATTCTGCCAGATATTTAAACAAATTCACAATATGGCATTTCCTGCCTTCTTACTTTTCCAGTCTTACTAAACTTTACTTTACCTGCATTCTACCACTTTGGTCTAATATTGTTTCCCACATTATGACTTCATCTCCCAACAACCTAATGATGATGCTTTGTCCTTTATTTCTGAAGACGACCCAGTCATCAGGGAAGGTGATGCCATGGCAAGCGCATGAATTGGATTTGAGTGGGGGGGTGGGCTGTGCTAAGTCACCTACCTCACTTTCTCCTCCAGAGCCATCTGGTCCCGTGGTCAGATATCAATCAAGATGACTGAAGATGGCCCTGGATGTGAAACAATCAGGGTTGAGTGACTTGTCCAAGGTCACATCACTAATAAGTGTCAAAGATCAAATTTGAACTCAGATCCTACTGGCTGCTACTGCTCTGTCCACTGTACCACCACAACTCCCGACCTTTGCTCTGGCTGTTCCCTAGCCTCAAATGTTCTTCCTCCCACCTTTATCTCGTAATTTCCTTAGATTTCTTAAACTCATTTCAAATCTTATGTCCTGCAGGAAGCCTCTTTTTTTCCCCCTTGTCAACAATACTGAGTGAAGTATTTTTCTATTTCCTTCTCTAATTCATTTGTTGTTCAATTCGTGTTGATGGTATTGTTCAGTTATTTCAGTCATGTCGGACACTGTGATTCCATTTGGGGATTTCTTGGCAGAGACACTGGAGTGGTTTACCATTTCCTTCTTTAGCTCATTTTACAGATGAACAATTGAGGCAAATAGGGTTATGAGATTTGCCCTGGATCACACTGATAGTAAGTCTCTGAAGCCAAATTTGAACTCAAATGTCTTCCTTATTACAAGCCTAATGCTCTGTCCACTGTGCCGTCTAGTTGTCCTTAGCTCATTTTGTTTAGACTAGGGAAACTGAGGCAGACAGGCTTAAGGGATTTGCCTGGGATCATACAAAAACTAAGTGAGTGAGGCCAGATTTGATCTCATGAAGATGAGCCTTCCTGACTTCAAGCCCAGAGATGCTTATACCCACACCCATACCCTCCACCCCCCACACACACTCACAGAATTTTCCCCCTTCCTTTTTCTAAAGTCCTGATTATAAAAATTCAGCTTCTTAAAGGACATTGCTGATAATGAGAATGGACTAATTTTCTTATTATCCAGGTAGCATAGCTATTGAGTTCTACTACTCAGGTTTCAGTAGAGATCAATTCTTTGAATACATCGCTCAAGGCTGGGAATGAATAGAATTAAGTGACATCAAAGTTCAGGTCTACCCTATCATAGTAATATTCATTCTCTTTTCTTAAACCAATCAGCATTGATTGTCACTTTGGGAAAAAAGCCTACTTTTAAAAGGGCATACAAAGGGTGAGCCTGCTATCATGATTGTCTTTGGTCTAAGAGAGAATGGCCAAATGACCAGTTTATTATTAAAATGCTGGAATTATTAATGACTTCATTAAGTTATCCAGAAATTATGTCTTTCCAACTTTTTAATTGCCAGAAAAAATAATAATTAAAATGAATAATAAAAATGCACTGACGCTCCCTGTACACAGGTTATTTCTAATAGTAATAACACTAAAAACAACACACATCTTCGGCCATTTTAACACTGCAAAACAAATTACATATATATATACTTTTATTTAAGAATTCCATCAAACTTATGAAATAGGTACCACTTTTCTATAGTTATTACAGGGAAGGGAAGGAAACCAGCAATTATTACTAATTACGTCTACCATGTACCAGTCACCATACTAAGTATTTGCATTGTATATTATTTTAAGGTCTGCAAAGCACATTAGATATATTATTTAATTTAATACTTTAAAAAATTCCATGAAGTGTCATTATTATGCACCTCACTTGTCCATGTTCATATAGCTCATAAGTGTTAGTCATAGGATTTGAATACAGATTTCTGACATCAGATCATAACAGTCCAATACACAATGCAGAGTATAGTGGGTCTTTCTAAATTATGTGTTTTTTTCTCCAGCCTCTAAGATTGCCAAATTTCTTCCCAAACTCTGCCACAGTCAATAGTATCTGTTGCCTACAAATGATAATCTTGAAAGAGAGAGCATGTGATCCTCAACTAAAAGGTGAGAATCAAACTGAAAAGAAAATCTGTATAACTATGCACTGGTATGCCAGTTTAGTGCCAGTGACCCCACTGTATGTGGGGCATGTACTTGGAGTTGGTTTTAAGTATAGAGATTGATTGAGACTCATGCATCTAAAACACCTTGCATGGTCCCCTTTGGGGTCAGGGGTGCATATTGCTGAGATGCCTTGTCAAACAGAATGGGGTAAGGGCAGGGGTTAATATGCAGTCACGGAATTGAGTCAACAATAGGTCCAGGTACATTCGTGTTTTGACTCAGGCAACTGAATTAATCGTCCATAGAGAGACCATAGAGTTATTTATAGGAAAGGTATTTAAATTTGACTAGTTGTCACATTTCATAGAATTATCAGATTTGGAATTAATCTAGTTTACCCCCTTCATTTAAGCATTGAGACTCTTTGTTTCCCATAAGTCTCATTTAATATTAATTAGCAAGCAAAGGAGAAACAGAAACAAGGTTTAAGCTTTAAGTTTCACCTTACCTTAACCAGTAAGACATGTAACTAATGAGCTAAAAACATAAGCATGGACAAGAGAAGGCTCCATATCATCTATTGGCACCTCAATATGGATAGATGGATAGGGATTGGAATAGGAATGGGGGCAGAGAGAGAGAGAGAGAGAGAGAGAGAGAGAGAGAGAGGCAGAGACAGAGAGTCAGAGAGAGACACAGAGAGACAGAGACAGAGACAGATATATGTATATAAATGATATATTTATTTAGATTATGTCATGATATGGATAGACAATGATAGAAGATAGATATATGTATATTTACACAAATTAAATTTTACAGTAAAAACTGATTTTGAAATATGAGGTATCACCACTTTCAATCATATGTCTCATAAATTTAAGTTTTCTGAACATTCGGATCCATCTCTCTTGTTTAGGACTAGATCAAAAATGTTTGGGATCCTGCATATGAATAAATTTATGAAGGTTTTTTAAAAACATGTAATTGTGGAATAGAAATAGAAAAGTAAGACAGTCTGTGATCTCCAATGGCAATAACAGTGTAGACAGGAAGGTTCAGAAGTTGGACAGATAATATGGTCACATGACAAAGTATATGATAGATGGCAGTTTTGAATATTATTTTCATATGTATACTGCATAATTCAATCAAGATTATCATCTTTCTTGGTAGGATTAAATTTTAAGCAAACTGGTAGTTTATACACCTAATCTGTCATTTTTAAAAAATGTGCCATTATTTTTAGTGTATATACAGCAGTAAAATCTGTAACAATCAGAGGATAGTGGGTCTTTATTATAGAAGTCATAGTATATGTGGACGTCAAATATCATATTTGAAGTTTAAAACAAATATTTCTCAGATTTTTTCATTAAATCAATAAAAAATGTGAATACAATATTCTTCTGAAACATTCTCTGCTCTCACTTTCTGGACCTTTGTTCACATTGTTCGTTTAAAAAGGAATTCTATTGGGGCAGCTAGGTCGTGCAGTGGATAGAGCACTGGCCCTGGAGTCAGGAGTCCCTGAGTTCAAATCCAGCCTCAGACACTTAATAATTACCTAGCTGTGTGGCCTTGGGCAAGGCACTTAACCCCATTTACCTTGCAAAAACTAAAAAAAGAAGGAATTATATGCTATGTGAATTCTTATTTTAAAATTCAAATCATTTTGTGATGTTCTCTGTCTCAAACAACTCTTCCTTTTGCACAGGTCATAATCCAGAAGAGAGCAGTCATTTTTTAAAAGTAATTTATTAAAGAACTTCAGACTTTTTTTGACCTTTTCATTTATATTGCAGTTAACGTGGACTATCTTAAATTACAGCTATCTATGCTGGAGTATCATTCCCTATAATAGACTTCATTCATGAGAGTAGATTGCACTTAGTAGACTAAGTTATATTTTCTTGAGAATTTGAACATCACTGTCCTCAACACTGTTCACTGAGCAAATCATTGTTTGTTGATACTTCAATTTTAATATATATTTCAGAAAGCATTAGGAAATATATATATATATATATATAAATAATATAAATATATATATTTAAAAGCACACCCACTCCTGACTCTGAGGTTGACGTTTTACTATCATGCATTGCCTCTGCTCAAGGTCATACTTAGATCTAAAACTTCACAAGGACATTGTCCTAGTATTTATAATTAAAATCATCAAAAAATCATAGATCTTGAAAGGAACAGGACTTCAGAAGGCATTTAGCCCCACCTGACTTATTTTACAAGTAAGGAAACTAAGCTTTGGAGAATCTAAGTGATTAGTATCAGAGGAGGAATTTCAGGCATGGCCTTCTAAATTCTCAGTGCATTGTTTTAAATAACTCTTGTTATCCTGACACCCTGGATTAATATCAATGAATTGCATACAGAACAAAAAAAGATAGTGACATGGGATTATTTGGTATAGTAAAACATTTGTGAACTTCAAACTACAGAGAATATTGGATAATTAGGTTAATTATATGGTCTGAAATTCAGTCCAACCACAAAAGAGCTTAACAGAAGTATTCCTCCCCAAGCTACATGAGGATTATTTGATATGAAAGTCTTTGGATTAATCTCATCCCAAAGGATCATTTAAAGTCATTCTATCCATTGTCTGACCATAACATAGCATTTGACATTAACAAGACATAGTCTACTTTAATTCACATAGATTTATTTTCTATTACCATTTTCAGATGTCTCATGATGTTACAAAATAATTAGAATGCCTTACTCTATGGTCCAAAGACACCAAAAAGGTATATCTTGTTCTAAACAATAATTGTGTTTATAAAAAGGCTGCAAAAATTAGTTTTTTGTTTAAATAAAATTATGTTTAATGCTTTTAAATGTGAAATAATTTCTAGAAGTCCTGTCTCTAATTGACTCTCCATTTCCTATTCACTGAGAAAATCACTCTTAAGGCAAAATAACCAAAATCTTTGTTTGGGAATTTTATAATAATTATAGCTGACATTTACACAAAGCTTTAAAGTTTCATAGAGTGCTCACATCTTTTCCTCCACCTACATGGTCAGGACTAATTTAACATCTCTTACCTTTCAACTGATTACCACAATTGCCTCCTTAATGGACTCCTTGATGCATCATAATTTCCCCCTCCCCATTCAGTATGACATACATTCCAAAGTCATATATGTACATATATATATATATATATATATAATATATATATGCCTATATATGTATATAGACATAAACATATACAAATACACATATATGTATGTGTATGTTTTTTGTTATATATAGCTTAAAATGAAATGTATTTTTGCATACTCTATACAGACATATCTCTATCCATTTACTCATCATCTGTTTATCCATCTACCCATTAATAATTTATTTATCTTTCCAATCAGTTATCTATCTATTTATCATCTATCTGTCTATTTTTCTTTCATCTACCCATTTATCCATCATCCAGTAATCTATCTATCCATTGATATCTGAATGTATGTCCATCTGTCAATCTTTTGTCTTTCCATTCATTCATTATTTATTTCTCTCTTCATCCATCCATCTATTATCTACCTAGATATCTATCTAGCTATCCAAGAGGCATTCAATTAGTGATGTACCTATATCATTAACTTCCAGACAAGAAGACCTGAGTTCAAAATTTGCCTAAGGCAGTTAGATTCTGGGGCCCTGGGCAAACCCCTAATCTCTCTGAGTCTCAATTCCCTCATCTTTAAAATTAAGGGTAATAAATAGCATCTACTTGATGGGAGATAACATGCAAAAATATTTTGGCAATTTGAAATGCTAAATGAATACTTTTATTATCATATGTATATATATGTTCTTTGGGTAGAGGAACTAGACCACTTTATCTTCATATGCTGAACTCTAGCACAGCATCTGATAAATCAACAGAATTTAATTAATATAATAACAAAATACAGTAAAAGAAACATTGATTAACTGCCTACTATGGAGTAAGCATTAGGGATACAAAAGAGAGAAAATATAACACCTGCCCTCGAGAAGCTTATAATGGGGGAGACAACATGCAAATGAATATACACAAAACGAGCTTCATAAAGATTAAATAGAAAATAATTAAATGAAAGTAAGTTATTAAGTGAAAGTAATTAAATAAAATAAAGTAATTAAGAGGTGTTAGAGAAGTCTTTGTGTTTTATTGATTGATAGACACATAGTTTATTGGAATCTCATAAATGTACTTTGAGTTAGATAGGATAAACATCATCCTTATTGTTTTACAAATGAGGAAACTAAGGTCAAAGAGTTGATCATATAGTTAATAAAGACTCAATGTGAAAGTGAGACTGAGATTTTCCATTCTAGAGTCTGTCATAATGGGAAGATCCATGACTTTATATGAATTTATTCCTCATAGACTATCTGACACTACTGCTTAACCAAAGTATGTATATACCATACATCATCAGTAGAAAGACCAGTGGAAGAAAATGTATCAAATATTTGAGTCAAATCCCTTTTCTTTTCTACTTACTATCATATGATGTTGACAAAAGGAATTTAAACTTTCTAGGCTACCTTTTTTCCATAAGCACCATGAAAGAATGGTTTAAATGGTTTCTAACATCTTTTATCTCTCTAAATCCTAAATTCCCATTAACTATTTAAAACATCTTCTCTGTGAGGTGAAGGCTACTTACTAGACTATGAACTTCTATAAATTAAGGGCCATATGCAACTAATTTTTTTATTTTTTCTAACACATAAAGGACCTAATCACTGCTTATTGAATTGAAAATATAGTGCTAGTAAAAGGATTGGTTTGAGCCATTTTCTTTTTTGAATCAAAAGTATTTTATAAGTGGAAGAGTGTTTGACAGCTTATACTGCCAAAATCTAAGGAACAGATGCCCATTGTTGTTCAGTCTTTTCAGTCATGTCCAACTTTTTATGACCTTGTTTGGGGTTTTCTTGGCAGAGATACTGAAATAGTTTGCCATTTCCTTCACTAGCTTATTTTATAGATAATGGAACTGTATCACCTTCCCATAGTCATACATCTGCTAAGTATATGAGAGTAGATTTGAACTCAGGGAAGCCAATCTTGATGTTCCCAGGGCAATTACATTATCCACTGAGCCACCTACCTACCCCAAGATACTTACCTACTGCTATCCAAGTACATTCAATTAATGAAACTAGAATTGGAACTGAAGTCTGCCATCTCCTAGTCCAAATAATTTTTATTATACTACCTCTGTTCTAATTTTAAAAATTTATATCGTCATGGGTCTTTGCATTAAAAGAGAGACTGATAGTCTCTAGAGAAGATCTGAGTAGACTAAATGTTATTTATATATATTTATATATATTATATACATTTATATATATCATCACCTTCAGTCTTTTTAGGTAGATGGCACAGTGGATAGAACACTAAGTTTGGAATTAGGAAGACCTTAGTACAAATCTGTCCTTAGATGCTTACTAATTGTGTGACCCTAAGAAAGTCAGTTAACCTCTATTTGTTTGACTTGAAAATGGAGATAATAGCAACATATATCTTGCATCTTTATTTTGAGGAACATGTGAGAGAATATTTAAAAATTATAGAGGTAGTTAAGTGGTGCAGTGGATAGAGCAACAACCCTGAAGTCAGAAGGACTTGAGTTCAAATTCAGTCTCAGACACTTAATCCTTACCTGTTGTGTGACCTTGGGAAAGTCACTTAACCTCATTGTTCCACAGATATAATAAAAATATATTTAAAAATTTATAAACACAATGACTAGCACATAATAGATGTTATATGAATATGTTTTCCTATTCTCTTAGTACAGTATAATTTGATCCATCATATATATATATATATATATATATATATATATAGAGAGAGAGAGAGAGAGAGAGAGAGAGAGACTTGATTGACTCATTTTTATACTAACAAATCTAGATTACTAATTTAAATTGAAAAATGTATTTATAGACTAATAGATTTTGAACTGGGAATTTAGATGCCAAGGAGTCCAAACCTTTCAATTTATGGATTTTCCCCCTGTCTCATGTATGATTACAAATTAAAGTCTGAGTGGCGGAGACAGGATGATGGAGCGAAGTCAGGAACTCCTGGCAACTCTTCCTCCAGACTACTCCAAATACCTTTAAGTAAGGACTCAAATAAAATTCTACAGTGACGGAACCTAAAGGGAAAAAAAATGAGTGAAATAATTTTCCTGTTCAAGATAACTGGGAATATCTGGGGGAAGGATCTGTTACAATAGGGTTAGAAAGGATCACAAAGTAGCCCAGTCCACATGAGAGTGAACCGGCACCTGCCATCAAGGAACAGCTGTGGGGTGTCTGGGTTCCTGGCAGCTGGGGAATCGTTTCCAGACCTCTCAGTCCAGGGATTGCCAAGGACAACTTAGAAGATCAATGGGAAAACTTTGCTGCACCAGAGTGATCATGGAACCCAGTCCATGGCAAGACTCAGCACAGACCCGGTCCCAGAAACTAGGAGTACGCTGCTTCCAGTGTGCTCAGTCCATATCCATAAGGGGGTTGGGGGAAACTGCAGAGGTTTCTCTGCTATCCCTAAGGGCAGAACTCTGTTACTTTGCCTTCAGAAAAAGGAGATTTACTGCCCCTCCTCATATTTCCAGGGCAGAGGGGGGAGTGCTTGTGGTCTTCCACAAACCAGAGCAATGGCCAAGAGAGTGGTCAGAGCCTCTCATAATACCTCAGAAGAATTGAGTTCATTGGAAAATAGCTACAAAATCCCTTAAAAGCTTAGGAAAGTACATCCTACACCCTGGAAGAAGAGTCCCACCTTAACAAAGACCTAAACTCAAGTCTTAGTCTGGGGACAATAAGCAAACAACAGAAGACAAAGGACCTGACCATGGACAATTACTTGGTCCTTTTCAGGATTAAAATACATACTCAGAAGAGAACAAAGACAAAGTTCTGTATCCAAAGCCTCCAAGAAAAATATGAATTTGTCTCAGGCTATAAAAGAGCTCAAAAAGATTTTGAAAATCAAGTAATGGAGGGAAAGGAAAAACTGGGAAGAGAATGGATAGAGATGTGAAAAAATCATGAAAACCAAGCATGTAAAAGAGGTACAAAAATATTGAAGAAAATAATATCTTAAAAACCAATTTGGGTCAAAAGGAAAAAATTAATGCAAAAGGTCATTGAGGAGACGAATGCCTTAAAAATAAAACTGGCCAGATGAAAAGGGAGATACAAGAGCTCTCTGAAGAAAACAACTCTTTCAAATGTAGAACAGAGCTAAGGGAAGCTGATGCCTTTGTGAGAAAGCAAGAAATAATAAAACCAAACCAAAAGAATTAAAAACTTAAAGAAAATGTGAAATATCTCATTAGAAAAACAACTGAATGGGAAGATAATTTAAAAATTACTGGGTGACCTGAAAGTCATGACCAGGAAAAGAGCCTTGACTTCATTTTTCAAGATATTCTTGGAAAATTGCCCTGATATCCTAGAAGAAGAGGGTAAAATAGAAAATGTGAAAATCCACCAATCATCTCCTGAAAGAAATCCAAAAATGAAATCTTCCAGGAACATTATAGCCTAATTCCAGAACTCCCAAGTCAAGGATAAAATATTGCAAGCATCCAGGAAGAATACATTCAAATATCATGGAGCTACAGTCAGGATTACACAGGATTTAACAGCTTTCTAACATTAAAGTTCCATAGTACTCAGAATATGATATAGCAGAAAGCAAAAGAACTTGGATTACAACCGAGAATCAACTACCCAACAAAACTGAACATCTTCTTTCAGGGGAAAAGATGTATATTCAATGATATAGGAAGCTTTTCTGTTGAAATAACTACAGCTAAACAGAAAGTTTGATATCCAAGTGCAATACTCAGCTGGAGCATAGAGAAGGAGGATAGGAAGGGCAAATTATGATGGATTTAATGATGTTGTACTCCTTGTATTCCTGCATGAGAAGATGATAATATAACTTATGGAGTTTTTCATTTATTTGGGCAGGTAGAAGGAGCATTTAGAGACAAGGTACAGGAGAGAGTTGAATATAAAGGTATAATATAAAGATAGAGTTAGTGGGAGAGAAAGGAATGTACTGGGAGAAAGGAAATGGAGAGGTAGAAAGGGTTAAGTTATTTCACATTAAAGAGGCAAGAAAAAGCTTTTGCAATGGAGTGGAAGAGGGGTAAGGTAAGGGGGAATAAGTAAGCCTCAACTCTCATTGGAAGTGACTCAGAGAGGAAATAGCATACACACTCAATAGGGTATAGAGATCTATGTTACCATAGAAGAAAATAGGAGAGGAAAGGGATGAGGAAAAGGGGACAGAGGGGAGGGGCAGGGGGTTGTAGATGATAGAACGGATGAAAGATTATGAGGGAGGGCAGTCAGATATAACACACTTTTGAGGAGGGACAGAGTGAAAGGAAACAGAATTGAATAAATGGGAGTTGGGAGGAATGAATGGAGGGAAACGCAGTTAGCGATTATAATTGTGGAGAAAAATATTGAAGCAATTTCTCTGATGGACTTATGATAAAAAATGCTATTCATCCCAAAGACAGAGTTGATGGCATTTAAATACAGACTGAAGCACACTGTTTTCTCTCATTTTACTTTTCCTTCATTTTATTTTTCTTATTTTTATTTCTCTTTCTTTGGGGGGGTGGCTTATTATGTTTACTTTTACAACAAGATTGTTTTAGTAATGTGGAAAAATAATGAGAGTTTGAGGGATAATCCAAACCAAGGACATCTTAACTTCAAATTTATTACCACATGTTCCATTTATAGGTCCTTGATCTTCCATTATTCTAACTTCCCCTTTTCTAAAGAATTTAGTTTATTTAAGATTATATTATTCCTAAATTGCAAAGCAGAGTGGGTATTAGACAAAGAGATAATTTTACTGAAAGGAAGATATCAATTAAGATCCCATATCTGATATAAATTGGCAGTGTGACTTGATAAGTTATTTTAACCTTTCATTCAGCTCAGCCAACCTACCAAGATTATCATTTATACATGAGTCACTGAGCTCCATCCATGGAGGGAGATATTATAGTAGTAGTTTCTGATGAATCTAGGCCAAAAGATAAAAAAGAAAAAAATTCTATGTAACATTAGTGAAGAGGAGAAACTAAAGGAAAAACACAAAAATCAATTTGACATTTGACATTATTTCCATCTCTAACAGTCACTGGGTTGGGGTAAGGGTGGAAAGGTGTCATAAGGGAAACATATAGGTCATTCTTGATGTACATGAGAGGACATTTAAAAGTAAAAAGATAGAAATAAATAAAGAAAAGTAAGACAAAGGTTTAATATCATTGGTGATATTTTTGTCAATCATTATTTTAAGTTTCTCACTGGCTAAAGCTTAGTAGCATAGAACATCCCTAATTTATTCAACCCTCCTGACATGGTAATCTGAATAGTATTACCCATAATAATGGGATTTTACTTTCTTAATTTATCTTCCAAGACTCACTCTATCCTTATTCTGTCTCTAAAGCTTTTACCATGGTGATTATCTCAGGCAGTCCCAAAACCACATGGATTCATGAGGAGGGAGATTCTCCATGATTTCAGAGTTTCTGTTTTATCAGCTTTTTGGGTGATTCGTATTATAATAACCCTAATATATTACCCAGAGTCTTTTCTCCACCTAATGTTGTTTGTCAGAATGTGAACCACAAACCATGGTGCTTGCATCCATTTACCATGAAGAAAGATCTCATAAAATTGAGTAGACCAAAGTGAAAAATAATTCACTGCAGTTTCAGCCAGTCTCTTTTTTCATTAGGATAATTTCAATTTTATAAGGAAAGTAGGACATTGTACTGCAACTCAATCCCAATAAATGATAACTAATAGAATTGGCTCGGAGATTTTATTAAAAGGTCTTAATAATAATGACAACAATATGTAGATGTTTAAAAATTGAATGTTAATTTTAGAATAAAATATTTTAATATAAATATATAACGTGAATATACATATATTTATATATATAGAGAGAGAAAATAAGATAAAAATAAAAATAGAAATAAATTAGAAATATTGGACATCTGTGATCCTAAAGGAATTTATTAAATTATGTGGAAGGGTAGAATTTTAAATACAAATATGTGCAGTTTAAATTCTATTATGATAAAATTTTCCATATTTTCAAATAATTGTTTTCAAGTTTAATGCAATTTAAAAGAAAACAAAGGAGAAGCATGGCGTGGTAGTTAAAGAGATGGGAAGACCTGGATTAAAAAAAATGGCCTCTGATATGAGAGACATTTAAACTTAGCTATTTAGGCAATTCTCTAAGACCATCATTTACAGAGAATGTCCTGACCTTCTTGGAAAGAGGAAGTTTCTTCATCTATGATATATTTTATCTATGAAAACTTTATGCTAATAGAATTGCTGGGCCAGTACTTATCCTTATCCCTAATGAAAACTAGGCAATTTTATTCTCATTTCTTTAGAATTTCATGATACTTTTATTATAGATTCACTCTGTGAATCTATATTATTTTCCTTTTCTTTCCTTCTTTCCTTATTTCTTTGCTCCCTTCCTTTTTAATGTGGTGATTGATTGATTCATCGAGTCTGGTTATTCTTCAATTGACTCTCATCAATTTTTCAATTTTCTTATTAAAGTGCAGTGAACAGAACTAAACAAAATACTTTCTATGTATTCTAATTAGGATAACCTACAATGGAACTATTACTTCCTCCTTCCTGAATATTATTGCTCCCTTAATGACAGACTTAGAATATAGATTTTCTTTTTTTTAATATGAAAAGTCTTTTTGTTCAGTGATATTGAGCTTATTGTCCATTGAAACCATAAAATGGTTTCTAGAAATGCTTTACCTTGTATGTTATTTTTTTCTTTTTTCATTCCAAGTACTTTATGCTCATCTCTATTACATTTAAATTTATGAGATTTTGTCCTGTGTTTTAGGTTGTCAAAATCTATTTGAATCCTGACACTTGTATTCGTATTAAATATCCCAAGCACTTTTCCTCTATTATCTGCCACATTCTGCATATACTGGGATGTATATGCATTTATGTCTGATATACCAGAAGAGAAAGCATGTAGGTGATGATACATGGACACAAGAAGAAATAAAATATGTTCTATTTTGGACATGTTGAAGTTGAGTTATCTTTAGGATATACTATCAGGAAATGCCCAATAGACAATTGGAGATGCAGGAATGGAATTAAAGAGAGCAATTAAAGATCTAAATTGATAGATAGAGAGAGACAGAAGAAGATAGATAGATAGATAGATAGATACCTATATCTTTATTCTTTCCCCCTATATTTACTAAATTTTATTATATAAAATGTAAAATGTAACACTTTTCATTCAAATGTACCTATAAGAATATATAGGTGTGATTATTTCTCTGCAGATGATTATATAGGCATTGTGTATGTATGCATATGCATGTGAAATGTATTGTACATATATTTACATGTACATTGATTATATGCACATTATAATTATATTCATGTGCATATGTGTGTATAAGTGTTGAAGGAGGATTAGAAATGAAATGAGGCCTTGTCAAGCCTTTGCAGAGCTGCTCTTTGATGTCTTTGATGTCCACCTAGCACTGGACCATCACTTGTTGCTTCACGCACAGTGATCAAACTTCTATAAACTGTGTCTTCAGAAGAGCCAAACCAGATTGAGGGTTAGAGATTTGTCAGGGAGTTGGTGGAATGTCTACCATAAGCATGCAAAGACTTCCCCAGACAGAATTTATAGAGGACAATTTGATCCAATGTACATGAAAGGTCCTGAAGAAGGCTCTGTGGAGCACTTAATACTTGGTCACACATGGAAGATGCCAATGTCATTCACTGCATTGAACTTGGCTTTTGTCTTCTAATTTTGCTGACTATCAAAGAAAAAGTGAGGCTGGCCAACTTTATTCAATTCAAATTAACCTAAGACTTCAAGAAAACACTTGGTGATGTCATTGGTCTTCTTTGAACAAAAACAATACTATGTAAATATGCATAAACATATATGCCTGTGGCATCTTCATAGTGATCATTGAATCTAGGGGAGCTGATGGAATTACCATGAAAATTAATTTATGAGGCCCTGGAGGAGTCCATATAATTGGCCAACAAAAAGCAGCTAAACCCTCTACTTTAAGGTATATATTGCTATAGTTAACTTGTGGATTTTTTTTATATAGATTCTGTTTTGTATGTAAAGGACATGCTCCCTGCCTATTTGAATGTCCATTCAATTTCCATAACTTGTCAACTTCATCCCCCTAGCTAGATATTTGAAAAAAAATGCCAGTTTCCTGTCATTGGACATCTTCTTTTAATATGTGTCAAGGGATTTGAATGGCTGAGATTGATAGTTAGCTTTTGCATCCAAATTCACAACCCCTGCCATCCTCCAGGCCACATTATTATTGGTCCCCCAGGGACAAAACATTTGTACAACTAGGAATTTCTTTAGATTTTCTTCATCTTGAATCAGAAATGCCCAATTCTGCATCTACTTTCTGGAGCACAGGATTTCATTAATATATTACTTCATGAGATTTGTTTTCATTCTACCCTTAGAGCTCTGCTTGTCTCAAACCTGTTAAGGTGAGTTTGTAATGATACAAAAAACATTACCCAGTGGGTAACAGGTGATCAAGCTGGACAACCACAGGGAAATCCACTTATGTTGTTAGCACCAACATTGTACTGCTTCAAACATTTATCTTCTAGCTAATGACCACATGTGTTATGTTTCTCATTTAAAAATTGTCCATCTGAATCCTGAATCCTTTAGAAAGTATTATAAAGAAGTATTATAAAGGTGTGCCAGGGCCTGCTTAATATCTATGATGGTGAGAAACAGCATGAACAAATATGTCCTTGTCTGTCTTCTCATTTCTATTACTGGACTAAAGAATTGGTAATTCCTCTTTCCATCTTCACTTTTCAGCTCTTATTTGTATTAGTCTAAAAGAACTTCGTGTCTTGTGTTGAAGGATCATGCCTCATTGCTATGCATAGATCTTCATGTAAAGTCATGGTTATGAGGGAACACTAATGATGATAATGAAAATTATGATGTTGACGATGATGATGATGGTAATGTTGGGGTAGGGTAGTGACATTCATCTCATTCAGGTTTTCTTAGCATATGAAATTCTCTTTATTGAAACTGCCTTCACCAAAGAATACCAACAATTGTTCCCTATTTCTCAGTCTTAGTTATCGACCCAGAACATTGTTATGTTTGTTGAGTTTCCCATAGTCATGTTCTAATATAAACTAGTTTATATTGGAAGCAAGACTTTAATCCAGGTCTTCTTGATACCATGCATATCATTTTAATCACAACTCCACCCTCTCTTTCTTTAGAGTAGTTAATTATCTGGCTTAATTTCATTGCCCTATTATCAGAATTGGAGGTAGATATGGATTGCTTTCAGAAAACTCTGCATAAAATAGAATGTAAGGATAGTAACACTAAACTAACTACTTTAAAGTTTATGAACACTTACATGGGTTCTTTCTGAAATGGAAAGTTTAGACAATGATGGTCCTCTGAGTTCCCCACCCCTTACATTTCATTAGAAACTTATCATCACAAAAAACTCTCTGAGGTAAGTACTAACATTTTGATTTTTCTCATTTAAATAAAGAGGAAACTAAAACGGAAGGGTGTTAAATCATTTATCATAAGTCATACAACTAAAATATGTAGAAGCAGAAATTGGAAACCAATGTTTTTCTTATTCGCACGTTAGCATGCCCAGCAAGTTATTGTCCAGGCTCTACTAAAAGCACTTTAACAGTTGTTGTTTAGCTGTTTCAGTCAAGTCTGACTTTTTATGATCCCATTTGGGATTTTCTTGGCAAAGACACTGATCTACAATTTTCTTCTCCAGCTCATTTTATAATTGAGGCAACTGAGGCAAAGTGACTTGCCCAAGGTCATACAACTACTCAGAGTCTAAAACCCAGATTTGAAATCAGGAAGTTGAGTCTCCATGATTCTAAGCCCAGCACTCTAATTATTAAACCACTTAGTCATCTCCTCTAACAAAGGGAAGCCACTATTAGTTTCCCATTCCATTTTGGACACCTTTAATTATTAGTAAGATTTTCCAGGCATCAAGTCAACTGTTCTTCTGGCAACTTCCATACTGCTTCTGGTTCTGCCTTCTAGATCTAAATAGAGAAAATTCAGAGAATTTAAGATTTGGAAGGAACCTCAGGGGCCATGTGGTCAATCCATATATGAAAAGAATCCATAAAAAACCAATTGTCATGTAGATTATCTAATGCTTCACTTTGCTGAGGATATTTTAATGGAATAACCCTGGAGTTCCACACAGAAGTTAAGATTTATCTGTGATCCCCAAATAACAGGGAGCAGATTTTAAAGACCACTCCTCTTCCCCATTCCAAGACTTTCATTTATACAAATTTATAGAAATAAGACATTTTTTCCTGACATTTGAGCTGTGGTCCTGTTGTCATGGTCAGTTATTACATTCATATCAATCATAGCCAAAGGGCATGGAGACAGGCAGGGGGGGATTCATGGTGAAAGGCACAAATATTTGGCCTGCCAACAACTAATCCTTTGAACTATGGACACTGGAGTCTCTGTGAATAATATAGCTTGTGTGCCAATGCAAGGGATCTCATGAATAATACACATCAGCCTAGGAATACTTAAATGGCAAGCCTTTCAGATGTGAAAACTACAATATTCTAACAAATTACAGTGTCCAGAGAAGGAGGTTTTATTTTCTCAAGTATATTAAACTTTGAAAGGGTGTTAACACACCACATAGGGACTTTGGGCAGGTAGTGAGCATCTGAACTAGTTGGGATTATGGCTTCCACCTATCTCCATCACAGTGGAGTATATGCAATGATAGTTTCAATGTCCATGCTGAAAAATTGCCAAGACCACCAATCAAATGGAGATTTAAGAAAAAAAATACAAATAAAATGGAAGTACTAAAGGATACGGGCAAAAAAAAAAACACTGTAGTTGGAAACATCAAACCAGAATCCTCCTGTTTACCATCTGAGTAACCTTCATTAATTTGCTTCATTTCTCTGAACTTCATTGTTCTTATTTATAACAAAGAGGGTTGAAGTGATTGAATTCTAGTCCTCCTCCATCTATGATTCTAGGATTTTTCCTTCTAAGCAGAGGATCCTGACCACAGATAGAACCAATACAACTGGTAAGCCAGGCAAAATTGTTTCTTAGCTCCTTCCCATCTTTTTTTTTCAAATCTAACATCTGGCAATTAGAGATGTAAGGTTGTCCCAGCAAGCTATGAAGTATTCAGTGGGCCATGCTTAGTACAGTGCCAGGTGTATCAATAAATGCTTATGAATTGACTGACCCCCTGAACATTCTTTAATTCATTCATTCAACTCAAGTAAGACATTTAGCCAAAGGATTATTCAATGCTTTGGAAAGCATGCAAAGTTTCGCTAAAAGATGGTCACTTCCATATTGTAGTCGAACAGCTTGCAGGGAGAGATACTAATCAATCATCAAGTATTTATTAAGCTTTTATGATAATTTGAATGTTTAGCTAGATCCTGAGATTATAAAAACAAAAATAACAACAAAGTGATAATAATAATCTATTCATCTTATTTTATCTAGTAATCAAACTATGACTAATTATTAACATTCATTATTAATTTCAACTATTTTAGAATTTCGATATTAGAAATTTATCTAGAGCAATGAGAAGTTAAATGAGTTGCCTAGTCACACTATCACAGTATGTCAAAAGTAAAACTTGAGTTTTTATCTTCCTGTATTTGAGATTTTCTTAATCTTTATACACTACCCAGTGCTCATTATTGTCTGTGTCCCTGTAATTACACTTTTCTTTGAAACAGAGATCGTATTTAACTAAATCATATTATTTTAATTATATTTCCTGTTTTGAATTCACTTTCAAAAACATCACTTTAAAACTTCTAGATTAGCCAATATTGATTTCTATTTTAAGCTGTTAGCTACAAGAACCATCAAATAAGTTTCATTCATAGTCAAGATAATTTTTATCATTATTAAATACATTTTCTTTCTTTTTTGTATATTATTGAGACCAAATCTAAGGGTAAAAGACTACTTGACATTTTAATATTGAGAAAGTCATCCTCAATAAGCCAAAGGATCGTTGTAACGTTGACATTCTCAATTAAGCACAATGCTAAAATTAAAAAAAAAACATTAGAGCTTCCTAAACAACTTGTAATATATAATAATATAATATATGATAATAATAATAATAATATCCAAAATAACTCTAGACGGGAGTTCCATAAGAGTTTGTTACAATAATAGCAAAACAAGTTATCAATCCATTGTAGAAAGGAGAAAAAAAGTCAATTATCTGGCATCATATAGATACTACCAACAAATTGTTTGTTTGAACGAATTTCTCGATTTTGATTGCCTTCACAGAAATCATGTAGATAATTGGGAAAGGGGAAGGGAATAAATGAGAGTAATATTGATATAAGTCAGTAATGCTGCATTATGATGTAGTAAAATATTTGTAAGAAAAATAAATTACAGTCATTCTCCAGGAAGAATGGAGAGGTGTTTTTGATGGTGACTACAACCTTGGAGTAATATTACCAAAGGATATCTGTTTCTGACTTGCTGAAAAATGACTATCCACAATGTTGTATGATGGGCAACCTATTTCCATTAAAAAAATTAAAGCAGTGAAAGTATGTGATGGAGGGAAACATGGAGTCAGGGCATTGCAGATTGTCAGTCTTGATGATTCACGCTCTTACACCCGAACATATGTTAGGACAAGATAAAGCTGCTTGAGTTGAGCCTGGATAAGCCAGATAATTGTATCTCTGCAGACATGACCTGAATAGCCTTTCAATTTAAATGTTATTAGAGGATCCAAATGGAGGATTCTATGTTGATTAGATTTTTAAAAAAATGTTTTGAAGATCTACTTTTTCTCCTTGCCTTCTGTGTCATAGAACAATGAAATGAGAAATCACATGTTTCATGTAAGACACTGAAAATACTTCAAAATAAAGTGGAAAAAACATTACCATCAATTTTTATAAGACAAAAACAAAAAATCCCTTTCAAGATTCCATGATTTGACCTTGAATAATGTGAATGGTTTAGCAAACTGAGGTATATGTATGTCATGGAACACTATTGTTCTATTAGAAACCTGGAGGGATGGGAATTCAGGGAAGTCTGCAGGGATTATAAATCATTACCATTTGATGAATGGTCAAAGGATATGAACAGGCATTTTTCAAATGAAAAAAATTAATGCTATATATAAAACTATCCAAACCATTATTGATTAGAGAAATGCAAATTAAAACAACTATGAGGTACCACCTCACACTTAGCAGATGGGTTAGGATGATAAAAAGGAAAATGCACAATGTTGGAGAGGATGTGAGAAGATTGGAACATTAATGCATTGTTGGCAGAGCTGTGAACTGATCCAACCATTATGGAGAGCAATTTGAAACTATGCCTATGGAACAATAAAACTGATCATACCCTTTGATCCAACAGTATAATACTAGACCTATATCTAAAGAAATCATAAAAAATGGGGAAAGTTCCACATGTTCAAAAACATTTATAGCAGCTTTTTTATAGAGGCAAAGAATTGGAAATTGAATGAATACCCAGCAATTGGGGAATGGCTAAAGAAATTATAGTATATGACTCTTATGGCATATTATGATTCTATAAGAACCCATGAGTAGTTGAATTTTAAAGAAACATGGAAAGAATTACATGAACTAATGCTGCATGAAGGGAGCAGAACCAACAGGAAATCAGACACAATAAGAACAACATTGTAAGATGACCAACTGTGATGGATGCCGCTCCTCGCAGCAGTTCAGGGATCTAGGACAGCCCTGGAAGCATAGTTATGTACAATGCCATCCACATCTTGGGGAGGGGGAGGACCAAACACACAGACCCTGAATATATGCTATATTCACTTTTCTAAAACTTCTCTTATGTTTTTCCTTCCGATATCATGGTTTTCTTTCTTTTCCCTTAGGTCTAATTTTTTAAAAAATGTATAACATAAATTTGTGAATGGATGAGGAATGAAAAATAACCGTAGATTTTAATTGGAAAAATAAAGTAAAATATCATTTTAAAAAAGACTATGAGACAGTTATTTAGTGCAGTGCATAAAAAATTGCACCTAAAGTTAACAAGACCAGAATTCAATTCAACTTAAACATTTCTACCTGTGTGGTCTTGAGCACACAGTTATTTAACAACTCTCTTTCTCAGTTTATTTGGTTCTAAATCAGAATGATAATGGTACCTCTCAAATATAATGAAAATTGAATAACATATTTGTACTTTGTAAGTTTGGATATTTTAATATATATTATAAAACATATTTATATATTATATATAATTATGTATATAATTATATATAATTATCATTATCAACATCATTTCAGGGTAATGAGAACTATAGTAAAGGGAGAACTTCATTAAATTTGAAGTCAAAAAGTCATGGATTCCAACCCAACTATATGTATGGAACCTTGAGAAAATCGTTTTGCTTTTGTACTTCTTAGTTTTCTCTAAGTTAAAAGGAAGTATTTGTACTAGAGTTTTATGATCATGACTATGTATGTATGTATGTAAGCATGTATGTCTTTCTTGCAATTATTCATACATTGATAACTGTATTTCATTGCAATTCTATATATATTTTATTTTAACCATTAAAATGTATTATTCTGGGGCAGCTAGGTGGCGCAGTGGATAGAGCACTGGCTCTGGAGTGAAGATTAACTGAGTTCAAATTTGACCTCAGATACTTAATAATAATTACCTAGGTGTGTGGCCTTGGGCAAGCCACTTAAGCCCATCACCTTGCAAAAAAACTAAAAAATTAAAAAAATTAAAAAAAAATTAAAAGGCATTATTCTGAGAAGGGTGCTGTTGGTTTCCCCAGAAGGTCAGAGGGTTCTTTAATACAAAGCACTTTAAGAATGACTCAATTCTATAATCTTTAAATCTAATGGTTCTTTTCAGAAAAAAAATAAGGTTGCTTGAGGCCAGGGATTATTTAGTTTTTGTCTTTGTACCCCCAGATTTGTAGGGCATAGTGACATGCAACATGTTCTCAGTAAATACTGAATCGATTGCAGAACACACAAATAGCCATGAGTCAGCTCTGCTTCTCCTGCTCAAGGAATGGGATTTCTAAGAGCAGGTAGAAAACTCCTTTTATAAAGCAAGAATTTCGAGGGACATATTTTGAAGCATCTAAAACAGATATCTTGTAGCTCTTCCTAATGACAGCAGGAAATGTAACTTTAAAAGTAGAATTTTTCTTTCTACTTTACTTTTGCTTAGTTTAGCAACGGATGAGATTTAGGTAGGAGACCAGTCATGATGCTACACTGAATCTGGTGAATTATAGACCCAGAGAGGCAAAAGAATTCAACTCATCTACTTCTGAATGTTTGGGAAAGAGTCTCAAGAGCATTATTTTCCTCTCTCCAACCTTGAAAATATTTCTATTATTTATTTACTTTCAGGATTGGTTTATTATCTGTCTTTCCCTTTGCTATCTATTTATGCAATTCATGTTGATCCCTTTCATGAATTAACACACTTCAAAACCTTACTGCAAGAGGATACTGTCAAGTGCTCTTTTATAGCTATTAATTTTTTGTTTCCTACTGGTTTTATAGTTCTTTAGAGTTTGAAAATAATATATTTTCTTTTCCTAATTTTAGCTATTTATATATTTCATTGAACTTTTTATGTAATATAGAGCACTTGCCTTATTTTGTCTTGGGTCTACCAGTAATTGACATGTTTAAAAAAAGAATCACAAGATCACAGATTTAAAGCTGGAAATTCATCAGATTCAAACTTCTTATTTTATAGAAAAGGAAGTTGGGGCCCCTAAAAAAGGTATTTCCCCAAGATCTCAAAGTTAATAGGTGTTTCAGTCAAGATTCAAAAAACAGATCTTCTGGTTCCCTAAAGCAAACTGCCTCTCAATTATAGATATGGCCTAGAATGTTGATATTTTGCTCCTATTCTCAATCGCCTGATGACACGATAAAGTCTGTCTTTTGGCTTATAATATTTGCTAATAATGAAACCAGTGTTCTACATGCTTTGTGTGAGGTGCCAGGAAAGAGAAGGAGAAGGAGAAGGAAGGAAAGGAATAAGTAGAAAGGAAATATAATAAGAAGAGGAAGGAGAAAAAAGGGGAAAAAACAGGAAAGAGAAAGATGAAAATGAGAAACAAGAGAATATTAAGTAGAGGAAGAGAAGGAAAATTGTGCAACTGAATTTATTATCTAAGATTTCAGAAGTTTACTACTTGCCATCATTATAACTACTGCTTTTTTAGTCTGCTGTTTAAAATGTTTATTTTTTGTGGTTGTTGGTATCATATCTTCCTGTTTCACATACATTAGGACTTGTATCAGTTGAAAGCCAAACTACCCAAGATGTAATCCCCCTTAATAGCAAGTGATCAACGGTACCACTTTATCAAGATAGATTTTCCTCACATAAATAAGCAGAGTTGTCAGTCATTTATACAATATAATATGATGGACTGGGGAAAGATTTCATAAAACAAATTTATTCACTGAACAATAGACACATAACATGCTATTTCTAACCCTTGTGTTAAATAATATAATCTTTCTAGTTATCTTCTATAAATCAACTATCCCATGGGAAGGATCACACATTAACATATTTGCAATGAAGAGACTACTGAATTGGGAGTCCAATGATGTAGAAATGACTCCTCAATTAACAATTCACTTTTTATGTAAAGGCAAAACCAATTTTTTTTCTTTTTGGTCTTTAGTTTCTGCATTGATAAAAATGAAGTAGGGTAATCTAGAAGAATAACCCTAAAATCTTATGATCTGAAATTGATGCAACTTTTCATGTATCTTGAGACATTTCTTTTTTTTAATCTTTTCTTTATTTAATATTTCATCTCATTTTGTACAATAATGCTTTTTTTACATTCATAAAATATTCTCGTTTAAGAGTAAATGAAATACCCCCTCCTCCCCATAGATATAGATTTGCTTGAGCAATAAAGTAAAGGGGAAAGAAAAAAAATTAAAATTAAAAATAATAATAGTAATAATTGTAGGTATGGCCAGGTGGCGCAATGGATGGAGCACCAGCCCTGGAGCCTTGAGACTTATTTCTAAGTTTGACATAAACCTTCCACTTTCCTAACACTTATCCTTCACTGTCTGTTCATTACATAATTTGTTTTTTTTTTATACTTAGTATAGGAATGAATATTTTCTTCAATTGTTTTTTTCCTGTTAGGCAACTTTTGAGAAAGATGTATAACCCATGATGTTTTATGTCTAGATCCAAAATTGGAGGGTATTTTTGAAATATCTTAGGAACCAGAGATGATTAGAATTTAAATTCTAAAGAGATATAGAAGAGAATATGCAACATTGGACCAAATATAGTGAATAAATTATAACTTATTAAATCAAGTCAGAAAAGGTGTCCAAAAATCAAAGAAAAATGAAATATTATTGTTAAGTAACATTTTTTTCAACAAACTAGGTGGCACATGCATGCAAAGAAACTAATATTTTGTAACTTTGGATAATACACATTTATAATTATTTAGTTATCTAGGTCACATTAGAATAGAATTACCTGTCCTTCCATTCTTTCTGTCATATTTATATTTTTTCTCTTCAACTCTGCTTATTCTCTTGCTCAAGTTTTGTTTTGCTGAAAAACCCTTCAATAAAATACAACATCCATTTTTCTTAAAAATATTAGAAAGATTAGGAATAAAAGGAGTTTTTCTTAAAATAATAAATAGTATCTATATAAAACCATTAAGAAATATTATATGTAATGGGAATAAACTCAGAGCATTTCCAATAAAATCAGAAGTGAAACAAGAATGCCCATTATCATCTTTGCTATTCAATATAATATTAGAAATGCTAGTGGTAGCAATAAGACAAAAGAAATTCAAGGAATAGGAATTGACAATGAGGAAGCAAAGCTTTCACTCTTTTTAAAATTTTTTTTTATTGGGGTGGCTAGGTGGTGTAGTGGATAAAGCACCGGCCTTGGAGTCAGGAGTACCTGGGTTCAAATCAGGTCTCAGACACTTAATAATTGCCTAGCTGTGTGGCCTTGGGCAAGTCACTTAACTCCATTTCCCTGCAAAAACCTAAAAAAAAGAATTGAGGAAGACTAAATTTTTTTATTTAAAAAAATAATTATTTTGAGTTTTACAATTTTTCCCCTGTTGTGTCCCTACCCCGCCCCCCACAGAAAGCAATTTGCCAGTCTTTACATTCTTTCCATGGTATACATTGATCTAAATTGATTGTGATGAAAGAGAAATCATATCCTTAAGGGAAAAAACATAATGTATAAGAGATAGCAAGATCAGACAATACGATATCAGGGTATTTTTTTTTTTTTTTTTGGAAATTAAAGGTACTAGTCCTTGGTCTTTGTTCAAACGCCACAGTTTTTTTTCCTCTGGATGCAAATGATACTCTCCACTGCAGACAAGCCCAAATTGTCCCCGATTGTTGCATTGATGGAATGAGCAAGTCCATCAAGGTTGATCATCACCCCCAAGTTGCTGTTAGGGTGTACAAAGTTTTTTCTGCTTCTGCTCATCTCTTTCAGCATCAGTTCATGCAAATCCCTCCAGGCATCCCTGAATTCCTGTTCCTCATGGTTTCTAATAGAGCAATAGTTCCACAGCATACATATACCACATTTTATTAAGCCGTTTCCCAATTGAAAGACATTTAGTTGATTCTCAATTCTTTGCCACCACAAACAGGGCTGCTATTAATATTTTTGTGCTAGTGATGTTTTTACCCTTTTTCATAATCTCTTTGGGGTATAGACCCAGTAGTGGTATTGCTGGATCAAAGCTTTCACTCTTTGCAGATAATATGATGATGCACATAGGGAACCCAAGAAAATCATCTTAAAAACTCCTTGAAACAATTAACAAATTCAAAAAAATAGCAGAATATAAAATATACCCACACAATTAATCAGCATTTCTATAAATGAACAACAAAGTCCAAGAGCAGGTGATAGAAAAAGAAATTCCATTTAAAGTAACTATAGACAACATTAAGTACTTAGGAATCTACCTCCCAAAACAAAGCCAAAAACCATATGAACCCAATTTAAAGCCCTTCTCACCCAAATAAAGTCAGATCTAAATAACTGGAAAAAATGTCAATTTTTCATGGTTAGGTTGACTTAAGATAATCAAAATGACAATTCTACTCAAATTAAATTACTTATTCAGTGCCATACCAACCAAACTACCAAATAACTACTTTACTGAACTAGGAAAAAAAATAGTAACAAAATTCATCTGGAGCAACAAAAGATCAAGAATAGCAAGGGAACAAATGAAAAAAAAATGTGTAAAGGAATGTGGTCTAGCTCTTCCGGATCTAAAACTATACTCTAAAGCAGCATTCATCAAAACTGCCCGGTACTGGTTAAGGAATAGAGTAATGGATCAGTGGATTAGGATAAGTTCAAAAGAAGTCAGAGGAAATGGCTACAGCAATCTACTATTTAACAAATTTAAAGACATCAGTTTCTGGGATAAGAACTCAGTATCTGACACAAATTGTTGAGAATATTGGAAAATAATATGGCAAAAACTAGATATAGACCCATATCTCATACCCTATACCAAAGTAAAGTCAAAATGGGAACAGGACTTAGACATAAAGGATGACACCATAGATAAATTAATAGACAAAGAAATTATCTATCAGACCTATGGAAAGTGGATAAATTAATGACTAAACAAGAAGTAGAGTATATTATAAACTGAAAAATGATTCATTTTGACTATATTAAATTAAAAAAAGATTTTGTGCTAATAAAATCAGTGCTATAAAAATTAAGATAGCAGAAAGTCGGGAAACAATCTTTACAGCTAAGCGTTCGGATAAAAGAATCATTTCTAAAAAATATATAGAGATAATTGCATCAAATTTATAAGGTTACAAGTCATTTCCCAATTGATAAATGGTCAAAGGATAAGAATAGACCGTTTTCAAATGAAGAAATTAAAGATATATACATATATACATGCATATTATATATGTATATGTAATCATATGAAAACTTGCTTCAAATAATTATTGATTAGAGAAATGAAAATTAAAACAACCATGAGATATTACCTCACATCTATCAGATTGGCCAAGATGAAAAAAAGGGAAAGTGATCCATGTTGGAGAGGTTGGAGGATTGGGACATTGATGCATTGCTGGTGGAGTTGTGAATGAATCCAACCCTATGGAACTATGACCAAAGAGGAATAAAATTGTTTATACCTTTAACACAGCAATTCCAATTCTAGGTTTATATTCAGAAGAAATTATAAAAAAATGTGAATAGTCCCACAAATTCCAAAATATTCACAGCAGCTCTTTTTGTAGTGGTAAAGAATTGGAAAGTGAGGGGATGCCCACCAAATGGGGAATGTCTAAAGAAATCATGGTACATGAATACTATAGACTATTATTGTTCTATAAGAAACCATAAATGGTCAGACTCTAGGGAAGCATGGAATGACTCACAAATCTGATGCTGAGTGAAGGGAGCAGAACTAGGAGAACAATGCACATATCAACAATAACATTGTGAGATGATCAACCTTGATGGAAGCAGCTTCTCTCAGCAGTTCAGAGAGCTAGGACAACTGTATTAGACTGATGATGAACAATGCTATCACAATCCAGAGAAAGGAAAACAAAATATAACAACAATAAAAAAAACACTTCAGAATCTGAGGAATATTATAAAAATGATCTCTTATGCATCTCTTTCCCTTAATCCTAATTCCTCATCCTGAAAATAACTAATCTGTAAATATGATTATTTAAAATGTGTATGTACAATGCTCAGCTGACTGTCAGCATCTCAGGAGAGGTGATCAGAAGAGAGGGTCAAAGGAAATTTCTAATTTAAAACTATACATGTGCATATGGATAAAAAAATAAATTTAAAAAAAGGTTTGTTTTGGTTGTAGATAATGTTCATTTTGCAGTTTCTATAATTCATGAGTTCATGCCCCTACTTCTATATGTATTAAGTACAATTTTCTATTTTTTTATTTTCTATTTTTAATTTTTTTTAATTTATTTTTTATTTTCATTTCGTACAAATTTTTTTTAAATTTATAAAATATTCTTATTTACAAGTAAACAAAATACCCCTCCCCCCCATGAATATAGACTTGCTTGGGCGAAAAAATTAAGGGGGAGAGAAAAAAATTAAAATTAAAAAAAATAATAGTAATAATTGTAGGTATGTCCAGGTGTCACAATGGACGAAGCACCAGCCCTGGAGCCATGAGTACCTGAGTCCATATCCAGCCTTGTAAACGCAACAATCACCAAGCCGTGTGACATGCAAGCCACCCTATCCCCACTGCCCTGCAAAAACCAAAAAGAAAAAAAAAGACCCAAAATAAAATAAAATAGTAATAATAGTAGGGGTGGCTGGGTGGCAGACAGAGCATTGGCCCTTGAGCCAGGAGCACCTGGGTCCAAATCCGGCCCGAGACACCCAAAAGATCCCCCTGTTATGTGGCCCCAGGCAGGCCACCCAGCCCCACTTGCCATGCACCCTCCCCAAAATAATAATAATAAAAAATGTGCTTCAGTCTTTGTTCCAACACCAACAACTCTGTTGCGGGTGGATCTCATTCTTTATGATAAGTCCATCACAAAAGTTACTTCCATATTTTTCCAACGTTGCCATTGCTGATTGCAACTCCCTCCTTTCTTATTTCTCTACTACCAGGTACTGGATTTTCTCTCTCCTTTCACTCTGACTCTGCTGTAGGGTCACTGAGTGGAGCAGCAGACAGATCCCTGGTCCTGGGGGCCAAGAAGCCCTGAGCCCCCATACCACCCCTGAGGCCCAGCATCCACCTGGCCCTATGGTCCTGGGCAGGCCTTCCAATCCCAGCCCCTTGCAAGAAGTAAAAAAGAAAATGTGTTATATCTGACCACTCTCCCGCCATGGTCCATCCTTTCCTCCTTTATTTACATCCCCACCCCTTCCTCCTGCTCCCCCCTCCTTCTTACTTCAGATGCCTATACCCCATTGAGTATATTTGCTGTTTCCTCTCCTAGCCATCTCTGATGAGAGCAAAGGTTCCCTCATTCCCCCTTGCCTCCCCCCTTCCATATCATTGCAATAGCTCAGTGTAATAAAAAATCTTATTATGTGAAATATCTTGGACTATTCCCCCTCTCCTTTTTCTTTCTCCCATTCCATTTCCCTTTTTTTTTCTATTGACTCCATTTTTACACCATATTTTATATTCGAATTCAGCTTTCTCCTGTGCTTCAACTATAAAAGCTCCCTCTACCTGCTCTATTAACTGAGAAGGTTCATATGAATATTATCAGTCTCATTTTTCTATACATGCAGTTCATCCTCATTAAGTCCCTCATATTTCCCCCCTCTCCTCCAATCTCCATCCTTCACCTGGGTCCTGTATTTGAAGATTAAACCTTCTGTTCAGCTCTGGCCATTCTAAAAGGAACATTTGAAATTCCCCTGGTTCATTGAAAGTCCATCTTTTTCCCTGGAAGAGGACATTCAGCCTTGCTGGGTAGTTCATCCTTGGATGCATTCTAAGTTCTTTTGCCTTCCAGTATATTGTATTCCAAGCCCTACGAGCTTCCAATGTAGTTGTTGCTAAGTCTTGTAGCTGCATGATATTTGAACTGTCGTTCTAGCTGTTTGTAATATTTTCTCTTTGACTTGGGAGTTCTGGAACTTGGTTATAATATTCCTAGGGATTGTTTTTTTGGGATCTCTTTCTCGGGGAGATCGGTGGATTCTCTCCATTTCTATTTTGCCCTCTGCTTCTAGAATATCAGGACAATTTTCCTGTAGTAATTCTTTGAAAATGATGTCAAGGCTCTTTTCCTGATCATGACTTTCAGGTATTCCAATAACTTTTAAATTATCTTTCCTAAGTCTATTTCCCATATCAGTTGTTTTTTTTTTCAATGAGATATTTCACATTTTCTTCTAATTTTTCATTTTTTTAGTTTTGAAGTATCAATTCCTGATTTCTGGTAAATTCATCAATCTCCCTGAATTCTATTCTTTGTCTGAAGGATTTGTTCTCCTCAGAGAGTTTTCTTATCTCTTTTTCCATCTGGCCAATTTTGCTTTTTAAAGCTGTCTTCTCAATAATTTTTGAACTGTTTTATCCATTTGACCTAAGCTGGTTTTTAGCATGTTATTTCTTCAGCATTTTTTTGGATTTCCTTGACTAGGCTGCTGACTTCATTTTCATGTTTTTCCTGCATCTCTCTCCTTTCTTTTCCCAGTTTTTCTTCCAACTCCCTCATTTGATTTTCAAAGTCTTTTTTGAGCTCTGTCATAACCTGAGCCCAATTTCTGTTTTCCTTGGAGTCTTTAGATGCAGGAGCTTGTGCTTCCTCATCTTCAGACTGAGTATTTTGATCCTTCTTGGGCTAATTTGCAAAATATTTTTCAATAGTCTTCCTCTTATTTCTCTGCTTGCTCATTTTCCCAGCCTGGTCCTGGTTTTGGGGTTCTTCCTGAGCTTTTGGGGCACTCTCACAGGGGTCTCAGTGTGTGAGGCTCTGTCCTCCCTCCTGGTCTGTGAATGACCATAAGCGCCCCCCTCTGCCATGGGGCTGAGGTAGGGGGGCCCTGCTGCTCTTCGGGGGTGGGGGGCTAGACTGTGATCAGTATCTGAATGTTGTCAGAGCCCCAGAGTCCTGTTCCAGGGGCACAGGACCAAGCTCAGCAGTCTCTCTTCACTCCCCTCCCTCAGCTCCGGTGCTCCCCGGGGTGCAGCTCAGGAGAATCCCCAGATGCTGTGAGTTGAGGCTCCCAGTGCCCTGGGGCTGCCTCCGGGAGGCTCTAGTTCCTTCACTCTGGCAGGCCTCCCCTCCGACCCCGGGGAGCAGAGCCTTTCTGCTCTTTTCCAGGTTACCTTGAGTAGGAGAACTGCCTCACTGGGTCTCTTTGTGGGTTCTGTCTCTCGAAAATTTAGTTAGAGTCCTTAGCTTATGAGTTTTAGCAGAGAGCACCTAAGACTAAGACTGGATCCCTTCTTGTCGCCATCTTGGCTCCGTCCTCCTAAGTACAATTTTCAAAGAGTTTTCATTGTAGCGTTTCATGTGACTTAGGAAATGCCATCATCATTTTGAACAGTTTTTATTTTTTTGTTTTTGTTTTTGCAAGGTATTAATTGGTGTTAAGAGATTTGCCCAAGTTCACACAACTAGGTAATTATTAAAGGTCTGAGATCAGATTTGAATTCAGGTGCTACTAACTCCAGGTCTGTTTTAATCCACTGAGTCACCTAGTTGCCCCAAGATAATTTTTTTAAGGGATGGGGAAATGGAATGGCTTATGGGATGTGATGCTGAGCAAAGGGAGCGGAACCAATAGAACAATGTACACGTTCACAGCAACATTTTGAGATGATCATCCTTGATGGAATCAGCTCGTATTAGCAGATCAGAGAACTAGAACAATTGTATTTGACTGGTTATGGGCAATGTTATCCCCATGCAGAGGAAGAAAAATAAAACAAAACAAAACACACACAAAAACCCCTTCAGAATCTGATGAATACTTTATAAAAATTATCTCCTATGTATCTCTTTCCCTTAATCCTAATTCCTCATCCTGAAAATGACTAATATGTAAATATGATTATTTAAAATGTGTATGTACAATGCTCAGCTAACTGTTCATCACTGAGGGGAACAAGGTGGGAAGGGAGAGTAGAAGGAAATAGTTTAACTTAAAAATATAGCTATGCTTATGGATGAAAATTTTAAAAAAAAGTGATGGAGAAACAAAACTGAGATTTTTATAGGTTGTGATGTGCCATTCGTCACAGAGCTGTTTTAAATTTGCATCTCCTGACTCCAGATCCTTCACTTTTTATGAGCAATTTATAAAGATATAGACAGCCCTGTTTGTTAGGAACTAGACACTTCTTCCCAATCCCCTATTCAATTTTTAATTATCTGTTTCTTTGTTTCTTTCATGTCACCATTTGGGCAACCCAGAGTTGAAAAGGACCATTTTTTTAAATCAAGTATCCATTGATATTTGAATCATATTCTCTCTACAGCCCTGCTGATCAGGAACACAGCCAGTACTGGAATACCGCCGATGATGGCAACCTCATCACCTTAAATAGTCCATTACATTTGTAGTGCAGCTAATAATGAGAATGCTCTTTTAAAATCCACTTCCATATAATATTGACCAACTCATTTACTGATTGACCTATTTAAAACCTTATTAATGCCTTCCTTTATAGAGGGTAATATAATTTGAACTCAATGATTCAAATAAAGGAAACAATAAAATATGGTCTTTTTGGTCATAAGAGAATAAAGAAAATCACAAAAGGCAAGCTGATACATTACCAGGGAGACCCTTCAATCACTGAAGTACTCACTTGCAAAAGAGAATAAGAACTCATTAATTCAATATTGGTGAATTCAAAATAGCATTTCATTTTTTGCAATTACTAATTCCCAGTCAGATAGTCATGGTTCCCCTACAGAAATTGCATGTGGTTGATTAATTCCAAGAAAATATGAGAAGGCAGAAATACCACCTAAGTGAGGAAGGTTGTTTTGGTGATTGGGGAGGAGGGAAATCAATCAATAGTCATACTTCCAGAGAAAAGGAAGCTATAGTTTTAAGAGAGAAAGTGACCTTATCTTACCTTTCCAGAATCAGATTATAACAGAAGAAATTTGAGAGGTCTAAACCGCATACAAAAAAGATGACAGATATACTGTGTCTAGGGCTTGAAGTCCTCAAATGAGGGAGAATCTATTCTTTCCTGGGGCAGTCCTTTATTCATCAGAATATTCCCAATGGGTAAAAATATTTTTTTAAATATTTTAAAAATATAAAAATTACTTCATATCAAATAAAATAAGACTTTATACAATGTCCCTATATATAGAGATAACATAAATAAAATTTCCTTCCATTTAAATCTCTCCAGCCTACAATTGAACCTCACAAAATATGAACTCAAGACCCTTCTTCAAACTCATTTCCTTTCTCTTGACACTTACCAGCTTTCTAATCCTGTTTCTAATAAATTAGCAAAATTTCTTAGATGTCATCTGATTGTGAGAGTGAGCAGAGGGTCTTTTTCTTTTCTCCCCCTTTGGGAGGCCTGCTTCTCTTAAAATAGTTCAAGATCACATTATCATCCAAAGCTACCATATTATACTACTGCTTCAGACTAAGAAGGTAGTATGCTAAAACTCTACAATGAAAAAAGTAGTGGTAGTGGTAGTAGTAGTAGCAGTAGTAATAGTAGTAGTAGTAGTAGTAGCAGAAGTAATAGTAGTAGTAGTAGTAATAGTAGTAGTAGCAGCAGCAGCAGTAGTAGTAGTAATAGTAGTAATAGTAATTGTAATAGTAGTAGTATCAACAGCAGCAGTAGTAGTAGTAGTAGCAGTAGTAGTAGCAGCAGCAGCAGTAGTAGCAGCAGCAGTAGTAGTAGTAGTAATAGCAGTAGTAGTAATAGTAATAGTAGTAGTAGTAATAGTAACAGTAGTAGTAGTAATAGTAATAGTAGTAGTAGCAACAGCAGTAGTAGTAGCAATAGCAGTAGTAGCAGCAGCAGTAGTAGTAGTAATAGCAGTAGTAATAGTAACAGTAGTAGTAGTAGCAACAGCAGAGGTAGTAGTAATAGTAGTAGTAGTAGTTAGTAGTAATAGTAGTAGTAGTAGTAGTAGTAGCAGCAGCAGCAGTAGTAGTAGCAGCAGCAGCAGCAGCAGTAGTAGTAGTAGTAGTAGTACTCAATGGCTTTCTAATCATTCTCAACTTAGCTAATAATTGAAAAACTATTTTATTTTCTAAAACCCAAATGCAAAATTTTATCTTTATATGTGTTAAATTTCACTGAACTGGATTCTAGCTTCACATGACCATTTGGGTGCTGACCGTGTATATTATTTACTTTTTTTCAATTTTGTGTCCTCTGCAGAATCAGGAAAACAATGATAATACCAATAAAACAGTGAGAAAAAATAAACACCAGCAAAACCAAAACCAAGAATATATACTTTCACAATAGTAAAGAATAAACTTGACCCTAGAATTGTTAAGATAATACATGTCCTAGAATTCTGGGTCACATAATAAACAAGATAGAGGATGAAATATTTTCCCTGACACCTTCAATCTCTCAGACCTCTCCAAAAAAACCCAACCAAGAATCAAATATAAAGTAACATCAGTTGCTTCCATTGTGTGGATCATCCGTAAGCCAAAAAGACAACATACTTTCCTTCCTTCCTTCATTGAAGAGGAACGCAACAACAGCAATAACACCACCAAAACAAACATTATCTATGTATGTAGAGGTATCTTTCTCTATCGTCTATTTAACCAATAATTTATAATTTATTATTGAGCTTAAAATATTATGTAAAAATAAGATATTAAAAACAGCACATTTTAAGAAAAAATCAAATTGACCAATTATATTCCTAAATGAAAATGGGATTTCTTAAATTTAGTTACAATAATATCCCTTAGAAATATTTTCTTTAAACATTAAGAATTTTAAAGAACTTTTCTTTTACTTTCTTTAATCTACATTCAGAAAAGGGGGAAACGATGAATTATAACCTTCTACAACGCCATTCAACTTTTCTTTTTTCTTAAACAATCCTTAAATAATTTAAGGAAAATATATTACTTGAGAAATAATCTTCTCCTCTCCACATCGAGTTTCAAGAACCTGCCTTTGTGCATGTGTGCTGATTAGCACATTAATGACATATAAAACAGAGATGGCCTAGCTTAAGACATTTGCGAATTTCATAAAAATTCAAAGTAAAAAAAAATCAAATAGTAGAATCAGAATAATAAAGAGATGGCATCAAAAAGTGGTGTAGGTTAATATCTATCTTGGGGTTCAAAAATCAGCTTCACAAATACAAGATGGAGGCATGTGTGAACCATAGTTCTTTTCCAAGACATATGGGGTATTGTGTGAAATACAATTTTCAGTGTTGTCAGATGTGCCAGCCAAAAATGCTACAGATATTTTAGTCTAGAGACAATTTTTTTGTTATTCTTGGTTTTTTAAGATGGGGTGGGTGATTCATTGATCATAATTTTCTCACAGCTGAATCATTTTTTTTATGCAGGGTACTTGTCTATAGAAGAAGGATTCAAATACTTTATTAGGCACTTACCATGTGATACAATAAGTCATTTCACTGCTCTGTTTCAGTTTCCTTTACTACGAAATGAAGTTTTGATGATGGTTTCCCATGACTTTTCCAATTTTAATTCTAAGATACTCTGATTCAGTGGAGGTGACCGACCTGGAGAAAGTCCTTCAGAATGTATCAAACAAGGACAAATTGAAGAAATGGAGAATATGTAGTCTGGAGGAAAGATTAAAGGCGATATCACTGATGCCTTCATACAATTAAACTACTGTAATTTATTTGCCCGGGGTCATTCATTTCTCCAAATAGTAGAAGGAAGAGATAGGGTTTGAATTCAGGTCCCCTGACTTCAAATCTGTCTCACTTATTTTAGTAGGGGAGGCAGAGTTAACTATTTGTGGATCAGACATTCTGGAATTATCTGTGGTCATTCAATATAGCATCCTATAGCTGCTTGTTCTGGGATGAACTACAGTGAGAAAAGTCCTATTATAAAATGCTTTATAATGCTTAGGATGGCTGCTCACTAAGAATACCAGATTTTCTTGATTGCCTTATATTGAATGTAATATACTACAAAGGAGAAAATGGGAAGTTCCATTTGGGTTGGTTGTATCACTTAAATTTACCAGTGCTAATCTTCTATTTTTTAAAGCTTCACATAAATTATAATTTTCATTTAAACTCTTGTGGGGGAGACGATGGATGTTTGGTGTGAGGGGTGGGGTGGAAAGATTATATCTGAGGCAAGAAAAGGCAATGTGTATTTATTAAATTAAATTAAATCTATTAAATACTAAGAATCAGGCACTGTGTTAAGTCTCTTGACCAAATACCGGGGATTTAAATAGAAGAAAAAAAGAAAAGGAACTTACATTCTAATTCAGGAACCTAACAAGTGAAAGGAAAGTAAAAATCCATATTGTTGAGGTAGAAAGGGGAGAAGTAACTGGAAGACCCAGAGGCATAATGTGAATAAAATCTGAAAAGGGAGAAAGAGAACCAGAAGGAGAACAAAGGATGGAAAATATAGATCCCTCTGTAAAATCCAGATCCCTAGAGGAAACCTACCATTGGGAGAACAGGGTTGGCATTGGGCAGGGTGGAAGAATGTTCTAGGTGGATCAAGTGTGAGGAAAACATTACCCAAGCTCATACATTCCTAGGAGCTATATCTACAACTATCTTTTTCTCTTTTAGTGCTTATATTTTTATATTAATACATGTTTATATATATACATTATAAATTTATATTATACAAATATTATACAGTCGATATAATTCTAAGATACTTTCTATATGTATGTATATAATATAATATGTATATTAATGTAAACATTTATATTCACATACAAATGATAAAATAATAAACCAATTTTGAAAATAGTCTCTGAAGACATTTGTTTTGTTTTTACTAAAACCATAAATTCTACTATAAAATCATATTTTCTTATCTCCATGATGATCAAAAGAGTTCAATGTTTTGGAGTGGTCTCTGTCTTAACATTTCTGCCTCAAAAGGAAAACTAGAGGTGCTAGGAATGAGTGATATCCCCCCACTCCATGATTTCTCCAAATCTAAGTTTTAATACCCCTTGATTTTGGGAAAGAGAGATTGGGAGCTTTTAACCACCAATTTTGTTGAATTACATAATTTGAAGAGCTTGCAATCATCAAGAAAATAATTTTCATTTTAGACGAGAGTGCCACAATGCACTCCAGTCACTATCTTGCCGTATTTCCACATTGCCATTTCTTCTGAGATCTGTCAATAAAATTCTCACTGAGGTCCCGCGCTTCTTATTTGGAAGCAGTGAATCAAGCATTAAAGTTAGGAAAACTTGGCTTCCATCTCATCCCTACACTAGCTGATTGATTCTAGGCAACTTGCTTTATGCCCTTGTGCCTCACTTTCCTCAACTGTAAATTAAAAGGGTTAGACTTACTGTCTCTCAGGTCCTTTCCAGATATAAATCTAGAGTCCTTTGTAATCTTTTAATTCTATATTTACATATTCCTAGACCTATAATGAATGCTGGATGCTGTCCTATCATGTTACTGAGTTCCTTGCCCAAAGCCCATTGAGACTGTATGCAGTTGATAATCTGAGCCCCTACCACATCATTGTTGAGAATTCATGATTATCTATTCATTACAAATTCATTAGAATATGCCATGGTCATCTTCCTTATAATATGCCGTGCGCTCATTCTCATTTATCTCCAAACTTTGAGAGCATTTAGAAAATAAACACTACCAGCCTTCAAAATGAAGGTTACTATAACTTTTTATACTTCCCTAAATTGCTCCTAAGAAATCCTAAATGTGCTTAAGTGGGAAAAAATAAGCAGTATTAGAATAAAACATCCTGAAGACTAAAATTATCTTGCCTTTGTCTGGTATCCATAATGTTGAACACAATGATTAGACTATAGTATGTGCTTTCTATTCATTTATTCACTCACTCATTTATTTGTTCATTCATTTAGTCTCTTATTTTGTAATTCAGAAAATTAAGCTCTCATGAGAATTTTAACAGAGAAATGGGAAATGGGAATGCTTGAAAACCATAGATGAATTAATAGAGAGATCTTGTAAGTTATTATTGTAGCAACTCAAATACATCAATAGTTCTACTGCTACTTTCCTGCCAGTCATAACTACAGACACAAGTGCTAGAATTTTCTGGAAAAATAGTGACATCTTTGCAATCATTATGATTTCATAGTTATGCCATAACCATCTAGATACTCAGTGAATTCTGGACTTTCTTGAAAAACTTGGGAAGGATATAAGAAGAGACTCTTATCTTCTCAGGAGACATGAACTATCCAACTCAACAAAAATTCAAATCAAGAAATAGGTCTACCTGTCAAAGATCTGATTATTTAAGTCCTTGCAATGTGGAAAAATACTACTGTTTATTTTTTTTTCCTCTTAAATACATTTAGGATCCCTTAGGGGTAATTCAGGCCTTACAGTTGCTTGGAAATATGAAATAATCAACAATAATAAAGCAGAGATGGCTGGTAATGTGTTATTCTTTAGCCATTTGCTATAACTTATTAATGAGAAAAAATGTAAAAGGTTAATTTTCTAATTACATACTCCCCTGAGGTAAATTACGCACATTACTGTATTCATTGACACACTATAATGGGTGCTTTATGGAAAAGTGATTTTCTCTGCAGCTATGTACTATCAACATAGTTTATTTTTAGGACATAAGTAGGCAGAATGAAAAATCGGAGAATAACCTGCATGCACCAAAGATGTATTTATGAGATGCTTTTGATAGCAAAGAAAACCATGGTATATTGAGAGAATCTTGCGAGTATTTTCTCTTCCTTCTTCCCTTAACTTATTGAAATATCTATGTAGTGCGGGATGATCTGGGACTTGATAAACACTGGACATCCTAACAAAGTTCCCTAGTTGGGGTTTCCAGAATCTCAGAGCTGGGGGGAATCCTAGAGAGCAATTAATTGGACCCATGACTGAAAAAGAATTCCCTTTCCAATATTACCATAAATAACACAAATGAATACATTGATGAATGATTGAATGAATGTTCATCTTGCCTTTGCTTGAGAAACCCCAGTGATGGAGAACCCAGTCTCCTCAAATCAACTCATTCCACTTAGAGAAAGCTCTAATAAACAGGGACAATCACAGAAGATATATTTCTTTGTAGCTTCTATCACATTCCCTTTTAGACAAGATTAGAACAAATCAATTCCCTCATCCAAATGAGAGTCCTTCAAATACAGAATGATATTTATGTCCTGTCCTTCAAGTAAATGTTTTTTATTGTTTTTGCAAGACAGTGGGAGTTGAGTGATTGTTATGATTCCTATGCCCAAGGTCACACAAGCAGGTAGTTATTAAGTGTCTGAGGTCAGATTTGAACTCAGATCCTCCTGAGTCCAAGGCCAGTACTCTATCTAACTGCCCCACTTGAGAATAACATTTGTACTTCCCCAAAATCCTTCTGTGACTGAGCTTTACCAACCTAGCAATCCTACTTAAGGACCATTAAAGCTTACAACATCTGTTTTTAAAAGGGTCACCTGGAATGAAACTAAATCCTGGCACTGTCCAGGTTCCTGTCTTAGAAATAGTTGAAACAAGAATCCTTTGAAGGTGCCTCAGTTTTACATACTGAAAATGCTACTCCTGTGTTAACAGCAAGTTCTTTCCAGTGTTTATCAAGTCCCAGCTCTCTCTCTCTCTCTCTCTCTCTCTCTCTCTCTCTCTCTCTCTCTCTCTCTCTCTCTCTCTCTCTCTCGTAGGTCCTATTTTAATGGAAAATTGTTCTCAGAGTACAACTTGGAATAGATGCTAAATGATGAATGTGGGTCTTGCTAACTACAGACCTAGAACTCTATCCTCTAGGCAGCACTTCATAATCACAAAAAAGTCCCAAGAAAACACTTGGTTTTTTTCAAATTCTTTTGGACAAAGCAGCATAGATATCTTTATATACCATGAGCCAAGATTGACAGAGCACACTCTATCAGAATAAATGGCACATGATATGGCTGATATTTTTATTTTTCTGCAATCCACTTGAAATTGTAGTTTATTTTAAATTTTAAAAAAGCTTCCCCCTTTTAAAATCTGACTTGAATTTCTTAAAACTGTGCCCCCCTCTCTCTCTTCCTAACGCATGTCACATCCTGAAAGACTAGGAAAAACACACACAGAGACACATAGGCACCAATTTCAAGCAGGTAATGAATGATTTATGAGCAAAGAGGACACAAGGACAAAGATGATTTCTTGAAGGAGAAGAAAGTTAGCAACTCCAAATGGAAAGAAACTAAGAAGTTGAATGCTTCTCTTGATAGAAGTCAAGATTGATGCTGAAATGGAAGGAAGGACTTAAGCCCTTTCTGGTAACAAATGGGTCTTAGGATATACTGCAATCCCACTAGCTCATTAAGGCTGGTCTGGGGAGCATGGCATGCCCCTGATTCAGTCCCCAAAATTTTAAATAGAAAATATACCAATAGATAGCTAAATGGATGGACAAAGTAGATAAATATAAATGTGTGGATACAAAGATATATAAACAGGCAGGCAAGAAGACAGATAAAAAATAGATAACTCAAATGAGATGATATGCATAAAATATTTTGCAAGCCTTGAAGTCCTATATCAATGTTATTATGATTATTCTTACCATCTGTATCAGTAATAGTGTAAAATAAAGGGGCAGATCATGTGAACTTCCCTACTCAGTAAACTCTAGTGACTCCCTATCCACTCCAGGATTGAGTACAAAATCCTCTGTCATTCAAAGTCCTTGATGATCTAGCCTCCTTTTGCCTTTCACAAAGTCTTATATATCACATTCCTGCAACAGTTGAAAGTTTCTGAGCCCCTGGCTCTTTCACAAAATAAGGACAATACATCTGAGCAAATTCTCTTTCCTACTCATTTCCCAGTAGGCTCTCCCTCCCCAAATATGCCTACTAATTTCCCTGAATTTCTTATCTTCTCAATTAAAATCCCATATTTTATGGAAAGCCTTTCCCAAATCCTTTTAGTTCTAGTGTCTTCTCTCTAATAATTATTTCCTATTAATCCAGTAATTAATTGACTTTGTATAGATTTGTTTTGAAGTTGCCTCTCTCTCCATTAGATTGTAAGCCACTCGAGGCAAGAATTGTGATTTGCTTCCTTTGGCATCCCCAGGACTTAGCAATGTAGGAAGCTTAATAAATGATAACTTATTGATTATTTGAGATACATACAATCCCCCCTTCAATTACCTTAACCTCCAAAACAAACCAGGAAAGACTCCCGCTACCCAGATTCATAGTCCTGTATTCAGACTTTATGTTTTAATATTTTCTCCCTTCGAGGCTGCATTTGAGTTTAACCTGCAGTCTCCCATTTTCAAATCAATGAATCATAGCATGACAACAAGGAAGACCCAGAAAAGGTCATAAGGCACATTGTTTCTACTTTATAATTAGTTATTACTCTTTTTGATTTATCTGATTTGTTCACTAATGTACTCTCTGAAGGAAGTAGTAATATCTGAATTCACAGAGAAAGAGAGGATTATACTGAAAAATGTGATGTAAAGGAAAAATATGAAAATACAATTACTTACTATATAAGTACATTTGCAAATATGCATCTATTTGTATATATGTATATTTACATATTTATGTAGTGTGTGTATAGATATGTGTGTGTGTTTGCACGTGTGTGTGTGAATGTGTGTGTGATTGGATCAGGTGACCTGGTAAATAGAATCTCAGACCAGGAGAGAGGAAGACTTGCCATGAATTCAAATCTGACCTCAAACACTTATTACCTGTGTGCTCCTGGGCAAGTCACTTAACCATATTTACTTCAGTTTTCTCATCTGATAAAATGAACCTCAAAAAGAAAATGACAAACTGCTCTAGCTTCTTTGCCAAGAAAACCCCCAGATGGGGTCTTCAGTCATAACTGAAATGAGTGAAAAACTGTAATTATGATCCTCACTCACTAACTAACATACTAAGCAACTAACTATATATATAAAATGTGTGTGTACATATGTATCCATATGGGTAGAGTACATGTGTATGCATTGGTGCATATTATGCATTTAGCAAGTACCTCCCTATCTATGATGGCATTGTGTGAAGATAATTATGTGTATACATCCATGTGTATGGGCATATGTGAGCATCTGTATGCATGTAGCCATGGGAAAAAGAAACATCGAAGACTATCCTACTATTTGAACAATGACAAAGTTAAAAATATCAAAGAATCACCTGATCATCATCAAATAGGACTAAGAAACTACCTCGGAATACATCTAGATAAAGTCTTTCACTTTAAAGATAAGAGAATGAGACCTAATGATGTAAGTGGCATGGCATGGTCACATATAGCACTTGACTCATGTAGCACTAGAGATATCTCGGGCTCCTTTGGCATCTGAATGGCTAACATTTACATATAGATCTCAGCTATCTCCAAATGTTCCTAGTTCTCTTTCCCCGGTTTTACAGTTCTATCTGTAAATCTGTAAATCAACCTTATAATTTTTAAAGGTATGTTAATTACCTTATAAATCCTGTGACTTGTCTGGTCTGAATAATATCCTGGCTGTGCATAGTATGATAAATGTTCATCTGTGCTCACTTTTCTAATTACAATGTAAACTCCATAAGATCAGGGATCTACTTCCTTACTTGTATTTATAAACCCAATCCTTAGCATAGCACATATTAAAAACTGCTGATAACCATTCATTCTATAATCCCAATTTCCTTCCCTTCTCATTCACAATTATCAGATGCAATGTGTCAGAAAAAAGGGAGATAGATGAACATAAAAATCTTTGAAATATCGTGAAAGCTGTCCACTACAAATCACAGTTTCATGAAGCCTTCCATCTAGACACTTTTATCCTCTAGATAAACATAAGAACTGAAATGCCAGTGTTGTTTTTAATGAGATTGTCATTATAAATAATTTAATCTAAAAATCAATGCATGAAAACCTAAGTGGATTAAAATTTTCTATTAACTATTGTAAGAGTAGGATTGAAACCATAGCATTTTGACCCTAGTGCTTTCACTATACAGGCATAATTTTTTGTTTGAATCAAGCACTCAGAAATAAATGTGAACATAGGGTCTGTAATCTATTTTTAATTAATCAAAATCATTGAGTGATAGACTCATTTACTCTCTAAATTTGTCTGTCTAATAAAAGCTATCAGAATAAAGGTAAAAATTTTAAGCTGGTTTGGAGAGGTTAGAACTAGCACATTTCTGATACACCTTTGAAGATCAAAGGAAGGACTGAGTTTTGACAAAGCAAGATATTGGGAAGAGTCATGGCCTGCATTGCTACCTTGAATGGAGATTGAAGTCTGATGGACATTCCAAGCCCAAATCAACTCTCATTTCAAATTCTCTTCCCAGGTTTTCTAGCCACTGAAAGTAGAAGCTCATCCATTGTGTCTTACAGAAGTGAGTACAGTAAAATGAATTTTGCCTAAATTACACAGTCATAGATTACATATATAAACACACACATATATATATATATATATATATATATATACATATATATATCATCTATATGGATATATGCATATATAAATCAACAAATATACACACTCATGCATATTTTTGAGTAAGAAAGAACACTACACCCCAATAAAGGTATTTGGTTGCTTCTTAACTTGGGATTCGAAATGATATTGTTTCACTTCAGGACTTTTAATAAACCCCTTAGAGTTGAGCAATAGAGAACAAAGTTGACTATAGGCAAGCTTAGTCTCCCTTAGGTTTATGAGCAACTAGGTTACAACATCATCCTTAGATCAAAATATATCATTCAATCGATGATTAATCTACGAAGTTGGCACCGAATTCAATGCATCTTGGAAAGACAGAGAAGATAGGAAATGACTTTGGGTCAAGAATTAGATAAGAAGTAGAATGTGGGTCACTACATCTGAATTATTATACAATTCTGAGAGCAATCTCAATCTTTTTACTTGAAAGGGAAATAAGAAAAACACATTGTTGGTATCACTATTTTCATGAATTTAGAAACTGTCAGCAAGCATGATTGTCTCAACTTAGGAAAAAAAACAACTAAAAGATAGGATGTGAAACAGCAAAGATTTATAATACATAGGGTTCATATGGTACATATTCCATTTAACAAAATAGTAGAAAAACCCTCTTGCTTTCATGCACTATTATGACTTTCTTTCTCATGTTTCTCTGTTTTTAAAATTATGTTACTGATGATTTTTCTTATTTTTTTATTTTTCTTTGCAATTCTATTTGTTGTCATCTATTCTCACCTAGTTTTCTCTCCACCAAATTGCAAGTGTTCCGTGAAGCAGAGTCAAGCAAAAATAATTTCAAATTTTAGTGATGTCAAAATTATCTTTTAAACATCAAATATTTTCTAATGATGTTATATCATTGTGCAATAGCAATTTCCATAATCTCCAGTGCATATGGAGAGAAGTAGGGTGCATTAAGTAGACTACAATTTATTGGTATTGAATACGTATTTAAATAGTGACATAAGGCAGCAGAAAACAAAAAGAGGTTCAGAATGAAACACTGACAAAGAGGACAACATTGAAAGTTATGGGGTGAATTGATTATGCACTTAAAAGAAAATGTGAATTGTTAAGTATTAAAGATAAGGAGGTTCATACAAAAGTGGCATATATTATCCTGGAAATGTACAGTAGAAAAAGGAAGTAGTTCCATTATATAACGAGGGCCTGTGTTAACAAATAAACAGTCAAGTGCTGTGATTCTGTCATACAGTGTTAGGGATCATTTGCTGGGATCTTAATGGAATAATTATGGGACGACATAGCCACAACGCTCAAAGCAGATATAAGAATCATTACCACCAAAGAAAGTATTGACAATGAAGAGATCACTGAAATATAATAATTATTCACAAAAGTCTCCCATTTTAGAATATCATGCTTGATCATAGAACCTCAAATGTTTTGTCAAAGAAATGTCAGGTAGGTGTTATAACAGGTAGTAGATTTAGAGGCAAAAAGAACTGATTTTGAATACTTCTTCAGGCATTTATTAGCTTTGGGACTTTACAGGGTTAGTTTTCCTAGATGGGCAGTTGAATTAAAATGAATTTTTACATATTAAACCCCTGTCAAACATAAAGAGTATATAAATTTTATCTTTCTCTTCTTCTTCTCCTCCTTCTCCTCCTTCCTTTTCTTCTTCCTCATCATCAAACATAAATTCAACTAGAGCTGACTTAAGATGATTTGTTTCATTTGAAGTCTTAGTCATCAGAAGACCAGGCTAGCTAAGATGTTCATTAGAAGGCATAGGATGATCAATTATTTGTCCAGAGCATTTCTTGAAGAGCATATAATAAGTCATAATATAGACACTGTCTTTAATGATAAAGGTAGAACTACCCCATCTCTCACTCCTTCTATGCCTGTCTCTTTTTGCTTCTCTGTTTCTATTGTTCTCTCTTTAATTCTTTGTCCTTATTTAACTCATTGTGCACATCTCAGTCTCTCAGACTCTTTGCCAATCTCTATCTTTTACTCTGTCTGTGCCTCTTGATCTCTCATGCAAACCCACACACACACACTGACAAATACACACATATGGATGGTCCTGAAGACCTGAAACATCAAAGGATGATTTTTATAAAGAGAGTGCCCAATTGATAATGTGTTGCTCATGCATGTGACTCTTAATTTTATTGTCCTAAGCTCCTGAAGTTGCATCTTCTGGGAGATGTTGGTTGCAAGATGAAATGCTGAGTCTATCTGCATATTATAGTAGCTATGCATTTGTTACCATTTCTGTAAGTTTGGACATTAATGAAACTAGTGTATGAGAAGGTAACAGCAATGATGAGCAACCTGTTGGTGTGTCTTAGAGAGCATCTACTGACTGAAAGGATGAAATGCAAAGCAGAGAAAAACAGGGAAATATGATCCCTACTTAGATCAAGGGAAGTGAGGCAACACATTGTGTGTGAAATCTATATAACAAGTCACATTATAACTGAATTGCTATAGCTTTCAGAATGATATATTATCAAATGAGATAATGTACGTGAAAGCAATTTGAGAAACGATAAAATACTATACAAATGTAAGGTATTCTTACAGTAGGAAATGGAGAGATAATATAATGATGGAAAACTCATGCTAATTTCATAGTTCTATCAGATCAAAGAATAAGACAAATGTCTATGCACTGAAGAAAAAAATCAGAGCAGAACAAACGGACTAATAGGGAAGAGGTATTGTTACGGAACAAATGGTAGTAATAGCTTTGAGAGAATGGAGGTAGTTGGAAAGGCAAACTGGAAAATGAAGTTAAAATATCAAAATGTCTCAAAAGTCTTTTTTAGATCTGAAAATTGCTAATAATCTTAAATCTTCATTTTTCTAACAATGTTATATTATCACTACATTCAGGATCAAAAGAAATCAGTGAAAAGTATGTATCTGAGAAATGAATTTAAATTTTTTTCAAACCTATGAACCAAAGTTTTACTTCCCCAGTTTTACTTCCCTAACACCAAGGAGGGGATTAGGGAGGGAAATACTATTTTCATTTTACAAATACTATATACTGAAAATTTAATAATAATAATAATAAGAAGAAGAATAATCATAATAATAGTAATTCATTCTTTCAAAACTAATTCTTTTTTCTAAGACTATGAATTTATCATAGAAATTCTTTAATAAAGAACTAAAAGAGACTTTAATGGTTAGTTAGTCCATCCAGCCCCTTAATTTAATAGATGAGAACAGATCCAAAGAAATTAAGTAATTGATGCAAGGTCATATAGGTGGTGAATAGAAGAACAAAAGTTTAAACTAAGCTCCTCCAATGCCACTCTATTTCCATCCAAGAAATTATTAATCTCTGTACATGAACATTTTATTATTTTGAAAACTATATTTTTCTATAATTGATTTTCTATGAAATCTGACTTTTTTTGCATGTTGAAATCTTATTCTGTCAAATCCATTGACTTCACAATACTGCTAAGGGGAAACATGATGCCAAAGGGGGGGGTATTTTAGAGCCATTTGCTTACAATGTTATCATCTAAAATAAGATTTCATTGCTTAAGGCTTTATCAATTCACATCACTTTAAACCTTGAGAAGCTATTGATTTGAATAAATTGGACCATTCAAACAAAGAGTAGTAATGGGATAAAGGCCAGTTAAAGTAAAAAAACTCTCTATCTATCTTTCCATCATCATCTCTCATCTATCTAAAGATATATAACTATTTCTCTTTGTATATATATATACCAAACAATGAGAGTTATCAAAAAGAAAGTTGCCCACTGGAGATATTAACATAGAGGCTAAATGGCCTCATATGGATGATGGTGCAGAGGGCATTATTATTCAGAACGAGATGGATTTGTTAGGCCTCATAGTCTCTTCCAATACTTATAGTTTGAGATTTGCTGAATATTGTCAAATAGCAAGAAACCATAGTGAAGAAAATTGATGAAAATTGTCATAAGGCAACCATAACAAATAATCAAGTATTTATTAATATTTTTATATGCCTAATACTAAAAATGATACTTTCTGATTTTAAGGAATTCACATTTTGTTGGGAAAACTAATAGTACAAATATTTATATTTGGATATATATTTTTTAACTTAAGTCTTCCTAATTCCAGGTTATATATAGATAGGTTACCCAGTGGATAGAGCACTGGGCCTAGGATAAGAAAGAACAAATTTGTATTCAGACAGTTACTGGCTGTATGACCCTGGGCAAGTCACTCAACTTCTGTTTTCCTTAATCCACTGAAGAAGAAAATGGCAAATCATTCCAGAAAATCTCATGGTTAGTTTTGCTATGCAGTGATCCAAAGGATCATGAAGGGTCAGACACAACTGGGCAGCAGCAACAGCAACATCAACAAACATACACATCCTTTTTTTGTTGTTTTTGTTTCTTGAGAGACACACACATAAATTCATAGGCATTTATATAGATATAAGTATTATATTGCATTATATTATGCCATATTATGTTATATTACAATGTTTTGTTATGTTCAATCCTATTGTATTAAATGATATGATATATTATAAGATTGTATATTTATTTATACATACAATCCTGCATACACACAAACACACACATATGTATATATGGGCATTTATATGTGGGTACCCATAAAAATGGAAAAGGTAAATTGTGACCTTGTGAACTTCAATAGATACAATGAGATTGCCATCAGAAATCCAGTTTGGTGAGTACATAATCGAAATTACAAATGGCTAAACACCTTGAGGTTAAACACATTCTAACAGTGAGTCAACACTGCAATGCAGACACCAGATCCGGAAAATAAGGGCTTGACTTACTCAATCTGTAGTACAACATTCAGAAGAAAATAGTGTGTTGAGTGCTTTTTCACAATGATTTTAGCATTGAGCATACTCTTTCCTATGACTTCAGTGGTATAAAGAAGAGTAGGCCCCTTGGGTTTTGGTAGGAAATGCTTACACATTTTTTGCTTTATCTTCCCAGTGAAGAAAATCCTTCATATTAATTAGTTAAAAGAAACTAAGTTGTTAATTGCTAGAGAATGTCAATGTTATAAGCAAGACATCACCTATGACTGGTGATTTATATTGAGAAGACACAGAAATGCATGGCTTGAACCAATGGCTTAAAACACAGCACAATCACTCAGGGATATCATTAGAGACCTGAAGTTAAATGAGGCTAATCTTATCTTCTAGGGGACCAAACTCATCATTGTAAAGGAAATTTGGGATGCAGATTTTCAGACTTTACAAGATCAAAAGTCATATACATGCATACTCATATATAATATATATATATACTATATATGTATATATAGTTAAGTCTAGGAGCTAAATCTATCTGTGATGCATAAATAAGTGTGTGCCCACCTTTATGTTTGTTACAAGCATGACTATGTATATAAACATATACAAGCATGTATAGATACATATTTGCTATGCTTATATAATTCATCTATCTCCCCAATTGAAAGTAACCTCCTAAAGAGAAAGGACTGTGAATATTGTGCTTTAGTTCATAGCCCCAAGCAGTGATTGACACATACATAAATAGGCCCTTAATGAGAGTATTTTGATTGATTTATTTGATTAAACAATTATCTATTTGTTCCATGCCATAATGACATCTCCTAATTTGGAAACTCTTCCTAATTCCCATTATACATCTCTTTTGAATGATGTCAGAGAGAGACATAGCTTCCCCTATTGAAGAAATTATATAAAGTTTTGGGAGTTGAGATTGCCTTATCCAATTACAGAAAATCTTCCCCAAACTGCAATTTACAAGTGAAACTGATGCTTGAGAGATAAAGACATAATTAAATAAAAGAAATTCCCTTTTTTAAAAACCCACTTTTCTCTTTATCAGCCCTAGATGCCTAGAAACATGCAGGTTTATCTGAAGAATAGCTAAGTTCCTATAATGAGTTTTTTTGACTCATACACTAACAAAACAGAATAGATCTTGATTTCCCCCCCCTCCTTTCAATTCATTAATAGAAAAGTTTGATTGGGCATAGAAAAAGAAATAATGTGCTTTATCTAATCATGCTAAATTTCCTGATTCTTAGTATATTTTAGTAAGGAATTAACATCTTTAGTGAATAATTTGAGGAGGCAAAGATATATAATTAACAATACTGAATAAGTGCTTGAATTAGGGGCCAATAGGATCAGATAAGGAACAATCTTTTTTTACTGCCAATATATTCCAATGCATTAACGTGGTTTCTGTCAGAAAAAGACATAATGCATGCCTTATCAGTGTAACTTCGTTGATAGACTCCCTCCCTATGTCACACTAGAAGTTTGCGGGTCTTCAGAGGAAAATAGCTGTTAATCTCCATGATCATAAGGGAAAATTATAAATGTCTTGTGTTTTCTTATATAATGACTCATGTATTTCCTTCCCAACACCCTATTATTCTTTGTGTTGCCAAGTATATGCAAAAAGAGTATGAGTTACTTATGTATGGGTCATTATAGAGAGTCATTTTAGTACATTTCCCCAAGAATTAAAATCTCTAAAACACAATTCTAAAGGCTAGCTAGGTGGATCAAGCACTGGTCCTGGAGTGAGGAGGGCCTGAGTTCAAATCCAACCTCAGAAAATAAATAATTACCTAGCTGTGTGGCCTTGTAAAAAAAATCTAAAAAAACCCCCATAATTCTAAGACACAAAAATGCATATTTAGCATAAGAGAATGCCATCCCATTCCCCCACACACATCAGTATCCTTCCCATTCCTTATCAACAACAGAGTTAACTTTTAGAAAACATATTTATTTTGGGCAGGATAGGTATAAAAAGCAGAATTGTTGCAGAAACATTCTTGTAAAACTAGAGAATACTCTTACCGTGCACACACAAGATTCTTGAAGAAAGTTGCCTTAAATTTATAATGACATTGCTATGAGGTGCCAATAGAGAGAAATCATGTGACAAAGGGCTAACAGAGTTTATATTATTGGAAGGGTATCTCATAGGAGACCATTACTACTTTAGATATAATATTCTGAAACCAAAGATCAAAATTTTTGTAGAACCATGGAGCCATTTTTCTTAATGGGTCTAGTTTATTTCCTTTATGTTATAGCTTCTGATAATGATTGCTGTTATATGCTTCTGCCACTTTCAGGATATTGCTACCACATCTGGTGGACATTTCTACTGATGAAGATAGGGCTTCTAAATCTTCTGACATTTTGGTTATAATCTAATCTTTTACATTGCATTTTTTTCTCTAGAGTCCTTCTGTCTTATCTTCTATGTTTCTCTCTTCCATATGAATTTGTTTTCGCCTACTAGTCCATTATATTTGGTCACATGGCTAGAGGAAAATGGTAGACAGTTCCCTAGCAAGAGTAGTTGCTTTTCATGATATATGTGTATATATATATATATATATATATATATATGTTTGTCTGTATGTGTATGTAAAATATATCTTTATTTGATATTCTACATAGAAATTTACAAATTGTGATCTGATATTCAAATATACACAAAATATTTACTATATGACATCATCTGCTCTTATTGAATGACCTAAAGCACTTGTGACCCTTTCAAATTGATTTAGCCTTATTCATATCTAGTTTGCATTTATTAACTGATTCAATCAATATCATCTAATCCTCTTGTGATTACTAGAGATGAGATAGAAACCTCAGTCTTCCATAGATATCATTCAAAAGATCCAGACATATTAAATCTGAAGAAAATAGACTCAGTGAATCAATAAGGATGCAAATGATTGAAAGCTGTCTTCAAGCATTTAGAAGTATTTCAAATAGAAAGGGAAATTATGTTATGTTTTCCTTGGCTTCAATGGGAAAACATTCATCAAGAGGAAATTCCAAATATGAGTGTTTGTCATCATGTAAGAAATCTCTCTCTCTCTCTCTCTCTCTCTCTCTCTCTCTCTCTCTATTTATCTATCTATTCCCTAACCATTACACCTGTTCTAAAGTTGGTTGATGTAGCTAAGAACATGAAATTCTAGGTTCCCCTTCCCTAGAGCTCTTCCAAAGAAAGATATTGCACTAGAAAACCTCTAAGATCCCTTCTAGCTCTAACAGTATGATTGTTTTATTCTCTGTATTGTCAGCAATACAGGTGTGAGTTACTTCCATATAGGTCAGTATAGAGAGACATTTTAGTACATTTTTAGCAAAGAATGAAAATTACTAAAAGACAATTCTAGGAGACAAAGGTACATAATTAGCATCATTGAATGTGAATTTCATCATTATGTGCCAGTAGGGTCAGATAAAATCCAAGAGGAAATATGTTCTTGCTACCAATAACCTCAGATATGATGTCTCACTTTGTTGAGGAAGTAAAAATTCCCTTCCATATGAAGACTCTGTGAGAAGGAGAGGAAGAAGAAACAAGAAAGAAGAAGAAGAAGAAGAAGGAGAATGAGCAGGTGGAGGAAGGAGGAAGAGGGGGAGGAGGAAAAGGAGAAGGAGAAGGAGAAGGGGAAGGAGAGAAGGAGAAGGAGAAGGAGAAGGAGAAGGAGAAGGAGAAGGAGAAGGAGAAGGAGAAGGAGAAGGAGAAGGAGAAGGAGAAGGAGAAGGAGAAGGGAAAGGGAAAGGAGGAAACAGAGTGTCATGTCATCTGTCCCTTTTGTGTTGTTTCAGTGTCACAATAAAGCAAGAAAGATTTCCCATACAATTATGATTAATTGTTAATTAAAAAGATAAAGTAAAAAGCCATTTGAAAAGTACATTCTAGATATTAAAGTGATATATGAATCCTTTTTATTATTCTGTATATATATATATATATATGTGCATAGAAGCTTAGGCGCTCAGGCACGATAGGAAGGAAGAAGAAATTCAGTTTTATGCAGATGGTAGCAAGCCAAAGTGCTTTTATCGTGCCCAAAAGGCTATTTATGACAAAACATAGGATGCATCTTGATTCCTCAGTGATGATGGAGCTACATTGATTAACTACAGTGATAGGGAAATGATCCTAGAGAGATAGATTGAAAACTTTCATAGTGCTCTTATCAGTTCATCAACAATCAAATGCAGAGGGCATTGATTTAACGCAGGTTGAAGTCAATTTGTCCCTAGATGAGATTCCAACTTAAAACGTCACTGGGCTCTTTTCTTGTGTCAAAGCACCTAATTCTGATTCTAATCCAATTGAACTTTGCAAGGTTGGGTGGCCCATTGCTAATAAAAACACTGACTGAAATTTTCCAGGTTATATGGCATTTGTAGGTATCTCACAGTAGTTTAAGGATGCCTCCTTTGGATAACTAGATGGTGCTGTGCATAGAGCACAGTTCTGGAGTCAGGAGGACCTGAGTTCAAATCTGTTATCAGACACAATAATCACCCAGCTGTGTGAACTTGGGCTAGGCACTTAACCCATTGCCTTGCACAAATAAAAAAAAATTATAAAGATGCCTCCATTATCTCTCAATATATAAAGGTAAAGGAAACACATTGTCCATTGTCCTGTGACAATAACAGGTGGGTGGAAGGTCTCTCTCTCTCTCTCTCTCTCTCTCTCTCTCTCTCTCTCTCTCTCTCTCTCTCCTTTCAGACACTGATAGAAACATTCTTGCTAGGGTGCACATTAATAGGATGATTCTTCACCTGGAAGATGGTAACTTTCCTGATAGCCAGTGTGGCTTCAGAAAAGGTTGAGGAACAGTCACTTTAATCTTTTCTGCCTGGTGTCTCAAGCAGAAATGCCAGGAGCAGAGCAGAGGTCTGTATGCAATTTCTGGAAACCTGGCCATGGTCTTTGATACCATCATTTGTGAGGATGTAGAGAAAATTTGTGTCAAAATTTGGTTTCCCAGAGAAGTTCATCAGTATCATATGCCAATTTTATAATGGCAGGCTTGCTTGGGTTCTGGATAGTGGAGGATGCTCCTGTGATTTCCTGGTCACCAATGGAGTGAAGCAAGACTGTGTTGTGGCTCCTATGCTTTTCAATGTAATGATTTCAGTCATGTTGTTTAACACCTTCACTGAGGGTGAACACAGAATCAAGTTCAGCTACCTCACTGATGTAGATTCTTCAACTTGTAAAAGCTACAAGCCAAGAAAACCAAAGTAAAAATGCATGATCTCCTACTTGCAGATGATTGTGCATTCTATTCAGTCTCTGAAGCTGAGATTCCACCAAATGTGTATCAATTCCCTGCTGTTTTCTATTTTTGGACTAACAATGAATAGCAAGAAATCATAGGTCCTATGTCAGCCAGCACCATACCATCCATAGTAAATGGAGAAGCTTTGAGTTCTGTGGATAAGTTCACTTACCTTGACAGTACACTTTCCAGGGATTGATAATGAGGTTGATTCAGGCATTGCCAGAGCTAGCTCAGTATCTGGGAGGTTCCAAAAGAAAGTGTGGGAAAGAAGAAATTAAATTAGTCTAACCATCAAGATTAGAGAACTTGTGAGGAGCCATTGTGCAGACCTCATTGCTTTATGCCTGTGAAACCTGGACAGTCTACCAGCACCATGCCAGGAAACTGAATTGCTTGGATTTAAATTGCCTTAGGAAAATTCTGAAGCTCACCTGGTGGGAGAAGATACCAGACACCGAGGTACTTTCTTGAGTGCATTCAAAATTACTACAGAAAACACAACTTCAACCAACTGGCCATATGATTTGAATTACAAAAATATACTTGATAAAAAGACTATTTCATGTAAAACTCATACAAGGTAAGCATTCACAAGGGGTTCAGAAGAAGCAATACTGGGACACTCTTTGGAAGAACTTTGGAATTGATTATGCAACATGGGAGACACGGGCATAGGACCACCCAGGTTGGTAAGCCCTCAACAGGGAAGGTGCTGTTCTCTATGAGCAAGACTGAAAGGAAATATTGCAATAATAATCAACATAAAATTCAGTAATTCAAATCAATAAAATGATCCACCATTCTCAAAAAGACTCATAAAGAAAAATCTATCTACCTCTGAATAGAGAACCGATTAACTCAAATGGCACACTGAAGCATATTGTCCTTCATTTTTTTTTTTGGTTTTTGTTTTTTTTTTCTCAGACTGTGATTACTCAGTAAATATGTTTTGCATACCTTCATATGTATAATGTGTGTAATATTTGTTGCATTTTCATTATGTGGTGGAGAGATGGATGGAGAGGGGAAATTTGGATCTGAATATAAAAATAAAAATTGAAAACTACAACAACAAAGGAATGATTCAGAAGGACAATGATCATCCGTCAATCTAATGTCCTAAAGCAGGAGAATGGAAATGTTAAATTTTCAATGTCAGCATTTACACTTCTGAAATCTATAAATTCTACAAATCAGCACTTGATTTACTGTTTTGCTAGTTGTCTAGACTCAACAAAGTGATGGAGAAAACATTAATGCAGATTAAACTTGAAAGCATGGAAAAAAAGAAAGAAATGTATTCTTTTCCAGACTTCAGATCCTAGAGGGACTATTCCATTTAAGACAAAATAGTGAATGACTCAGTCATACCTATTCATTAAGGTTGAAACCTTGAGGTGAATTTATAGGAATAAATAAATGTGAGACACTAAAGATGATCAGGAATGGATGTATTCTGATCTATGCAATTGGTGCAATGAACCATACCAGTTAGATCACAAAGGTATTTTCTTACTAAATCAGTTGGTATCATTAAGTCAATATTTCTTATACCTTTACACTGGGCCTCATCTCATATTTCAAATCCCTTTCATGTTTATTTTCACATTTCCATACTGCCAATTATCACCACCATCCCTACCACCATACGTACACAGGTCTATACTTGCCCTACATAAGATTGAGGTCAACTGATTATAAATTATATATTTCTACTCTTCAAACCACCTCAGTATCACCGTCTACTCTCTCCTCCTTCCCTCTGAGAAGAAAATGTATCCCAGCTAATCTCTCTGTTCATGTCATTCTTTTCAGTCTCCTGCAGGATCTTACACTAGTATCATCTATCTAGTATTTTTATTTTTAAAAAATTTAATCCTTTGTAATCTTTTTCACATGCCTCTAAATATAATCAAAAACAACCCAATCTTAAAATCATTCATAATGCCTTCCCTTCTTCACTGCTCACTCTTTCCCCCCATCCTTTGCAATCGGCCATTCTTGTTAAATAGTCTACTAAAATTGTTCCCTCAAAGACCTCCTAAATAATACATTCAGTTTTGTTTTGTTTTTTAAATCTTGATCTTACTTGAACTTTCTTGGTACCTTTGCAGTAGTTATACTCTCCAATCTATGGTATATTATGTTTTACTTTAGTGTCAGAGACAATACACTTTTAAATTTCTCCATCCTTAGTACCTACTTCTTAAATATGTTCTGCTTTTTCTGAGAATACTTTTTATTCTTCTTCCCTCCTTTTTAATGGGTGTTTCTCCCAAAGAAGTCTATTTTTTATTTTTTTATATATTTTTCTGTCTTAAGAAATCTCTGTTGATAGAACAAATGAAGAAAAATGAAATGCCATTTTCTCTAAGAGCCTCCCACCCACTGAAGATGAATTGAGCTCTTTTGTTCTCAAGACGAAATTCCAAGGAAGTCCTTCTAATGCCCTAATATATTTACACACCTTTTGTGAATTCTCAGAAATAGTCATCTCTTTCTTTTTTGCTAGGGGACTGGGATAGTGATTTGAATATTTTATTTGTCTGTGATGCAATATGTTTCTTTTTAATGACCCTTTCTCAAAGGTTTTTGGGCATTGGGAATATTATTGATGGTCAGAAAATTGCTAATACAGAATTTTAAATTTCAGATTAAAAAGGGGGAAAAGAATATTTTTAGCTTCTTGTTAATAGAAGGATGCTGCTAACACATAAGAATTAGGCTCCCTCCATCACCAAACTGTATGAATTTTTTTAAAGTCTCCCAACTAGATGTTTTCTCTGGCTTTTATATTTTCATTCGTGTCCTCTACTCAAGGGAATGTTTGTCCATGGGTTTTGTAAAATTGCAATAAAATCTGGACTGGGATAAATAACATCTTTTCAAAGGAGCCTTTTTTAAATCACTATCTTTTTCCTCATTGATTTTCTTTCTTCAAAGTGCTCAATCTTGAATTCCCTGGTGATAAGTGATTCCAAGATTGCTGGGGCTAAATATCCTCATGTGTTTCTGGGTATTTCTTCTAGCCTGAGTCTTCAGTAATTGAGGTCTACAAGTAAAATCTCAAACAGGGCCATATAAACTCACATCAATTATTTTAGCTATAATCTTTAGTCACCTTCACTTTACATCCTCATACTTGATATGAAGGACGCTTTTGTCCAAGTTCATATTATGCCAAGATTTAAAAATTTCAAAAATAGAGCAATTAATATGGTATTTTTCTGCTCATGTTTTTGAGGAATTCAATAGAGAAAGGACCTTCATGTATGATTTAATTGACATTGGGAATTATTAAATGAAAAATCCTAATAAAGTCTAGTATCTTCTCTGATATTGATGTTCTAAGAGAATGTTAAGAAATTAAGGAGTTTTCTCAATTCCATGCAGTTAATTTCTATGTACTACACTATATATTGCCTCTAAATAATTCAAAATCAATTTAATAGTATAATTTACGGCAGCCAAGTAATGTAGTGACTACAGCCTTGAACCTAGAATCAGTAAGACTTGAATTCAAATCTAGTCTCTGACACTAACTAATGTGCTATCCCAGTCAAGTTACTAAAATTTGATTGCCTCAGTTTCTTCAACTATGAAATGAGATGGAAAAGAGGATGGAAAATCCCATATGGAGTCATGAAGATTGGACATGACTGAGACAGCTAATGAATGAGAAAAAACAGGGGGTTTGTGACTCCAATATAAGTTGATTATAATTTCGCTATTAGAAGCACAAATACAATCCATGTTAGATATAATCCATTATATTATTTTATTATATATTAATTAAATATCATATGTGTTACTATAATCTATTGTGTACAAAGCTAGGTTCTGGAGTATTAATTAAAAAATACATTGACTTTACATTAAGTTTAACAGAAATGTTGTATCCCTCAAAGAACCACCCTTGACATCTGTCTCCTCCCTTTTGGGTAAAACATTCATTTTACATGATCCTTTGGTTTATTGCTTTTAAATAGATTTAATATCACGGTGTAAACAATTTCTCAAGGCTTCTAAAGGTATTTGTTCACACCATTTCATTTGAGTTACTACTCCACAATATGCAAATTTAATAAATGGGTATTAGTATCCCTATTTTACAGATGAGAAAAATGATGGTCAGAATAAACAAAGACAAAATCTTGAACCTGACGTCAGGGATAGGCATCAAACCAATCCTGTTCTCTTGCCAAATAGAACATTCTTTCCACTAGGACATGGTTCATCCCCACCCCCACCCCAGCTACTTTCCTTGATTTTTGACTCTCCAATTAGGTTTCCTCCATGAGGAATCTCAGCATCATGGAGATTGCTTTAGTTTAAAATTTAACCCCACCTCACTACCCTCAGCTGCCTTTCTCCTCTGATGGAAAGACTGGAAGATGGATCAAAATATTCCTTCTAAAACTTGACCTTATAGAGGGCTCAGAATTTCTGTCTTTCCCTTTCTCACTCGCTGTTCTATTTGATTTCATCTCCATAAATATTATGACACCCCCCCTATGGATAACTTCACTGATTCCCAACTTGCTTTTGTTTATTGTTATCCATGTTAGATTGTATACTCCTTGGTGTCAGAAACTGTATTTCTTTATTTTTATTTGTACCCACAAACAATTAATTAATGCTTATTGATTTCTGTCTAATACTTATTTTCTTTCACATATGTGTAATTTTTCACTAACTAAGCTATAAACTACAGCTAGGTAGTGCAGTGGATAGAGCACAGGCCCAAGGAGTCAAGAGGACCTAAGTTCAAATCCAAATGCAGGTACTTAATAATTGCTTGGCTGTGTGCCCTTGGGTAAATCATTTAATCCCATGGGCTTATATAAAAAAATTAAAAATTAAAAGTCCAATTGAAGGAATTTGATGATATCATATGTAAATTTCATGTTTCCCTCACTGATGAATGCAGGACATGAAATGGATGTCACCTATAGTTTGTAAATTAAGGAAAAATGTTCAGGAATCTACTGTGACCAAAGAAGATTTGTGGATGGGCCATCATAACTGTATTCAAATATGTAATGACCTGTCATGTAGAAAAATGATAAAAATGTTTTTGAATCCAGAAGGAAGTTCAGAAACATTGAATGGAAATTAAATAGAGATAAATTATTTTTGATGTAAGCAAAAAACTCTCTAATAGAGGCATACTCAGAAAAAAAAAATATTCTGCCATAGGAAGCATTTAGTTCTCCATTACTTGACATGTTCTAAGAAGCTATGAAACAAACACTTGTTGAATATATTGTAGAAAAGGGGTCAGCAAACTATGGATCATGGAATAAATCCCATCTACTACTAGGTTTTGTATAACTTGCAAGCTAAGAATAGTGACATTTTAAATAAAGTTTTATTGGAAATTGCTATACATTAACAAAAGCAAAATAAAATTGATAATCATTTACAGAAAATCAAAGCAATCTTGCTAGAGTTTTATCCACTGTACTCTATTCAAATCTTGGCCAGTAATCACTGAAGTCAGACCTATACTGCCCAAGGTCAAGTGCCAAACTGTGAAACATTTTGTTGAAACCATTTTTGGCTGAATTAACATTTTTGACCAAATTGACCGGGTAATTGGCGTGGTGTTACCCTGGCCTTACAAAGCAGCTCAGTGAGAATATGGAACAATACCAAGGAGTTATCATGTATACAGATAATGGTACAAGGATAATGACCACAGATTAAATCTATTTTCTTCCATTGCACTCAAATGAAATATTGATACAAGTCATTTGTTTAAGAGAGATGATATTTTAAGATTTTTTAAAAAATAAATTTAGGTCTACTTTGTTTCCATTTGTAAAATCTTAGTGCTTTATTCAACCCAGTAGAGAAGTAAAAGTGAGTTTAAAAAGATAAAATAATATCTGATTTTCCCAGAATGAGGATTTAAGCTAAACTATATAATTCATGACATCAAATAGAGAAGGAAATGACCAATGTTATCTTAAAAATATAACGCGCATACTTCCACCCTCCTAAGTGTCTCAATTCTGGCAATAGAAATGAGGGACAGATGGCTGCCCACTTTATCAGAACCCCATTGTGACAAACAGTGACAATTTGCAGGGTGATCAAACATAATTTAAAGTCTTTTAACCTTAGAAGTTCATAATAATCTGATGACAGATTCAATCATTTCTCTTAAGATGCAAAGAAGCACTTGCATCCTTCCTCCAGGAAAATACCTACACAGTTGAGGTTTACTTACTGTGGGACTGTATGAACCCCTTTTCAATGGCAAGGCTTAAGCATAAGAACAAACAGAACCAACAGACCTTGGCTCTTTTCAAATGCTTGGTACTATCATTAATTGTAGATGTAGAATCAAGAAAGAAAAAAAATTGTAGAGATGCATAGAACACCATTGACATGATACCATTCCATTCAAGAAATCATAATTAAAGGCTAACTGATGGCAAATCCCATTTTTAAGTGCTGAGTGCTGAGCATAGATATAGAAATTTATAGCTTATCCTTTCTCCTTTAAGGAGCTTAGAGTGTAGGGGACACACACACACACACACACACACACACACACACACAAACACACAAACAAAAGACATTCAAGATTTTCATCCGAAATAGATTATGATGATAATTGTGAAAGAAGGATAAGCAAGGGCTTATTCAGAGATCTGAAGAAACATCTGAATGTTCTCATCTGCAGAGTGATAGGAAAAGAGTGTCAATAGCACTTCTGAGCTCTGAGTCTTAGGAACCCAGGACCCTACTGGAGTCTTCAGGAAAGATATTTATAGTTGGTTCAAGATTTCATGGTAGTATGCCCAAAGAGCAATAAAACTATTCACATTCTTTGACTCAGCAATTCCAATTCTAGGTCTATATCCAGAAGAAACTTTAAAAAAAATGGAAATAGTCCTACCCGTTCCAAAATATTCATAGCAGCTTTTTGTAGTGGCAAAGAATTGGAAATGGAGAGGATGCCCATCCATTGGGGAATGGCTAAACAAGTTATGTACATGAATACTATGGAATACTATAGTTCTATAAGAAACCATAAATGGTCGGATTCTAAAGAAGCAAGGAATGACTTATGGGATCTGATGATGAACCAAGGGAGAAGAAGCAAAAGAACAATATACACACTAACAGCAACATCGTTAGGGAATCAACCTGGAAGGAAGCAGCTCCTCTCGACAGTCCAGAGAGCTAGGACAACTGCATTTGACTGGCTATAGACTATATTATCCTCATCTAGAGGAAGAAAAACAAAACAAAACTCAACACACGCACACACACAAACCCCTCTGAATCTGATGAACACTTTCCAGAAATTATCTCTTATGTATCTCTTTCCCTTATTCCTAATTTCTCATACCAAAAATTACTAATTTGTAAACATGTTTATCAAAATATATATGGGAAATGGCAACCTGACTGTTCCTGCTGAGGGGTGAGAAAGAGGGGAGGAAATTTTCTAACTTGGAAATGTGCGTGTACATATGGATGGAAATAAATGAAGCAATAGGAAACAAAAAATATATTTCATTATGGTCCTGTCATATGTATACTGAGTTTTGTTTCTCTTTCTTGGATATACAAACTCTTAGAAAACAGAAAACATGAATTCCAAGTGATTATATATATATATATATATATATATATATATATATAAACATATAAACTAATTTTATATATAATGATATATATATATATATATATATATATATTTATATACACACACATATGTGTGTAGTGGTTATAGTGTGTACATAGACTTTTATTTAAAACAAAAAAATATGGTTTAAAAGGTTTCCAGAAACAATCCTTTCTTTCAACATTACCTGCCACACCTTCTGAATTATTTGAAAGCAACCTGTTAGAATAATGAAAATACAGCTTTCACTATTCAAGATAGCAGAATATCACATTCAAAGGATAGTGTAGTCATATAAATACACCTTTATTCATACAGATCCATATATATGTAAATGCAGGTGCAGATATTTACAAAATACATAAATATACAGGTATCCACACGTGTGTCCATATAGACACACAAACAGAGATAGAGAGACAGAAACTACAAATAGGATAGAAACAGAAACAAATCCATTATTACAAGGAGTTTAGGAACTCTCCAACCCATATGATCGAACTCGATATTGCAATTAATGCAATCATTGCCAATATTGATAATCACATATTTACAGCAAAAGTAATTGAAATTTAACCAGGTCACTTCAAGTCATTCAGTCTACGTGAGGCTTAGTTTGTCCAGAAACAAAAGTAGTCATGGGACTATATATTTATCAGTTACCAAGAGAATGCTGTCTGTGTTCTTACATAATATCCTCGTCTGGGAGGATATTCTCTTATACCTGGAATATTTTTTTTAAATATTCTTTCTATTCTTTCTTGAATGAAAAGATACTCAACAATTATCTATGTGTACATAAGTTGATCAGTAGCTGAGCAAATTTGCATTCTTGGGGGATAGAAAGTCACCTCTAAAGCCAGATATTCACCCTAGTACAGGCTGTCATCCTGCCACAGTGAATCACAACAAGGGGATGAAGTAATACCATGGAGAATAATTTCTGTGGTACATTTGGGGATTAAAAAAATGGTCACGGAATCCCAGAATTTCCTTGATGAAATGCAATAGAGAGGAGGAAAAACAGACAACTTGAGAGAAGAGATATCTTGAATTTTTAAAGTATTAAATTATTAAACATACAAGGCAAGTTGTTTAGATAAAATCTGTAAACTAGAATCAAAAGATAGAAAATTTAGTTTTGTCTTTATTATTAACTTGTTGGGTCCTGAAAACATAGTGGAAAAATTTCAACTGTATGGGGTATCCAGGAATCAAAAACACCTAATGTAGGAAACCTAAATTGGGGTAAGGCACACAGTCCTAGGAAAGATCGATTGCTTCTTGGTGAGGATTTTATTGAACTTTGATCAGTTCCTACATCATATGTGAAGCTCCATCTTCAGAAACTGTCTAAAATATATGTAGTGATGAGTGAGGTCAATAATTTTTTTTCCCTTCAGTGAATATCATAGGTTTTACAAAAGGCCTACTTTGTAGATTAATCTACTTTGTGATGTTGAAAGTTATTTCATTGACTTTCAATGTTTATAGATCTCAATTTAAAATGTCTTCAGTATTCTGAATGTTGAGGAAATCAGTTATATTAGCATCCCCAAATATTATTTGGACTACTTAAGTATCTATGAGAAACATTATATCTATTTCAACCACACATTGGTGCCTGTAGACAAAAGGGAATTAGGTTTATGAGTACACATTAACTTTTTTTTACTTCCATGTTACTATTAGAGCTGATTTCCTCAACATTCAGAATGTTGAAGACTCTTAGTTGTTTCATCTATCAAAGCATTTCTGCATAATTTTGATATGTGGGAAATAATTTCTCATAGGGAGACTTTGATGAAGTATTTTTCTATCTCTATGTTAATAGTCTTGTAATTTTCATCCCCTTCAGTAAATACTATGACTGCACAAAGAGGGATTATGGTATAATGTTAATTGAGTCTTTCCTTAGACTTTCCTTTCTTGTACCTTCATGATAAAAGAAATGTTCTCAGTAAACATTTTCAATAGTTTCATTTTAAAATGAAAGATGAAATAGTAGTCATATGGGTTAATTGTTATTGAACCTCTCAAAGTTCTTATTTGTTTGTTTTTTAGAGTAGGGAGTAATTAAAAGGTGCATCCTTCCTTCAAACCTATGAAATTTATGTTCTTTAAAATTCACAGGACATTGATCTTCCAATAGTGTCAAAACTGAATTGTCTCTAGAGCTGATCTCCCCTATATTCACCTGATCTCATCTGGGGACTCTCCTTATATGACTCTGTTTTTCAAATACTTCCAACATAATCACATTCAAGTCAATAATGTTAAGGTATAAAAATGGCAGTTCCACTCTCTTTATTAGTTAAAATAATTTCTTATAAAAAATCTGTACTATTCTTTTTATTTTTTTCTACCCATTGACTTTCTAGATGTTTTAGCATTAAATAGTCTTTTTTTAAGACTTTTGCAAGGCCAGTGGGGTTAAGTGACTTGCCCAAGTCCACACAGCTAGGTAATTATTAAGTGTCTGAGGCTGGATTTGAACTTAGGTACTCCTGACTCCAGGGCCAGTGCTCTATCCACTGTGCCACCTAGCCGCCCCAGCATTAAATAATCTTGAGGTGGCTTTGTTTAGAAGACTTCATATCCTGCTTTCTAAAAATTCATTTTGACTTCCAGTGCTTCATGATGCTTCTCTAATATTTTAGAAAGGAATTTAGGGCATCTAGGTGATGGAGTGGATATAATTCCATAGGACCAAGGTTCAAATCCCTCCTCAGACACAATAATTACCTAGCTGAGTGACTTTGGACAAATCATTTAACCCCACTGTCTTGTAATTGGGTTTGTATATTGCAAAAGAAAATAAAAGAAAAGAAGAAGGAAAAGGAAAAGAATTTTTTTGTGTTTCCAAATAAATTTACCTGGACTTTTACATCTCTTGTTTAAAGTTTAACAAATATTAGTCCTCTGTGGCAGATTTGAGGCTTTTTTTGTTTCTTTTGTACTACTTTATTTACAAAGTTTAAGTTCCTTTTTAAAAAGTCTTCTCTTATATCTGTTATCTTTTTCAATTTCCATTTTTTTCTCATAATTTTTTAAAATAGGCCATATCGGCATTTTTAAACCATCTTTGATATATTAAGAGTTTTCCTTTTCTCTAATATTGCATTGCTTTCATGTTCTACCAAGTCATCTGTCTGACAATTCACAAAAGTTAATTCACAAGCGATACTCAAATCAGAAATATTCATTTGCAATCTGTCAAAATATAACCAATTTCATTTATAACCTTCTTTCTTAGCTCATAATCTACTTTCTGTTTCATTTTTATTATTATTAATGACATATAAATTATTCTTTTCTGTAGTTTATGGCTCTTTGACCTCTTCTTTTTCCTGAAATTTATTTTTTCAACTGTTCTCTGTACCTAACTTTGTTTTAAGTTTTCTGCATATTAAAATAGATATTCCCTTGAGCTGTATTATTTTATCCATGATATCAAAAAAAATTCTTTATCTCTTCATCTCTGCCGGAAATGTTGGTTGCAATTGTTTTCATGGGCATTTTAAATTGCAATTTCTTATTATATGCACTGCAATACAAGATGATAAGATGTTCCATGAAATGAGACTACTTCTTGTCTTTGGATCAAGGGTGAATTCAATTCCATCAGCTTCTCCAATTGCCTCTCCTAGAACAATATTCCATTTAACTGTAACCTCTATTTTAGTCTGCTGGTTTGTTTTATAATGAAAATGTTAAAATTTATATGACTTCTTAGTTTTTTTACAAAGGAATCTCATTCTTAGAATGTCAATAGTTAATTTAATACCTATATTTTAATAGTGAATTAAATGTTTATGCAAACTCCATTTATATTCATATTAAATTTTTATTTATATCTACTTATTCAATATATTAAAATAATTAATTTAATATAACTAAATAATTGAAAGGTATAAATCAATTTTAATATTAAATTTTATATTGAATGTCAAATATGATAAATATCAGATAAGAATTATATCATTCTTTTCTTTTCTGTCACTCTAACACTGACTTTACTTTATGAATGGAAAAAATAAACAGTCATTTTATAATTTTATTTTTTAATGATTACTGATGCCAATCAATTAATTACCAAGATCCTAGCCTATTGATAATATACTTCCAGATCCTTTGCTAGGTTGATTTTTGGAAAAAAAGATATAGGCTGTTCATTGGACTCTAACTGAAACTTTTTCAATGTGGTAGAAGCTGTAAGAATTTTTCCTAGCTTCTTTGGAAGTGAGGGTCATAGGAACAGCATAAAATCACAGTTTTAAGCCTGAAAGAGAACTTAAAAGTAGATTATAATCATTTCATTTCATAGATGAAGAAACTGAGGCATAGTAGTTTCAAGTGAATTCTAAAGGATCAAATCTACTGCAGATTTAAATCCAACATCTCTTAATCATGAATTCAGCATTTTATCTTATATGCATTAGATGCCTTACATCTAATAAAGAAACAAAATAGGAATGTTTTGAATTATGAATTACAACATTATAGAAAACAATTTATTTCCCTCAAATTAAGACATATGATTGGGAGTTATTCTATGCCCTACCACCCCTTCTGGTTCATAGGGCACTCAGGAGACTGGTTTAAGTGAAGACACTGAGAGAAAAATGGGAAAGTGCAGAACCCAGAAAATAATTTAAAATAGTCCTGCATAGTGGAAACATAAGTATATAAAAGGGAACAGCATGAAATAAAGCTTGGAACTTCAGTTGAATCGAGGGTGCGTTAGGTCTTGAATTCCAATAACCAGAATTTAAATTTTATTTGTTGTGAAGCCACTAAAGTATTTTGAGTGGAAAAATGGCTTGAGCCAAGCAGTACTTTAGGAAGATTACCAAGGCAACTATGTGAAGTGTGGATTTGAGAGGAAAGAGACTGGGTAAAGGTAGATGAGTTAAGATGTTATTTATTTCAATAGTCTAGAAGAGAAAAGAAAGGTTGTTTGAGGAAGAATAGTCATAGAGGACATTGTCATTGATGGCTTGGTGATAAAGGGTTGATGTTTGAAAGGAGAAGTAAGGCCAACTCTTTTTCAGAAATTGCAAGGAAGAGGAAAAGTGAGGAACCTGGGTCATATAAAAGAAAAGAGCGTAGGCAGTTCATGGAAGTTGCCCACAGTTGTCTCATTAAATTAAAATGTGTGGATAATTTCTGAGAATTATTGTAGGTGGGTGGAATTGTGACCTTGAGACTAGAAGTCTTGATTAAGTGCCAACTATGGGGAATATATTGTGCTATGGAAAAATTCATTTGCAGGCCTATCTAAAAATAGAATATAAGATCACTCGGACTTTGAGATCAGATATAGATTACATTTCTTTTCCTCTTAGCATTATAAATACTCATTTCATTAGCTACAGCATTATTTAGTATAATGATTACTCAATGGACCTTCAGTAATTGACTACCTACCTTTTTGTTTCCTCTGACAATTTGTATAATATAAACTGCTTCTTTTTCCCCAAACCATTTAATTATATTTTCCTCCCTTCAATACCAACAATCCTCCCCAATGCATTAAGATTTACCTTATACGTATTAGAGACTTATCATGGTTGAAGAGTGGGAAGGCATCTCAAAGGCCATGTATAAATAACATTATCTCCTTACAGAAGAGAAATTTCATTGTGACTTGTTCAACATAAAAAAACATAAGAGGAAAGATTTAAATGTGGAATTTTTGATTCCTGAGATAATGGTTTTGGTTTTTCTTATTTTCCATGTGCCAGATCAATGTGTATATACATACATACATACATATATATATTGTTGATTTTTCCCACAGTAGAATATAAACCTCCTTAAAGGTAGGAAGTAACTGTTTTTCTTTTTATTTTCTCTCTCTCTCTCTCTCTCTCTCTCTCTCTCTCTCTCTCTCTCTCTCTCTCTCTCTCTCTCTCTCTCTCTTGATTCTGTGCATGATGAGGAAAGAAGGAATGATTGATCTAAAGAAGAAAGGCCTGAGGGGACATGATGACAGTTTTTAAGCATTTGAAGAGATGTCATAGTTCCCAAGGAACAAATGACTAAAAGGGTTTAAAAGTGTTACATTTCCCAAGGATATTTGCATTTTAGTCAGGGTAAACCCTCCACTTGGCTTAATCCAGAATGATCAAAGTGTAATTATAGAGCAAGATAAAGAATCAATGTGTGTTTGTGTGTATGTGTTTGTGTTTAAGTGTGAGTATATATGTGTTTTGGTAAAATTGAGAGTAGGGGGAAACCTATATGATCACATTGGCCACATGATTTACTAGAAATATTGAGAATGGGAAATTCCACTGAAACTTCCTACTTAACCCATTCAAAATAGAGCCCATTGTCCTTTCCACATAATTGTTCTCTTTATGAAATTCTCCTATTACTGTCAAGGACACTAATACGCCTTCTGGTTATCCAGAGTCATAAATCCTTATTTCTCTTAACTATTCATTCACTCAAAATTTATGATTATTTGTCAAATTTTATTCCTTTTTGCCTACACAACTTCTTGTCCATAATCCCCCATTTCTTTTACTTATAGAGAAACCCCAAAATGTATATGTTGTTTACCTGTGGAATGCAAGCCTTTTAAGGGCAAAAAGTGAATTGGTTTTTTTCTTTGAATTTTCAGTCCCTTTAAAAAGTAATTCCTGACGCAGAATATGTACATAACAACCATCTATCAATAACTGATTGATAGAAAAAGTATTTCATAGTCTAAGGATTTTGATTGTAGTTCCAGCTCTGTCCCTTATGACCTAATGCCCTGGCAAACTTGGCTATGTTTTTCTGGGTCTCAATTCCCTCATTTACAAAGTGAGACTAAGGTAAGAGTTGATAAGATCATCTCTATTTTCTCTTCCAGTTATTAATCGTTCCTTTCAGCAAGTCCTCCAATCCCCAATTCAAGAGCTAACTAACACATAATTGTGTTAAAAAGATTGCGTCGTATTTCATATCTAACAATCATTTTCTTGCACATAGATAATACTATCAGCAGTGTGTCATCTCTGAATAAAATGTATAAAAAAAACTTGGAAATTTTAAAATAATAATAATATCTAGGTGATGTTTAAGCCTTATCCAGGTCCAATTCTATTATCCTATTGAACCTTGAAATAATGTTTTGGAAAATTTATATTCATTCATAATATGTAGGTCTCTTGCTTTGTGGAGAGAGAGAGAGAGAGAGAGAGAGAGAGAGAGAGAGAGAGAGAGACCAACTTTCTGGTTTGTCCACTTAGGGGGTCATCAGATTAAAGTAAGACACAAAAGAAATGCCCAACCAATTTCACAAATACCTTGATCTATCAAAGAAACGTATTAAACCCAGCAATCTTGATGCTCAGTTTATACTCTAACATGCTAGTTGGTTTGAAGTCCTGTGGTTGGTCCTCCCTCTGTTGACACAGGTCTAATGGTTCACTTAGTACCTTATCCTCTGGGTATCTGCTGACTGTCATAACCATATTGATTTAAATTATACAATCTTGATTCCTTGTTTTCATTCCTCTCCATTTAGACAGTGTTTATATTGGATGCATCTTACAATGCCAATGCACTTGACTGCTCATACATTTTACATCAGAGAAGGATTATTTATAATAACTGCTCATTTTTGCTTCAGTTCATCTGAATTTCAAAGTCCACAAACACACACACACACACACACACACACACACACACACACACACACACACACACACACACACATATATCAGTATATAAATGTATAGGTACCAAAGAAAGGATTTCATCAAATCTGGAATTCTATCCTTTACATGATTTGGATCTCGTTATGGCAAAACAGTTTCCTTGTCAAAGTTAACCTGAGGACCACCTCATTTCTCTGCTTCCTTTTGAATTTGAAGACCTCCCCTAAGTACCAATATTCACATTATCCAAGAGAGGCCACAATAATTCAACCATCTGCTGTATTTATATATTGCCATTCAATTTATGTGCCTGAGTTTTAACTATAGCTAGTTACTTAAATGTCTGTTTGCTTTTGCTTATTTAAAGATTTTCCACAATCCCTAAGAAGAGCACTCTATGGTGCACCTAGCAGTCTCAATTATATGCTATATAATTTAAAATTAGCATAATATCAAAATTAATACATTTAATTATAGTGAGCATATCTTTCTTCTTTGCTCATAACCACATCCACTTTTCTCCAATCTAAAGTAGATCCTTCAAATTATTTTCAGGTAGAATGGTTTTGAGTCCCTTAGCCATGCTAGTGATCCTCCTCTGGATTTAATCTATCTTGAAAATGTCCTTTTCTAAAAAGTAATGCAAAAATATGTCATTTAGCATAGAGCCAAAAATCAATAAATACCCAATATTTTGGTAAAATTTTAATATCTTATAGTGTATAAATGTAAATGAGTATTACTAAATTATAATAAATGATTTGAAAAATTATGAGAAGTATGAGAAGGTATATATATATGAGAAGGTATTAACTGATGCAGAGTAAAGTGAACAGATCAAAAAATGCATAAGAATAAATATTAAAATTAAAAAAGAACTTGAAAGAGCAAAGTGATTATCTTCATCACTGCCCCTCCCCGAAATATTAGAGTATATTTAAATGCCTCGATAAGGAATCTTCTTAGCATGGTGGACAGTTAGACGATGCATATTCAAGCCCCTCAAATGAGCAGAACCGCCAAACTAGACCACTGCTAAGGGAAATGCCTTGAGGACACTAGCACATGTGGTCTCTTAAGTTTTTTCTTGCTTTCGCCTGTCCTCTGTATATACTGGCTGGACAGTAAACCACAGAATTTTGATAGAGATTTATTTATGTTCCAAATGATCTCCTGGATACATATGTTCCTTTCCAAAAGTTAATTACATCTTGCTAACAAATTGATATCAATTAGTATTCTTGCTAGGATGTACACACGTGGAGTCTCTTTAGATAAAGAGAAAAAATAACTCTGAGTAACCTCTGAAACTATTCCAACAAATCCTGAGAAGAGATTGAGCTGCTAAACTTTGGGGATCTGAATTGTCAATGGAAGTGGGAGTTGTGATAGCTTCATTGAACACTGCATTCTATATAAATGAAGTAGGTATGACTTGGCTAATTGCTATCCCTTGTTTATGCTACAGATCTTAGTCAATGTTTGTCATAGCCTGTTTATCCATTGTTTATTTATCCATTGTCAGTGGAACCAGAGTATAACATTCTAAAAGCAGCCCATAAATTGTTCTCAAATTTTTCTACTTTTTTAAACCCGTTCTCAGCAATCAACCATTATTCTCTAAATACTGTATATAGGTATACTCTATATACCTTAAAATTAAATGAGTCCCTAGACAATCATTTAAAACTTAATTCTTTGCCAGCTTCCCAATCGTCAAACCATATATTGAATTGCCAAATCATCATCATTTGGTTCTAATCTAAAGTTAGTAAAAAGAGCAATTACATAATAGCAAAAAAATACATTAACAGACAAAAAGAAAATAAAATTTCACTTTCACAATTCTTTTTAAGAGCCCTAGTTATATTTGAATGGTATTTTGTGAGAGTTCAGTTTATTTTCATTATATTAGATTAGATTAGATTAGATTAGATTAGATTATTATGTTATGTTATGTTATGTTATGTTATGTTATATTATATTATATTATATTATATTATATTATATTATATTATATTATATTATATTATATTATATTCCATAAAATGATATAGAGAATTCCAAATAAAATATTGAGAAAAGCAAATATTTACTTTCAAGATAATTACTTTTAAAATGAATAATTTTAAATATATGTGTTTAAAGATGTATATATATATATATACAGATTCTTGGCATAAACAATTAATATTCATATACATACATACATATGTGTATTCCATTTAATGTGTCTTCCTCAGGTTTTTCACCTGTAAAATGAGAAAATAATAGCTCTCTACGATATAAAAAGAACAAAACAAATAAATATATAACAAAATATAATTATATTCATAATATAAATAAAAATAACATAAAATATAAGTGAAATGATTTTATAAAGCACCTGACACAGTGACTTACTCTTAATAAATGCTTAAGACATATTTGTTTTCCTTTGCAGTTAAAACTATCAGTTTTAGAGAGGGAAAAAAATGTTGTACAATGTAGAAACCATAGGACTGGTTTAAAAAATTCCCAGTGGAAAATTTTTAGAAATTCAATTCATTAACTTCTTTCCAAATTTCATAAAGAATATTTTTAATGACAAAAAAAATAGGGTTAGAGTCTGGTCCAAGGATTTCCATGGTCTAAAAATCTCTCTCTACCAGTGTAGGCTAACACCTCTTTTGCAACATATACTCTTGAGTTGCTTTAGTCTCTCAATCTTAGGATGTTTGCCACGTTCATACAGCCAATAAGTGACAGAAGCAAGATTTCAAGCCAGGATTTCCTGGCTTCTAGGATGGCTCTCTATGATCTAAGCCATGTTAATTCTATATTAATTGGTAACTGAATGATGATAACTGAAATTTTAAAATGATTTAAGATTTGAAAAGCACTTTACACACATTTTCTTATATAAATTCAACAATGCCTATCAGGTAAACACTTTTATAAATGAAGAAACCAAGATGAAGAGAAACCATATATATTTGCTATCATATTACAACTATAAAAATGTAAGAGACTAGATTTGAGATTAGGTCTTCCCAAATCCAAGATTAATACCTTCCTCATTGCACCAAACTGCCCTCCTTAAATTTGCAGTTTCATATTTAACTAAAGAAGATTCTAACTTTAGCAAACATTTCGATGGATAGGAAAATCTTACAGCAAAAGTGACTCTACCTCTGACAATTCTTTGGAGAATCTATGCAAGTTTCTGGCTTGTCATATTTATAAATAAACATGGAATTATTTTTACAATATTTCAGCTCTGGGTGACATTTATTCCTACTTGAGATCTTGAATGAGCTCAAGGAACAGCTTTAGAGTGAAACTGCGGCCATATAAATATAAGCTCTGAGACAAACAAGCAGATTTTCTTTCTATATCACAGGATCATATATTTTGCCATTGCCAAGCAGAGAGATTTTATATATGTCGGCCAAATTTCTTTTTTTTTCTAATGGTGACCTTATGTGCTTTTGACATTCTCTTTCCTTTTGATGAAGAGGCACTCTTCTGCTTTGCAAGAAAAAGTTGTGTGAATAATAGCTTGACACATGTTCTTAAGATCTACCATATTATGCAAGGATAATCAAGTCTTCCTAGATTTTCATCTTTCTTTGATTTAAAGGAGAGTCTCCCAACCACAGATAAGATTAAAATCTAGCATATGCCATTCATATTGTTTGTATTTCATGTTTCTCAAGTAATGTTTTGATTTTTCACATTATTACCAAACTGTTACAAACTAAGACAGCCGGATTGTATCCTCATAAAATGAAATCAATGAGAAGTCCTCAGAAAACTAATGAAAATCATTTTTGGCACTTTAATACCAAAAGGAGAAAACTGTCTATTCACAAATAAATATTTAAACCTACTTGGTCTTTATTTCATGACTAATTCACAAGAGTTGAGAAAAATATTGCTTTCATGTGTCAAATGATGGTGTTTATGTATTGGTCGCCTATTGGTGCAAAGATTTCCTATGATTCAACACATATAGCATGCTAGCATTTTATTTATTTATGTAATGATACACAAAGCAACAGAGAAGTTAATCATATTAAATGACACTAAACAGTAAAAAAAAAAAACCTAAACACTATTTTTCTTTGCTCATCATTGGAATCTCCCAATTCCTGGAAAGTCCAACAGTGGCTGGTTGTTATACACAAGACATGACTTTTTTAGGAATTCTGAGGAAATTCTCTGTTTCTTTGTTTCTTTGTTTCTTTCTCTTTCTTTCTTTCTTTCTTTCTTTCTTTCTTTCTTTCTTTCTTTCTTTCTTTCTTTCCTTTGTTGTTCTTTCCTTCCTTTCTTTCTTTTTCTTCTTCAACATCATCTTCTTCTTCATCATCCTCTCCTCCTCTTCTTCCTCATGCTCCTCCTCCTCCTTCATCTTTCTTCTTCTTTCTTCTTCTTTTCCTTGTTTTTTTTTTAATCACAGAAGGGAAACAAACCCTAAAAATCTTCCAGTCCAGCTATTTTCTGAAACAAGAATTCCCTCTGACTTTTCCAATAGCCAGAGTTTATTCAGCCTCTAGTTGATTACATCTAAAGTACTCTCTACCTGCTTCAGGTTCCTTAATTGAAAAGTGGAAATATGAAAAAAGTACTATAAAAGTTATTATAAGGATCAAATGAGATAAAATTTGTGAAATACTTAGGGCAATCCTCAGTACATAGAAGACACTTAATGATTGTTTTCACTCCTATAACATAACATGAAGCAGTCTATTTCATTTTTAAAGATGTGTAAATATAGGGAAATCTATCACCTTGAAATGATGGTGATTGGCTATACTTCTGCTATCTATATCAATATGCCTATGTTCATCTTCACATTTAATTAAAAAATCTGATTTAAATCAAAATTAAAGTTAAATTTAAGTATAGCCAATTAAATTAAACTTTAAGTTAAAAACAAGCATTGTTTTATATAGAGTGGGGCAGAGTAGGGGAGAATTTTATATCTGAATAAAAAGAGATATAAATTTGATCCATATCTCTGACACATAATAGTTGTATAGAGTGTGAAGTCATTATTCTAGGTGCTAGCTAATTTCCTCAGCTTAGAGAAGAGTTATACTGTTAAATTAGACCTTACAATCTTTTCAATCTATATTTTTCCAATTCTCTTATATCATCGAAGTCCACATAGAAAAGATTTACAAAGATTTGCAAATTGAATGTTACTATAACTGGGACATACATGGAAGTAAGCCTGAAGATTTAATAATTAAAGAATCAAATTCATGCATAAAGCCAATTTATATAATTCAAACTAAATTACAAATCACTGTTATTCTATAGACAGCCTTGGGAAAGATCTCACTTTACTTCATTAAACGCTATAAAGAATAACTTGAAGAAAATGTGTCATTTTTTCTTATGTAGTTGAAGATTCTATTGGAACATTTTGCATATTAGATATTTTTATATTCACTACAGAAATAGAGTAGAAGTTATTTCAGTTTCAAATATCATAGAATCAGAAATCCACAGTATTTTTCCGATTAGGATTAATCAATGAATAAATATTTATTAAGCATTTATATGCTAAGAAATAACAATTTAAACAAAAGCAGACTTCCTGTTCCCAAGGAATTTACACATGTGCTAATTACAGAGCAGATGCAAACTCACCTAAGATGGAAACCTTTAGTGACTATGGGACTAGGAAGTACTCCTAGGGACACTGGCATTGAAGATGAGTCTAAGACTCTAAGGATTATAAAAATTTGAGCAGGAAGGAAATTCTAGGTCCAGAAGATAACAGTGCAAAAGGAGATAAGGGATGGGCTAGTTGGATGGATAACAAGTAGGTTTACTAAGGGTTTGAAAGTAATACTGAAGTCAAAAGGAGAGAGGGATAATTGAGGATGAAATGGAAAGACAGTTATCATAGAAGTAATGAACAGAAGCTTCTACAGGCTGTTCAGGAGGTAGAGAAGGACAGATGAACTTGATATGCTATGGTTCATGGGGTCAAATAGAATCGGACATGATTGAATGATTGAACAGCAATCAAATCAACAGCAATATTGGTGATAGAGACTAAGGGTTGAGAAACCTGATAAAATACCAGGTTGTGAAGGACCTTAATTGCTAAGGAAATGATCTTATATTTGATCTTGAAGGTAATAGTAGCTTCAGAAATCTCATAATCTTCTCTCCTCCTCTGGAACTGCCACCAGTCTGACACAGAACCTCATCACTTCCTACGAGAATCACTGAATATCTTCAAATTCATCTTTCTACTTCCAGTCTATTGTCTACACAACGGGTAACGCTGATCTTCCTAAAGTTTACAGTCATTACATTATATATATATATATATATATATATATATATATATATATATATATATATAATGAAGTACAGTGACTCCCTTTTATCCCCAGAATGAATTATAAGATCCCATATTTAACATTAAAAGCACTTCATAACTTGATCTGGTCTTTTCCAGTCTTGAAAACCTATCTTTGCAATGTTCTTACACTTACTCTCTACCATTTACTTTCCAAAACACTTAACTGGTTTTCTTGCTACTCCTCAAACAAGATAATCCATCACTTTACTGATTGTTCTCTATGCCTGGAATTCTCTTACTCCTCATCTCTGGATTCTAGGTTTTGTTCATCCCTTTTAGTGCTAACATATTTCCTCTGTTGTTTATGTCCAATTTATCTTACATATATCTTTTGGAATATAGTTGCTTGTAGGCTACTTCCCTTGAGTTTCTAGAAACAAGGGATTGCCATACCTTATTCCAAATGCTTTGTGTTTAGTGGTATAGAAGAGGTGCTTAATAAATCCTTAGTGACTTCAGTGTTCTTTATGAAAATCATGCAAACTATGAGACAGTTGTATTAGAGTGAAGGGAAACCTGAGGTGAGGAGACCAATTACAAAGTAGAGTTCAATCATCCAATATCAGAAGTGATAAAGGCTTGAAAAAAGATGCTGACAATGTAAGTGCTGCAGAGATCTGAAGGTAGATCCTCTCAAGGTCATGAAGTTCAGAAGAGAGAAGGCTTTAGGGGCAGGACACAAATTCTATTTTAGTCACATTGTTTGAAATGCTATGGGATATTCAATTTGAAATCTCCATTATGAAGTTAAATATGAAGATGGAACTCATAAGAGAGAGACTAACATTGGATATATTGAACTAGGGATCATTTGTCAAGAGATAATAATTTAACTCATAAGAGCTAATAAGGTTACTAAAGTAGATAATATAGAGTAAAAGTTCTTATACCATTTATTGTTTTGTTTTCATAACTCCATTTGGTATAGGGAACCCCCCTTCCCCATACCTTGACCTACATCTATATGTGTGACTATGTGTATACACACACACACACACACACACACACACACACAAATCTATAATGTATAAAATTCTCTATGTTATTCAACTATCATCTAACTATTTCTTTATCTGATGAAAGCAAGTTCATGGAGACCCGAGGTTAAGAATCCCCTTATACAAGTGAGTTCAGGGATTCAAAAGTGGCCTGAAATTGGGAGGACTTGGCTTCAAATCTAGCCTCAGACACTTGACTCTTACTATCTGGATGACCCTAAGTAAGTCATTTAACTTTGATTGCTTCATATCCAGGTCCTCTCTAGTCATCTTGATTACTATTTATCCACTAGAACCAGATGACTCTGGAGGAGAAAATGAGACTGGTGTCATAGCACAGCCTCTACCTCATTCAAATCCAATTAAGGGATTGTCATGGCATTCATGCTTGTCATTACATCCCCTCCCTTTGAGAACAAAGGACAAAGAACAGCAACATCAGCAATGTATTTCAATGATATAACCAGAATGATGACTTGACAAAGGAGACTGAAAAGGAGAAGTTCAGTAAGAGGATAACCAAAAGAGAGTAATGTCACAAAAAAACCCATGGAGGAAAGGATATCAAAATAGTCTCATAGAGAAAGTAATCAACAGTCCTATGTGCTTCAGAGAAGTCAAGAGAAATAAATATTTAGAAAGTCCATTAAATTGGAGTATTAAGAGATCAATGAAACTTTGAAGGTTAAATAAGACACACAACAAATAGCAATGTGTATAACATAATTGACTATTTACATACAGTAAATTCTGTTTCATTAACATGTTTTAAATTTCTTTAAATATACAATATGATCCTTTCCTTAACCATGTAGAAACAACCATCAAATTAGAATATGAAGAATAACACTGAAGAAGAATCTATTTTTCCAAGTCTAAACTTGATTTTACCTATAGATTTTCAATGACGTTTAGATCAGATGAGTTCCAACGAGCCTTGAAGCATGATTTTTTCCTATTTTGTATAAATGTATCACATGTTTGTGCCATGTAGCCTGGAAAAAGAACATGGTGAAGAATTTTATCTCCATTTGAGAATTTCTATAATTCCATTTCTATAATTCCATATATAATTCCAGATCTATTCTGCATGGTAGCAGATAATGTTTCTATCAGCACTTATCATTACCTCATTGGAAAAAAAAAAGACACCAATTCCAAAAAGAAGTTTTGTTGTTGTTATTTTTACTTTCCTCCCCCCATACATATTTTTGAAATAGATATTTCAAAGTCCAATAAACATAATAATTTTTTTTTGCATTCTACCAAATTTCTTCTGGCTCATCATTTTGATATCACTCTGAATGATAAAAAATAAAGTTTTCATATATAAGTTACCACTGTCCAATGTTTTCAAATATTTGTCCCTGAAAAACAATATTTCTTTTGTATATTGACAATTTGTTTTATTTTATTTTTCCATTAAAGGTAAAAATAATTCTTAACATTTGTTTTTTTTTTTTAACTTTGAGTTTCACATTTTTCCGTGAATCCCTTTCTCCTCTAACCTGTCCTTGAGAAAGCAAACAATTTGATATATGTGATATATATGTGCAGTCATGAAAAATACATTTCCCTATTAACTATATTGCAAAAGAAAACACAGACCAATAACAAGACGCATAAAGTAAAAAAAACCCCAATACTACACATGCCTCAATCTTCCTTTAGACTCCAGTCTCTGGGCTTGGGATAGCATTTTATTTTGTTTGTCCTTCAGAATCGTTTTGGATCAATATTAAAGAACGCTGAGTCATTCACAAATGATAATTATATAAGCCAAGCAATATGTGTTAATAACAATATTTATCAGTTTCCTCTTTTCTGACTCCTGCAGAAGGAAAAGGAAAGTAAGAAAAGGGGAAAGGAGGAAGGAAAGGGAAACCTTATGACAAATAAACATACCAAGCACAATATGTTCCCATCTTTGCCTTCTTCAAAAATATTTATCTGTTTCTGCATATTAATCCGTCATCTCTCTGTGAGGAACTGGACAATATACTTCACTTTTCCTTCAGATGTATTGATCATTCCACTGATGAGAATTTTTAAATCTTTCCAAATTTTTCATTTTTCTAGTGTTGATATTATAATAAATTGTTCTCCTGGTTTTGTTCACTCTATTCCATATCAATCTTTATAATGATTCTTAGATTTCTTTTTAATTTTTTTAGGTTTTTTTTTTGCAAGGCAAATGGGGTTAAGTGGCTTGCCCAAAGCCACACAGCTAGGTAATTATGAAGCGTCTGAGACTGGATTTGAACCCAGGTACTCCTGACTCCAAGGCCGGTGCTTTATCCACTACGACACCTAGCCACCCCAGTTCTTAGATTTCTTAGAAACCATCTCTCATCATTTCTTATTGTATATGCCATCATATTCATATACTATGAATATGTCTAGTCACTTCCAATTGATGAGCATCACGCAGACAATCACACACAGAAACACAAATTATTTCTAATTTGTTACCAGCACAAAGAGACAAAGAGAGTTACTACAAATATCTTCACACATATGGGACCTTTTCCTCTTTCTATGATCTCCTTAGGGTATGGGCCTAGTAGAGGTAATGTTTGGTTGAAGCTACCAATTCTAGAAAGCATCCTTCAAGTTAACTACATTGAATTGCATGCAAAATGATCTATGTCAAAAGGTTTTCTTTGGTTTCACTAGAAACACTGTTCTGGGAGTTCAGTTTATAACGGGTTTCCATTGTGAAGCAACCACTCTTGCAATATTTAGCAAGAGGTTGATAGATAGGATGCTGAACCTCACTCAATAAATAGAGACAGCATTACTCAAGAGAGAGGGAATGAGCTATTTAATGGGAACTTGCCAGAGAAGAGATTTCCAGGGAAATATGAAACTCAGTATAAATGTGTATATCCATAAAAAATAACTTCTAAAAATTGAAGATATGTGTTAACATCTCTAAAGTTAGAGAAACAAATATTCCTGAAAATAGAGTAATATTAGAATATAAATCAACACTTATCCCAGGTCCTGATGGCCATGCTTTGACTTGAAGTCCTAAGCCTCTCCATTTTTGCTTTCCAGAGAAAAGGAATGAGAAAGCCTCATCTGTGTACTCATCTGTCAAAGGAAGAGGGTGTCAATATTAAAAGATTTTTTTGTTTCCAGATGAAAAGGATCATTCAGGTCAGTCAGTCCAACCTTGCTATTTTATATATTAGAAAATGGAGACCCTGGGATGTCTAGGCGCCACAGTAGATAGAGCACAAACCCTGGAGTCATGAGTACCTGAGTTCAAATCCGGCCTCAGATGCTTAATAATTACCTAGCTGTGTGGGCTTGGGCAAGCCAGTTAACCCCATTACCTTGCAAGAAAAAAATAATGGAGACCCAGAGAAGTTACATGAGTTTTGCAATGCAAGGCAAGTAGCAGTGATAAGATAATATGTGTTTTCTTTGTTTTAGTTTAAGTTGTAAGACATGTCCTTCCTTCTTCCTAGAATATCATGATTAGTTTTCAACCTGACACCCACAGACTTTCAGAGTCCATGAATAGCTTTTAGGAGTCTGAGAACTAAGGTTAGGAGAAAATGCATTCTTTATTTTAAATAACTTTTATTTTCTTTGTAATTTTATATATTTAAAAATGTTATTTTGTGGAGTACATAAGAGTTCAGCAAACTGCACATGAAGAATTGTGCTCCAGGGGTGGCTAGATGGTGCAGTGGATAGAGCACTGGCTCTTGAGTCAGTAGTACCTGAGTTCAAATGTGACCTCAGAAACTTAATAATTACCTAGCTGAATGGCCTTGGGTGAGCCACTTAACATCATTGCCTTGCAAAAGAAAAAAAAAACTAAGAAAAAAAAAAGAATTGTGCTCCAAATCTTAGCTCACAGAAAGATGAAAGATAAAAATCACAACTTCCAGATTTCAAACTCTGGTTCAGATGATGGATAGAACCAGTATGCCCATATATACTTTTGACTTGCAAAGCAATCTGATATATTATCTCACTGCAGAGTCAAAATTTGATATATAATGGATGCTTTTTGAAGGCAAGGATTGTCTTTGTACCCCCAAGAAGACACTTGATGCTTAGTAAACACTGGCTCTTCAAATGATTGATTAATGGATAGAGATAAGTATTAGAGGTCTTACTATCCCCATTTCCCAGATGACAAATCATAAACTCAGAGAACTTTGGTTACTTGTCTGAGATTACACAGCTAACCAAATTCAGGTCTGAACTTGTGCCTAATTCTAAATCTCACACTTGCTCCTTTTATGATTCACCCTTTCTTAAAAGCATTGACTGCTTTGAATCAAGAAAATCAAATATTTTTAACACTAAAAATTTTCATCCTTACTCAGGGAAGCTTACCTATATCTGTATCCTTTTTCCTAATTTATATTGTTTTGGTAAGATGATAGCTAGCATTTATATAGGATGTTAAAGTTTGTGAAGGACTTCAGCTAGCTAGCTACATACCCATCACATATATATAAATATGTAGATACAGTTATGTGATTCTTCCAACAACTTTATGAGACAGGTGCTACACTCCATTTTACAGATTAATGAACTGAGTCTAACAGAGGCTAAGTAACTTGAATGGGCCACAGAGGAAGAATTTAAACTCTTTTCCTGACCCAAGACCTGACATTCTGCCTCTTAGTGTAAAGTATAGGAGCTATATTGTGATACTTTTTTGTCTAAATTCCTAGAAGTTTATCCATTATTATGAGAATGATAAGAATAATGGAACATGCAGGTTCTCAAGATGAATTAAAGAACAAAAAATAACTAAATGAGTTAGAGAATTCAATGGTTTTTATAATCTACATATTCTGACATGGCATCCTCATATGATGCCTCATGTCAGCATAGAAGTGACCCTGAATTCTCTAAAGTGGGCAGCAAAATGCCAGATCCTACTAAGCTAGAAATACTTCAAATATGGGGCACAGGGAAAACTGAATACCTGTTGCTCAAAAACCAGACTGGCTAAAGTAAGAGAACTTCAGTGTCAAAGTGGTAATAATTTTTCAGTCTCGGTAATTTTTAAAGATTAAAACAATATTTTAAAGGAATTGCTATCATCATTATTGGAAGGACATATAGAACCCTAAAATATTTAAATATATACATTTGGATCTTATTTTGATCAAATACATTACAGCTCTATCCAAAGTTTATATAGCCATAGGATTATAGAGAAGGCAATTATCTTAGAGGATGGCTTAGATGTAGCCAATTAAAGGTAGAAATAGAAGTAGTATATTTAGAAATATATAGATCTGTGTATAAATTACAGATATGACAATTATACATAAATATATGTGTGTGTATGTGTGTGTTTAGATAGTGGTCAGTCATTTATTAGGACACCTGGAGATCACCCTGGATGTGAGGCAATCAGGGTGAAGTCACTTGTCCAAGGTCACACAGCTAAAGAGTATCAATAGCCTGAGACCAGATTTGAACTCTGATCCTGCTCACTCCAGGGCTAGCACTCTTCTGCTGCTCTACCTAGCTACTCCAGTTTCTTCAAAGATAGATAGATAGATAGATAGATAGATAGATAGATAGATAGATAGATAGATAGATAGATATGTAATTTATTTGTACGTCCAGAGTGACAACTCAGTATAACAGCTAGAAATTAGAAGAAGTAGAATTTGAATCTGGGCAGCTAGGTGGCACAATGGGTATAACATCAGATTTGGAAGCAGAAAGATTCATCTTCCTGAGCTTAAATCCATCCTGAGACATTATTATCTCTGTGACCTTGGGCAAGTCACTTAAGCCTGTTTGCCTCGGTTTCTCATTTGTAAAATAAACCGGAGAAAGAAATGGCAAAGCATTCCAGTAATTTTGCCACAGAAATCCCAAATGGGGTTAAAAGTAGTTAGACTCAACTGAATAACAACAAAGGCATTGAACCTAAAATGTTCTGTTTACAGATTCAGTGATTTTCTATGCAGTATCAGAGCCTTTTCTAAACAAAAATGAATTCCTTTATAATAAAAATTTGCTTCCAAATATGGTACATCTGTAAGAACAAGGTGCTATTTAAACATGATTATAATTATCATCAACTCTTGTGAACATTCTTCAAAGGTCATGTTTTTGTTTTTGTTTTATTTTGTTTTGATTTGTTTTTAATTTCTTTGGAAATATATTATGAGTCACTGCCTATGTCCATAAAAATGTAAGAAGTAAAGCAAAATCAATTGTCATTTGAAGAACATATTTTTTTCTATTTTAATGCACAGTTCATCTTTTTAAAGGTTCACTTTAACAGCTTTGCTACTAGGAAAAAATCTTGGGTTTCAGTACATCATTATTAAAAAAAAGCAAAAACAGATCATTTATGTTTTTATTTTACTTTGTAGCTGCAGAAAGCTTCCTTTATCTTAAACTTTTGCTCAACCTGTTCAGGCAAGCCTTCCACTGCAGAACATAAATTTCCAAATATTTATGAAAAACAATCTTCATGGAAGGTTGATTTCAGTCATATATCAGTTAAATTGTTACCCTTGTATTTTAGTGATTGTCACACCCGCCAAGAATGGCCAAATGAGCTTCTGTTTGTGAAGATGTCAGGCATGCCAAGCAGCCAAGGCTACTTTGACTGATTGGGCACTTAGCATGTCCATATTCTTTAATTCGGTATTCACCACTACTCCAAACTTCTCTCCTTCATTATATTTCATTATTTCTAGTCTCATCCAAGACTAAGAGAGTATTGAATGTGTAAGCTCAAATAAGGATTCTACTTCTATTTTTCTTCTTAATAAGCTACTTGTATTTTTTTCAGTGAGTGTTTTGTCTATTAAATGAGGTATCCAAAGTGATCACCCCAAATTTCCCCCATATTGTTTTGTTTTATTTCTATAATTTAATAAATAGTGGTGCAATTTATTAATTGCAGAAAGTGATGCAATTTAATTGTATTAATTGGTTTCTGCAATTTAATAAATATATATTGTATGCTTATGTATTTATATTTTACTTATACATGTATGCATATAGGTATAGAAAGACCTGTGTGCATGTGCATATCATATGCATACATAACTACATCTATGTATGTGTATATGGTTTTGGCATTGCATGTGCATATGTATGGGCATATGCTTATATATTTGTTTATGTAGGTATATGGATATGTGTGTGTGTTTGTATAATATATAAAAATATATTATATATATATATATATATATATATAATTTGTACTCTCAGTTCTGATCCTGACATCCAGGCTTCAAAACTGTGTTTCTAGGGCAGCTGGGTGGTACAGTGGCTAGAGCAGAGGGGGGATCTGAGTTCCAATTCGATCTCAGTCACTTAATTATCTAGCTGCGTGACCTTGGCAAAGTCGCTTAATCTCATTGCCTTGCAAAACCCCCCCAAAAAACAAAAAACTGTGTTTCAGCTATTGTCTCATCATAGAACTTTCTGAGGGCCCTTAAATCTAGAACATCTTACTACACTTTTAGCCTTCTTTTCCTGGTCTGTCCCTCAGCCAGTCAGTCTCCACCCAGCTGTGTGTTCTTTCTGGGGGTCACCATTTTGTGGAAGGGCCCAGGTTCCCCATCCTTCATTTCCTCCTAGCTCTTATTCTAACTTCCTGCCTTATGGATCTCAAAACCATTACCCTGCAATAGGTCCTTTCTTCTCTCAAACGACTAAAACACACTTTTTTAAACTCACTTTACATTTTTTTTTCTATTAGACTGTATTATTCTTGAGAACAGGGGAGGCTCTTTTTCTTTTGGATTATATTTGTAACCCCAGAACTTAGCATGAGGTCTAGTACATAATAAATACTAATTCCTTCCCGTTTTCTTTTCTTTTCTCCTTCCTTTTCTTCATTATTTACTTTCTTTCTTCCTCCTTCCCTACTTCCTTTGTTACCTTCCTCCTTCCTATCTTCCTTTCTGTTTCTTCTTTTCCTTCTTTCCTCCCTCCCTTCCTTCTTTGCTACTTTCTTGCCTTTTTTCTCTTCCTTCTTTTCTTTCCTTCCTTTCCCCCTTCTCCTTTGTAAATCTGAATAGATTCAAAAGTCTTGAACTCAGAATTCAAGCAATTATTTAGTAAATCGCTATGCAAAATGATGTTGTCCTGGGTTGTGGAGACAGAGAGACAAAATAAACATTATTTGATTACCTCTGATTATTCTTCTTCATATAGAAACATCCATCTTTGAAATTCTACTAACCTAATTATCTAAGCAAATATATCTTCACAGCCCATGAAGCTGTTCCTACTAGTTTACCTACCCAATTCACATACTTACCCATAGAGTCTAACTCTTTTTCGTTGGACAGAACTCAAACCATTGCTTCTATAAAAGGGTATGTCTAACATTAGTAAAATGTTAGCCAGTGTGGCTTCAGAAAGGTCAAGGAACAGTCAATATGGTGTTTTCTGCCACATAACTCTAGAAAATAACAAAAAGCAGAACATAGGTCTGGATATATCATTGGTCGAACTGACCAGGTCTTTGATACCTTGATTTGTGACGATTTATGGAAAATTAAGTCAAAATTTGGTGGCTTGGGGCAGCTCATCAGAATTGTACACCAGTTTTGCGATGGTGCGCTTCAAAAAGTTCTGGACAGTGGAAAACACTCTAGAGATATCCTGGTCACAATGGAGTGAAACAACATTGTGTTCTTGCTCCCAAGTTTTTTAACATGGTATTTTCAGTCGTGTTATCAAATGCCTTCACTTCATGCAGCATCGAGATCAGCCATCACACTGATGTTAAATTCTTCCATTTTAAAAAGCTACAAGCCAAACTAAAGTGGAGGGAGTATTGGTGCATGATTTCCTATTTGCAGATAATTATGCTCTCATTGCAAGCCTCTGAAGCTGAGATGCAACAAAATGCAAATGCTCTATCAGCTAGAACCACACCATCCAAATGAGTAATCATCACTTATAGCAAATGGAGTTTTAAATATTGTGGATAAGTTCACTTACCTTGGTAGCATAATTTTCAGGGAGGTACACATTGATAATGAGGTTGACACAAGCATTGCCAGAGCCAACTCAGTATTTGGGAGACTCCAAAAGTAAGTGTGGGAAAGAAGAGGTATTGACTTACTACCAAACTGAAGGTCTATAAGACCTTGGCTTGGCCCCATTGCTCTATGTCTTTAAAAACCCGACGGTCTACCAGCGCCATGGGAGGAAACTGAATCGCTTCCATTTAAATTGCCTTAGGAAGATTTTGAAGATCACCTGGCAGGAGAAGATACCAGACACTGAAGTTTGCTCTTGAGCTAAATTGCCTAGCATTTAAATGTTACTACAGAGAGTGCAACTGGGGTGGCTTAACACAATGTTCAAATGCTAAATGTTTGCTTGCTGAAAAGACTGTTTTGTGGAGAATTCACAGAGAACAAGCATTTCCAGGAGGGCAGAAAAAGTGATACAGGGACACACTGAAGGTCTTTCTTAAGAATTTTGGAACTGATTATACAGCATGGGAAGCACTGGCACAGTGTGCCCTCATTAGTGAAGATGCTGAATTCTATGAGCAAGGCAGAATGGAAGCAGATCAAAGCAAAGGTGAATTCCATAAATTTAACATCAGCACCCCAGATGTTTATATGAACAATTTGTGTCCAAATTCAGAGACCATTCTGAACTTGTATTGGTCTGATCAGCCATAGTCATTCACACTTGTCTCTAACATAGTGATGTTGTTTTCATCTTTTTTTTTTGACAATGAAGGACAAGAACCAAGTAACCAATGTTTAAAGTATAAAAAATCCACCCACCACCATTGCCACTACTGAGGAAGTCAAAACTAAACTGTCCACCACTCTCTTATTTGCAGAATTACCTAAAAAAATAGTTTCTTCAATTAAAATATAAAAACTTTGAAAGCAAATGCTGTCTTACTTAGCTATTTTTGCAATAGCAACACAGCAAGCACTAAATAAATATTTATTCTTGATACATTCATAGAGCACAGTCATTGACATTCTGATAGAATCAGTCTCTATAGGTAGTTCAGATTCTTTCCTTGGCTATGATTAGTTGACCACTATAAATATCAAGAAAACTATGACAAAATTAAACAATTGTGTCTTTTTTGGTATTCACGTTCCATGAGGGCTATGTTTTCAGAGAGGAAGGTTCAACAAAACAACTGCATACACAAAGACCATAAAGAACATTGAATAAGGAATGAGGATTTTTCACTGGTAAGAACAAGAAAGACTTTGATAATGTGATGTCTGAAGAAAGCTGTCATTCCACAGAAGCAGAGATCACAAAAGATTGCATTCTTGCCATAGGGAATTCCTATTATATACAAGCACAGGAATGTAGTAGAAGAAATTGAATTTGCCTTGAACATGGAATATATAAGGGGGAGAAGCATGGAACACAAAGGGAGAAAAGAGGAGAGGAAGAGTCTGAAGGTCTTAAATGGAAGATTAAATATTTTATGCTGTGGTCAGTAAGAAACCACTGATTTTTTTTTTCTTTAAATGTGAGTGTAGTTTAATTCAACTTGTGGATTTGGATGATTATTTGGCTTCTCTGTGGAGCATGTATTGAAGAAGAGAATGTCTAGAAATTGAGATCAAATTGGGGGGCATTAATGTACTAAAGGGGAGAGGTGATCAATGACTATGTGGGTAGTGGCAGGAGAGGAAAAGATAGAATCAGGATTTATATTATTAAAGTGGAAATGACAATGAGCACCTAGGAGGTACAGTAAACAGAATTCTGGACTCAGATCAAATACAACCTCAGACATTTATTATCTATATGACCCAAGCCAAAATCACTTAACCCTGTTTGCCTCTTTTTTCTCCTTGAAGTTGTAGTTGTTTCCCTTTAGTATAGAAAAAGACCATGACATCAGGAAAGTGATGACTAAATTGAGGGAATAGTATGCAAAAGACAACGTTACACATCACATGTGAGCCTAGTGACCTGACATAGTAAGATCAGGATAGTTGGTGATCATCCTTGACTTTTTAGGGTCAGGTCTTTCACATATCATAAAGATTCTTTGACAAGGAAAGTAAAGCTGTTCCATCTCTTAATGGTTTCAATGTCGGGATGATGATTTTATGGTGACAAACTTTGGACAGAACAGTAAAGCGAGCTAGCTAGTCTCTAAATGATCTCATCAAGAACTGACAAAGAAAACAATAAGCCATTTCAGTATATCTCTCAGAAGAAAAATACAATTAATGGGATCACAAAGAGTTGGACACAAATAAAATGAATGAAGAAAAGAATCAGTAATGCATGGCAAATAGTTGTGGAGTAGGAGAGAGGAAATATAAAATGTGAAGGGAGACACTGAGACTTCAAACTTGGGTTACTTTGATGATGCCATTTTAAACTGAAATTACAAAAAAGTTTATAAAGGGGGGGGGTTATTTGAAGATTAAAGGTGTGGAGAAAACAGCCTCCATCTGGCAATTTGATTTTGAGATGCATATGAAATACTTGGCAGGATCTATCTAGAAAATAGTTGTGGAGGAGGGGTATTAGGGAGAGGATAACAGTGTTTTTAACTTATCTGCAGATATTATACTTAAATACACAGTAACTGATAAGATTTGCCAGGGAGTATATTTTAAAGAGAGAAAACAGGACACAATAAAAGCCTCCAGGATCATCTGCTCTGGCAGAATGGAGGGTTAAGATGGAGGATGATCCAACAATTAAGTCAGGAAGCAAGAACATTAGAAGATCAAGAAAGAAATCATCTCCTTGGAGGGTTTGAACAATTGTATTTGACTTCCAGAGGTCAAGAAAGATAAGAACAAAGAAAAGGATACCAGATTCATCAATTAGGAGAAAACTGATAAATATGCAGAGAATAGATTTAGTCCAATCTGAAGTCATATGACAGGGAACAAAGGAAATAGATAGGTGGTGAATAACATGAGATGGTCAAAAGAATCCAGGAGTGTAATAGTGAAAAGGAAAAAAGATCAAAGGATTTTTCCCTATTATTATAGAAAAATTTCATTTATTTTCAATTATATACTAGTTTCTACCTCTCATTTTGGTAAGGTTTTGAATTTTACAATTTTCCCCTACCCTCCTTTCCCTTCCCCCTGCACCCCCACAGAAGGCAATCTGGTAATCTTTACATGGTTGCCATGCTTTGCACTGATCAAAATTGAATGTGCTGAGAGAAAAAAAAAAACATATCCTTGAGGAAAAAATAAAATGTTAGAGATAGAGAAATTATGTAGTACATAAGATAACTTTTTTTAGAAAAATTGAAGGCAATAATCTTTGATCTTTGCTTAAACTCTGCAGTTCTTTCTCTAGGTACCAATGATACTCTCTGTTGCAGATACCCTACAATTGTCCCTCATTATTACACTGATGGAATGAGCAAGTCCATTAAGGTTGATCATCATGTGTTGCTGTTATGGTGTACAATAGTCTTCTAGTTCTGCTTGAGATAAAATATTTTTAAGACTGAGCTAAATAATTTAATTTTAAAAATCTTTTTTTCAGGTCACCATGGATTATATTATTTCTTTTGAAAAGCTTGTTTCTATTCTTTGAACTCTTATCCATTTAGGAATAACCCTTAACATTATTTACCACTAAATATTTAAGTCAAATTCAGAGATTTTTTAGCTATCATACTTTTATCAAAGGTATTTCATTATACGTATTTTCCTTATTTTTACTATATTGATTTTATTTGTGAAAAGTAAATATTTTGACATAATCAAAGCTCTTGTTTCCTGTTATAATAGTTTCTACCCCAAGGTTGAATAGGTTTTCCACTCTTCTAAAACCTATAAACTTCCATTTCATTCTCTTTTGGTATGATTTCATATTCAGATCATTAATTTGAAATTTATTAGGATATATTACAGAGATAGGATTGCTATGTTATAAGAAAGTGCTTTAAAGAGAAAACATAGATGCAGCTAGGTGGTGCAGTGAATGGAGCACCAGCCTTGGAGTCAGGAGAACCTGAGTTCAAATCTGAGCTCAGACACTTAATAGTTCCCTAGCTGCTGTGACCTTGGGTAAGTCACTTAACCCCATTGCCATAATAAATTAGAGAGAAAACATAGCATCCCTATCTTCTATCTTATAGCACAATAAATCACAAATGAGTAAATGATCTGAATATTTTTAAATGATTATCATAGAAATTTAGGGGAAAAGAGAAGGCTATATTCTTCACAGATTTTTTTCTTTTTATTCACATTTTATTTTTCCAAATACATGTTATGAAAGGTTTTTCAACAATCATCAGTATGCATATGCATTTTTAAGATACAATTTCCTTCCACCCTCTCTTTCCACTTCCCTCAGTGGCAAACAGTCAGGTTTAACATTGTGTATTTTTGATAAATATGTTTATAGATTAGTCACTTTTGGTATGAGGAATTAGGATTAAGGGAAAGAAATAAATAGGAGATAATTTTTATGAAGTGTTCATCAGATTCTGAAGGGGTTTTGGGGGGGTTATTTGTTTTCGTTTTTCTCCCTCTTGGATGGGGATAACAGTGGCGATAACCAGTCTAATACACTTGTCCTCGCTCTCTGGACTGCTACTTCCATTAAGGTTGATCATCTCACAATGTTATTGAAATGTGTGCATTGTTCTCTTGGTTCTGCTCCCTTAGTTCAATATCAGATCCTGTAGCTCATTCCCTGCTTCTCTAGAGTACAGCCAGTTAGAGTTTCTCATAGAACAATAATATTCTCTAGTAGGCATATACCATAACGTGTTTAGCCTTTCCCTGATTGATAGGCATCTCCTCAGTTTCCAATTCTTTGCCACTACAAAAAGAGCTGCTATGAACATTTTGTAACATTTGGGACTTTTGCAATTTTTTTGTGATTTCTTTTGGATATAGACCTAAAATTGGAAATGCCAGATCAAAGGGAATGAACGATTTTATCCCCCTTTGGGCATAGCTCTATATTGCTCTCCAGAATGGTTGTATCTGTTTACAACTCCATCAGAACTGCATCAATATCCCAATACTCCCACAACTTCTCCAACAGTGATCATTTTCACTTTTTCCTCATCTTAGCCAATCTGATAGGTGTGGGGTCATACCTCAGAGTTGTTTTAATTTGCATTTCTCTAAATCTCTAATGATTTGGAGCATTTTTTCATGTGATTATATATGAAAAAAGAAGAAATTCATTTGAGAACTGTCTATTCAAATCTTTTGATATTTATCAGTTTGGGAATGATGTATATCCTTCATAGATGTTAAGGGAAAAAATGTCTATTTTACAAAATTGAATGAAAAATTAATAGTCATCCAAATATTTCTATATATCTTATCTATATAATCAATTCTCTATATTTCTATGTGCATATCTATATGAGTATTTTTCTGCCTTCCTGCATGTCTTCCTTTCTATCTATCTATCTATCTATCTATCTATCTATCTATCTATCTGTCTGTCTGTCTGCCTCCTGTTCTGTCTGTCTAGCTAGCTATTTAATCCTAAATATAAGCAAGAACAATACAAAATTGAATAGTAAGAGGATAACAAGATGAATGAACATTAGAAAATTATGCTATATTTTTGATGACATGCCTGTGCATGCTCTCTCTCTCTCTCTCTCTCTCTCTCGCTCTCTCTCTCTCTCTCTCTCTCTCTCTCTCTCTCTCCTCAAAAAAATCATGTTTTTATTAGGGGCAGTTTGATGGCAAAATGAAAAGAGTGTCAACCCTGGAACCATGACCTGAGTTTCAACTCTGATTTCATACACTTTTTAGCTATGTAACCCTAATCACTTAATCTTAATCTGCCTCAATTTCCCCAACTCTTAAATGAGATAAGACTATCTTCTTTATTGGGGTATTATGAGTATCAAATGAAGTAAATATTTGTAAAGTGTCCTAGCTCAATGTCTGGCACATTGCAAGCATGATATAAATATTATATATTATTATTGCCTTTTATCTATTATTTCCAATTAATATATTGTTATTAATAATAATATTAGCATTAGGATACTCCCTGAGGGTCAGAATAATGGAGGTTGAGGATCTTCCAAAAGGAATTGAAAAGTACATGATTATCATCAGCAGACTATAAAGTTTCAAAAAGGCCTTTAATAAATGTATAAATGTAATTGTTACATTTTAAAATAATCATCATTTCTCTCAGTAGATCACATTTTCACTGTCCCATAGTGTGATTCCACATGGACAATGCAATTTTTAGGAGAAGAAAAATTAAAAAATAAAATTAAGAAGAGGAAAAATTATAACTAAATAATGCGTTGAAAAAAATGAAAATATATTCTATAGCCATATATGTGAGTGTAGGAGCCTACCTTCCCTGTCTATAATTAGAATGAATGTACCATTTCATATCTCTTCTTTTAGATCATACTTATTAACCAACACATTGAAAGATTAAATCATTAAGGAAATGAATCAGTGCGGGGAAATAAGATATGTCAGCTATAAGAGCCAAAGAGACAAGAACAGTCTATGTGAATCTTATACACTCCATTGTTTTCTATACAATGTATTTGTGAGTGGGGGAAGGCAAAGATGAGGAACCATAGAGGCCTACTGGGATAATGCTTTTATTTGTTTGTTTGTTTATTTGTTTATTTTTGCAAGGCAATGGGGCCAAGTGGCTTGCCCAAGGCTAGGTAATTATTAAGTGTCTGAGTCTGAATTTGAACTCAGGTACTCCTGACTCCAGGACTGGTGCTCTATCCACTGTGCCAAATAGTTGCCCCAGTATTATGCTTTTATTAATAGTTTATTAGAAAATATACAGATAAATTGCATAGGCCAGGCCAGTATTAATGGATTGCAATTTATATCATTACAATGAGTACACATTAACCACATCAATATAATATAGAGATATTGGTGTATGAAATAATGTGCTGGTACAAGTCATTTTTCTATCTTCTAGGTTTTTTTTTGACATCCAAGAATTTGATAATTAATACTATACAATAATATATTATGGTCTAATAATCCCTAACAATATTATCTTCTCTTCTTATTTTTATCTTGATATTCTTGATATTTTTGTTATTCTATATGAATTTTGATTTTCACTTAATTCCATAAAATTTGATAGTCTGATTGATATATTATTAAATTTGTAGGATAATTCCATGAGCTTTGTCAGTTTATTTTAAAACTAATTATTTTCTCCACACATTTTTTTGCAGCTATTCATCCAATGACATTACAGCATGATGATTTGACTCACAAGCAAGTTAGATTTAAGTGAAGATTAGTTGCCCAAGTTTCCCTCTCTTTCAGAGTCATCTAAGGTCAGTGGCAAGACAAAAGATGACTGATGATGAGACTGGACGCAGTGGACAACCGTGGCATCTTTGATGTCTGACCAAGCTCTAAACATTCCAGTCATCATCAGCCACAGAAAATTTGATCTTCATATTTAAGATTCATGAATTCTAAAAATCCTTTATACTTCAATTGAGTCCTGCATTTTGAGATCAGTCCTACATTCAACTCTAGAAGGTTCATCAGGAAAGCTTGAAAGTCCCCTATTTCAGAAAGGCTCTGCTCCCTGGGGTCAGAAGGGCGGCCCGCCAGAGGGGTAGCCTGCCAGAGCGAAAGAACTTCAGCCTCCCGGAGGCAGTCCCACCCCAGGGAGCACTGTGCACAACCTGGGGGTAAAGCAGGGTCCTCTGCCAGAGTGAGCAAGTGAAGAAATAAGAAAACTCTCTGAGGAGAACAAATCCTTCAGACAAAGAACAGAAATCAGGGAGATTGATGAATTTACCAGAAATCGGGAATCAATACTTCAAAACCAAAAAAAAAAAAAAAAAGAAAAATTAGAAGAAAATGTGAAATATCTCATTGAAAAAACAACTGATATGGAAAACAGACTTAGAAAAGATAATTTAAAAATTATTGGAATACCTGAAAGTGATGATCAGTTAAAGAGCCTTGACATCATTTTCAAAGAACTACTACAGGAAAATTGTCCTGATATTCTAGAAGCAGAGGGCAAAATAGAAATGGAGAGAATAAATCGATCCCCCTGAGAAAGAGATCCCAAAAAACCCAAACCCTAGGAATATTAAAGCCAAGTTCCAGAATTCCCAAGTCAAAGAGAAAATATTACAAGCAGCCAGAAGGACACAGTTCAAATATCGTGGAGCTGCAGTCAGGATCACACAGGACTTAGCAGCAGCTACATTGGAAGCTCATAGGGCTTGGAATACAGTATACCGGAAGGCAAAAGAGCTTGGAATGCAGCCAAGAATGAACTACCCAGCAAGGCTGAATGTCCTCTTCCAGAGAAAAAGATGGACTTTCAATGAACCAGGGGAATTTCAAATGTTCCTTTTGGAATGGCCAGAGCTGAACAGAGGGTTTGATCTTCAGATACAGGACTCAGGTGAAGCATGGAGATTGGAGGAGGGGGGGAAAATATGAGGGACTTAATGAGGATGAACTGCATGTATTCCTGCATAGAAAAATGGCACTGATAATACTCATATGAACTTTCTCAGTTAATAGAGTATGTAGAGGGAGCTTTTATAGTTGAAGCACAGGAGAAAGCTGAATTTGAAGATAAAATATGGTGTAAAAATGGAGTCAATAGAAAAAAAGGGAAATATAATGGGAGAAAGAAAAAGGAGAGGGGGAATAGGCCAAGATATTTCATATAATAAGATTTTTATTTATTAAAATGAGCTATTGCAATGATCTGGAAGGGGGGAAGGCAAGGGGGAATGGGGGAATCTTCACTTTCATCAGAGGTGGCTAGGAGAGGAAACAGCATATATACTCAATGGGGTATAGACATCTGGAATAAGAAGGGGGGGAGGGGGAAGGGGGGGGGGATGTGAGTGATGAAGGAGAGGATGGGGGAGACAGGTCAGATACAACACATTTTTTTTTACATCTTGCAAGGGGCTGGGATTGGATGGCATTCCAGGACCACAGGGCCAGGTGGATGCTGGGCCTAAGGGGTGGTAGGGGGGCTCAGGACCTCTTGGCCCCAGAGCTGGGGATCTGTCTGCTGTGCCACTCAGCTACACTACAGCAGAGTCAGAGTGAAAGGAGAGAGAAAATAAAGTACATGGTAGTGGAGAAATATGAAAGGAGGGAGTTGGGATCAGCAATGGCAACAGTGGAAAAATATGGAAGTAACTTTTGCGATGGACTTACCATAAAGAATGTGATCCAGCTGTGACAGAGTTGTTGGTGTTGAAACAAAGATTCAAGCACATTTATTATTATTTTTTTGGGGGGGTGCAGGGCAAATGGGGCTGGCTGGCCTGCCTAGAGACGCATAGCAGGGTGATTGCTGGGTGTCTGAGGCCAAATTTGGACCTGGGTGCTCCTGGCTCAGGGGCCAATGCTCTGTCTGCCACCCAGCCACCCCTACTACTATTTTATTTTATTTTGGGTCTTTTTTTGATTTTTGCAGGGCAGTGTGGTTCGGGTGGCTTGCATGTCACATGGCTGGGTGATTGTTGGGTGTATGGGGCTGGATGTGGGCTCGGGTGCTCATGGCTCCAGGGCTGGTGCTCTGTCTATTGCACCACCTGGCCATACCTACAATTATTTTTAATTTTAATTTTAATTTTTTCTCTCCCCTTTACTTCATCGCTCAAGCAAGTCTATATTTATTGGGGGGGTTAGGAGTATTTCATTTACTCTTAAACAAGAATATTTTATTAATGTAAAAAACATTATTTGTAAAAAATGAGAATAAATATTAAATTAAAAAGGAAGTCCCCTATTTCATTGAACATCTATCATTTTCTCTGAAAGAATATGCTCAGTTTTTCTGGGTAGTTGATTTTTGGTTATAACCCAATTTCTATTGCCTTCCAGAATATCATATTATATGCCCTACAATTCATTAATGCATAAGCTGCTAAATCTTGTGTTATCTTTACTGTGACTCCTATATTTTGAAATGCTTCTTTCTGACTGCTTTCAATGTTTTCTCCTTGAATTGAAAGTTCTGAAGTTTGACTATAATATTCCTGGCAATTTTCATTTTGGGAAATCTTTCAAGAGCTGATTAATGGATTCTTTAAATTTCTATTTTACCCTCCCATTCTAGAATATCAGGGCAGTTTTCCTTGACAGGTTCTTGAAAAATTATGTCTAGGCTCTTTCATTGATCATGGCTTTCAGGTAGGTAGTCCAATAATTTTTAAATTATCTCTTCTGGATGTGTTATTTTTCCAGTACCATATTTCACATTTTCTTTTGGTTTTTCATTCTTTTGCTTCTATAGGCTTTTAAAAAATTTCTCACAAATTCATCAGCTTTTCTTTGGTCCATTCTATATTTTGAGGAATTATTTTCTTTAATGAATGTTTGTATCTTTGTTTTCCATTTGGTCAATTTTTTTTTTCCTTTTTAAGACATTCTTCTCCTGATTGACTGTTTGGACTTCTTTTTCCCTGTCTGGTTTTTAAGATTCTATTTTCTTCAGTATTCATTCTGTATCTCCTTCACTAAACTGCTGACTTAGGTTCCTGATTTTCCTGGATCACTCTCATTCCTCTTCCAAGTTTTTGCTCTATTCTCCTTTCTTGATTTAAAAAATCCTTTTTGAGCTCACCAGGATAATTGAACTCAATTCATCTTTTTCCTTGGAAGTGTTGTCTTTAGGTTTGACTTAATTACCTTCTTCTGAAGGTGTATTTTGATCTTCCATAAGACCAAGTTAGCTGTACATGAATTGCATTTTTGGAGCAACTACATGAAGAGTGGATAGAGAACTGACCCTGGAGTGAGAAGGACCAGAGTTCAAATTTGAACTCAGACATTTAATAATTACCTAGTTGTCACAACCCCATTGCCTTGCAAAAAAAGAGAAAAAATTAAATTGGATTTTTTACTTCTGTTGTTTCCCCATTTCCTTAGCCTGTGACTTAATTTTAACACTTTGCCAAGATGGGGATCTTCTTCCAAAATTAACATGTTATGAGATAAAGGCAATTCTCTTCATTATAAATTCATAACATCATTTCATAAAATATTAGTAGTTTGGAGGACTATAAATTCAGATGAAAAATAAAGCACCAATAAAACAACCAAACAACGAAACAAAACAAATAATTACATAAAAAGGACCATTGTCTCAGATGTCTATACAAAAATATGCAAAGTAGGAATTTTAAAAAGTGATTTAAATTTTCAAACACAAAAAAAAAATAGAAAAGAAAGAATCAGCCTTAGGGCAAATGAGAGAAAAATGTGATGCCTGCCCTGAGTAAGCTATGCTTATGTAGGTAGATGTGAATATACTCAAATGAGTTATATAGATTCAATGTCATACTTGAAGGATTGAGAAAGAGAATAGATGTCCAAAGCTCTTCCTACTTTTTCTTCTTCCCTCCCCTACCAGGCTGGTCTGGCCATATATTATTATCTTACCCCTGTTAGAATCTTTATATTTCATTTCTGAGAGAAATAAAAAATAAAAATAAAAGTCATACCTCCTGCATTCTACATTTCATGCTATAGCAAAGAGATGCTACCTTTATGTTGAAGATGCCCCAATTGAAGGGTCAGGTCAGTGTTAACTGGAGAAGGTTTTGCCCTCCTAAACCTTTCCCAGTTCAAAGAGATGAAGTATCACTCTCTTTTTTAACAACAAAAAATAGAACTATTGCTCTATTGGAATCTTGGAAATGGAATGTCTTATTACCACATCTTCCATGTGACTAAAACATACCAAGTGGTGAATTGATAATAACAATATTGCCAGGAATAGCTAAATAGCAGGGCACCTAACAATGGAGACTGAATATAAAAATTGCAACCTTTTAAGCCTAGTGACTCAGATCTGTTCTATTCAATAACTCTGTAAAGCAGTACCCATGTAAAAAATACTCAAGGATATATTAAACACATATTTCAAACAATGAAGGAGTCATGCTTAGTCTCCCTGGTCCTTTTATATTTTAGAAATTGCTACATCCCATGAATTGGTCTTCACATTTTTTGATCATGTTTGATTCAGTGCAATAATGTCCTTTATGGAGCAGACTGTCACTAACCAAGCTCTGGTTGCTCTGTGGTAACCTGGATTCCTGTAAGACTTGCAGCAGCATCACCTTGAAAGAGAGTTGATTTAGTTCTTCCTTATAATAAGACATTATACTTTTTGTATTATCTGCTCTACTTATTACAAAATAACCTTGGAGAACAAAATAAATGAATGATTATTTGGGGTGTTATACTATATGGGGAGGATAAAATTAGACTGCAGGAAAATCTTTCATGATTCACCCCCATCTTTTTTGGGCCAAATGAATATCTATTGAGCAGGTTGGAAATCATAGAAAGACTCCACATAGTCAAGTGTCCCTTCATAAAAACTAGAGAGAGAACTCTATTTCAAATCACATGAGATTGTATTTATTCTATGGAAAAGGCAATAAGAAGATACAAAAACATAGGGAAACATAGATTATTTCAGCAAATGTAGTTAAGCCAATTCTCTTAGAGAAGGGACCAGAGAAGACTTAGGTTAACTGTGAAAACATGTGTGCCCATCCATGTATTTTTCTTTCCTAAATTTGTAGAATAAAATCAGTTGTGGCATTAAAAAAACATGATTGAAAACCTTTGTGTCATATAAATGTGAACTACCCATAAAATAAGAGAAATAAAAGGAAAAGAGGTTGGATGAGGGAAGGATAGAAGGAAAAGGAAGAGGAACAAGAACTGGAAGAGGAAAAGAAAGAGGAGGAAGAAAAAGAGTGCTTAATAAGAATATTTTTTTTAAATGAAGAATAATAGTCATGTAGTTTTATATGTTTTATATAATATACATATCACAACAATCCCTCATCATGAATGCTAAAGATTCTATTATCTCTATTACAGAGATTGAATAAATAGATGATCCTGCAATGCAGTGAACTGACCATTGATCATATAACCAATAAACTTCTGAAAATTGTAAAAAATTACAAAAAATTTACAAAAAAATAAAAAGTGAAATACAATAATGTAGGAAGAAATAAGGAAGGGGTCCTATTAGCCTAAGTTTTACAGAAGGACAATCTGAATACCACCAAGTTGTTTTATGAAAATACAAGATCTACATTTAAAAGGAATTTGAGGGTAGAGGTCCCTAACCTTGCATGTGTAACTGTGTGTGTGTATGTGTGTGTGTGAAAGCAGATTTAAACACATTCAATAAATTCATAAATCTTAAGTTAAGAGCATAGGCTTAAGTGACAATCTAGTTTGATTCCATTATTTTAAAGAAGAAGAAATTGAGTCCTTGAGAGATGAATGACTTGACCAAGTTCATACAGATCATAGATTTTAATTCAGGTCTTCTGACTCCAGATTTAATGTTCTTTTCTTTTATACCTTCTATTGAAAACAATGTAGTGTTCTCTTCTAATTCCTCCCACTTACATCAGTACATCTTTTTGTCCAACCCTCCCTCTCACATTCTTACTTTCTCTATTCCTGTAGAAGGTAACAAGATCCTCCAAATCCTTGAGGCTCTTAATCTAGGTGTCATCCTCACTCTTCACTCTTATCTTTCGACTACTACCCTGTTCTCTCTAATTCCAATCTTTTGCCAAGACACACTAATTTTACCTTTGCAACACCTCTTGAAGATGCCCTTTTCTCTCTTTTGGCACTGCCACCATTCTGGTGCTGGCACTCATCCCCTCCGACCTGGATTGTTTTTTTAATTAATTTTTATTAAAGTTATTATTTGAGTTTTACAATCCCCCCCCATCTTGCCTCCCTCCCCCCAGACCTGGATTATTAAAATAGCAACTGATGAGTCTTCTGGCCTCTAGTCTCTCCTGCTCCAATTCATCTTCCATTCAGTTACTTAAATTATTTGCTTAAAGCACATGTTTGAACAATTCATCCCCTTATACAATACGCCAGTAGCTCCCTGTCTTCTCTAGGATCAAAGGACTTTAAAACTCTTCGCACCCTAGGTCCATTCTCTAGTCTATTGTATTTACATCTATCTCTCTCCCACAACATACTTTTTACTCCAATGTCACTAGCCTCCTGGTTGTCCCATCAGCATGACTCTTCATCTGTTTCAAGTAATTTCTCTTCATTTACCATACCTAGAATCCTCTTTCTCATTCTATTTACTGACATTCCTGTTTTTCTTTGCTGCTATTGTTGTTTGTTTGTTTGCTTTTCAATCTCAAAGAAGATCTCCACATCAGGGAGATGAGATCATGACAGGCAAGTGAATTGGATTGAAGTGAGGGAAGTCTATGAAAAGTCACTAACCTCATTTTCTCTTCTGGAACCAACTGGAGATGACTCTGGATATCAGGGAGATCTCGTTCTTCGAGTACAAAATTAAAATCCCATCTTCTACAGAAAGCTTTCCCAAATTCTTCTAAATTCTCATACCTTTCTTTTTTTGTTTCCTTCTATTTATAGTGGCAAATGGTGTGACTATGGATAGAGAGTTCTAGGTCTGGTGTCAGATAGATTCAGAAGCAAGATGGATGTGTGAGCCAGGACAAGTCATCTAATTTTGTCTTCCTCAGTTTCCTCATATGCAAAATGAGCTGAAGAAGGAATGACAAACTACTCCACAATCACTGCCAAAAAGACCACAAATAATGTCACAAAATTTTGGGCCTGACTGACAACAGCTTTTGTGTACATTGTTTTTGTTCATCCTACATTTTTGAAAAAGGACAAGAACATAAAAAAGTAATTGCTACGTTGACTTTGTGAACTTAAATTGAACTTAAGTGAGGGAGAGTTGCACAAAGTCATTAGACTTGTACTCTCTTCCAATCATTGCAGTCCAGTGACAAGACAAAAGTAAGGATGAATAGTAAAATATGGGGGGTCCAGTAAATGACCTTGGTATCTTCAATACCTGACAAAGCTCTAAGTGCTCCATGGCACTTGATTGAGCCTCCCTTTTGACCATTGGAATAAATTGCTCTCATCCACCTATTTCACTAGAAGGCTTCACATGCTTGGCTGTAGACAGTCCTAATATTTTAACAGATCTAGAGTCTTTCAGCTACCCTCTAGATGATTTAACCCATGTATAGTGACTGTTTACTCAGGTATGGGCACTGAACATGCAACAGCTTCTTGGAGCCACAGGTGAGAGTTGGGTGACATGGAACCACCAAAGATGGGTAAGCAGTATTGAAAGGGGCTTAATAAGCCTTCACACAAAAGGTGGTAGGCATTCCAGAATGCCCCATAGACCTCTGTTAGCATTTTTTTTGCTTGCTTTTTTGTTTTAGATTGTGAGTTTTTTAAGGACAGGGACCATCTTTTGCTTCTTTTTGTATTTTCAACACCTAGGACAATGCCAAAATATTTGTAGGAGTTTAATAAATGCACACAAATTGATTGACCAAAATATGTAGATGAAAATATAATTTAAAGATAATGAAGATAAAGAATCCAAGATATGGTTTAGCAATTTCTTAGCCCACAATGAAATTCAAATATTTTCAGATACCTTCCCTTCCCTTGACTTGTTTCTCTTCCTATCTCTGCATAGCAAAAACTTGCCTTTCACAATTTTATTAAGTCATTTTATTTTTTTTAGATTTTATTTATTTTGAGTTTTACAATTCCCCCCCCCATTCTTGCTTCCCTCCCCCCACCCCACAGAAGATATTTTGTTAGTCTTTACATTGTTTCCATGGTATACATTGATCTCACTTGAATGTGATGACAGAGAAATCATATCTAAATGTCATTTTCAAGGTAATACAAAAGACATTTATAAAGCTTTTCAAAGTTTAGAAAACATTTTCCAGATATTTTGTTTTGGTCCTACAATAGTATCATTATATGGCATAAATATTGGCATAATTATATCCATTTTATAGGTGTGAAAAATGAGATCCAAAGAGAAGTGTTTTTCCTGTGTGTGATTAGAGAGCAAGTAAATATCAGGTGGAGTTTTTGCTGATGCTAAGATAAAAACTCTAATCATTTTACTACTCTTTCTCCTCTTGCTACACTAGTTGAGGCACAGTTTACATCAAGAACAAGGAGAATATAGATGGAGAAAGTTGGTCTTTCCACAGTGGATTAGCCTCTCCAGTTTTTACTGTAGAGAAGCTAAAATATTGGTAAAGGAGCCCATTTTTCAATCTTTTTGCCTTATGAGCTTTTACAGCCGCATTCATTAAACACGACTTATTGCTTTGACATTAATAGGACTGAGAGATCCTGCCATGTACAATAAGTAGGTCTCTGACAATTCTAAAATGAATTTAATGCTTTTGGAAGTTTCATAATTTCTTGCTATTGTTGAGCCATCCCTGGTGTCAGGGAAATGTCTGTTCTTTCTTTGTGCAATACAATGTGATTGGAGCATTGAGGATAGGATAGAGAGCTGCCTGGCTAATGTTAGCGTCACGTTGTTTTCCCTCTTATGGGACAATTGAATGGTGGGCTTGCTATGGAAGGTCAAAATGAGCAAATATGCCTCCTCCACGCTTCTGAAGCAGACATGCCAAATTGCGAAAGTCCTTTTGTCAGTCACCAATGGAAGGTCTTTTCCTTATAAAAGTTAACCTTTTGTGGGAGTTGGAAATGATGAGGGAAGATGTTCACTCTAATCTCAGCTCTATCACTCCTCTCTACTCTCTGGGTCTTTACTCTCTTTCTTGCTAAAATTAGGGAATTGTCTTTCCCTGGAGTCATCTGTATGGTACCCTTCCCAATTATCAATTCTGCTTCCATTCTGTTCCCTACAGATGTTGTGCAGGAACCAATGCTCAAAGAAATAAAACCTCTATGCTGCTTCTCTGGACACTTCAATCAGTCAGCAAAGTTACTGGAGATATAGGGAAGGAAAAAAGAAAAGTTCTTTTCACCAAAGTTCTTGCCCTTGTCAGATCGTTCAATAGCTGAAATTCATGCAGTTTTATTAATGAAAATGGCATTAAAAATGATGCATTGTTATGTGTTTTGTCATTTACATCAATGCACTGCCAGAGCATTCCAACTAACTTAAACTGAAATTTCTCATTTGTATTGCTTTCCCCATTGAAACGTGAACTTCTTGAGATCAGAAACTGTCTTGCTTTTCTATAGATGGGTATAATCAGTGCTTAACATAGTTCCTGACAGGGACACACATACTTTTTTTCTTTCCCTCTTTCACAGATTATTTGATTTACAGAGTAATTATGGGAAACAATGTGAAAAGTGCTTTGAAATATAATAATAACCTATAAGGGATAGAGTCAACTGATGGAAAAGAGCAAAGTGGCAAAGGAAAGATCATGAGACTTGGATATCAAAAGTCGCTACTCCAATTCTAGGTCTTTCCTTCATGCGTAGGCATGGTTAAACAGCCAAAAACCATTTCTTGATTACTTATTCTAGGTCTGACATTGTGTTAGGTTATGCAGATACTAACATAAAATGTATCTGAGCATGGAATTTGACATTTTATTAAGGTGATAATATTGATGCAAACAAACAAGCAAATAAATAATTAGATAAATAAATAATTGAATGTATGTATGATAAATTAATTATTTTACATTTAATTACATATTATAATAGTTATTAAATAATTACATTACAGGTCATTCTGTTGTTGGTGTGAGGGTAATAACAATTGGGTTAGAAATGGGGATCTGAAAAAATTAAAAAGAAAGAAAGAAAGAAATAGGGATCAGGAATTATCTATGCTGAATAATCTCCCCCATTTTAAATACCTGAAATAAACAGCTCACATTGCGCAGAAATAGACAAATCATGTGTTTTTGACACTAAAAATCTCATCAATGCAGCAAGTTTATTTAGTCATTTCAGTGTGGGTGTTACTAAGTCAAGCAATCATTTCAAGGGTCAAAATAGTAATTATTTAAACTGTCTAGCCTTTTCAGCCTAGCCATTCACCTGTGATTGATAAAACCAAAGTTTGGGTCAATAATCCAAGTCATTGTGAATAGAGAATGAAGGAGTAGAAAGAGCCTTAGCTCTGAGTCAAAGAACCTGGGCTTGAATAATGACTCTGCCAATTGCTATCAGTGTTCCCTCAGCCAGTCACTTCACCTTTGTGCTTCAGTTCATTATATGTTAAAAGAAGATATTGAACAAGATGACATCTAGGGTACCTTCCAGAACGGAATTTATGATCAATCATTTCCCTTGACTTCAGTTTTCTCATTTGTAAAATGAAGATGTTGAATTACACTACCTCCCAGATCTCTTTGAGCTTGACTCTTGTGACGATGTAATTCCTCAGAATAGAAGGTACATTGGTAAATATTTAACAACCAGCTCTTCAAAATGTATCCATGTAGCATCAAAAAAATGTATCCATGTAACAATTTTGTTTTGTTTTTTTTAACATTTTCTCCATCACTTTCTTAAGTCCAGACAATCAATAAACCAAGAAATGAATCTTGAACGTGTAGCATTAGCTCATTTCAGAGATATAAATACTCATATGGAACATTAAATAGTCAACCTTCACTTGCCAGTATAAACCAGTTTTAGATAGTTCTACTGTCCAGATCCCACAGCATCAATAACCAGTATCACTGCCATACATGTCTATGTACCTCAAAACTTTTTATTAATGGAAATAACATGAAAGATCATTTATTGTTTTGTCATAACAGAACCCCCAAAATGGTCAAAAAAATTGGTCAAAAATGACCAATATCACTGCCATACATGTCCATGAACTTTGAAACGTTTAAAAAATGAAAACAATATTAAATTTTTATTATTTTCTCAATGTAATGGACCTTTGAATCTGACTTCAGCTGAAATCTCTTAGATGTATTATCTCATGAAAATGCAAAAGTTCTGATTTACTCTTGTTTGGTCATTTTAGTCCTGTATGGTTCTTTGCAACCTCACTTGGGGTTAACTTGTCAAAGATGAATTGAGTTGCCATTTCCTTCTCCAGTTTATTTTACAGGTGAGGAAACTGAGGCAAACAAGTATAAGTGAGTTTACCAGGGCCACACAAATAGAGTACGAGTCTGAAACCAGATCTGAAAAGTGAACCTTCCTGACTCTAGGTCTGGTATTCCATTCATTGTTCCACCTAGCTGCCCCCTAAAGTTTTCCTAGTTACATTGAAATGCCTAGGTTGTGACCCCCAATATCTAAAACATAGTGAATATCACATAGTGTATTGACTGATTGTTTTTATTGTTTTGTTTTTTCCAATAAAAATAGGATTCTTTTTTGTTGTTGAGCTTTCATAATTGCACAAACATATTCTCCTATAGCAGGGCTGATTTGGGATGTCCACTAGAGTGTATATATGTATATAATGAACATATATATATATATATATATATATATATATATATATATATATATGTCAAATTGCTCTATTTACTCTTCCCTGAATTTGACATTCCATCTATGTACCTCTGTACATTTTCATCTCCATGTCTAGGAAGTTCTCTCCTCTTATTTCTTAGGTTTGGGAAAGTCTCTATTTTATGGCAATATCTTTGCTTCACCTTGTTGGTGGTCTTCTTCTATGCAAATTATTTATACTTCTTACCTATTTGCATGTTGTATCTTTTCCAACTGAATGTTGTTCCTTGATGGGAAGAGTTATTTCCTTTTCCTTTTTGTGTGCTATTTCACAAAATGCTTGGCATGATAAATGCTTATTGAAATAAATCAGATACATGAATCCTCTCTGCCTCTCCAGTTGGTCATATTCTTCTGGCCTATATTACCTTTTTGAATAAACATATTTCTTTTAAGAATTTCAAACTTACCTCTACATTTAGTAAAATCCCAGAGAAGCCAGCCCTAGCCCTGATATTCCTTTCAATCCCAATTTAATGAAAATTAACCAGCATTTACTAATCATAGAAAGACAAAAACAAAAATATATTCTAACTCAATGTCACTGCATTGTTATTGGGGGAACTTGAAAACAGATAAATAAATGAAAATGTTTTTCCCATAATAAATACAACACAACTAATGAAACAAAGTGTCCAGGTTCTGGAAAAGCAGGAGGGGTGTTGAAGTTCACCTGTGAAGGCAGGTAGGTATTCTCAATGGTAGATGTGCTGATGATGAGTATACTTGTCTAAAACAGAAGAAGCAGAAGCAAAAGAACACTGTACACATTAACAGCATTGTGTTGGGCCCCTAGGTGGCACAGTGGATAGAGCACTGGCCCTGGAGTCAGGAGTTCCTGAGTTCAAATCTGACCTCAGACACTTAATAATGACTTAGCTGTGTGGCCTTGGGCAAGCCACTTAACCTCATTTCCTCGCAAAACAAACAAACAAAAAATAACAACAGCAGCATTGTGAATTGGTCAGCTGTGATCCATGCAGCTCTTTTTGACAGTCCAGAGAACTAGGCCAAAGCAGGGAGACCTGTTGTGGACAATACCATCCACATTCAGAAAAAAAGCAAACAAAAAGAAAAGAAACTACAAATTCTCAATGAACACTATGCTCATTTTTTTTCAAATTTTTCTTAGGTTTTTCCTTTCTATCCCATGATAGGGGATTCTTTCTTCTCCATTAGTCCTGATTTCTCATACACAAAATGAGTAATATGTAGATATGTTAAATACAAGGTAGGGGTGGCTAGATTGCACAATGGATAGAGCACTGGTCCGGGATCAGGAGGACCTGACTTCAATCCAGTCTCCGACACCTAATAATTGCCTGATTGTTTGTCCTTGGACAACTCATTTAACTCCACTGCCTTGGGAAAAAAACCCCACAGATGTTCATGTCTATGTTAGTCACTGAGGGGAGGGGAGGAAGGCAGGGTAGAAGACAATTGGAGAACTTATCAATAAGCAAGTAGATGAATGGTGAAAAACTTTCATAAAATGTCATTGGAAAAATAAAATCAAATATCAATAGACATTGGACAATCAGTAGAAAAGCATGGAGATAAAAGATGAATCTAATGCATTGTTTTGATTTGGTTTTTAGCTGTATAAATTCTCTGTGGCCCCATTTGGAGTTTTCATGCTAAAATATTGAAGTCATTTCCTATTTTCTTCTCCAGTTCATTTGAGAGAAGAGGATGTGAGTGAACAGGGTTAAGTGATTTGCCTAAAGTCATACTGTTTTTATCTCAGGTCAGATTTGAACTCAGGAAGGTAAGTTTTTCTGGTTCCAAATCCAGTGCTCTATCCACTTAGCAACCTCGCTACATTTAGTATAAGGATAAAGTGGCTTTCTATAGATCAGATGAAAGAGAGAAAACATAAAAGAAAGAAAGAAAAATGAATTATAATTTCATTAATTCAAGAACTCTCTATATGAGTACAAAGGCAGGTAGAAACCTACTCTCTGGACCTTAAAGATGTTTGCAGAAGCAAGACACCATCTATGTAAGAGAGATGGAACCTGAGTCTAGCTTTTTTCCTAGCTCTGAAGGCTGCCACTCTAGCCACAATGGACACTTCTTCCCAAGGAATAAAGAAAAGGGATCACTTATGAAATCATTCTACTACCGAAAAAAAAAAAAAAAGTTGGAGTCAAACTGCAAAGAATGTCAAATATGAAACCAAAAGAGGCAAAAGAATGTCATGGTAAGATAAGAAGTTAAGGAAATCACTTTAGCAGTCACAGCAAGAAATGTTTGGAGATGAGGAAGAATGGAATAAGAGAACTCAATTAGTAGCTTATTATCCCAAAAAGAGACAGGTAATCATTTCAGATAGAAACTTCATTCTTCAATTTACAGGGTTTCTGTAACATCTTCTAGTAGCTTTGTAATAAGAAAGAGGTGTGGGATCAATGTACAGAGTTGTTAAGGCAATTGGAACCTTTTCATCATTCTTGTGTAGAGAAAGTGGCCTCACCAGATAACATTGAGTACGGGACTTGCTCAGATACTGTCTAAGGCATGTTATATCAAACATGTGGTAAATTAAAGAGTTATGGCCTCAGGAGCTAGGTTAGACCTGATTAATTTAAAAAAAGAAAGTTAAGTTTAAAAGAAAGTATTTCTTTTTAAGAAAGATTTTATTTATTTTGAGTTTTATAATTTTTCCCCTATTCTTGCTTCCCTCTCCCCTCCCCCACAGAAGGCAGTCTGTTAGTCTTTACATCGTTTCCATGGTACACAGTGATCTAAGTTGAATGTGATGAGAGAGAAATCATATCCTTAAGGAAGAAAAATAAAGCATAAGAAATAGCAAAATTACATGATGAGAAAACACCCCCCCCAAATTGAAGGTAATAGTCTTTGTTCAAACTCCACAATTCTTTCTTTAGATACAGATGGCATTCTCCATTGCAGACAGCCCCAAATTATCCCTGATTGTTGCACTGGTAGAATGAGCAAGTCCATCAAGTTTGATCATCACCCCCATCTTGCTTTTAGGGTGTACAAAATTTTTGTGGTTCTATTCATCTTGCTCAGCATCAGTTTATGCAAATCCTTCCGGGCTTCCCTGAATTCCCACCCCTCCTGGTTTCTAATAGAACAGATCCAACAACAATGTATTAGTGTCCCAGATTTCTCAAATCCCTTCCAACATTGATCATTTTCTTTTCTGGTCATATTAGCCAGTCTGAAAAGTGTGAGGTGATACCTCAGAGATGTTTTAATTTGCATTTCTCTAATAAGTAGTGATTTAGAACAATTTTTCATAAAACTATGTATCATTTTGATTTTCTCATCTGTAAATTCCCTTTGTATATCCTTTGACCATCTGTAAATTGGGGAATGGCTTGTTTTTTTTTTTGAAATTAGACTCAGTTCTCTGTATAATTTAGAAATGCATCCTTTTTCAGAAATACTAGTTGTAAAATTTGTTTCCCAATTTACTACATTTCTTTTGATCTTGGTTACAGTGGTTTTGTCTGTGCAAAAGCTTTTTTTAATTTAATGTCATCAAAATTATCTAGTTTGTTTTTAATGATGTTCTCCATCTCTTCCTTGGTCATAAACTAAGAAGCCAGTATGTATGATGTCTATTAAAGATTTTGAATTAGATGTCCCACAGTCATATCAAAGTAAAATTATCTAAAAATAAGTACATTGCCTTTATCTCTAAATCGACCTCTCCTGTGTATTTCCCAGTTTCTTTAGAGGACAATACCATGCTTCTAGTTATCAACATTTAAAACCTCCACGTCATCTTAAACTTTTTCCTCTCTTTCAAAATATTTACCCAATTGCCTATTGTTTCTATATATAAACCAAATCACTTTCCTTTTTTCCCACTTACAGGACTTCCATTTCTCACTTAAAGTATGACAATAATGTCTTAATAAGGCAGTTGTGGGCTGTAAGGTGCAATGGGTTTTACACTGACCCCGGGGTCTCAAAGCCACGAATTCAAGTTTCTCTAAGATATTTATTAACTGTGTGACCCTAGAAAAGTCACTTAACTACTCTCTGTCTGTATTTCCTCATCTATGAAGCAGAAATACTAATAGCACCTACCTGCTAGGATTGTTTTGAGAATCAAATAAGATAAAAATTTATAAAATACTAAATAATGTTAAATACTATTAATGATCTTGATAATAAAAATAAATTATCTCTGTTTCAAGTCTCTGTTCCATCAAATTCATCCTTCACACAGCTATACTTTCATATTACATTAGCAAATGAATGATATTCCTAGAGGTCTGAGTAAACCATGTCTCTGTTCAGTAAACTTTAGTGACTTTCACATCCAAAATCAAATATAAACTCTTATTATTAGCATTAAAAGTACTTTAGAACTTATCCCAACCAAGCTATGAGGGCTTATTATTATTATTATTATTATTATTTTTAATTTATTTTCATCTATATACATATGTATATTTTTAAGTTACAAAATTTCCTTCCACCCTCCCTTCCCATCCCTCTCCCCTCAGTGGCGAACAGTCCAGTTAGTATTATGCATACATATTTTGGGAAATATGTTTATAGATTAGTCATTTTCAATGAAAGGAATTAGGATATTGGGAAAGAGATGCATAAGAGATAATTTTTGCAAAATGTTCATCAGATTCTGAAGGATTGTTTTGTTTTGTTTTGTTTTTCTTCCTCTGGATGGGGATAACATTGTTCATAGCCATTCTAATACAATTGCTCTAACCTCTGAACTGCTCAGAGGAGCTGCTTCCATCCAGGTCGATCATCTCACAATGTTTTAGTTAATGTGTACATTGTTCCGTTGGTTTTGCTCCCTTTGCTCAGGATAAGATCCTGTAAGTTATTCCCTACTTCTCTAGAGTCTGACCATTTATGGTTTCTTATCGAACAATATGTACCATAACTTGTTTAGCCATTCCCCAATTGATGAGCACAGGTTTATTATTTAATATCGCCACCACCACCCCAATTCCCAGCACCAACATAGCCTTATTCTCCTGTCTCAGTCTTTTCATTAGCTCTCACTCATGCCTAGAAAGTAGTTTTCCTTCAAATTCTTTCTTTTCAAATAACAATAGGTGCAACCTTCTCCATGAATCTTTTCCTGATCCTCCCAACTTCTAGTGTCTCCTCCTCCATTTATTTTTTATATACATGTCTTAGTGCAGATTTAAGGTTAAATACCTTAAAATCAATAAAACTTGGGACTCTCTCATCTATGTGTACTTCTATCTCCCTGGTTGGAATTAAAAGTTCTTTAAGGCAAAGACTGTTGAATTATGGGACATATTACAACATCTGGCAAAATGTAGGCACAATAAATATTTATGGATTGATTGTTAAATGCAGGCTCCAACATGTCTGTTGCTGTAAAATTACAATCCGAGTCTCTAATAGATTCCTACAGAATTCCTGAAATCTCCCTTGGATCAGTGGCAGAACAACTCCTCTTGAAGAAGCAATTAAGTCAAATGCAATCCAATCCAGTCCAACTTACATTTATTAAGCAAAAACTATGCATAAGTCACTTTGTTAGTCAATAAGAGTATACAATTTACAACTTTTTAAATGTCTCTATCTCTAAGAATTTACATTCTAAGGGATATTATATTCATTGAACCCCTGCTCTATTTCATGGCTTCCTAATAAATGACTTTCTGTTTCTTCCAACAAATAGTCCATCTCCCACAACTATGCATTCACACTGGCTTTCTTTATTTCTGGACAGTTAATAATTAAATTGGCCAGTAATTATCACTGGCCAGTTGATCCTCATGTAACCCCCAAATTGACAAAATTCTATTTGTAATTTGCATAGTCTTACTGTTCAAAAAATGATCAGGAAATATCATATGGCATGGTTCCTGGGGAAAAAAAGGTCATTAGTGCCACTCATTTCTGTGAGTCATGTAAAATTTTCTCTACTCATGAGTGATCAGAACTGAAATGTTTTACATTGTTTCCAAAGGACCATTATTCTAAAATGACTGAGTTCCCTAAGCTGAACAAGCAAGCCAATTTTGTAGTCCTATTTAAAATTATTATGCAAACTCACCATTTCCATGAATTTTATATGCTACCATTTTATACAGCTTTCAAGGTAGACAGATTTCTATGGAAGGGTCAGGGAATAGACCCAGAATGCTGGAGGAGGAAACTACCTCTAGTACCTTCTTTCCAATTCTTAGAGAGTTTCTTTAAGGGCTCAGAGATTAAATGTCTTTCTTGGGGCCATAGGATATATGCCAGAGACTGAATTTCAATAAAACTCTTTACTCTGAAGGCAATTCTCCATTATGCCACATTATAAAGTTCTTAATATTCAGTCATTTCTCAGCTTTGACTTTCTGTGAACCCATTTGGTTTATCCTGGGAAACATACAGGAAAAAGTTAGCCATTTCCTTCTCCAGTTCATTTTACAGATGAGGAAACTGAGGGAAATACAGTTAAGTGACAAGCCAATGTTTATACAGTTAGTGCCTAAGGTTGAATTTGAACTTGAAAAATGAGCCTTCTTTACTCCAATCCTAGCATGTTATCCACTGTGCCATCTAACTGCCCTACAACTACATCTCATTTGAGTGTAACAACAAAATTTGAGATTGTTAGCCTGGATATGATTAATTTTATTCCATATGGGAAAATAGAGGCAGCAGAAGATCAAAGAAAATCTGTTCTCTCTCTCTCTCTCTCTCTCTCTCTCTCTCTCTCTCTCTCTCTCTCTCTCATATCTGTCTTTGACTAGGTCTTTCTGTCTCTGTTTCTCTGACTATCTGTCCCTGTTTCTCTCTATGTGTCTGTCTCTGTCTCTGTATCTGTCTGTCTGCCTGTCTCTGTCTCTCTTTCCATCTCTATTTATCTATCTATCTATCCATCCATCCATCTATCCATCCATCTATCTATCTGTCTATCTATCTATCTATCTATGACTCTCTTGTTTTCTCTGTCTCTGGCTGTTTCTGCCTGTCCCCCTCTCTGTCTCAGTTTCTCTGTATCTGTCTCTGTGTCTGTCTATCTGTCTTTCTGTCTATCTCTCCGTCCGTCTCTCTGTCTGTCTCTCTGTCTGTCTTTCTCTCTCTCTCTCTCTCTCTCTCTCTCTCTCTCTCTCTCTCTCTCTTTCTCTCTCTCCATTCTACAAATGAGAAATAGAGGCCAAGAAGATAATGGACACCTGCTGGAGAAGACTTCAGAGGACATCTTGCCTTACTCAGTTATTTTACAGGTAAGGGAACCAGGATAGGGGAAAATTAAATGTTTTGCCCATGGTCATAGAGTGAATAAGTGGGAAATAAGTAAGATCTTCTAATTCTCCACGCTGTCTCTACAACTCCTACCGAAAATACAACTTTTCTTATGATGGATTCAGTTACATGGTCTCCTTAATGTATCAACTACAATTAAATTTAATCTTACATTATCAATAGTGTTTTGGTCATCTCAAACTAAAGGTGTAATGGTATCTCAAACTCATATGTCTTAAACAGAACTCATTATCTTTCCAACCAAACCATTACTATGTTTGAATTTCCCTACTATTGTTGAGGCAGCATTATCTTTCCAGTTACCTAGACTTATGAGCTCATGATTATCTCACTTAGCAACCAAATATCCAAGCTATTGTTCAATCTCATCAATTCATTCTCTCCTTCTAATACTGCTCCTCTAGGGTTTTTCTATTTGTTCACACAACTGTCTGCTTGATTCAATTGCTTATTACCAGAAGTTTAGACTATTGTAATAGTCTTCAAATACTCTTCCAGCCTCAAGTCTCTTTCTACTCAGAATCCTCCAAACAATTGCCAATATGATTTTCCTACAGTCCAGATGTGACCATCATCTTTCTTACATAAAGTAAAATAACCACTCTTTCATCTCAATGCTCAAATATAAAGTTTTCTTTTTGAATTTTAAAGCACCTCTCTATCTGACCCTTTCTTATCCTTCTAACCTTTTTACTAATTCTAGACTTTTCTCCATGAACTTTACAATCCTGTCATTCTGGAGAAGCACTAAGAAGACATTAATTGTTTACCTTCAGTCCTCAGAAATGATCACTGACTGTCCTTAAAATTTGCTTCATCCTCACTTTGGCTCCTTAACTTCTCTAGTATCCCTTAAGATTTCATTATATCTTGCCATTAATAGAAACCCTAAACACCTAGATGCTAATTCTTTCCTTCTCTTTACTTAACTTACCTTAAATCTACCCTGCATGCATCATTTATATATATATATATATATATATATATATATATATATGTATGTATGTATGAATAAGCCATATGTTGCTTCCCTCTTCAAATGTGAAGCAGGTAATAAACAGGCAAAGGAACTAGAGACCAAGTTGCCAATATTTGTTGGATTATGGAGAAAGCAATAGAGTTCAAGAAAATTACCTATTTCAGTTTCATTACCTGCACTAATGGTGTATATGGAACACAGAAATATAATGGCAAATCCTTAAGGAGATGGGAATACCAGATCATCATCTTACTTGTCTTCTGAGGAATTTGTAAGTGGGCCAAAAAGCGAAAATTAGGACTGGAGATGAAATAATCCATTGGTTTAAGATTGGAAAAGGAATAAAACCAGGCTGTATAGTTGTCACCCGCCTTATTTAAGCTAGATTAAGAGCACATGAAAACTGCCATACTGGATGAATCAAAAGCTGCAAACAAGATTGCCAAGAGAAATATCAACAACCTCATATATACCAATGATACTACTCTGATGGCAGGAATTGAAGAAAATTAAGAAGCCTGATGAAGATGCCAGAGGAGAGTATAAAATCTGTCTTAAAGCTTATGATCTTGGCAACTGCTTCCATAACGTCCTGGAAGACAGAGGAAGAAGAAATGGAAGTAGTGTCAGATTTTTTTTTATTCTTGGGCTTAAAGATCACTGCATTTCTCAACTTTGGTCATGAATTAAGACTCCTTAGAAGGAAAACTATGAAATTCTGAACAGCATATTAAAAATCAGAGGCCTCATCCTGTCAATAAAGGTGACTGCAACCAAAGCTATGGTTTTTTTTTTTGTTTGTTTTGCTTTTCCAGGATCAATGATGACTATATGAGTTGTAGCAAGCTATCGTCAACAGTTTAAGATTCTAATGCTGGAAAAGACTTTTAAGAGTCCTTTGTACAACAAGATCAAAAAATTTAATACTTAAAGAAATTAATTCAAGCTATTCACTGGAAGATCAAATACCACAGCTGAAGCTTAAATACTTTGACTACATGATGCTCTATAAGATGGAATTCATTGGGAAAAAAAGCAACTGATTTTCTGGAAAAGATTACTTATAAAAGAAACATAAAACATGGAAGACAATGAGATGGATAAATAGTAACATAAAAACAAAGAAAATGACCTTGGACAGATTTTGAGAGATAGTGAAGAAAATTAGGGTTTGACATACTATAACTAATGCAGTCATGAAGACTTGGACATGACTGAATGACTGAGCAACAAAAATAAAGATAAAATAAAATCACCTTCATTGACTATCCTTATCAATTTTAGCAAAATAGTTCTTTCTCAGCCTTAATTTCTTTATTTGAGAAATGAAGGACATGAATTAAATAACTCTTAAATTCCCTTCCAATTTAGACATAATTTCCTTTATATTGTTATGATGAATATTTTATGGTCATTCAAGTATATCAAATTTTTCATATTCATTGTTGCTTGATGGCAACATAATATTTCACCACACACACACACACACACACACACACACACACACACACACACATGAGATAATTGCTTTTACTACTCCCCAGTTAACTGGAAGCCACTTTCCTCCTAAGTATTTTCACTTTCAAAAAAGTTGTTATTGCTGATTTTTGGTTAAGTATGCCATTGTCTCTTTGTTTTTGACCTTTTTGAAGTATGTAAGCCCAGTAAGTGATGCCCCCCCCCCCCAGGAAAAAGAGTATGACCAATTATTTAGTTTAGTCACAGGAATTTGTGTACTTTGCCCACATTGAGCTCATAAATACAACCCTTTCTCTTTCATTGAATGCTCTAAACCTGTAGAGAATTTAATAAAACCAAATTCTGTCCCCTCTCAAAAACAGGGAAAAAAATTAGAGTCTGGTGCCTTTCACCCATTCTTTTAGTAAAAATGGCTAAATTTTCACTTTCAGCCACTAAAACTCAATGGATTAAATGAGGCTGTCTGTCAAAGACCAACCTGGGATGTTAGAACAATTCTTAAGAGATATGCTTGACATTGTGAGAGCTCATTGATATTCGAGTCAGTTAATAAAATAATAGTTATGCTAATTTCCCTAGCAAAAAATGGCATTGCTAATTAGTCTCCCAAGTCATTCCACTTTAAATATAAAAATGTATGTACACCTTTAGTACAGAAACTCTGCAGAATGGAAAGATCATTAGCTGATGACTCCAACATATGGTGCAAGTAGCAACAATATGTTACACATTTCCCATCTTGGCTGGAACAGTGAAGTCCAGAGAATCAGCCAATGCATAATTGTTTTTATTTTTTTTAAGAAAAGCTAAATGGATAAAGATCTAGTGAAAGGTATTTGATTTGCAAGCTTATGGAAAGAGATTTTGTATTCTCTCTAGTGCAGTTTGACAACAGTTTCCCTTTCTGTCTCTTTTTCCCTTTATCTCCTCTCTGCTTTTATCTGTCTTTCTGTCTGTTGGTCTCTCTCCCTCTCCCTCCCTCCCTCTCTCCTTCTCTTTCTCTCTCCCCCCACCTCTCTTCTCTTCTCTCTCTCTCTCTCTCTCTCTCTCTCTCTCTCTCTCTCTCTCTCATACACACACACACACACACACACACACACACACGAGTTTGATGAAGACCTAGAGGAGACCCAAAGGCACCTTTGTCTTATTTGACAGATAAGTGAACTAAGAGGAAGATATTTATCCACAATGACATACATAGCCTGTATCAAAGACAAAATGTGAACCTTTGTCTTCTGTCATCAGTGTTCGTGCTCAATATGATCACAGAATGAAAGTTAGAAAGACCTTTCCTAATCATCTAATCTAACCTTTTGTTTTTATAGTGGGAAAACACATACAAAGGAACAAATACTGCCTGGGCGAGATAAGCTATTTGCCCTAGATGAAGCAGATAGTTAGCATCAAATCAAATCAAATTTGATTCAGTAAAATCAAAGACAAATTTGAATCCATTTCCTCTGACTCCAAAGTTAGTCAGTGCTCAATAAAAGCATAGATTTAAACCTATGAGGAACCTGAGAGGCCATTTCACCTAATAGTCTCATTTTATGTATGAGGTCCTCCAGATTCTCCCTTTTTTTTTCCCAATGATGTTTTCCTATATGTATCAATATTTAAAATACTATAGAAACTTCTCAATGAGATCCATGACCATTCAAGAAAGCTGAACCTAAAGATCCACACTATGGGAGGAGAGACTAACAAATAAAATATTTTTTATTTTACCATGGGATACTGTTGGATAGGCAGTCAGCTAAGTTTACATATCTTTGATATGATAGGCAATAAACTGGGTGCAAAACCTAATACAAGGAAGAGGCAGGTGTGATCCCATTTCAAGAATTGTATGATCCTGTGATGTAGCCAAGTTTTCAGAGTAAAGGCAGGGATTCACCTGAGATCTCCCTGAAACAACTCCAAATACCTTTAAATAATGGCTCCAGATTCTTAAGTGGCAGAACCTACACAAAACTGAATGAAACAAATTTCCAGTCCAGGATAATATGGAAGATCAGTAGGGAAATGATTGTTATGCCAGGGTGAGAGAAGAGCACAGTTCAGGACAGGTCAGAGCAAAATGGTCCCACCAGTCCAGGAACAGACAGTCAGACCACTGGGTCAGGGGCAGGGGAGACATCTCGCAGAGCTCTCAGCTCAGATATCACCAAGGACAATTTGGAAGGTCAGCTTGAAGTCTGTCACAGCAGGGTAAAAGTAAATACACTTAACCTCCAGCCCCAGCAGTGCAGATCTGACCCCAGCAGACCAGAAGTAAATCCTGGAAGCCACTGAATCAGTGGCACAGGCAGTTGCTTCCACAGCTCTCAACACAAGGATAGTAAGTGGTTCAGAAGAGATCACAGGGGTCTCTTTGCTATCAGGGAGGCAGGACTCTGTTGTTTTGTCCATATTCCATCTGGGTCACAATCCCAGGAAGAAGAGAGGCAGCAACACAAAGAAGCTTGTGACGTCAAGGGGCCAGAGAACCTCCTCAAGGTTCTACAGCAGACAGGATTACTTGTAGTCAACCCACAGACCAGAAGAGGAGTAAACTCTTCTTCTTAGAGTGAAGAACTGAAAATTTACAGGTCCCTAGAAGTTTCTCTGAAAGCAGCTTCAAAACCCCCAAAAGCTTGAGACAATGCACCTTCCACCCTGCAAGCAAAACTCTACCTTGTCAGAATGAAAAATCAAATCACAAACTGGAAATGAACAAACAAGAGAACAAAAAAAATCTGATCATAGAAAGTTACTATGGTGAAAAGGAAGCTCAAAATACACACTCAAAAGAATATAACAAGATAAAACCTCCTATGTTCAAAGCCTGCAAGAAAAATATGAATTGACCTCAGGCCATGGAAGGGCTCAATCTGATATGTGAAAATCAAGTGAGAGAGGTAGAGGAAAAATTGGGAGGAGAAACGAGGTACTATTGCTGCCTGTATTTTTCTCAGTCCTATTGTCCCAACTCTATTTATTCTATTCTGTCTTTCACCCTGTCCCTCTTTAAAAGTTAATTGCATCTGATTATCCCCTCCCATGATCTTCTGTTTCTTAAAACTCCTTCTCCCTTTTCTTCCATCTCTTTCCTCTCCTATTTTCCTTTAGAGTAATTTTGATTTCTATACCCAAATGTATATATATTTTATTGGAGTCTTTCAGGGTAAAGCCAAAATGGCAGCATGAAGCTAGCATGCTCCTAGAGCTTTTCCTTATACACCTTGAAATAAACTCTCTACATAGGCATAAAGCTTCAAATTCTACCAAAAAATATCAAAACAAGTTTTCAACTGTCGATATAGTGGACTATAATCCCTATATCCTAGGAATAGAGTTCAACAATCACATTGAAAAAAAAATCTAAAAGAGTGCTAAACTTAGAAAACTATGATGCAGATGAAGATGAGAAAAATGCCATCTCAGAAGAAGAAAGTAATGACAGATTACCTATATAAGAAGTTTCAAAGGAGTTGATAAATTGAACTCAAATCCAAAACCACATAGAAGAGCTTAAAAAAGATTTTAAAAATCAAAGAAGAGAGGAAGATGAAAAATGGAAAAAAAAGAAGTGAGAACCATGCAGGAAAATTGTGAAAAATTTACCAATGAAATGAACTGTTTCTGTGTATTCTTTCAAGGACAATTTTGTCTCTTCAGAAAGACTCAAGAATAAAAATTTCAAGAACCATCATAGTCAAATTTCAGATTATAAAATTAAGGTGTAAATACTACAAGCAGTCAAAAAGAGACAATTTAAATGCAAGGGAAGGACAATAAGAAATACACAAGATTTTTCAACTTCCAAATGAATGGATTTGAAGGCCAGGATTATGATATTTCAGAGGGCAAAGCACCTTGGATTACAACCAAGAATTTATTATCCTGGAAAATACAAAATAATCTGTTAAGAGAAATTTTAATAAAATAGAAGATTTTTAAATTTTTCTGATAAAAAGAGTAGAACTGAACAAAAACTTTCATCTCCAAACTCAAGATTTAAGAGATGCATAAAAAGGTAAACAGTAAGGGGGGAATGCAAGTTAAGACCATGATGCTGAATACTTCCCTCCATGAAAAATAATACTTGCAACTCTTGAGAATTGTATTTTTCTTAGGAGGAGGGTTGAAAATACTTGAAAGGAATGTACTTAAAAATATGGATATAAATGAAACATGCAATGTTGATTATGAGGTTATTTCGTATAGAAATGGAGGGAAGGAGAGTACATCGAATCCCCATACATAATTAAATCACAAAGTGACTTTAGTAAAAAACCTAAATGAGGGTTGTATTGCAATAGGGCCAGAGGGTGGAAGCATATTTAGAAGGATTGAGCATAAATAAGAAGTTAACTTGATTTAATTCATACTTTAATTAACCACAGTTTAAGTGCCATAGTTAGGATGCTAAAGGGGCAGAAGGAATAAAAGTATATCTGATACTTTGGTTAGGGAGGACTGTAGATCAATAATTGGAGTACTATAGAAACAGAGAAATGAGATGTGAAAAGATCTACAATTGGAGGGAGTATGTTTGAGGTGGGGATGGATGATATAATTGATTCATGAAACGATTTGATTTGCATGATATTTTGGCTCATGAGGATTGTGCATCTGTGGAAGGCACTTGAAAAGAAAGGAGGGTATAAATAAATTATAATTTGCTGTGATTCTTGAGAAGTGTTTATTTCTAATGGAACAGAAGAGGGGAGTGTATTTAGTGATTATGGGACAGTGCTACTTATCAATCAATCAAGCAATCATTCAATCAGCTTTTGAAAATGGTAGTTCTATCAGGACAATTAAAAAGAGTGTATTTTGACAATGAGGATATAGACACAAGACAGGGTTAAAACAATAATGACATAAATAGGACTATACTAATAGAAGGCTAGTCATCAGTGGTTAAATAACATCAGTAAAGGGGCATAAAGCCCTATAATAGTAGAGAGAAGGGACAATGTGAACATTGAGTAAATTACTCATTATATGTGGTGCAGAGAGGGAATAACAAAAAATTAGCAGTCTAAATTGTACATGTGAATGGGATAAACTCTCCCATAAAAAAGTGGATAGCAGAATGCATTAAAAACCAGAATCTTATAATGTGTTGTTTATAGGAAAAACATTTGAAAGAGAGAGATACATACAGGGAAAAGGTAAAAGATTGTAGCAAAATATATTATGCTTCAGTGGAAGTAAAAAAAAATATCAAGGTTAGCAATTCTGATCTCAGACAAAGCAAAAGTAAAAATAGATCTTATTAAAAGTGATAAGGAAGGAAATTACAACTTCTTAAAAGGCACCTTAAGCAATGGAGTTAAATCACTTTTGAATTTATATGTGCCAGATAGTATGGCATCCACAATCACAGAGGAGAAGCTGAATGAATTACAAAAGACAGAAATGGCAAAACTATAACATGGAGGGTTGCTAACTCATTCTCTCATAATTAAATAGTTCCAACATAAAATAAACATGAAAGAAGTTAAAAAGGTGAATAAAATTTAGATATAATAAATCTCAAGAGAAAACTGAATGGGGATAAAAAATATGCAACTTTTTTTCTCTGCAATACATGGCATCTATACCAAAACTGATCATTTAATAGTCCATAAAAATTTTCCAATCAAATGCAAAAAGGCAGAAATATTAAATGCATGCTATTCAGATCATGATGCAATAAAAATTACATGTAATAAAAGCTCAATGAAAGGTAAAACAAAAATTAATTGGAATCCAAATAATAATTTCAAAGACTGAGTGGATTAAACAGCAAACATAGAAATAATGATTTCGTTCAAGAAAAAGACAAAAATGAGACATCACATCACAGTTTATGGGATGCATACAAAGAAGTGTTTAGAAAAAGAATTTATAGCTCTAAATACTGAAATGAATAAAACAGAGTTAATCAATGAATTAAGTATGCAACTAAAAAAACTAGAAAAAGAACAAATTACATATCCCTGATAAATTCCAAACTAGAAATTCTGAAAATCAATGGAGAGCTTAAGAAATCTGAAAGCAAGAAAACAATTTCTCTAATAAGTAAAACTAGTTGGCTATATGAAAAAATATACAAACCTCTGGTTAAACTGATTTAAAAAATAAGAATGTCAAATTATCTATATCAAAAATTAAACAAGTTAACTCACCATCTTGGAGAAAGAAATTAAAGAGATAATTTCAAGTTATTTTACCTTAGTGGATTCTAATGAAATTGATAACCTGAGTGTAATGGATGAATACTTACAAAAATAAAAACTACCCAGATTAACAAAAGAAGAAATAAAATACTTTAATAACCTCATTTCAGAAGAAAAATTGAAGATACTATCAAAAAATTCCATGGAAAAAATGTCTCCAGGTCCAGAAGGATTAACAAGTAAATTCTACCTAAACTTTAAGGAACAATTAATTTAAATTCTACTTAAACCATTTTAAAAAAACAGGAGAAGAAAGAGTTCTGTCCTTTCATGACAGCAATAGGGTGCTGATATGTAAACCAGGAAGAGTTAAAGCAGACAAAAATTTTTAGATCAATCTCCTTAGTGAACATGGATGTAAAAGTCTTAAATATAATTTTAGCAAAGAGGTTACAGAAAGTTATTACAAGTATAATATACCATGATTGGGGAGGATTTATTCTAAGTAAGCAGAGATGATTTAATTTTATAAAAACTCTCAACATAATTGAACATATCAATAACAAAACCAACAGAAATCATATGATTATCTCAATAGCTGCTGAAAAAGCGTTTGACAAAATACAACATCTCTATTAGGCCTCAAAGGCAACAAAACTGTACATATTCTTTGATCCAGGAATAACACTACTGGGTCTGTATCCTGAAGAGATCATGAAAAAGGGTAAAAATCCCACATGCACAAAAATATTCCTAGCACCTCTTTTTTTGTAGTGGCAAAGAATTAGAAATTGAAAGAATACCCATCAATTGGGGATTAACTAAACAAATTGTGGTATATATGCATGTAATGGAATACTATTGTTCCATAAGAAATCATGAGAGATGGAATTTCAGAAAACCTCGGAAAGACTTGCTTGAATTGATCCACAGTGAAATGAGCAGAACCAGAAGAACATTATTTACACTAACAGCAACATGGGGTGATGATCAACTATGATGAACTTCTTCATTTCAACAGTAAAATAATCAAAGACAATTTTAAATGACTTATGATGGAAAATACCATCCATATTCAGAGAAGGAAGCATGGAAGTTAAATGAACAACAAAGCATATTATATTCAATTTTTAAAATTTGGCTTATGTCTTATTTCATTTTTCCCTCCCTAATGTTTTCTTTCTTCCTTTTTGATTTAATTCTTTTGTTACAACATGATCAATATGAACCTATAATTTAGCATGATTACACATATAGAGCTTATATTAGATTGCTTTCAGTCAGTGGAGGGACAGGGAAGGAAAGGAGGGAGAAAAATATAAAACTCAAAATGTTGCAATAATTTATTGTCAAAATTTATTGTTTCATGTAATTGGAAAAATAAACAAAATATATTTAAAAATTAAAAAAATATACCATCCATTCCTATTAAAAAAAAGACTAGAGAGTATAGGAGTAAGTGGAGTTTTTCTCAAAATGATAAGCAATATCTATCTAAACTATCAACAAATATTATATGTGATAGGGATAAACTAGGAGCACTTCCAATAATATCAGGAGTGAAACAAGGATGTCCATTATCACCCTTTCTTTTCATGTTAACTTTAGTAATAAGAGAAGAAAAAAAATTGAAGGAATCAGAATTGAAAATGAGGAAGCAAAAACTTTCATTCTTTTGCAGACGACATGAGGGTATACTTAGGGAATCTTGGAAAATAAATTAAAAGCTAACTTGAAATAATTAATAAATTCAGCTAAATGGAAGGGTATAAAATTAATCCATATAAATCATCAGTATTTCTTCATATGAATAACAAAGTACAAGAGCAAGAGATTAAAAGAGAAATTACATTTAAAATAACTGTATACAACAAAAATACTTGGGAATCTACTTCCTAGACAAATCTGCATGAACACAATTACAAAATATTTTTCACACAAATAAAGTCAGTTATAAACCATTGAAAAAATATCAATTGCTCATGGTTAAGCTGACCTAATATAATAAAAATGACAATTCTTCCCAAAGCAAATTACTTGTGTAGTGCCCTACCAATCAAACTATCAAATAACTTTTTACAGAGGTAGAAAAAACAGTAACAAATGCCTCTGGAGCAACAAAAGGTCAAGAATATCAAGGGAATTGATGGAAAAAATGGAAAGGAAAGTGACTTCGATATAATCTAAAATTATTCTATAGAGCAGCAGTTATAATTACTGTCTATACTGGTTAAGAAATAGAGCAATAGATCAGTGAATTAGGTTAGGTACAGAAGAAAGAGCAATAAGTGAATTTAGCAATGTGTTGTTTGACAAATCCAAAGACATCATCTTCTGGGATAAGAACTCATTATTAGATAAAACTTCCTGGGAAAAACTGGAAAATCATATGGGAAAAACCCGTCATAAACCTACATCTCACACCCTAAACCAAAAAAAGGGCAAAATGGGTACAGGATTTAGACATAAAGGGTCATACCATAGACCAATTAACAGATCAAGAAATACTATATCTGCCAAATATATAGAAAGGTGAGAAATTTGTGAGCAAACATGAAATGGAACACATTATAAATTGCAAAATAGGGGATTTTGACTATATTAAATTAAAATGGCCAAAAATATGAATGAGCAATTTTCATATGAAGAACATATATATATATATATATATATATATATATATATACATATATAAAATCATACCAAAAGTGCTCTAAATCATTATTAGAGAAATGCAAAATAAAGTAGTTATGAGATACCAACTCATGCCTGTCAGATTGGTTTAGATGACAAAAAAGGAAAAACAATCAATGTTGGAGAGATTTTAGGAGGATTGGGACATTAATGCACTTTAGTGGAGTTTTGCACTAATCCAATCATTCTACATAGCAGCATGAAACTATGTGCAAAGAGCAATAAAACTTTGTTCTCTTGGTCCCAGCAATACCATACTTGGTGTTTATCCAGAAGAAATCCTGGAAACTAGGAAAAGTCCCATAGGTTCAAAAATATTTGTAATGACTAATTTTGTGTTGGCAAAGAATTGGAAATTGAGGGGATAACATAACAAGTGATTGGAAAAATAAAATGCAATATCACCAAAAATATAGAATGAAGCAAAAGAAAATCTGATGATCCTGTTAAAAATCAAGAAACAATAAAACAAAATCAAAAGAATGAAAAACTAGAAGACCATGCGAAATATCTCTTTGGAAAAAATAACTCACCTGGAAAATTGATTCAGGAGAGATAATTTGAAAATTATGTTGGACTACTTGAAAACCATTATCAAAAAAATAAGCTTTCAAGAAATTACCTAGAAAAGCTGTACTGATGTTTTAGTTCGAGAGGGTAAGATAGAAATTGAAAGAATACACAAGTCACTTTCTGAAAATTATCCCTAATTGAAAAGTCCCAGGAATATTACCATCAAATTTCAGAACTCTCATGTCAATAAGAAAATATTGTGGACAGACAAAAAACCAATTCAATTATTGTGGAGCCACAGTCACAGATGATTTAACACCTTCTACATTGAGAGATCACATAACATATTTCTTAAGACAAAAGAGCTTGGATTACAACAAATAATCCACTACCCGGGAAAAATAAGCATATTCTTTCATGGGAAATAAAAGATATCTAATGAAATAAGGGACTTTCAAGTTTTCCTGATAAAAAGACCAGAGCTTAACAGAAAACTTCTCCTCAAAAATAAGACTTAAATGCAACATAAAAAGTTAAACAAAGGGAAATCATACGGGATTTAATAATGTTGAGCTGCTTATATTCCAGCAATAGATGATACTGATAATTCATATTAACTTTCTCATTTATTAGGCCAGTTAGAATGCCTGCAGGGCATAGGTGGGAGATGAATATGAAGGTAAGGGATATTATTTCAAAAAATAGAGTTAAGAGGGGAGAGAGAGGAATGTCTGGGAGAAAGGAAAAGGGGGGAGGTAGAATGGGGTATGTCATTTCAAATAAAGGAGACAAAAAAATCTTTTGCTATGAAGTAGAATTGGAAGGAGGTAAGGAGGAGGCAGTGAGCCTTACTCTCATCAGAATTGGCTCAGAAAGGGAATAACATCCAAACTCAGTTTAGAAATCTATCTTTATCATAGAAGAAAGTAGGAGAAGGGGATGGAAGAAAGAGTAGGCAGGAGTGATAGAAGAGAAGGAAGATTGTAGGGTGGGTAATCAGAAGCAAAATACTTTTGAGGAGGAACAGGATGAAAGGAGAGAAAGAATAGAATAAAGTGGGTGGGAGGAAATAGGATGGGGGGAAATATAGTTAGCAATAGAAACTGTGGGGGAAATATTGAAACAAGTTTATCTGCCAACATAGAGAACTAAGTCAAATTTATTTTTATAAAAAAAGCCATAAATGATTAAAATATATAAAGTTTTCAGATGAGATTATCAATGCTATCTATGGCCCTGTTGAAAAACAAAGTTCTAACTCATTAATGACTGGAGAAATTCAAAGTAGAACAATTCTAAAGTACTACCTTATATCTATTGGATTGTCTAATAGGACAGAAAGAGAAAATTACAAATGTTGGAAGGGATACAAGGAAAATGAAACATTAATTCATTGTTGGAGGAATTGTGAGTTTATATAACCACTCCATAGAAGCAATTTGAACATATGCCCAAAGGGCTAAAAAAACCATCCCTACCCTTTCATCTAGCAATGTTGCTACTATGCCTGTACTGCAGAAGAGATGAAAATTGGAAAGGAAAAGGACATACTTGTATAAGTGTATTTATAACATCTCTTTTCTGGTGGCAAGGGATTGGAAATTGAGAAGGTGCTTATCAGTTGAGGAATGGCTAAACAAATTGTGCTATGGGATTATAGAAATTATGAGCAGGATCCCTCAGTAAAACCTGGAAAGACAAACATGAGCAGATGCAATGGGAAATGTATCATATAGAAAATAATAGCAATATTCTAGGATGATCTGTGGCTGACCTAGCTTTTCTCAATAGAATTGTGACCCAAAGCAATCTGAAGGACTTAAGATAAAGAATTCTATCTGACCCCAGAAAGAGAGAGCGCTGATAGTGTCTGAATGCAGATTGAAACATCCTTTTTATTTTATTTTTGAGGTTCCTAGGGGGGTTAGTCTATGACTTATTTCATAACATGACTATTGTGTAAATGTTTTGCATGACTTTTAGATATGTTAACATTTATCACATTACTTATTTTCTTAAAAATGAGGAATTGGAGGTGGGATGCAAAGAAAAGAAGGAATTTGGAAATCAGAGATTTAAAAATGAATATTAAAATTTGTTTTTACATGTAACTGGGGAAAATAAAATAGAATAGTATTTTTTCTGTCTAAACACACACACACACACACACACACATACACAGAAACAAACATCTTAATATCAAGAGAAACCACATAAGGACATATGGCTGCAATTCATAGTCTCTGGAAAATGAAAATTGCAGCTGACCCAAAGGACTATATCGACCTGAGACATGGTTGCCCTAAATAGGCTGTAACATATTGATCATAATTTGCATTTAAGAGGTGGCATAAAATATGTCATCCAGAAATGACTAGAAAAGGATACATTTGTCATATAGTAATAGTGAGAGGTAGGAGATGAGCAGCTCAGTTCCTTCACAGATACCCATGGAATGTTGGAAGGCCTCCAGCAAGTGGATTGGAACCTTTGTGAGGTTCCAACTTGAGAACTATCTCACATATCAGAAGATGCATATAGATAATCATCTATGGATACCATTAAGGAGACTATATAGACCCTATAGGACCACTGCTGTGGGGAGAGTTGAAAGTCAAATAGAAATTGTGGTTCTTTCTAGTTACAATTCAAGCTACAATTCAAAATATAAAAATCAGAAGAATGTATTTTAGTAAATGGAGATCCTTGAAACCATCACCCAACATGTTATTCAAGGTTCTCTCTAGAGATATAAGTGAACAGATCATTAGAAGAAATTTAGTGAAGAACCAACTACATGTCTCAAGGATCAATGAGTATTTATCATACAATTACTTGTTACTAGGTATTGTACTAATATAAAGTAAAAAAAAAATAAGGCCCTATTCCTTTTCTACTGGTGAAACAGTAGATACATATAGATCTATATGCATAGTGTATATATACATAATAAAGGAAAAATAAGCAAAAGAAAGGAGAGGAGTTCAAAGTATCAAGAAATTAAATTTGGCTGATATTTTCTAGGAGAAAGGAAAGTTGCAAGGTGCTGGGACAGAAGAAACAATGTCTAAAAATCCCCTGTTCTCAAGGAACTTACTTTCTCCTAGGGATACATATGTACAAGTAAGCAAAGAGGAGGTTATTTGAGAATGGGAGAAACAATAAGAACTGGGAAGATTGTTTGCCCTTAGGGAGATTCTACTTGATCCCTGAATTCCAGGAAGGACAGTGAAAGGAATAAATCCTTATCAGGCTTGGAGGAATTTTCAACTTATGCATAACCACAGCATTGGGAAACCTAATGCTGTGTACACAATACAATTCAGTAGTTCAATTTGGATAGAACATAACACCATGAACATTTACTGTGATATGAGTATATAAATATAGTTTGGATCCAGATTGCAGAGTGTTTCAATGTCAGACTGAAGAGACTGAGGGATGTTCATTTGTTTGTATTTTGTTTTTTGTTTTTTCCTAGAGAGAATAAGGAAGCAATGACATTTTTGAAGAGTGGAATAGAGTAACATAATTGGATTCTCTATCTTACTAAGAAATTTGACAGACAATATATTAGAAAGGAGAGTGAACAAAATCAAGACAATGAAATGGAAATCCTTACTACAATCTGGGAGAGAAGTTAAAAGAATGGAGTAGGGAATGGCAAACCACTGAATTGTCTTTACTAAGAAAAAAGCCCATGGACAGTATGGTTCATGGGGTCACATTGGCTTTATTAGACAACCCAAGGAATCCATGACAGAAACAAGGTGAAGAACCCCTTCTCAAGGTCTTCTCTTTTATTCCAAGTTCTGAAGTATAGCTGTAAGGGTTTTTATATCCTGCATTAGTTTCATAAGCTATGCCTGCTCAAAAAAGGATTCCCCAGTCTATATTAGGAACCCAGAAGTAGTCTCTTAAATTGTAAATTGTGCTCAAGGATACTGGATACCATGATCTTCTACGTCTGTTCAAACTCAGCAGAGATTCTAGGTGAGAAGTACCCTCAACTCTGATCTTGTCCTGTAATAAAAGTTCCTGACCAGATTCATATGGGTACCTCTGTTTCCCTTTGAGATGGCAGCATTCTTTTTGTATTGGCTTTGTTTCAGTTTTAAAAAGCAGATATATTCAGTCAAGTGAAATATCTTAATCTCAGCCTCCCCATCCTAATTTAACTCTTATTCTTACAGTTGTTTTATTATCCTATGTAACTTTTCCAGTTTGAAAGCTGCATTTTCTTCCTCAATCTGGTTTACTGTTCTCTGAATATCCCCCAGATCTTGATTTAATATTTCCTTTCTCTATTGACAATTTTCCTTCCCTTTGAAATTTCATACCAGAGTTTTAGTGGTCCACTGTCATAATCTACCAAACAAGTAAGATGAAAGAAATATTTTCCTTTCATTACTCATTATAGAAGCCATAATATTAATCAAATAGATTTTCTATGTCTCCTCAACCTTCTCCCAATGATATGATATCCTTTCCCCCCCAAGGAAAAAGTTCTTTATTCCATTCAAAACATTTGTTATGAATAACCTATAACCTCTTCTTCCTTTTCTCCCAACTGAAACCTTTATCCCAACCAAATTGACATGATGTCCCTAATTAAATGTTATCTTAAGGATTTTTACAATGATCATTCCCCCATTTCCCCAAATGCCCCATTCTCCAAATGTTGAAGTTTATGAGTAGTTCTTTCCCTAACAGAAAATACTTAACTTTACCAAGGGTCTTTGATCCTATAATCCATTTTGAATAATGCCATTTTTATACACGAGGAAATGAAATCTAGTGAATTTAAATCCCATGCCCAAGAAAGGTCCCATAGTTTTTTTGCTGGTAGACCAAAAGAAACTCTAGAACTTCCATCTCAAAATCTCATGGTTCTTCTACTCTAAATCAAGACTCTCTTTTAATATATTACTTCAAGTTTCACAAAGTGGTTTATTATAAGTGCCATATGAGGCATCATTATGTGCAGTTTAGAAAGGAAAAATTTAAGACCAAAAGGAATCAAAAGGATTAGGTCACATGTTACCTCCCCTCACCCCCCCCCCCAAAGAAAGTGAGATTCTTCAGGGTGACTGTTTCATATTTCTTTGTTCTCTCCATCATTTAACATCATGCCTGATACAGAAGAGGCACTTAAGGAGAATTTCTTGATTGAAGGACCCATTGAATTTAAATCAGATGAAAACTTAGAGATCATTCAATTCAATACTACCAATTTAGGGATAAGGAAATTCTGGCTCAGATTTCTCACATAACTGCTAAGACTCAGAAAATAGTTCAAAAATATTTTATTTTCTTGTATTCAACATTCTATTCACCATACTATATTATATCTTAACCTGCAAAATAATAAATTTACATTTATATTTACAAAAACTTTATAAAATTTCAAAGTTTGCAAAATGATTTACAAATATTATCATATTTTATCCTCAAGACAATCTTAGGAAGTGGTGCTATTATTTTCCTCATTTTATTGATAAGAAAACATGAATGGAGGGACAGTGACTTAAAAAGGATCACACAACTCTCAAGTAATGAATAACGATTTGAACCATATCTTTTTGATACTATATCCAGTGCTCTATTCACTGCATTATCTAGCTCCCTCTTACTTTACGTTTATTCATATTTCGACTTATTCATTCATTCAACAACATTTTAGTAAAATCCTACTAAATGCAAAATATTGTATTAGGTTCTAGAGATAAAGACCAAAAATATGCTGTCAAATATTTTCCATTCTACTTTTGTTGGAAGGGGATGGGTGGCAGTGGAAATATACTCAATGTAATCACTAAATATAGAATATCTATGAAATAAGTGTATAATTTAATGGGGAAAGCAAAGACTAAGAGAACTGAGATTAGATATTTTCTTTTGTTCAACCAAGTTTCTCATGGACAGAGATCTTATCATTTACCCTTATCCTTCAAAGTCAGAGATTAGGAATTAAATGAATATTTATTTGGCTGAATTTAAGGAACCCAAAATATGAAGGGCTAATAGAGCTTTGATAAATGTTCCATATCTCTCCATCCTCAATGTAAGTGCTTCTTGCAGACTACTCTAGGGAACTTCCAAATAACATGTAGAGGAGCTTATCTGGGATAAAACCGGGTTCTTTGTATCAAGGAACCCCTAGAGATATTCTATACCTTGAACTTTCATTTTTGGCTGCCCTAGTTTACAGGACCCTAAAGAAATTGAGTGATTAAAAAAGATGTTTGTAGACTGAAATTGTACAATAGTTTTTGTGGTCAGAGTTATCTTTATAGTCAGTTTCATTGGAAATAATTATACAAATATTGCATTTGTTGATTGTTTATATTTAGATATTTGTTTTGTTAAGGTATCTTCAATGATTTAGTGTTTAATATGAGAAATATGGAATCTGTATCAGATTTCACATGTATTTGATATGGTACCTAGTTAATAAAAGTTAATTATATATATATATATACATATATATGTATATAAATATATACTATTTATTATATATTGTATATAACTTAAATATTTTATATATTTTATATTACACATTATATATATTTAATTTATTTACATTTTTATATAACCAAATTTTGTACTTTATTTGCTATGAGATCCATATGAACTACAAATCATGGAGCAAGTTTTGTATGCATACCTGAAAATACAAAGAAATCAACCTTTAGTACAAATTATTTTTTTCTTGAAAAATTGACTTTTCTTCTGTATTTATCTAACCATTTCTTGCTATTTTTGCTAACCAAAACTATTTATCTTGTCAATTGAACTTGTAATTTCAGTTGGATCACAGTTTCAGAAAAAAATTTTATAATGTTCTTGGAGTTAGGAACCCAACCCTAGCACAATCTATTATCCTTGGACCCATGGAGAAATTTTGGTTCATAAATGTATAAAACTGGACACAACATTTTGTCCAGAAGGCATTTGAATGATCTTATCTAAAATTGAGGGAATCTTGTGGAGGAGATTTCATTCAGAATGGTTGACTTCTCAATAGAAGAAGGCAGATAATGGGTGAGGTTGAGCACATCTCATATCCCTAATCACTGTGAGGAGAGTTTCATATGCTCCAAGATTTGGATAGGAACTCAGATTTTTCTGAGAAAAAGGAAATTTTATTTCCTTTTTCCTTAAGAATTACTTAATGTGGGGCGGCTAGGTGGCATAGTGGATAAAGCACTGGCCCTGGAGTCAGGAGTACCTGAGTTCAAATCAGGTCTCAGACACTTAATAATTACCTAGCTGTGTGGCCTTGGGCAAGCCACTTAACCCCATTTGCCTTGCAAAAACAAAAAACAAAACAAAACAAAACAAAAAACCTAAGAATTACTCAATGATTGTGCCTATTCTGTGATTGTGGAACAGAAAGTAGAACTAAAAGAGGGTAAAATGGCCCCAGCATTGCAATGGAGAATAGTTTATAAGCACCAAAATAAATAAGTTTGTTTTTTGTTGCCATTTTCTTTTATTTCACTTAAGTTTGAGGGTTTGTCTTCAAATTCTCAATTCCCAAAAGGTTGAACTCTGGTCTGGGAAGATCTGAAAGTCATCAGGGTTCTTTCTGACCTGAGGAGGCAATAATCTTGTTTTTATTAGTTTGTTTGTTTTGATTTATTTTTGTGCTATTTCTTTTTTGTTCCTTTCTTTGTTAAGGGGTCAGTGAAGGTTATTTAAGGACTGTCAGGCTAAGCAAGTAGTTATCTGTGGTAATGCTTGCTATGACTCCTTGTTTTTGACTACAATATTTGTAATTGAGCTATGATCATTATTCCTCTTCTAAATATACTGATTGTGTTAAGATGGTGCCATATTGACTGGCATTGACATTCCAGAATGGTAAAGGGAATAAATGTGAAAAAAAATCATCATGCCTATCTAGAAAACCTAAAACATCTGTTTTGGACTGAAGACATGAGTGTTGTTTTCAACATGCAACTTCTGTCTTTTTCTTGAAGATAGGATTTTTTTTTAATTAGGGGATCATAATGGTGGGGAGCATCATACTGCTCAGTTGATGTGAGCAATTCACATGAAGAGATCTAAAAAGACTGCTTCTAGGAGAATCATCACATAAAAGTGAAATACCTCAAAGAGGTTGTGGAACATGTACAGTCCTATACTTTGTTTTCATCAATTAATCATATATAAAGGGGAATCTCTTTGATTTGCTTTGTAGGTATCTGGCATCAATGACTGAATCTTTACCTCTTCATTCTTTTGGGTTAATTCAATGACTCTTGTGGTCTCTGAAAGGAAATCATATTGAAAAAGGAGGATTTTCTACCAGTTGAGGCTACATGAGTATAAGAAACAGTCCTTAAAATCTTGAATTTTATGTTAGCTTTTGATCCAATATTGGACTGAAGTCTCCAACTTTGGTAGATCCAAAGATCAGGAAAGCAAATATCAAAGATCCATGATTTTTTAATTTTATTTTATTTTTTTGCAGGCAGCAAGAGTATCAAAGTCTCCAGGAGTAAAATGATTTTTTTTTTTTCAGAATTATTTTTCTGGATTCCAACCCAACAGACATACTCAGCAAGAAGTCTTGCTACATCTGGACATAAATTTGGTTAGGAGTAATTGTGAATAGGAACTGAGTTAAACCATGTATCTAATTCCCTCCTGCTTTTGCTCACTGAGAAGAAGATTATATTGGTGTGATTATGTCTAAGAGTGTTGTTATTTGCTATTTTTCAGCTGCGTTCAACTCTAAATGATTCCTTTTGGAATTTTTATTGACAAAGATGCTGAAATGGTTTGCCTATACTTCTCCAATTCATTTTACAGATGAGGAAATGAGGCAAATAGGCTTAAATAACTTATCTGAGTTCACAAAACTAGCTAGTGTCTGAAAGCAGATTTGCACTTCAGGTCTCCTTAACTTCAAACACAGAGCTGCATCCACTACATCACCCAGTTCCCCTCTTGAAGTTTTGAGGGACATATTTTCCTTCATTCTTACTAAACTATGAACTTAGTAAGTTCTTTATAAAAGTGAACAGATGTTAAATGGAGCTGAGGTACTAATCACAAGTACCCCGAACAATGAAGGTAACACAGCCAGTAGGTACTCAAGTCAACGACTAGCAGAGAAGAGATACTTCAATCTTCCAGGCTGCCCTTGGGAACCATGAGCAATAATGTAGCAGGCCAGGCATTGTCTTCTTTCTTTCATATCTTTCTTTTGTTATATTCACTTTCCTACAAGTGAAATCTCTTTTCTTTTTCCAGACTGCAAAACATAAGAGACTATTTTTTGTTAAAGAAAATTTCATTTCAAGTCAAATTTTCCAGGAGTACCACTGTTTGGACTTCATTTTTTTTGGAGGATGCGTTACCAATTCTTTTTTACCAAGAAAACTTAAGATGCTTAGGTAGCACTTGTAGAGAAACCAATAATCATTTTCTCATTTTCTTTCTGCTTGAGGAGATAATTTTTTACTTATTTTTCCTTCTTTGGGACTTTTTCAAGAGAAATCTATATTATATCCCCAATGAATTAAGTAAACATGGGTCTCATTTTACAAATAAAGAAATGAAAATAAGAGTGAGGTGATATATTCTCTCTCATGTATGTGCTTTTAAGAGTGCAAAACAGAATACACAAGAGATATTGTGACTATTCCATGGTTTCATAGACTCCTAGAAGTTTGGTATTTGGGGAGGGGGTCCTTAATGGATGGAAATGTTTCATTGTTGTATTTTTATACCTATACCTAATAGTATATTTTATATAATGGTACCTGAATGCATGACCATTGAATTAAATTAGACTATATTGAACTTATTTCAAGAAATCTTGGATGCATTTTAGTCCAAGTGCTAAGAACATACATATAAAATGAGATATTTCTACCTTTACAAATCTTACATACTCCCCAAGATAAAGACCTTTGCATACATGTCCATATAAGTACATACATATTTGTGCATGAGTGTGCTCAGATATTATATGTGCATATATCCAGAATGTTGTGACTCTTCCTTTATTTTTGAAAAACATGACTATTATGTTATCTTGACTTGTGATTGAATTATATTTAAGCAAAACCAAGCTACAAAACATCACCAGTCTCACTCTCTTTATTTCTTATTCATCAAAGTCCAGTGGCACGTCAAGAGTCAAGATCACCAGCGATGTAGTGGATGATTTTGTCCTCTTTGTTTATCAATCACTAAGAGTTCTATAAAGCCTACTTTAGCCTTCATAGACCCTTCATTGGCCAATAGAACAAATTCTTCTCCTCTACTCATTTAAACTGGGGAGCAATATTGACATGTTTGGGGTAGATATCCCCCTAACTCACCAAGGGGTTTGAGGTTTGCCACTTATATATCTGCTAAGATGGATTTGCAGGGTATATCTTGCACATATGCTACAACTTCTTGGATTCATTTGTGAGAAATGGATGACAGAGAGATAGAAAGGTGGCAAAAAAAGACTCAGCAAGTCCTCACACTAGAGGTACTGGTCCTCCCTGAACAGCCATTAAATTTCATATTCACCATATATAAAATTATATCCAAGATAAGTTTTGAAGGAGAAAATAGTAGTGTCTCAAAGTAGGAAAGGGATTCTTAAATGGTCTTCTAAGTTGGCACCTGAGCTGCATTTTATCAAAACTTGTGATTCTAAGTGGCAGGGGAGAGGTGAATATAAATTACAGGCATTAGAAGTTGTTTTGCTTTGTTTTTCATCTCATTCAAATTGCAACAAGGCTGAATCTTCTATGTGATAGGAACTCATTGCTCTTTTCCTATCATCTGAGCAGAAGAAGCCTAATCCCCATTTTTGAGTCTTTCAAATACCTAAAGACAGCTCTCACATACCACACTAGTTCTCCCCATGTTTTTTCTACTGCAGATAAAGCATCCTTTCAACTATTCTTCAGCTGGGATGATGACAAAGCCCTTCACCACTCTGACTACATGAGCCCAAGCATATTTCTCTGTATATATATGGGCAAGATATCATACATTCAGCTCTAAATCTGAACTTTTTTTTCAAATGGATTATAAATTGACTGTGTGGGTGATTATCTTGAAGTAATATGACTGATGTGGCATTGGCAGTCTGCCTGATGTTTTCCTTTAGCACCAGCAGGCTATGATATTTTTTTTACTCTAACCATTTGTAAGAAAAAGATACCTCATTACAAGATTTCTACAAAAAACACACTTACATATGTCCTTGGGGGAGAGGGGCTACCAACTTCAAAGTGTTGAAAGCAAGTCATCACTCAAGTTCCCAACTGGATTTGTGCCACGCATTTTTAATTTGGCAGAGAGAAAAAGATTCACTGATGCATAGAAATTTTGATATTACAAATGTGAAAGCATAAGTCACCCGTTACTAATGCAGTTACAATTGCTAAATGGTTACTTTGTCTCAAGGAAGGGGGTCCTAAATCCTTGGCTTTATTATTGACATTCATACTCAGAGGACAACAGTGACCACATCATAATAAATATCAAATAAGATAAATTTTACCCTCTTCATATGACATTTCATAACTTAGGTGGAAATCATTGAGAATATTCCACATAGGTATTTTAAGTGTATCAATTATAGTTGTGTCTGCATGATCAGAGATACTGGATAACTCAATAAAGCAGGAAGGAACACCAAGTTCTATGTAGCAGCAAACAGAAATTCTCCTGTCTCTGAAAATTAGTTAGATACACATAGCAGCTCCAGAAACTTTACCCTCTATTTTTTATAATCAAATATTTACTTGTTTTTAAGCGAGGATGATAAGGTAACTACTGGATAGAAAAGATGATTTGAATTAAATGCATTATAGCTGTTCCTTAAAAACAAACGAAAATGTAACCATAATATATCCATCAAATTGTTTGCTTAGAACACTTGAGTTTGCAAATAGATTCTCAACAATTCAGAAATGATAAACAAAATGTGTTCCTTGATTATAGTACCATCTCTTAGTAAACATGAATGTCAACAATTCAGAAAATTATAGGAGAATGTAAATGCATCAGTGCAAAGTGAAGTTAGCAGAACCAAGTGGGAGTATAGGGGGAAGCATGCTCAATAACTGCAACAGTGTAAATGGAAAGAACAACAAAAAAGGGAAGAAAAGTCTAATGTGGTTGCAATGACTTAATTTGATAATAAAAAAGATTTGGAGAAAATTTGTTTCCCTTCAGTCTCTTCCAAGATAAGAAATATTCCACATATCTCAATAAAATATGCACATAACACCTTAAATATCAGTTATTGCTGTTGTATTAATCAGTTTTGCTTACTTTTCTTCTTTTAGTTTTTAATTTTCTATTAAATATTTTGGAAAATAAAAGGAATAGGGGGAAAGAGATATATTCATAAAGTCAAGCAATAAAAAGAAAGAAAATTGATTGAATCAATAGTCTTGAAATTGATATTAGAACTTTGTTTTCATTTTTAATTGCAATCTCTCAAGTGACTTAATGTTGATTGACATCTCTTATGCAATTTAGAACTTTAAAAGATTGACTAGAGCAGGAGATATCAAGATATATGTCCAGGATCATATTGCCAGTGTGTGTGTATCAGAAGTAGGAGCTAATCAAAAGATAAAAATAGGACTACAATAAGAGTCAGCCATATTCATCAATAACATTTTAAGCTATTTAAAATAATTGGGCAGTATTGTTGTGGTGTAGGAAATGATGATGTGGTAGATTTAGAAAAATAAGTAAAAACGGATATATATTTTATACACACACACACACACACACAAACACGTGTGTATAGCTCTGTACATAATCTGCATTCAATTATAACCTTCTTTGGGGAGAGAAGGAGGGAGAAAAGTAAAAAGAAACGCACTCTAGGGGCGGCTAGGTGGCATAATGAATAGAGCACCGGCCCTGGAGTCAAGAGTACCTGAGTTCAAATCTGGCCTCAGACACTTCATAATTACCTAGCTGTGTGACCTTAGGCAAGCCACTTAACCCCATTGCTTTGCAAAAAAACAAAAACAAAAAGAAATTTAAAAATTTTAAAAAAAATCTGAAAAAAATAAACACACTACAGAGAACAAAAGACAATCTACAAGAAAGTAAAGTTGAGCTGTTTTGAAAACAACTTTATAGTGTTTGTTATGTAGATTTTCTTGAAATATAAATTCATTGTTTAATATTGGATATTTTCTTATGTTCTGTGTATGTGGCCATCATTTCTTATTATCTTTTGTTTTTATTTAAAATAAATTTAAAAACCAAAAATTAATAATTTTTTTTTAAAAATTGGAACTAATCTTTTCTCCCACCACAAAGTTAGGAAAAAAAACTCTCCTTATCCTCAAACTGTACTACACGTTAAGGACATTAAGGAGGGTTGCTAAGGTGAGTGGGTACTGTTTTTTTATTTCTCTCTTTAAAAGCAAGTATATAATATTTTAAGATCACTGGATAAATGTTTATCAACCCTTAGTCACAATTTTTCTCTCCTTAAGCAAACTCATTATAGGGTCAGAGATTTGGGCTTTGTTTGTACAGAATAATGAGTTATGATAGGCATAGAACTTTTACCACACACTTCTCCTTCATTCTATGACATAGGAAAAAGGAGTCCTTGGGAAGTCATGGACTTTTCTTTAAGGATGGTCCTCAAACTAAGTTTGGATTATCACTTATTGGGGATGTTGCAATGGGAAATACTCTAGCAGAAACTGAATGTGATGGTCGCTGAAGTTCTGTCTTATCCCTGAGATCCTATGACAGAGAAAAGAATGATAAAAGTAAATTAAATTACAACTGACATATCCATTGTTGCTTGTTTGTTTACACCACACTTGTAATTTCATTATTATTGGTACATCCCAGGGAGGAAAATCCTTCTGTCAATGAAATGGAAATCTATTCTGAAAGTTCAAGTCTGGGACTTAATGCTGCTGTTTTTATACCACTAATTGGTTATAAGCTTCTTTCTTCCCAAGGACTATCCCCCTAATCTAGCTTTTCTCTCTACAAGGTCTCACTTGGTATTATAGTTAACTCTGATAGGTTAATTATCATCTCTGTACAGACACTATATTGGTGTGTTTGTGTGTGTGTGTGTCATCTGTCTATCTATCTATCTATCTATCTCTATCTCTATCATCTCTCTCAAGCTCCAGCTCTAGCTCTAGCTCTAGCTTTTTATATCTATATCACTCTATCTATCTATCTATCTATCTATCTATCTATCTATCTATTTATCTATCTATATATGTGCAAACTTAGTTTATTTCCAGAACTCCAGAACCAAATCATAAATTGACTTTGGATAACTCAACTTGAATACGTCAAACAAATTTTAAACAACATGCGCAAAACCAAGCTCATCTTTTCCAAAAAATCCTCACAGCTTCTGATCTTTTCAATGACTTTAGAGAACATCATTATTCTTTCAGTTTCTCATGTTATTAAACATAGTGTCATCTTTCATTACTCACTCAAAATTATACCACATTATCAAACATATAGTAAACCTTTTTGCCTCTATTTTCAAAATATCTCTCCTTTATGTCAACTCAATTTTTAACCCATATGAGCAAACCCTCATTTGAATCTTCATCACTTCTCATTTAGACACATGTAACATTCTTCTAATTGGTCCTTCTCTCTTATTCCTCCTCTTTCAAATCTATATTTCTCTAAACTGTCAAAATTATGTTTTCGGGGCAGCTAGGTGGTGCAGTGTATAGAGCACCAGCCCTGGAGTCAGGAGTACCTGAGTTCAAATCCAGCCTCAGACACTTAATAATTACCTAGCTGTATGGCCTTGGGCAAGCCACTTAACCCCATTTGCCTTGCAAAAAAACTAAAAAAAATTATGTTTTCAAAATGTCTATGATAGTGCCCATTCCCTACTCCATAAACTCCAGTGCTTTCCTAATAATATTAACTGCAGGATCAAATAAAAAGGCATCTGATTGTCATTCAAAATTATTCAGAATTTGACCACTTCCTACACTTCTAATCTTTTTATTATTTTCCCCTTACACACTCGATGCAGCTACATTGACCTATTTGTACACAAAATAGTCTACATCCCAACTCGGAATCCTTCTATTTATTATATCACATATCTGGAATACTTTCTTTCCTCCCCTCTACCACTCAGTTCCCTTTACTGCATGCAAGATTCAACTCAAATATTATTTTCTATTATTGATCCCAATAACCCTTCAATTTATCTTCCTTCCATCTTTCTCTGTCTCTATATGTCTCACTCTCTTTCTGCATATCTCTGTCTCTCTTTTGTTTCTCTCTTTTCCATCTCTGACTCACTCTGTGCATGTCCCTCTGTCTCTATCTCTGTTTATCTCTCTGTCTGTCTCTCTGTCTCTGTCTGTCTCTCTCTCTATCTCTCTGAAAAATAATTAAAATATCTGAGTATGCACAAAACAAAGTTTTAATGATGAGATAAATAAAAAAAGACTGTCAGTTCTCAAGCTCTCATTTCTAATTGGGGGAAGAAAGCACTGGAAAATTTCAGTGGCAAGTCAGATGGTAAGAATCCATGGTTCTTTGGGAACAGGGGTAAATTAAAAGCCATTGTCTCATTTTTAGAGTCATTTTTCACAAGAAAAACATTTTATAACATTGAATCACCTTACAATGCTATTAACTTTGGTGCACTAAGATTTGATTTTTCACCTAAATTCTCAGTAACTATGACTATAGGATCTATTGAAACAAGAAGTAAACACTGTCACTGTTTCTTTATCTCTGTCTCTATATTTATCTTTTTTCTTGACTTCAATATTTACATAAATATATAGAAATAGTCATATAGATTGTATTTACAAATGTAAGCATGTATGTTTATATGCATTATATCTGTGAGCTTCATGAAGATAATTATTTTATCCAAGACTTCCTTTGTTTCCTCAATACCTTATCAAAATTCTGGACTTATTGAAAACACCTATTTAAAGCTTTTGACCAATTGAATATATAGTTGTTTATGTAAATGCTGTTTACTTTGCTAGAATATAAGCTCCTTGTTGGCAGGAAGTATTTCCTTTTTATCTTTATGCTCTAAATCTGGTTTCCTCTCTGGTGCATAGTGGATTTCTGACACCTGAGAAAAATAACAGCCTAAACATTTCAGTTCATGAAATATAATATTGATACCTAAATGTCTTCTTTTTTCATTTCTAGCAAAAAAAGTCATGAAATTTCACTGGTGATCTCAACGAAATAATTCCAATAACCATTTCATAAAGGCAGAGGAGCAGAGGATATGTCATCTACTAAACACAAATGCTTCTTGTATTCTCTACACCACAGCAACTATTTCTTTTATTGCACTTGATAGTGCTTTAAGGCTGTCAGAAACATCCCTTAGGGAAAATAATATTTCTTTAATCTCCCAAGAGCATCTTCATCAAATTTCATCCCTGTTTATCTGACAGATGGCATCTATGGAAAGTGAATTTTATACATATAAATAAATATATATGAATTTCGAGGATGAAACAGGGTGGCAGAATTATCAATCTGAGCTGTCAGTGAACAGAGGCATCTATCAGTTTATGATTCCCTAACAAGTTTCCCCTTCCCTCTGTTTTTTACAGTTTATTTTGATTTTCTTGTAAATATTGGGGCTAAGCATTTGCTATCTCTTGCTAACAAATGGCAGGATGGTATGCAATAATATTATCTGCTCGGACACTTCTGTTCTACATTTAATTTTGGTCCACTTTGGGATACTGCTGAATACGTATTTTGTACCACACTCCCCATTCATGACTAAGTGCTTATTTCTAAAACATAGGCATTCAGGGTGGAATTTCTGGAACAATGACTCGACCACTTTATTCAGTCACTGATCATCAATTCCTGCTTAATGGATGGAAGAAATGTTGGAAAAGGCAATACAGAAATATACCCAAGGTTAAAGTTGACCAATAAATTTGAGCCTGTCATATGACAAGTGTCTGGAATAATGATCACTAAAAGAAAGGTAAAGGGATATTAACTGTGCTGCCAGTTGGAGAAGGGAGAACAATCACAGTACACTTTCTTGCCCCCCCCCCCATCTTCACAATGCATCCTGAAAAGAGTTGAGGGGGAAAAAATCTCAACCCTTTTCCATACATCTGTTCACCTCAAAATTTTTACAAGTTCTGAATGAGTCACTGATACAAATTAGTAGCTGATATTTGTCTAAAACTTTAAAACTATTTTCTCATTTAATTGTTCTAATAAACTGGTGAAGTGGTCACTATTGGTATTTTAAACAAAATTGTGTGATTTCATTGGCTTAAGGAATTCTTATCAGAAATCTTTTAATATAGAGAAACTTAAGCCTCTGATTATTATTAAAATTATAGCCAACCACAACAACTCCAAAAATTACTAATTCTTATGCCTATTGATGAGAATAATCTACAAATTTTTGTAGGGTATCAATGATGAACGTCTGAAAAAGGATATCTACTCTTTGCCTATAATGTCCCTGGTCTTCAGCGACCCCAATGAGGAACATGTATCATCTTGCTAACACAGTTAGAACATCCTGGTGAAATATTTTCTGTTTTGATTTAGCCAGGCTATTTACTAACCTGGTTGCAGGTTAAAGTACAGTTAAAATTTGTAAGATTGTGGTTGTTGCTTGGGTTTCAGAAGTTGAGTTCTTCTGCTGATTGTATCCTTCCTCTTCACTACTCCACAATTTTCCCACCATTGTGTATTTCTCTCACAAAACTGAGATTTTCTTTGTGGAGGTTTGAATACAATAATAATAGTCCAGTGCTAAATATTCCCCTCCACATATTATATATGATCCAGTGGTGCTGTCCTCTTTAGAGTCAATCACACAAAACACTACATGTACCCCTATGCCCATGTCTGAAATACTCTCCCTCCTTATCATTGGCTCCCTTCAATTCGTCACTGAAGTCTCATTTCTTCCAAAACTTTTTCAGTCATTCATAATCTTGATTTGTGATGATGCCCAGTTTAACTTAATATATCTTGTTTCTTATTCATAGTTTAGGATCTGGGATGAGGTGAGGCAGAAGACTGCAAAGTCCCTCACAAAGTGGATGAGCATAGAGGTATGGACCTAATTGAGATATTCTATCTTCCCCATTATTTCCTTGAAAGTTGGGACTGTGTCGCTTTTTTCTTAAGGGGTCAGGAGAAGGAAGAGGTTCTTTATATCCCTATTGCTTAACACATGGAGCCCACAAATAGTAGGTATTTAATAATTACTAGATGATCAATGACTAATATGATTTTTCAGGGATATCTCCTGTAAGTCCACAAACTACTGATCTGTATTGAGAGAACAATTATGAAGAAAAATGAAGTCATGCCAGAGTAAAAAATATAGCATGATTATAAGACGAGTAACAAACTTTAATTTTCAAGGATAAGCATGAAGCTCCCATTTTTTCTGTGTTTGGAATCCTACTGTTATATAATTTAACAACATTTGATGATTGTCATTCAATGCAGATCATTAAGTAAATAATGACTGTCACTTGTATTTCAAGTAAAGTAGATATTGTCATGCTGAATAAAGCAAGGAGCTCATGAAAGGGAGAAAAAATAGAATTACCCTTTATCTGAACTCTGATCCACTTATTTAGAAGAAAAGGAAAACAAGAAAGAATATTCCCTCTGCTAATTCACATGTGATTGGTAGGGGAAATAAAGAACAAGTGAAAGTAGAGAGACAGTTAAAAGGAACAGTCACTAGTTCAATCTCTGCCTCCTCCTCACTGCAGCATGAAGAGAACATGCTCACCACTCTCTTCATCCACACCTTTGGAATATAGTCACACCCATGCTCAAGATCACTTGCCAAATTCCCATAAGTTCCTCAGGTTTCTATTAGTGATTCAAACATGATTAAACAATTAGAATACCAGAATAATGATTATCTGCATAGATAATGAAAACAGGGGGCACAGTCCAGACCAGCCCAGCCCAGATATCACCAGAAACTGTTTGAACGGACAGGGAGAGAACTCTACTGTACCTGGGTGAGTGTGGCATAAGGAGCAGGGCTGCAGAATCTGCAGCAAGAATCAGGAAAAAAGCAGCCTGCACCCCCAGAGATGGAAAGGGAAGTCTTCAGAGATCTCTCTGCTCTCTCAGTGGTAGGACTCTCCTGTTTGCGTACACTCAGATATTGCCATTTGGGCTTCCAATGATAACCAAACTGGATCTCTCCTTATAGTCCCAAGGCAGAGGAAAGTACTGGGCTATCTACATATCAAAATACAGGCTAGAGAGCATAAGACCTTGGAGGAACAAAGGTCCCAGTGGGGTGTCCCCCCCAAAAAATAACCAACCCCAAAGCCTTGGAATTGCTGTATATAAGTCTTGGGCTGAGGAAATAAGTAAACAAGAGAAAAAAGAAGAATTTGACCATAGAGAATGATTTTAGTCCCATGGAAGATCAAAAAACATACTCAGATGATGACAAAAGTCGTAGCTTCTGTATACAAAAGATATAAGAGAAATAGAAAGTGGGCTCAAACTATGGATGAGCTCAAAAAACACTTTGAAAAGCAATTAAGGGAGGTGGAGGATACATTGGGAGGAGAAATGAAAGCAATGCAGAAAAATCATGAAAACCAAATCAAAAGCTTGGTGAAAGATATACAAAAAAAAAAAAATCCTGAAGAAAATAATATGTTAAAAACCAGTTGAGGCGTAATGGAAAAAGCAAAACAAAAGGTAAATGAGGAGAATGCCTTAAAAAGCAGAATTGGCCAGTTGGAAATGGAGATAAAAGGCTCTCTGAAGAAAATAACTCCTTCAAATGCAAAATGGACTAAAGGAAGCTGATGGCTTTGCAAGAAAGCAGAAAGAAATAAAACTCTGCTCCCAAAAGCCAAAAATTAGAAGAAAATGTGAAATATCTCATTAGAAAAAACAACCAACCTTGAAAACAGATTCAGAAGAAATAATTTAAAAATTATTGGGCTATCTGAAAGCTATGACATGTAGAAAAGCCTAGACTTCATTTTTCAAGAAATAATAATACAGAAAATTTATCCTGAGACCCTAGAAGCTGAGGGTAAAATAGAAATCAAGAGAATTCACCAGTCACCTGAAAGAGATCCCAAAAGAAAAACTCCCAAATCAAAGAGAAAATTCTAAAGGCTGCCAGAAACAAACAATTCAACTACCGAGGCTCCATAGTCAGGATTACACAGGATCTGGCAGCATCGACGTTAAGGACTTGTAGGGGTTGGAATATGATATTCCAGAAGGCAAAACATCTTGGTTTGCAACCAAGAATCAATAACGCAGCAAAACTGAACATCCTTTTTCAGGGAAAAAGATGGACTTTCAATGAAACAGGGGACTTTCAAACTTTCCTACTGAAACAACCAGAGCTGAACAGAAAATTTGATCTCCAAGTACAAGATTCTGGTGAACCATAGAAGGAGTGGAAGAAAAGGGCTAACTATGAGGAACTTGATGATATTAAACTGTTTGTATTCCTGCACAGGAAGAAGATGTTGATAATTTATATGAACCTTCTCATTTATATGAGCTATTAGAAGGAGCATATATAGACCAGAAATAGGAAGGAGCAGAATATAATGGTATAATGTGGTAAAGGGATGGAGTCAATGGGAGATGGGGGAAAGTACTGGGAGTAAGGAAAAGGAGATGAAGAAGAAGCTGAGAGATATCACATAAGAGTCAAGAAAAAGATTTTTCAATAGAGTAGGGGGGAAAGGCAAGGGGGAATGAGTGAGCTTTCGTTCTCATCAGAAATGTCTCAGGGAGGAAATGATATACACCCTTAATAAGGTGAGGAAATCTGTCTTGCCCTGGAGAAGGATGGGAGCAAAGGGACGGGATGAGAGGGAATGGGGGCGGGAAGGGGATAGGTGATAAAAGAGAAAGATGAAGGGAGAAGGTAGTCAGATTCAAAGTACTCTTGGACAGGGCCAGGATGAAAGGAGAGAGAGAATAGAATGAATGAGAGTGGGGAGGAATGGAATAGCAACTGAGGAAAAACTATTAAAGCAACTTCTCTGGTGGACTTATGATAAAATAAGCAACTCATCCCAGAGAAAAAGCCATTGAAATCTGAACACAGGCTGAAGTACATTTTTTTCTCTCTCTCTATTCTTGAGGTTTTTAATCTTCTTGGGGGGTATATTTATTCTTATGTTTACTCTTATAACATTCAATTTATATCAATGTATGACATGGAAACAATGTAGAGACTGTCAGACAGCCTTCTGGGGGCGGGGAGGGGGAATTGTGGAATTTAGAGCCTTACAAAAAATGAGGGTTCATATTACTATTGTATACATAATTGGAAAACAAATAAAATGTTAAAGATAATGACAACAACAACAAAACTACAAGGATTATCACCTCACTAGATACAGAAACATATATAATCTATGGTTGTTTGTACATCATTTCCTAAAAGGAAGGACGATATCAGGAAGGTGATGCCCTGTATTGGGAGTGGCTTATATTTAAATGCATGAGAGCTCTGCAAAGTGACCAAAATATTAAATCCTTTCCACTGTATACAATGGAAAGTTAAGATGGCCTCTTTCTTATATGTGAGAGAAATTAGTGAAAAACTATTGGAAAATGGAAAGCAAAATTGATTTATTCATAGATTATGTTTTGCAAAATATTCTTCTTTGAAGGAGTGAAATAATTACATAGAGGTTTCGAAGTATCAGCTACAAGCTAGAAAAATAATTAGAAATCTTTATCCTTCAAAAATTGATTGGTTCTATGATCTCTTCATTTGGGGAGTTTCATCCTATGATGAAGATTGTTAGACAAATATTCCTGTTCAACCTTTGAGACTGCTTTCTCTGTTTTCCCCAAAGTTTGTCCAGCAGACAGGTGAGACTTTCTTCATTTTCAGCATCACAAGGGTTCTGAGGGAAATTTCTGATTGGTCATCTATAATCTTTCCCTTTCAATATGTGACTGGCTTATTTTCACCTCCTGCCACACAATATTTTGAAGGATTGTGTCCATGAATTCTATTCGTCACAGTTACTCTATTTGTATGATGCAACTTCCTCACACCCACTGTTTGGCTTTCTATTTTCATCTTTGTGTAATAATCATCATTAGATTTTTCAAAAGTTGTGGTTTTGTACATCTTTCTGACTTGAAGAACATCAGTGAAATATCAAGATTCAAAGGAAGAAGTTTTTCTATCAGTTAGAAAACTTTACAATTTCTCTAAACAATTCCACCTACCTTTGTTACTTCCTCTCCTTTTCAACTCCCAGTCCTTTTTTACATGTATCCCTTTGATATCCCAGTAAAAATTATGGAACCTTATTCAAAATAATTTTTCAAAAATATTTGAAATTAATAAATCAATGATTTCCTAGCATTTGTACAATCCATTTCCTAACATCTGCTAAATACTCCAAAAATACCATCTCATTTTACCTTCACACCCACCTTAGGAGGGCTGTTGTTATCTTAGGAGGGCTGTTGTTATTCTCATTTTACAGATGAGAAGACTGAGGAAGAATTGACCAGGGCCACACATCTGATAAATGTTTGAGATAAGATTTGAATTTTGATTTTTTCTGATTCAAGTGATGAAATCCACCCAGTACAATACCTAGCTGCCTCTAATTCATTAAGAAATGCTAAATTTTAACAAGAAGATAAAGAAAAATTATTTGTGTATATGTAGTGATTGGATAGGCTAGACCAAAGGATGTATAGAGCCCCCAAGGGGACTTTACATAGTTTTTAGAGAGTCTGTGAACTTGGAAGGAAAAAGAGAAAAAGAGAAAGTGTGGTATATATATATATATATATATATATATATATATATATATATACATATATATATATGTATATATACATATATATATAAACATGTATGCATTTATGTATATGGTATGTATACATATATATATATATATCCATATATTTTACTCCTTTCCCTTTCAAGTTCACTGAGAGTTATTTTCATCCAAAAAGTGGATTATCTGGAGAATCTCACCATCCACAATAAATTCTTCCCTGACCTTGACTTCAGTGTTGAATCTACATATCCCTGGAGGGTATACCTTACCACAATGCCTCAAATAGAATAGGGAATTAATATATGCATATTTTTAAACTGACTCGAATGCTTTTTATAAGATGACCAATGAACAGGATAAATTCTGTTATTACATCTTCCAAGTAGCAATCTCGATGAGAGATACCTTATTGTCATCTTTAAATTCAAAAGTCTGCATATTCTTAACAAAAATCAATAGGGGGAAAAAGATGGGAAATTTCATTCAAAAGTCCAACATATATCAAGTATCAAGAATTCAATCTACCAAGATAGACTTGGGAAAAATCCAAAGCACTCTTTTTGGAAGTTGATATTTTAGTAATTGGAGAGATAGCCATTTTTCACAATTCGATCTTGACAGTATAATAAAAATAATTGAATTTCCTAAATCAATTTATAGATTTATAGTTTTACAAATGAAACAACCAAAAATTATTTTTGAATTTTGTCAGTGAATACAAGATTTAGAGCGAGAAAGGACTTGAGAGACTATTTAGCTTTACATACTCAATGAGAAAATTGAGATCTAAGAAAGCTACTGTGACTCCATACAGTCACACATCTTGGTGTCGTTGAAGTGATGGGTTCCCATATCTGCAATCTATTTCTACTCAATTCACCTTTCTTTCCAAAACTCAATTCTCAAGTTGTCTTCTACATGCAGTCCTTCCTGATTATTTTTCCCTCCTCCAAATGAACTCCCTGTTCCATCAAAAAAAAAGCTAACATGGTTCTAATTTGACTATATTGCTCATGTACCTATATGCACATATAATATTTGTCATTGTATAGATTATAATATTCTTGAAGGTGAGTAGTCCTATTCTGCATTTGTATCTCCACATTATAGAGTATTATCTTGTAAATATAAGGTATTTAATGTGTTTGCTAATTGTTTTTGTTAATGCCATAACTCAAAGGCATATAATATCAATAGAAGAATACAAGCTGGGAGAAATGGATTATGACTTAATTGAGAAGTTTGAAGTCATTAAAAGAAATTTCCCTAAGCTAATCCAGGCTATTATCCTATTCAATCCTGCATGCATCTTACTGACCATTTGCAGTATATATTTTGTTGCTTAGTCATACTGTCATGTCTGATTCTTCTTCAGGTCGTTCTATCCTCCATTATTTCTGACCAAGTTCATTTCCTTGTTTCTATGAAGTTATCTATCCATCTCATTCTCTTATATACTTTTACTTTTGCCCTCAATCTTTCAAATCATCATTTGGGATGCTTATAATCAGTTGCAATCAGCTCCAATGAGTCCAGTCTTCTAGAACATTATGGTATCAAAGTATTTAAACTTCTGTAATTGATCTTTTGGTGAATAGCCTGAATTTGGACTTTTCTTGGTTGCTTTCTATTAGTAATAAAAATGTATTCCCTTCCTACAATCTTTGTTTTTTCACTTTAAGACACTTTTAGATTTAATCTTTTATTGTTCACAAATTGTGCAACCTTCCTCATGGATGTCTTTTTGCCCAGTCCTTTCTCCATCTTTATATTTTAATTTTGTTTCTACATCCACAAACATCAGATGAAACTATGATGCTAGGACCCAAGTGGAATTGTTTCACTGACATTTATAATGGAAGTTTAATTAAAAGAAATTATAGAATTCTTTCATCATTTCATCAATGTTTATATCTTCATTCAAGGTCTAAATCTATATGTATTAAAGATAACTGGATTTCTCAAACAGTTTTCTTTATATGTTTTTCTCCCCACCACCGATTATTTATTTTACATAGCTGCATTGTCGATAATCTTCAATTATGCTTTCAAAATCTGTAGATTTTTCTAAATGAGGATAAATCCTAAAACTGTGGGGCCTTTGGTGATCTTATCTCTTCACTGTGTGGAGTTCAAATGTTTACAGATTGAGGTGGTGTCTAGACTCTTGTTTTCCACATTATAGCAATTAATATACATCAGGGAAACTTCTTTAGAAAACTTATCATCTTGCTGATACCTGTTCTATCATCTATTTTCTGTCTTTTGGTATCAGCAGTTTTTAAAAATAGATCAAATTGGAATTATTTTAATTGCATGCCAAGAATTTTTTTCCTCATTTCAATTCTTCCTTCATGTTTTATATTAATTTTGATCCTTGCTCTAACAAGTCAATGATCTGATTGTACACAGGGAGCTGATTTGGGAATGACTCCCTCATCTGTAACAAGTTATTTCCTGTCTGTTAAAATATAATCAGTTCATTTTTTTATTATGTTAATTGGTGCTTGTCATGTCTACAGTCTGCCAGTTTTTCCTCAAAAAATATTAATGAGGTACAGGCCTGAGGTTTCTGTATTCTGTAAGCCTTTGGTCTTCCAGCTTCATGTTCTGAAACTATATATCACAATATACCTTTTTGACATCCTCCTTTAAATCTGCCTTGCCATGTAGTTACTAGCTATCCAACTCTATATTTATTTAATCTGACAGATCTCTAATTGAGCTCTTCATTGAATTTAGCAACCTTCTCCTCCTCTGCAGTATATGTTGGTGCTCAATTTATAATTATCTCCATGGCAGTCTTTTGACAAATGGTTAACATGGACAATGCTATAGATGACCAGATGTTTCATGAATACTATTTCTTCTTACCTTTATACACATAAGAATGTATGAGTCATATCTACATTTTGTCTTCTGATTGATTAATAAAAGTCAATCCCTCCAGTAGGATGTTTAGTAATTGTTTATTATATAAGAATTTCAAATTTAGAATATCAGCAACAAGCTTCATGTTTATACATAATCTTAAAAAACTTATGTTTCTTAACACTCTCTCCCATACCTTTTCTTTCACCTTGCCATTGACACAACAGAAATGGAAAGGGAAAATATAGTGCTAAGGATCATTCTATATTTTTTCTTCATTTTATAGATGGGAAATGAATGTATTATCAAGTGATTAACCTACTGGTGATTTATCTCTACATGGTGACCTAAAACTTAACCTCAGAAAGTAGATATCTCTTTCTAGGAATATATTCATAGCCTTTCCAATAGAGAAGCACCTGCCAGAGCTTGGAGTCTGTTGACTTCCATCACCTACAACAATTCAGAGTCACCTTCACACAATGAGAAAGCATCAAAAAATTTGTACCATCTAGTATTCAGACAATATGGCCTTATTATATAGAGAAATGACTACATGGTCAAAAAAATCTGACCAAGACCTGCCTCTGACATCTGTTGGCCATGTGAAACTTAGACATGGGATGTAACCTCTAAATTCTTCAGGCATCAATAGTAAAGGAAGTTTCCTCCTCTGAGAAATACTTATACCTGTGGAACTGATTCAATCCATCCCAATCCTAATCTCTTATTAAAAGTTCAATAACTTGGGGTAGCTAGGTGGCGCAGTGGATAGAGCACTGGCCCTGGAGTCAGGAGTACCTGAGTTATAATTACCTAGCCGTGTGGCCTTGGGGAAGCCACTTCACCCCATTGCCTTGCAAAAACCTAAAAAAAAAGTTCAATACCCCAAATATGTGGGTAATTGAAACAAATATATATATTACTAAGACTATTTCCAACAAAAAGGTCATCAAAGAGTATGAGAAAAGTTTTTCAAAAGAACTATAAAAATACCAACCACATCAGGAAAAATATTACAAATAGCTATAAGAAAATTGAAAAATAAAAGTCCTGTGAAGTTTCATCTCAAATCCCTTCCAAGTTGTAAAAATGCAAAAGAGATGTTTGAAGGTCTGGTCAAAGACACATTCACTAATTTGGGGCTAGTGGAATTATATAAAAATGGAACCATTATTTTGTAACACTATTTGAACTTGTGAAAAAAATCTCAACTATTCATAAGGTTTGACCTAACGATTCATTACTGGGCATTGAAGTCAATGATAGAAATGTATCATATATGTTAAAGGATTTAATTTGAGGTAATTACAAGATATGATATCTGAGGACATAAAAATTAAGTGCAATAGGTACTTATACGTGTTGAGACTGGCTAACCAAATTGTATCATTAATTAGTCAAATGGGAAAATATTTCAAAAGCACTCAGCAGAGTAACTGGCACAAAGCAGACTCTATGTAAATGCTTTGGCACTATAATTAACTTCTGTTAATGTTAGGAATGGCTTATTAAACTCCAAGAAAGGTTGAATATGAGGAATTCGATGAACCAACGAAATAACTGCACTAACTGATCCAGAGAGCACCAGAAAAGCATAGTGAGCAACAAGACAAGTTGTTCAAAAACTCTTAGTGAAATTTTGAGCTAAATACTACACTAAGACTTTTGGAACAGCCTGTAAATAAGAAAATATCCAGTGGATTTGGTATCAGATAAAGTGTAAATATGTGTAAATGAATATTTAGATAGAACAAATGATGAAAAATATCTCATTTCTTTCAATAACCACAGAAGGGGGAAAGTTGCATTTGCTGCTAGATGTGGTCACTGGGCCAATCACTTTTGATTAACTGTTTTTCCTTTGTTCGAAAGAAAGGCTCTAAGAAGGGGGATGAAGTTTATATGAAAATGGTGGTGTAAAAAACTAAAATCCATCAATTAAGGTTTTTTTGTATTAGATTAATAACATGGGAAGAAAAGTTGTGGCACAACTATCATCAATAACCATGAAAGAAGTAGCCACAGTGATAAGAATCATAGGTTCATATAAATGCCTAAGTAGGAGGGGTGATGAACCACTAGTGGTTTAGAAATATATCAACCATCCAGTGATTACATCAATACATGACTAAAAGAAGATTTCAAATTATCTTTTGAAAGGAAAGCTAATTTGGTTCAAGGGCACCGTGCAGTGTTCTTAATTGGGAAGACAAACGGCTGAAAAATTCAGTTTTGACAATGGATTGTTGCATTCAAGAGATAAATAATGAGCAGTTAGAAGGTTGATTCCAGCATAAAAGAAATCAGACAAATATCCAAACCTAGAACACAAGTTTTTTATTACTTTGTGAACTTTCTCTCTCTATTTTCAGCATTCTTATAATCCAAGAATACCATGAAAGTCACCATAAGATATATAGACTCCACCAGAGTTATGTTGTTCAGTTGTTCAATCAAGTCAGACTCTTTTTGATCCCATGGACCATATCTTCTGTAGAATCCTCTGACATATCAGTGGCAAATATTGATCGAATAAATTTCAGGTATGATATCAAACTTTATTAGTGGGGGGGGACATCCTCACCTGAAAATTTCATTCCCTATTTGTATGTCTCTGGATTAACTGCTAGGTCCAGGGTTGGATGCTCTGGATAGAAAGACAGACATGAAAACGATTCCTTCCTCCCAGAATCTTCATTCCAACTTCCTTCACAGTTCTGGAATCATGAATCCTGAACAAATGAACAATTTTTCTGGATGGGATGTTTCAGTTTATTTCCGTAGGAACCTGCTAAAGATCTCTATCACTTAATGGACCAGGGTTCCCTTCTCAGGGAATTTTGAATTTTGAATTTTATCTGTAGATCCCTCTTAAAAACGTATGCTCCTCAAAAGGAAGCAATGTCTTTGGATCTTGACTTTGTTCCCCCTGGTCCTCAGCCAAGTGGATGTATCATGTTGAATTTTTAATAAATATATTTTCATATATTGTTTACCCATAGAGTCTATGATACAATCTACCATACTGAAACCTACTACAATGAGAAAAGTAAAGTCCAGTCAGAGAAACTAGGCTCAGCTTTTGAACTGACACTTTGTGATTTACTTGGGTCCATTCCTCATTAATATAATTAGGTGGTTGGAATAGGTTATATCTAAGGGTCCATAGAGTTCTTCACTTATGTTGGTATAATTTACCATAATATACCTTAAAAATGTGTTAATGTGTTTGTTGATTGTATATTTCAACTGGCATATGACCATGATGGCCATTTCATGTCACACTTCAAGACCATCAAAGACTGGAGTATGTAGCATTTGTTTCTTCACACACACACACACACACACATATACGTACACACAGATACATATATTCACACACTCACAGACAGCAGAAATGACATAAAACATATGGATGCCAATACTCACCCATGTTTCAGTCCATTTAACTTAGGGGACTCAAAGTTTCAAAGAAAGCATATTTTACTTTTTGTTCTTTCAGACTTTTCTTTTCTTATACTTTGCTTTCCGGCCAGGCTCGGGGTAAGAAAAAATGAAGCCATGCCAAAGCTGGCACAGAATTGATTTTAGATTCTCATGTGTCTCTTCTTCCCTAAGTGTTCCCCATAAACAGCTGCTTCCCAGGTTAAATTAATTTTAATCTATTCCGATGGAGCAAACAGAAAACAAATCGTTCTATTCAACTATTTTCTTAAATGGAGGGGCCATTTTTTTTCTTCCCCCACACAATCACCTCCAGTGGTCTAATGAGGGAAAAGTACCAAGCCGGCATTGGGTTGCCAGGCAACATTCTTTGTCTTACATACTGTCAGACAATGATTTTTCTGTTTTCATCCCCTCCTCTTTGTTTTAATAGGATAAAGGCCTCTGCTGTAATAAATGCAATCTCACCAGTCCCACGTTTCTGGTTTTGCTTCATTAGAATGAATAAATTTCTTAAAAGGATGTATGTCCTAATAATGGAACGGCCTCATGCTTAATTATGTGGTGCCATTATTTTTGAAGACACACTGTTGCTGACAAATAGAGTGGTTTCCTGCTTCATGAGGTAATTAATAGTGTTGTTTATTGTTCTATAAGTTTTCTCTTTTGTCAGACATAATTTCTTAAGTAAATTAGACACTAAAATGCATATGGGCTTACCAGATACCAAATAATAAAGCATTATCAAGGATTTAATGATACAGAAATAGCTCTGGGGAAAAAAAATAGTATTCTGATGCAAACAGTTGCCATGGTAACACCTCGAAACCATCTCTACTTTCTCTTTAAAATATATATACATAGATACATATGCAATACATACTTATATATGTGGGTATGATATATGCATAAATGTATATGGCATAAATTGCAAATTTTATTAAGGTTAAAAATCCTAGGCTACTACCAGATTTGCCAATATTATACTTAGTCCAATAGTCTTCCATTTTAGGAGAACTTGAATTATACTCCCATCTGCTGTGGATTTCTAGGATTCAGTTGCTTCTGAGTTGGTTCACTGGCATGAACCTGCCACAGAAGGCAGGAAGGAGAAAAGAAAATATGGTGAAGTCCTGTGGCTCAAAACTTACAAAAAAGTTCATTTGCTGATAGTGGGAGGTGTTTAAAAACGAGCACTCTGCATTAGCTTCTTCTCTATAGAGGGGTAAAGGGGACTATGGGTCCAGAATGTTGTATATGCCACTTGAATGTTCTTTTTGTCTATTAATTTTTTTAGTTAATTTTACTCTGTTATAGAAGATGATTCAAGGAATCAGGAAAAGATCAGTGTAATCAGAGGACTTATGCACCATTTAAAAAAAACATTCTTATTCTGAAAACCTACATCCTACTTTCCTTACAATTAATCCTGAATGTTGGTCTATAATGTGGAGGAAGAGATAATTTCCCATACAGTCTAAATGCAAAATATATAAAACATACAGATGTGTTTATGGCTACACAAAATAGACATGTTTGCATGTGCACATGTGTGTTTATGTGGGGCTATGTATATATGTGTTCAACATATACATGCATGTGATATAAATCTGAATTCATCATTTCATATGGATGAGGAACCTCCTTTTACCAAATGAGGAAATTCCTTTTACCAAGACAGATCAGCACTTGCTCTCAAACTCATAACTATAGATAGTGGAGTGACTTGACCAAGATCATTCAGCCAGTATATGTGAAAAATAGGATTTGAATCCAGTTCTTTGACATCAAAGCCATTTCTATAATAAAAAGGAGTATCTATTTTCAAGGAATGAATTTCAAACTTTAGGTTTAACCTTACAAGCAGACTTTAATAATTTACTACATAAAAATATGCAATGAGCATTTTCATGATTAAAAAAATGACCATTTTCTAATAGCTTCTTTTTTAAAATAAAGTTGTCAATATTTCTAAAATTTCTTCAAATGAGAACCCAACTAGAGAGTTATACTTTAGCCTTGGGTATTCTATATTATGAGGCGGAAAAGAATTCTCTGAAGGGTGTGTCTAGGGGATACTACTGAACAACATTAAGACTCTAACAAAGGAGAAATAGTTAAAGGGAACGGAAATTTTCCTGTCTAAAAGAGGGAATTCAAGATGGTAGGATAGCTTTTGTCAAATAGTTGAAAGGTTGTTCTAAAGGGGCAAAAATAATAAATTGTTTTACTTGGTTCTAAGTGGTAGAATTAGAACCAAAGGTTGGAATTCAAGAAAAATCAGTTCTGCAATAAGAATGTATCAGTAAAGATATACAAAGAGATCTGTTCTATTTCTCTTATCCCTCTAATACAATCCAGTCCTAAGATCATTTGACTTACATGGATCTAGTACTCAGAGTACATCTGTTATCTTTCTCACTCAAATGATTCTCCCTAGTTTTTGAGGTTATGCAATGTATAACTTACTCCTTTCCTCCTCCATTTTTTCTTCCAATGAAGGAAATATGTCCCTGAACAGATCTCTTTTGCCTGAGGCCATTTGTGAATTTTTTTTCTCCTACTTTTGACTGTTATTTTGTATCTGATAAACTTTTTTTTTCATGCAAAAGCAATGATTTTAATGTTTTAACTCTGGCTTAACTTGATTATTTTTTTTTCCATTTAGAACTTTTAATTCAATGAAATACATCCATTTTGAGGTCTTGTAATTGCATGCAATATGTTAATCTCCTTTTTAACTATAGTTTTCTGATGAAGTAATGATTTTGACCTTTGGGCCAACTTGTCAATGATACAGCATACATTCTTATGATTCATCAAGAACTACCACAGCTGTGGTCAGTGCAATTAAGCTTTAAAAAATGCTAGGACATCTGGTAGATGTAATTCAGATGGATAAGTGTTCTCCTTCATGTCTGAGGGTTCTTTAAGATCAATCCCATCTTTGAGCTGGAAGTTCTTACAACAACACCATAGTCTACTGGAGACAGAATGAAAAGATGAATCAAGGCCTGGAAGATCTGAGCAGTAACAGGACCAGCAACGGCGAGACGGTGTCCCCAGCCCAGGTCAGGATTTAACAAGCTGAGCCAAAAATTATATGAAGCACAGTGGCACAAGATTAAATGAGAAAGCAAAATGAGAGGGCAGCCAGGTGGCGCAGTGGATAGAGCACCGACTCTGGAGTCAGGAGGACCTGAGTTCAAATTTGACCTCAGATACTTAGTTACCTAAAAGTGTGACCTTGGGCAAGTCACTTAACCCTTTTGCCTTGCAAAAACAAAAAAGAAAGGAACAAAGAAAGCGAAATGAGAAACCAAAAGAGACTGATCCATAGCTGAGAAGGCAGATAAGGAATTTTACTGTTGAGTTCTATAAACATCTTAAGACACTTGACTCAGATTGAAATTATCAATTACATTTTGTTTTAAGTATAAATAGGCATCCCCCCGCAAAAGGTTTCTTATTTCCTCAACTTCCACACCCATACTTCTTCAGTGATAGACTCTAAAATGCATTTTACTTCTTTCATTTACCAGTTTCCTATATCCATATTTGCTTCAGATATAAAGATGCCAGGCATTATTAACTAGAGATGATGACGGTGATGGTGGGGATGATGCTGATGGTGGTGGCAATGATGATGATTGTAACGATAGATGGATGGATAATGGACAGATAGAGATGATAGAGGTTAATAGATAGAATGGTAGATGAGAGCTAAGTGAATAGTTTTGATAGATAATGGGTGGATAAATAGAAAGGATAGAGAAATAAATGATGAGTAGATAGATTTTACAGAGATATATAGAGAAAAGCATAATAATGGATAAATAGATAAAAGATACATGGATAATAGATGAATAGATGGGGATAAAAAATTGATATATGCTAGCTAAATGATGGATGATAGAGGTTATGTAGATAGACATATGGATAAATAGAATGATAGATGAAGGATCAATGCATAGATATGCTAGAGGATGGATCTATAAAATTATAAAAATAATAGAGAAATAATGATGGATTATGGGTAAGTTTATAGATTGACAGACAGATAAATAAGGAAAGGAAAAATAGAAATAATAGAGATAGAAGAAAGACAAATGGCAAAATATATATGTATATATATATATATATCTACACACACATATATATGTGATTAAGATAGGTATATGAATGTGTGAACTGAGGAATATTAGAATGAGAGATAAGTTATTAATCAGTTAGTATGTATCAAATGTTTATTAATCACAAAAAGAGACAAATAGTCTTCATCACAAAAAACTCAAACTCTTTTTTTTTTAGGCTTTTGCAAGGCAAATGGGGTTAAGTGGCTTGCTCAAAGCCACACAGCTAGGTAATTATTAAGTGCCTGAGACCAGATTTGAACCCAGGTACTCCTGACTCCAGGGCCGGTGCTTTATCCACTGTGCCACCAGCTGCCCAAAACTCAAACTCTTATGACAAAAATGCCAAAATATAAAGAGGAGTAGTAAGACAAGGGAACCAAGGGAAGATAAGCACACGGTGCTGGGCTATAAATCATCAGGGAAGTAGCAACCCCAATAAAACAAGAGAAGAACTGATGTATCAAGCTTACACAGGCTAGGAAACTGGTAAGGAGGTGACCACTGGAAAGGAGCAACATAGTAATGGCCAGGGATAAAATGGCATAAACACCTGGCCCATATCAATATAAGAAGAATTGACCTGTCAGAGATAAAGAACTGAGTATAAAAGTCTAGTGACCAGTAAAGAAATACAAAGTTTTAAAATAAGATAGAGATCAAACTCTATTTGAATACAAGGAATTCCCTTCACTGGGGGTACTAAATTATTATTATTATGGTATTAACAACTTTTCATCTTATAGAAATTATACAAAACAGAAGAGAGAAAAAGATCACAAGATCTGAGGGCTACTATATTATCTTGACGAAAATTGAGATAACTGTAGTAGCAAAGCATGTCTAATTAAAACTCCAGGATCTGATATGATAAAGGGAAGAGAATAAGATAGAAGCAGGTGAGGCCAATGGAATAGACCAGGGGCAGAAAAGGGGAAAAGAGGAAGAAGGAAAGGAAGAGAAAGGAAGGAAGGAAATAAGAAGGAAGGGAAGAAGGGAGGAAGAAAAAGAAGGAAGGAATGAAGGAAGGAGGGAAGGAGGGAAGGAAGGAAGGAAGGAAGGAAGGAAGGAAGGAATGAAGGAAGGAGGGAAGGAGGGAAGGAAGGAAGGAGAGGAAAGACGGATGGAAGGAAACAGATAATCATTTATCAAAGACGTAATATGAACCGATTCTCTGCTAAGTGCTTTATTGATTTCATCTCATTGGATCCTCACAATGAATCTGAGGGGTAAATGATATTATCATCTTCATTTTACAACTGAGTAAGCAGAGGCAAAAGGGGAAGTGACTTGCCCAAGGTCACACAACTAATAAACATCTGAGAATGTTTGAACTCAGGTCTTCCTAATTCCAGACCCCACTATCTCTTTCCATTATATCTCCTAACTGCCACCAAAAGCTAAATACTTGACCCCAACACCACCACCCAGTGATTTTACATTAATTGCTTCCTGTCTGTTAAAGATAAAATTTATCATGTATGTGATTTTCTTGAATGCTCACCATGTTTAGGACTGCCTGACTCTCTCCCGATGATTTTCTATTGTCAAACCTTTTGTAATCGGCAAGACCTTGACAGATTTCACTTCTCTTTCCCAAACTGCATTTTTTCCAGAACAGTTTTCATCATCCCACTCTACCTACTACTACACATAGAAGTCCCTGAATATCAAGTTCTAAATTTGTAACCACTCCCCCAGAAGTGTTGCCATGGAGATTTGGTGAAGCAGGAATAGTAGCACATAGGCTTTTGCCCTGAGTTTCCCAAATTTCTGGGTCTCTTGACCTTAAAAGTAACTATTTTTTTCTATGAAGAAGAAATATAGCTAAGAAGCTTATAAAGAAAGGCAGAGGAGGAGAAAGACTGTGAGCAGAACTGGTCCTTATTTCTACTCCTTTTAAGCCAGAGAGAAGCTATGGCTCTGTTCAGCAAATAGCAAGGTAATTCCTTGGAGTGGGTAACCTTAATCCAATGGAGCATATAGAAAAGCAGAAAAAGGTTTGACTGGATAGACCACTGAAAGAACACTCCAGATGCCTTTAGCAGAGAGTAGACTGGGATTGTTGAGCATTCAGAATTCCAATATGCCAAGAGAAAAACTGTAAGTCTCCTTGATCATATCTCACTTCACTTCCTATTTTGCCTTTAGAATTAGTGTGAAATCTAAAGAGAAATGGAAGAGCAAAAGGGATGGGGGGCGAGGACAATCTCCATCCTTTGGCTAGACCATGAAGACCTTCAACTGGAATCTTCTTCCTTATTGGTTTATAAGCTATTTGAAATTCCTGTTAAAATACATGGCCATTTGGCTTGCTTTGTGAACAAGACTATCATTACACGGACTGAGACGAAAGAAAAGAAGCTAACCCAAAAGGAAGAGATTTTCTTCAATTCAGACTGAGATGAGGAATGAGTTGACTACAGGAAAAAACTGTTGTGAGTTCAGTTATCACAGACATAGCTGCATAGACTGCTTAAAACCCAGAAAGAGATTTGATAAGGAAGTGAGTCAGTTAACAGTAAAAATAGAGGGGGATGTAATTGCAAATATAATATATATATATGAAACATCCAAGCCAGTAGTGCAATGAAATTAAGCAGAGCTCTTGGGCCAGGAATCAGGAAGATCCAAGATCAAATCCTGTTTCAGATACTTTTTAGTAGAGCAATTCTGGTTGTTTGTTCTCTAGGGACTTTAGTTCCCTTATCTGTAAAATGAGAATAAAGATATTATTTACCTCCCATGGTTGTTGTAAGGATTAAATGAGATATTTGTTTTGGGTTTTTTTTTTTTTGCTTATTGTAAGACAATAGGGTTAAATGACTTGCTCAAGGTCATACAGGTAAGAAAGTAATAAGTGTCTGAGCCTGAATTTGAATTCAGGTTCTCTTGTGCCACCTAGCAGCCCTAAGATAATATTTGTTAAAAATTAATGGTTTTGAGTTGTTGAGTCATTCCAATCATGTCCAGGACTCTTCAGGACTCAATTAAGGGTTTTCTTGGCAGAAATATTGGAGTGCTCCACTATTACTTTCTCCAATTGATTTTAAAGATGGGGAAACTGAGGCAGAGTAAAGTGACTTGTCCAGGGTCACGCAGCTAGAAACCACCTGGGGCCAAATTTGAACTTAAGAATTCTCTATGTACTGTGGTGCCACCTAGTTGCCCACATCATAGTAGCAGATATTATAAATGCTTATTTCCTTTCCTTCTCCTTCCACGTCTTAGTGTATATCATCTTATTACAATCTTCACAAAACATTTCACTTTCTCTTAGACAGCAACTCTTTGGAGTAAAATGATTCTAACAACTCTCTTGTCTGAAGGATAATGCAAATCCCCCAGGTTGGCATTTAAAGAATACAATATGGATCTAACCAGTTCTTGGAGCCTCATTCTAGATTCCTGCACTTTTTGACTAACCTGCTTGCTGGCTCCTTCTCTACAACCCATTCTCTCTACCTGACTTCCCACAGGCTGCTCCTCAAGCTCGGAGACAGGGGTCCTGGGGACAGCTCCAACTGGACTGGGGAATTTTTCATCCATTTTTAGCATCAGCATTTATAGCAGAGAAAATGGTCTTGATTTATTGTTTGGCTGATAGTCTAGGCTTAGGAAAGTTATGGGAAAATGTGCATAATGCAGATGATGATGATGGTGATGATGATGATGATGATGATGATGATGATGATATAGTACTTGATATAGAACAGGGGATGAATTAATTGCTTTATATTTATTCTCTTATAGGGTTCCTCAAAAATCCTGAGAGATAGGTGCTAGTATTATCTTGATTTTACTAGCTGAGAAAACTGAGCGAAGAGATTCATATAGCTAGTAAATATTTGAGACTACGTTTGGACTCCTGGTCTTCCTAATTACAGGTCTGGCTTTCTGTGCACCCTCCCACCAGCTAACCCCCAAATTCAACTTAAAGTGTGTCCATACACATTTCTTTCTTTTTTTTCCCCTTGGAACTTCATTATTGCATATTTCCCAACTCACTATTGCTGAGAAAGCCACTGCCTCTTCATCTCCAACCCTATAAATTCTGGACATTCTTATTTAGAAGAAATACTTTTTCCCATATAAATTCTTTGTGGATTTTCCTTAATTCGATCTCTTACTAGGTTCCACACACACACACACACACACACACACACACACACACACACACGCACACACACAAAGAGACCTGAACCAGAAAGTACTGTGTATTTACCTTTGTTTAGGAGTTCACTACACACACACACACACACACACACACACACAGACATTTATGTTATAAACACACACAAACACATATGTATGCCTACTCAATATATATGCAAATATACATGCATGCACACACATTATGCAATGCACAAAATATATGTACACATATGAATATACCTGTCTATATATGTATATATGCTTATCTACATATGCATAAATTTACACAGACACATGCATTTATGTATTCATCTAAATATGCACGTGCATGTGTATGTACATCTCCTACTAGACATATATGTGCATGCATGCATGTTTGCATGCATGCCCTCTCTCCTCCCCTGTGTACAATACCACCCCTCCTCCCTGGGTATCCTCTTAAGCCTAGACATTCAGCCAAACAATAAATCAAGACCATTTTCTCAGCTATAAATGCTGATGCTAAAAGTGGATGAAACACGTCCCTGACCAGTTGGAGCTGTCCCCGGTACTTCTGGGGTCTTTTGCAACCTTTGATCTATAAACCAAGGAACCTAATTGAATGCAAACTCCTTCCTGATGGACAGGGATTATTTTTCTTTATTTTAACAGAATTTATAGATGTTATAGTTGTGGTGTGCTCTAACAGATACCTGTTGAATTGGATTAAATTACTGACATAATAATAGACTGCATTTAAAGACTGCCTTACTGACTTTTTCTTCTCCAGTGTCTATTATGGTCCTAAACAAACAGTAAGCACTTAATAAATTGTTAAATATCAGAGTCTAGAAGAAAGAACTCTTGTTTTAGGTGCAAAGCCCACTTTTTCTATGTCAAACCCATGAGACCTTGTTTAATTCATTTCCTCCCTTCTCCAAATGTGCTCATCTGAATCTGGTTAGTGATTCATAAATTGACAAAAGATGAGTCTGGAGTCAGGGACACTTGAGTTAAAACTTGAGCCCAAACATTTACTAGCTATATGGTACCAGGCAAGTCCCTCAACCTCTTTGCTTCCATTTCCTCATCTCTAAAATCAGGATAATAATGCACCTACTTCGCAGATCAAATGAGGCAGTAGTTGGGACATGCTTGGCCCATAGAAATCACTTAGTAATTCCCTTCTCCTTTCCCTCCTTCCCCTAAATGGGATTGCTTAAATAATATTAATATCGTGTTTCTTGTTCCTCTTAAATAATATAAAATTTGTGATCACTCCAATGAGTAGAGTCGGGTTTTTACAAGTACAACTTTCACATTCAATTAGACACAGATATGATGCAGTAGTTTGAGTCACTTTTGTAAAACTTCCATTGAATGTCTTCTTTGCTAAGAGTTCTACTATAAGAGAGTTGACACAATCTCTACTGGTTGATTTTAGAATCTAAATAAATAAAAAAATTCCCAGAAGTCATTAATCCTAAAGAAGTTAACAAGGATTTGGAAATGAGTGATGGTAGGGTCTTTAATGATCCCCATTTATTATTTGAAAAAAATATCAGGTATGGTAGGATCTCTAAATCACAAAAATTGCTGGTTGACTTTCACTACTGTTGCAATGACTTTTTCTTTCTTTTTTTTCGGGGGCACAGGAGGTTCCAGTTTTTAAAAAAAATCATTGAAACAGACCATTTAGTTTCAGAAAGTGTTGATAATGTTTGTTGACATGGATCTATTAGTACAAACAGAAAGTCATAGCAAGGACCTGAGAATGTCTGTGAAGAATTTTTCCATCTTAAACCTAGATGTTACAACCAACTCTGTTGCAGGTGTTAACTAACTGCTTTCTAAGATTTTTCTTTCAAAGGGTTTGACATAGAAAAGTGGGATTTGCACCCAAGACATAGTACTAGCTGTCCAACTGATCTGCTCTATCCTTCTCCTCTTCCCTTTCCCCGGGGATCTGTGGCCCTAACACTTCTTTCCTGGTCTCCCCCATGTACATCTTGAACTATGGGACATCTAACACCAACCACAAAGTTGACCAGCTAGCTCTCCAATAGTATCTTGTTATACCTAATTATATAACTATTATAATAAGCAAATAACGAAATGAAAACCAATTGTTATTCCAAATTTAAGGGAAAAGATTGTTACTAATGGAGTCCTATCCTATACTGTTCTCCCCTCAATTCCCTCTATGAATTGTAGAAACTTTGGGGAAGCCCTAGGTGGTATAGTGGATAAAGCACCAGCCCTGAGTTCAAACCCAGCCTCAGACACATAATAATTGCCTAGCTGTGTGACCTTGGGCAAGTCACTTAACCCCATTGCCTTATATATTAATTAATTAACTAATTAATTAATAAGAAATAAGAACTGTAGAATCTTCTACACCATAGTGGGAAGATCTCTATATATCCACAGCCAATCACTAAATGTATGATCTTAAACAAATTGACCTCTTTGGACCCCTTCTTTTATAAAGTGAAGGGTTAGAAGAGATTCACTCTAAAATCTTTTGCTACCTTTGATCTATAAACCAAGGAATCTAATTGAATGTAAACTCTTTAGGATAGGGATTATTTTGCTTTATTTTAACAGAATGCATAGATATAGTTGGAGTGTGCATCTAATAAATACCTGTTGATTTAGATTAAATTACTGACATAATAATAGGCTGCATTTAAATAATGACTTAAGAGTTGCAAAACCTTTTATAGTTGACACTCCATTTGATTCCCAAAACATCAAAGTCAAGAATGTATTATTATTACCCCCATTTTACAGATGAGGAAACTGAGTCTGAGAAATATCAACAGAGGAATATAGCTAGTAAATGTTTGAGGCAGAAGTTGAACTGGGTTTTCCTGACTGATTCATGCAATTTTCATAGTATACAATATAGTTTTCTGATTTAATTGAATCTCAGATCTCTTCTCACATTATTTCTATCTTCTGCTATTCCCTAAAACCTAGCTTCCTCACAAAGGTACCATATTGCTTGGCAACCTCTCCAAAGTTAGCTGTCTCCTTGA